>NC_134574.1:14648500-15313000 GCF_050947875.1 Dermacentor variabilis | reverse complement strand
ATTCGGAAATTCAGTACTGCGCATGAAATCGGAAGTTCAGGCATGCATGGAAACAAGACAGAGAAGTGTAGGCAGGTTGGCCTTAGGAACGCACGGGAACACCCCTAATGAGGGAGTGCAGGGGGACATGGGATGGACGTCATTCGAAGGTAGAGAGGCAATAAGTAAACTAAAATTTGAACAGACTCCCAGCACTGGAGGAAAAAAGGTGGGCAGGAAAAGTATACAAATATCTGTACATGAAAAGTTTAAACACAAAGTGGACACTCAGAACGAGGAAGCTGAGGAATAGATACCTACAGCCGAGGGAGGGGGTCCAACGTGGTTCTAGTGTGGGAAAGGAGGTGAAGGAGACGGAAAGAAAAATGTGGGAAGAAAGAATGCTCGGAAAGCCAGCGCTATCAATGTATAGGTCACAAAAACAGGAGATTACGAGAGAGCCCTTATTTGATAACTCGCGAGGCAGCTCACTATTATTCGAAGCTAGGACGGGGGTTTTGAGAACGAAAACATACAGGGCTAAATTTGAAGACGTGGACCTATATGCTCAGACCACTGAGCATATAGTGCTGAGATGCACAGACCTTCGCCCGACCCTGGCAGAGGGAACAGTGGCAGATTTGGAAGGGGCATTAGGTTTTCCCGGGGAACGAGGGCAAATAGACGAGAAAAGAGTGGCAGTAACAAAGGGGAGGCTAGAGGATTGGTGGAGGAAGTCAAGGGACAGATAATACCATAAACCGGGGAGATAATGTTTCCTCTACTGTTTTAGATAGTTATTTTGGGGGGAGGAGGGGAGTGAAAACTAGGTTAAGGAAAATAGGATATAAAGAAAGGAAAAAAAATATTAATAAAATAGGAGGGGGAGCAAAAGGCTAGGTGGCGCCAGCCGCCGCCCGTTACAAAGGGTATAGCCGCCATCCATCCATCCATCCAAACACCGGCGAGCACAGCTGCTCGGTGGTCAGTCATCGTTCATCACCACCACGCTGCGGAGCATCCGCCTAACGGAGGGTGCCTTGAGCCCTTCCTTGTTCACGAACCTGGGCAGATAGTGACACTGGCGACGAGGCTGGCAACGAGTACCAACGGATCGTCCCACACTACTGTGAGCGGCAAAACACCGCTCCCCGTTGCTGCCGCCATGCCGCTGTACAGAAGGCTCGAGCCGTTCGAGAAAGAAGGGTCCGCGTGGCCAATTTGCGAGGAACAAGTCCATGTGTTCTTCCGGGCAAACGACCCACCCCAGGCCAAACAGTGGGAAGTTTTCCTGGCCAGCTGTGGGACCCGAGTCTTCAGTCTCCTGCTTGACCTTCGCAAGCCAGCCAAGCCGCATGGTAAGACGCTGAGTGAGCTGCTCACGATACTGCGCTCGCATTTCAACCCAGCACCGTCCACGCTAATGGAGCGTTTGTGCTTCAACAACCGAAGCCGCCGGGAAGGAGAAACCCTCGGGCAGTTTGTTGCTGCGCTACGAGGGTTAGCGAGTGCCTGCGCCTTTGGGGAACCACCTGCAGAACCTGCACAATGTCCTGGCACGGCTGCAGGACGCCGACCTCAAGCTCAAGCTGGAAATGTGTGTTTTCCTGGCCCCCAGTGTTGAGTACTTGAGGTATGTCATTTCCCAGGCTGGCCTAGCCCTGGCTCCCCGCAAAGTTGATACTGTGCTCAAGGCACCTAAGCCCCAGAACAAGAAGGAGCTTCAGAGCTACCTTGGCTTCATCAACTTCTACAGGAGTGTCCTGCCAAACCTGTCGGAGCATCTACAGCCGCTCCATCTTCTATTTCGAGATGGTCAGCAATGGGTTTGGAAGAAGCAGCAGGACCGAGCCTTCCAGCACAGCAAGGCGCTAATCACCAAGGCTCCAGTGCTGGTATACTTTGATCCTCCCAAGCCTGTTGTCCTAACCGTAGATGCGTCGCCGTACGGTGTGGGAGACGTCCTGGCACACCGGGAGAATGATGGCCAGGAACGTCCTGTGCCGTTCGCTCCTCATTGGCTTCACGCTGCAGAGGAATGCTACAGCCAGCTGGACAAGGAAGGCCTAGCCCTGATGTTCCGTGTCGAAAGCTTCCACCAGTATCTTTGGGGCCGGAAGTTCGAGGCAGTCTCGGACCACAAACCGCTATTGGGGCTGCTGGTGGGGCCTGACAAGGGAGTTCCCGTGCAGGCATCGCCTCGAGTGGTACATTGGGCCTTGAGGCTGGCAGCTTACTGTTACCAGCTAGTTTACCAACCGGGAAAGGACCTGGGCCCTGCTGATGCCCTGAGCCCCCTGCCTCTGCCAGAGGTGCCTGATGCTCAGAACCCGCTGAAGTGTTCATGCTGGAGCACGCATACCCGAAGGTGCTCTCCAAATCTGCGGTGTCGCAAGTGACCAGCCGGGACCAAGTACTGTCTCAGGTGGTCAAGGTGGTGACCCGTGGAGAGGAATTGGTTCAGTGGGCCTATAGCCACAAGGCCGCTGAGCTGAGCATGCAGCAGGGCTGCCTACTGTGGGCTTCCAGGGTGGTAATCCCACAATGTCTCTGGTCTAGTTGCTGCATGCGGGTCATCCTGGTGTGGAAAAGACCAAGATGGTGGCCCGGTCCCATGTTTGGTGGCCTGGACAGGACCAGGACATTACTCACATAATGCAGAGCTGCCAAATCTGCCAGGAGCATCAGCGGGCCTCACGTCATGCAGAAATCACCCCCTGGCCGTTCCCACAGAGACCCTGGTCCCGCCTGCATGTGGATTTTGGGGGCCCTTCAAGGGCGATTACTTCGTGCTGGTGGTGGACGCCTTTTCAAGTGGGTGGAGGTTCTACCTGTCACCACTCCATCAGGAGGCGCAACTGTTGCAGCACTATGACAGGTCTTTGCCACCCAGGGGTTGCCGGACGTCATCGTGTCCGACAATGCTCCTGCTTTTGCCAGCACAGAGTACCTGGCCTGGTTGACGAAGAACGGAATCTGCCAGATGATGGCTCTGCCGTACCACCCTACTTCAAATGGTGCAGCCGAGCGAGTGGTGCAAAGCATCAAGGACAAGGTCAAGAAGAGCCATACTGGGGATTTCCGGACACAGATTGCCCGGATACCGTTTCAGTACCGGGCCACGCCCCACGATGTCACTGGCCATGCCCCCTTTGAGCTCCTGCTGGGTCAGATGGTCAAGAAACCCTTGGACGTCTTGCATCTGGACCTCTGATCCACAGTGCTCCTGAAACAGCTGAAGCAGAAGTGGGCTGTTGACCAAGGGGGCTGTCCCGGGCCTTTGCCGGAGTCGCGAGCTCCAGTTTCTGCCAGAAACTTCCGTCCTGGCCCACCCTGGTCCACCGCACAGGTGGTGTCTCCTGCCAGTGCCTCATCGCTGCTTGTTCGCATGCCAGATGGGGCCACAAGGCACAGACACGCCGACCATGTTAGCCCTCGCCTAGGGATCTTGCCAGCACCCTCGACTGCCACTTTCAAGTTCCAGCCCACAGGAGGACTAGTGCAGCACCAGTCTTTCCCAGCGGAACACTGCCCACCTCAGAGGCGGAAAGCGTTGCCAGTGGTGTGGCGCCTGTTGGGCAGGTGTCAAGTCCAGCACCCCTCACAAGGCGGATCACTGCGGATCTTCCGGATGGAGCGAGGCTGTCTCAGGCAGCACCTGGCATTGCCACACCCGGCCCATCAACACCAGTGCCCAGGTGGGGTACTTGATGGCGGTGGCCACCAGACCATTACTCACCTGGGTAGCAGACACTGTCAAACCGGCTAGGGTGGAGGCAGAGCCTTGCACTTTGAACTTGGACATTTGTTGTCGACAAACAAACTGCGGGTAAAGGGGTGTAACAAGCTTGTGATGCCTCCTTGGGCATAATCTTCGTTGGCCCACCAGGCTCGGTTGCCTGCCAGGGTCAGTTAGGCAACATTGGTCACCGCAACAATAAACAGCGAGCACAGCTGCTCGGCGGTCAGTCATTGTTCATCACCACCATGCTGCGGAGCGTCCATCAAACGGAGGGTGCCTCAAACCCTCCCTTGTTCAGGAACCCGGGCAGATCATGACAAATAACGCGTCGGAGATGTCCAGTGGCTGCAGCAGTGGCGAGCGACATGTCCAATGCGTTGACTGGTAAAACAGATCGGCTTGTCATCCACGGTTCACCATTCAGATGGGTCGCGCTGTCCATAAGAGGAGTAAGAAGAGCGGGGTGGGAATGTGCATGGAGAAAGAGGTTCTGAGCATATGAAACGGATGGATTGCAGGCCTACGTTGGACAACTCTTGACGGACGATGGCCCGGATCAAGGAGATTGTCACTAGAGAATGACCAGGTGATGCGAATGAAGGGACCGCTGGTTGTGCTGCTTCGACCTCAGAACGAATGATGCGGGTCAAGTTGTCACATTGCGACGGCTGATGGAAGAGGTCGTCACAAGATGACGTAACAGCTGTGTTGGGAAGTCGCATGATGTACTGGGATACCCGGCGGCTTTTAGCATGCTTGAGACGGTGGCACTCCTTGAGGATTGTATCGATGCTGGTGACATTCATAAACACTAGTAAATTGTAGGCGTCGTCAGCAATGTTTTTGAGGAAGTGATTAACCTTATCATCCTCAGACATGTTCGGGTCAGTCTTGGCACAAAGGGCGAAGACTTCGAGAATGTACTACACGTAGGACTCGGTCGATGCCTGTACACATGTTGCAAGGGCTTTCTTGGCATTGACTTGGCGACCAAACGGATTGCCAAAGAGGTCGCGAAGCTTCCCTTTGAAGAGATCCCAGCTCGAAATCTCCTCTTCGTGAGTCTGGAACCATGCCAGTGGAGCTCCGTCTAGGTAGAAAAGAACGTTGGCAAGCATAACAGTCGAATCCCACCTGTGACTGGTGCTGACACGTTCGTATAAGCGGAGCCAGTCATCAACATCAGAACTGCTGACTCCAGTGAAAACACCAGGATCCCGATGGGGGGGAACGGTGACATATGTTGGGGCTGCCGGCAGAGACACTTGTGTAGATGAAGTGCCGTCAGCCGGAGCCGAAATTACACTGTCGCCGTTGCGACCACTGCGAAGCACCAGACGAGTACAGGGAACGTCCGCCTCCACCAAACTAATGTTACATGTAGCTCATGTACAAGTCTTTTACAATATATTTACACGTAAACCAACGGTGGCAAAGAAGCCACGCTTTATCCAGTGGGCACACATCTTCTTCTTCCTCCTCAGTGCAGCCACACTGTGGCGGCTGTTCCATATCATTATTAAGCGCACACCAAACTAGGTCGCCGTTGGTATCCGCATCACTAAACAGCTTTTCCAGATATTCTTTTTTTGTATCGTGAAGATACCTAGTTACAAAGTTTCTGTATTTCTTAATAGCAAGAAGATCATCCATGCTTCTAGACTGCACAAAGTGAGAGTATAATTGTTTTTTTTTTTTTTTTTACAAATTTGTTTTAAGCACTCATTTGTTAACCAAGGTTTCCGTACCTTTCTAGATGTCTTTACCTTTTTTAATTTAAAACAACTGGCGTACGTATTTTTATGATACGCATGAGCGTATCCTAGGCCGTATCAGCATCGTTACACTCAAATGCGGGTGCCCAGTTTACACTTCGAAATTGGTTTCAAAAGTCATTCATTGTTCTTGGATTTATTTCCTGCATGATGAAAGATTTACACTGGTTTCGGCACGCTTTAAGTGTGTTATTTTCTTTAGAAAACATGTAATCGGAAGTGATCACCTAGATCGGCAACAATGATACCAGCATGGATATCTTGCATTGGGCTGTTCGTAATAAATAAGTCGATAAGAGATTCAGAAAGGCATGCGACTCGAGTGGGTGTTTTTATCACATTCGAACAACCAAAGGAATCGAGGAGTAAGAGCAGGTTGCGGGAAACTGTATTCGATTACAGTAAGTTTATATTACACTCGCCGCCTATGTTTATGCGCAGTCTATTCTGGTAAGCATAATGTAGTAATTGTTCTAAAAAGACTAGAAAACTTTCGCTATTACCATCAGGTGGTCGATGCAAAACAGCGAAAACATAGGATCCACATTCTACCGTAAACGCTTTGTAGTCTGGTGTGGTTTTTGAGAGATCTGCAATCAAGTCACATGAAAGCCTTTCTGACACCATCTGCATCACACCTCGGCCACGGTGGTTTGGTCTATTTAGAAAGAAGCCTTGATATCCGGGCAAGGAAATAAGGTCATCTTCTGAGTTGTACCATGTCTCACTTATCATTATTATGTCAAACCTGAATGTGAATTCGTTAAGAAATGCTTCTAGCTGATTGTGTTTATTATGGGCAGCCTGAACATTAAAGTACAATGAGGTAAGAGATGCGGCATAACCAGGATGAGCAAGGTTGCTTGGCACGATCATAGCAAAATAAGATACAAAAAGTGTTCATTTGCCAACCACCACTAGCAGATTTTAGCTAGGTCTACCTAGCATGTAACCTTAACAACACTAGACTCTTCCGTTTTTCATGCAAACACTTTTCCGTCCCTCACCCATACAAAGCGTCATTTAATTTCCTTTTTCTTTGCCACAGTTATGCCAAGCAGTTTCTTTAGTTGAGGGCACAAATGCTCATTCACGAAGACAGACTGCCTGGAAGAAAAACCGATGTCTTCTGCAGTGATCCTTGCTTTTCATGCTTTTTTTATCACAGCATCACATTTTGACCAACGATTGAAAGTCATGACTATGTTCTTATCAGTATCAGAATTCCGCACAGGAACGCGATGGCAAGCATCGATACCTTGCTCAGTTATCGGCATGCCAAGCACTTCCCTGAATTTCTGCAGAACGTTCCCAAGGTGCTCATTCATTCCTATTTCTCGAATGTTGATCCTGTGTCACTATACTTAAGGGCCCCTGAAACGGTTTGGATAAATTTTCTAGACGCGTAGGGTACAGCTAAAGTTAATCATTCACACCACAATTTGTGTGAAACATCTCTTAATAAGAGAGCCACGGATGATTACAAGTTACCCTCGTACATAGTAATGCATTTTCTCCTCAACTCGCTCGCCGAGGGATCGGGGCTAAGCTCCGCCTTCACTGGCTCTGCGTCATGATGGCACGTCGTGTCGTCGACTTCCGGTTCTCTAGAAGCGTGCGAAGCCTCTCCAAACTTTCCGCCAGCTGCTTGGCAGTCGACTCCAAGCTAGAGCTATTGAAGCATTGTGCGTTGCGAGCATTCTCTCGCAGCGCCTAATGTGTCTGGTATTCCGGTAACCACAGGCGAGCTGGGCGTTTCAACGGAACGATGGAGGCATAAACTCAAGCTGATGAAGGAACTTTAGTGTAGACGTACATGAGCTGCCTGGTCGGTCACGGTCCAGCCACCCGTTGGCGCAGAGCTCAACCAGCCAAACAAAGAATATAGCCAAACAAAGAATTAATATTGCTCTAACAAAGTGTAAGACATTTTAAACATTTAAAAAAACAATGTGTTAACGGTTACACTCCTGCGAAAAATTTGCACCAGCAGCAAAGAAGAATACATTTCATTACTGCTACTGTGTGTGGTTGAGCTCTGTGCTACCAGGTGGCTGCACCGTGCAGACCATTCACACTTGCGCTTCTGCTCTTCCCGTGAAACGACACGGTCAAACAGCCAGGCTCTGTCCCCTTGTGCTTGCATTTACCCTAATACCGGACTCGCAAAATGCTATTGCGTTAGTAATCTTCCGGTGTAAAGTGACGGCCGTAAACATGCAAATCCTGGCACCGATCGGATAGCGGCAGTTCGATGCGCTGCAGCCAGTCCGCTTGTCTGCTGCCTTGCAGGGGGACACGATATCGCAGCTTGACATGTTGCCAGTCACTACGTTTTCAGTCCACAAAGCAACAAAGTGAAATCATAGTGCTCATGAAAAGACTCAGACCAACTCTGACCACGGAGCTCTCATCAAAATGGAGCACATTGAAACAAAAGCAGATGATGCTTGCTGTGTGCCGGAAGTGCTTAAGTGTAGTGAGAAATTGTTCTTCTGCATTCTCTTTCTGTTACTTTCTTGTTATTGAAACAAATTAACTAACATTCTAGCTATTGCAAACATCATTCGTTCACCATAAAGGTGGAAAAATTATTGATGGGCGCCCTGGTGAGCCAATCGGATAGCTCGCCCTACTGACGTCAATTGGGTGATTTACGTCATATGGGTAGGGGCAGCTGAAAATTCTGTCGAGCAGTGTGCTGCAATCGGCAGCGATTAACATTATAATAAATTACACGCTTTACGCGGAGCATTTAGATGCGTCAATTAATGATCAGAAGGAACTACTCTAACAACTCAGTACATTTCTACAAAATCGTCAAAATCGTTTCAGGGTCCCTTTAATGAGTTCTAACACACTTGCTTTCGTCTGAATTTCTTCCAGAAGTGGCTCTTGTGCTGCTTTAAGGTTGTCATTTTGTTTTCTAAAGGCTTCACATTCTGCTTTCAAAGCCTCATACTGTTCACTAGTGAATTCTACACTTTGCCCAAGTTCTTGAAGTTCCTTACGGCACTCACGTTTGAGATCAGCAATTTCCTGCTTAAGTTCATTCCCGATGTTGAATAACAGCAGAAACACAGGGCAAACACGCAAAAGTACGAGCACCTCAGACAACAATTGGCAGCAGGCCAGCAGAGCAGAAAAGCAGACAATAAAAAATAAAAAATTTCCAACCTGCAGAATAGATGAAAGGTAAGTTACAGCTTCTGTTGCTGTCTCTGCTGCGAAATGATAGCGAAGGGCCTGCAATGCTCCTTATAAAGGGCTTGCAGAGCAGCTGACGTGAAGTAGATCCATGTGGTTCCCGCAATCAGTCGTAGGCAGCCTAGGCAGGCAGCGATGCAGCCACTGGGTGCAGTTGCACTCAAGGTTACGACGCAACCTCCCACCGTCTTCTTGAAAGTTGTTGCAGAATCTGCAGAATAGATGAGACGTGTTGGCTCCTACTGCTGCCTCTGCTGCCAAAATCCGCATGGTTAGAGGAGCCTGGTTTGTGACGAAGATCTGACAGGAGTGCTAACACAAGTTACCTTGGCTGACAACACAGTGAGGTACTGAACTGAAGCCTGTATTCAAGTCTCCACGCCATATTATACCGAGTGGCTTAAGGCAAAATGCCTTGAAGAGCTGTTATACGATTTAATTCTGGGAAATGTATCTGGAGTACGGAGAGTGGATGATCCAAATTGGAGCTTGAAGAGAAGTACAGCTATCACAATAAGAGAGATGAATGACTGTGGTGAACAACCACGTGAAGAAGTGAGCAAGCAACAGCTCTATACCAATAATTCACGAGAAGCGGCAACTGGGGTATGCCGTCCAGGTATATCGTTGTCTGTACGGACCAGAGCCTAAGGCCAGAGCGAGACACCAATGGCAGCCCTGAAGGTACCTGCAATTCAGTGTATAAGCATCACGCCTGCTCATTCCAGGGAGGAGCAATACAAGCATGAGTTGGTGAGATCGTGCCACAAGAAGATAGAATTAGTGAGAAGGAAAAGAAGCTGCACTACGTTTGAGTTTGTTATGCAAAATGGTCTTTTATATAGAATATGCGTATTCAGCTCAGGCAGAGAGGCTCAGCAGCTCTCGTTATGTAATAAACGAGAATAAAGAGGGTTAACCGAGGGGCCTGATTTTTATTAGTCATATCATAAGTGTTTGGCTTCTTATGACATGACTAATAAAAATCGGGCCCCTCGGTTAACCCCCGAAATTTCTTCTCGTTTATTACATAACGAGGGTCTCGAATTCGGCTACATTGATGCCTTCAGGTAGCATATGTGGGTTTACTGACCAGTTGCCTTCACCCAAAAAGATCACGTTCTCGTGACGCCTGCGGCAAGAAGGACGTTCCACGTCTGCCGCCAAGGTCTGTGAGTGGTGGCGCTGGCTAACACTCCCAAGGTTCTACTAGCACACATAAATACCCAAGAAAGTAGAAGGGGAAACAGCGCCACGGTAGCTCAATTGGTAGAGCATCGCACGCGAAATGCGAAGGTTGTGTGTTCGGTTCCCACTTGCAGCAAGTTGTTCTGTCATCCACTTTAATTTCCATTAATTTATTGTTTCATTATTCCATTTATTAAGCACAAGTAATTTCCCCTATGTTGTCCTTGGTGTCAGTGTTTGTTGGCTTCTTATGATATTGTCGCAGCACTGCGTGACTGAGGCAGAGAAAGAAGTAGAGTGTGCGCGCGTGATCTCGGGGTACTCTGCGCTGGCTGGGCCTAGCCTGTAGCTTCCATCTCGGACCTTATTTCACCCTGTTAACAAACATCATTCGTAACATCTTTGGTGGAGGTGCGCGGTGAATCTTGGACGATCCTGGACGACCCAGCTCTACCAACTGTCCGACGGAGTAGGCGCTTGGCCGGTTTACGACCACAAGCAGCGGACATGGCCGATGGACATGGAGAAGGCAGTGATGACCCCACCTGTGGCAGATCAGACAGCAATCACGCAGGTGAGGCTGGCTACTGAACACTGCTGCGAGAGCCACCCACCTTTTCGGGAAAGCGAACGAAGACGTCAACGACAACAGAGTGAGTCGCCACAACCACTGGAGCACTACGAAGTAGCTCGATAACGGGGTTCTTTTTCTCGCTGGAACCGCGCTCCTCTGGTTTGAAAACCACGAGAGCGTTCTGACAAGCTGGGACAATTTGGTAGAAGAATTCACCAAGTGCTTCGGGGACCCAATCTCTAAGAAAAAGAAGGCTGAGCAGACACTTTCCCGACGAGCTCAGTTACCTGGCGAAACGTGTACAACGTACATAGAGGCTGTTCTGAAATTATGTGGAATCGTCAGCGCTACTATGACAGACGAAGACAAAGTAGGACATCTGCTTAAAGGAATCGCTGAAGATGTTTATAATTTTCTTATAATGAAGGAAGATCTTAGTACTCCGTCTGATCTGAGGAAACACTGCGGGGCATTTGAAGCGCTGAAAATGAGAAGGATTGGGTCAAAGTTTGGAAGCTTGGACAACGTTACTACTATTGCAAGTGTGTCCGTCCCAACCCACGACGACATCTCCTCGGTGATTTGGCAAGTGGTTAAAGAAGAGCTTGAACACCTTAAAGTTGTTGACGACTCTCATGTGTGCCATCAGTGTGCATTTGATCATCGCTCTCGTGTGCCACCGGCCACCTGGGCACCTCAGAGTTACCGAGAACCTCGCAGGACCTAGGCTGATCGTACGGAGAGCAGCAACTTGCCACCGCAACCGACAAGTCTGGGACGCCAACAAGATGCACCACAACGATTTCTTTCGCGGGCTCTTCCTTCCTACAACCAGCCTGAGAGTAGGTTTCCACCCATAACGACCATGTCACCGGTGTCACCCGCGACAAGCCGCGACTCCCGCATTTGCTACAGCTGCGGTGTGCCTGGACAGGTTGCTAGGTATTGCCACCGCCGCCAGCAGCGTGCTCCACGGTTTAATTCCTACACACCCCGCGTGCCCGCTGACGAGCCTTGGCCGTATCCCAGTTCCTTCCAGCGGCTGCAGCCGGGACGCGCGAACCGCAGTGACTCCCCCGTTTCCTATCGCAGCCTGACACCACCACCGACGCAACAACGACGCTCTCCATCACCTCGTCGTCGCTCGTTATCACTGCCGCCACTGGGAAACTAGCTGGTGCGACCGACAGAGGTGAGGCCGCAATATGTTCATCTTCAAGACCCCCTTGTGTAAAATTGTTTAAAAACAAAGTGTGGGTTTTAGTTGACAATGTTTTTGCTTTAGTTGACACCGGGGAGGCAGTTTCTGTTATGAGCCTGTCCTTCAAAAAGTTGGTGGGGAAATGTTATGCCCACTTGGGGTCTGTTCTGTTTCAGTTACGATAGGGGATCAGACATTTCGAAATGAATTTACTGTGCTTGAACGTACAACGCATGACATTATTTTAGGAATTGATTTCTTGCGTGAGGGGGGGGGGGGGGGCAACTTTGGATTGTGGAAGTGACGCGATTCCTCTTCACCGCGATGCACGAACTTCAATGACAGATAGCACCAGTGATGCTGCTGACGTTCTCTCCGTGTCACAAGATGTGTGTTTGCCCCCTCAGATTGCTATGTTTGTACCAGTGAATACTTCTCGCCCTCGTACAGGTTCTTGTTGTGGTTTAGCCGAGCCAGACTATAACAATGCGCTCAAGCAAAATGCGATAGTCCCTCACTCCCTCGTTGTCACCACTGATGGTTGTACTCATTTGTGGACAGTGAACGTTTCAACCCAATCGATAACATTGCCGCTAGGACTTAAACTGGCAAGTTTTGATGAACAAGCCATTGTCAGCGTCGGAACGGTCGAAATGTCAACTGCCGAAAAGAAATTCAACCCCAATTCCAACCATGATAATTCTGCTGACTTTAAGCGCAGGATTAACAAGTCGCTGTCTTCTAGTGAGCAGTGTCTGCTGGAAGCTGTGCTTGCTCGCTACGCCACAGTGTTTGATTTTGCTCAAGGCCAACGAGCGTCTCATACACCACCGGCGTCTCGTATGCAACACCGCATCCATACACGGCAAGCAACGCCAATTCGTCAGAAGCCCTACCACGTTTCACCTTCAGAGAGAAAAGTCATCACCGAGCAGGTCGAAGAAATGTTACAGAAAGGAGTGATCCAGGAATTATGTAGCCCTTGGGCTGCTCCTGTGATCCTAGTGAAGAAAAAAGACAACTCATGGAGATTCTGTGTGGACTATCGCCGCCTAAACACCATCACAAAGAAAGACGTGTACACTCACCACGAATAGATGACGCCGTTGACTGCCTCCACTCCGCGTCGTATTTCTCTTCTGTTGATTTACGGTCAGGATATTGGCAAATCCCCATGCGCCCCTCAGACAAAGAGAAGACAGCCTTCGTGACACCTGATGGTCTCTTTGAGTTCAACGTTATGCCCTTTGGCTTATGCAACGCTCCAGTGACATTCGAGCGATTTATGGATACCGTGCTCCGCGAACTGAAATGAGAAATTTGCATGTGGTATTTAGACAGCTTCATTATCTACGGCCGGACATTTCACGAGCACAATCAGCGCCTGTCGATCGTTCTTGACTGTATCCAGCAAGCTGGCCTTATTTTAAACTCGAAGAAATGTCATTTCGGTGAGCGTCAAGCCCTCGTACTAGGCTTTCTGGTCGACAAAGACGGCATACGACCAGACCCTGAAAAGATAGCAGCGGTTCGCGACTTCCAACAGCCACAAACGGTGAAAGATCTGCGAAGCTTTTTGGGCCTTTGCTCATATTTCCGGTGCTTTATCAAGAATTTCACACAGCTTGCCTCTCCCCTCACGTATCTCCTTCACAAAGACACCCCATACTTGTGGACTGCTAACTGTGAGTCGGTGTTTCAACAGCTGAAATTTTTGTTGACTTCTGGACCGTTACTGCGGCATTTTGATCCGGAGGCGTCAACTGAGCTGCACACTGATGCCAGCGGTGCAGGTGTTGGCGCTGTGCTTGTTCAACTCTGCGATGGCCGTGAGCATGTAATTGCCTACGCTAGTCGGACACCTACAAAAGCGGAGACAAACTACACCATTACTGAACTCGAGTGCCTAGCAGTCGTATTCGCCATTCAGAAGTTCCGTCCGTATCTACCTGGCCGCGCATTCACGATAGTGACTGACCATCATTCACTCTGTTAGCTTGTTGGGCTGCGTGACCCGTCTGGTCGGTTGGCCCGCTGGGCTTTGCGCCTTCAAGAGTACAGCTTTTCCGTTAACTACAAGAGCGGGCTCTGTCACACGGATGCTGATTGCCTATCCCGTCTCCCTTCGCCTCACACTAAAGCTGAGGATGATGACTTCGATGACTACCTAGTTTCCGTGTCTTCCGACTTTCCAGACCTGCGTACCTTCGAGAGCGAGCAACGTTGCGACCATACCTTGAAATCCCTACGGGCAGCTGCATGTGAGCCAGCAGGAACAACACCATTTACTTTTCATAATGGTTTGCTGTACAAAAAAAATTACTCAGCGGATGGTCCCCCATTGCTTCTAGTTGTGCCCGAAAATCTGCGCCCTGCTGTCCTTCGTTCCATGTGTGATGATATCACGTCCGGGCACCTTGGCTTTGTACGCACGGTACACCGACTTAGGCGGAGATTTTTCTTGCCCAAGCCCTGGAAAACAACGAAACAGTATGTCGCCAGCTGTACTGTTTGCCAGCGCCACAAGCAAACGACGACAGCCCCAGCAGGCTATTTACAACCAGTTAGGCCACCGACACTACCCTTTGGAAAAGTCGGCATCGACTTGCTTGGCCCGCTCCCAAAGACGTCAGCTGGCTACCGCTGGATTATAGTATACGTAGATTATCTTACTCGCTACACGGAAACGGCGGCACTTCCATCCGCCACTGCAGCAGATGTCTCTTCATTTTTGTTGCATCATGTCATACTCCGTCACGGCGCTCCCCGGGTTGTCATCAATGACCGTGGACGGCAATTCACCGCCGACGTCGTTGAAGAACTTTTACGGCTTTGTGGTTCTGCATATCGGCATTCCACTCCTTACCACCCGCAAACCAATGGCCTCACGAAGCGGACGAATCGAACCCTTACCAACATGTTATCAATGTATGTCGCTGCTGACCACAAGAATTGGGACGCCGTCTTACCTTTTGTAACGTACGCATACAATAGTGCCAAGCATGAAGTTACTGGATATGCGGCATTCTTTTTGCTGTACGCACGCGCTCCCCAGAGCTTTCTGGACACTATTCTACCTTTATCGTGAGATCCTTCCATCGCCCAAACTCTGAGTCGTGCTGATGAAGCACGCTGACTGGCACATCTTAGACGTTGTCCTCACAAGGCAACAGCAAGATTCACTATGATGTGCGGCATATCCCCGTCAGCTTTATTCCCGGTGATTATGTTTGGTTGTGAACACCTGTTTGCAAAATGGGATTGTACTGCAAGTTTCTTGCCACTTACACGGGACCATTCATTATGCTCAGCCGCTTGAGTGATGTGAACTATGTCGTCGCCAAAGTGACGGCAAGTAATCGGCGTTCACGTGCGACGCAAGTTGTTCACGTGGCCAGACTCAAGCAGTACAATCACAGGTCCCTTTAACTCGCTCAGCGAATTTTGTCTGCCACCGGGAAAAATGCCGCAGCACTGCGCGAATGAGGCAGAGAAAGAAGTAGAGTGTGCGCGCGTGATCTCGGGGTACTCCGCGCCGGCTGGGCCTAGCCTGTAGCTTCCATCTCGGACCTCGTTTCACCCTGTAAATAAACATCATTCGTAACAATATAACTAATAAAAATCGGGCCCCTCGGTTAATCCCCTCTCTTCTCATTTATCCGAACCTAAGTAACTCCACTTCAAAAGTCTGCACCCACATTTTCTCTCCCTTCATATTCGTCATGAAATCAGTAGTCTTACAAAGCAAGGCTCCACCTCATTACTTTTCTGTTTGTTAACTTAGCCTCACTCAAGAATTATGTCCCCACTCACCATTTTGGTACCGTTCTTTGGCACACAGCACAAGACCTCACGTATCTCTTCATGTCACTCTGGATTCCGGGCCAAAAGAAGTCTTCTGTAACCCTTGCTATAGTGTTTTTTATGCCCTGGTGACCAGCCATGACACTATCATGTCCTAATCCCATCACTGTCTCCCTAAAGGCCTTAGGCACAATGAGCTGCTGAGCCTCTCTGCCTGAGCTGAATACGCATATTCTATATAAAAGACCATTTTGCATAACAAACTCAAACGTAGTGTGGCTTCTTTTCCTATTCACTAATTCTCCTATCTTCTTGTGGCACGATCTCACCAACTCGTGCTTGTCTTGCTCCTCCCTGAAATGAGCAGGCGTAATGCTTATACACTGAATTGCAGGTACCTTCAGGGCTGCCATTGGTGTCTCGCTCTGGGCTTAGGCTCTGGTCCATACAGACAACGAGATACCTGGACGGCATACCCCTGTTGCCACTTCTCGTGAATTACTGGTGTAGAGCTGTTCCATCACAGTGCTGGCGACAGAAACACAGAGTACCGGTCGACATTGCCAGCAGCCATTTCTGTGGTGAAAATAACTCAGAAACCCTCTCCCTTGATGAAAACCGGTGCCGTGACAGTGTTGCTACGGAATGTTTGATGGCTGTGTGAATGAGGCCTAAGACTCCCCAAGAAGGGATAGAAGCCTATCATATAGGGAAAAAAAATAAAACTGTGTTAGCCAAAAATCACTTGGTTTGTATGACAAGAAATTTGCTTTCTGCAGCAGATATTTTCTTAACTTCAGCTGATTTAGAAGGCTGAGGCAACTTATGTCACATGTGCTTGTGTGCTTGTTTATATATGTGTGAATGATTCAATAAAGCCTTCTGTTGAGAGTCAGCGCTTGCATGTGTCTCTTGCTCTATCCATCCTGTTTGTGCAAGCTGTTCTTATGTCAAGATGAACAGTTTCTGTGAAGGCTTTGTTAAAAGACTTGGTAAGGTTGGAATAAGAGCCATCTCTAGGGCCACATGTAGGGCCAACTTGGAGCATCAGGAAAATCCGACCTTGCAAAAATTTGATGCCAAACATGCCAAATCCTCGATGTGTTTTGGTGGTCGCATGATACGCCTTCCGTTGGGCAGTTCCTTGACCGACCGAAATGCCATTGACCTCTGAGGGCTCACGCGCTTTGCGTCGCGCAACACTTGTCAGTCAAAGAGTTCATGAGGACAATAAGGAGTGATGAGATGGTATATGGGTCTCATCATGGATGATAACGGTTTTAACGCATTGGATAAGGTGCTAAAAAGCTATAAAATCTTATAATGGTCGGAGCAATTCTGATAAGGACTGATAAGGGTCAGTTCATGTCCAAAAGGTTGATAAGGACCGATAAGGGTTGATAAGTGTTTATACTGGTCAGATAAAGTTTCATAAGATTGATAATGACACTGGGCTACGTGGAGAGGAGCGAGTGGTACTTAGACAAAGTCAGTGGAGCTTCTGTGTGAATTTTTTCAAGAGACTGGGAGCTCGTAAAGTCTGTTTCACATGCTGCAATTGGAGTGCGAAAAATTGATTGTGATATTTAGAGGGCTTATTTCACACGATTGCAGTTTTAACAATGCAGCTGGTATAACGACCAGGCTTGCTTGCTGCCAGATTTTGCCGCAAACACCACATGATTTTTTCAATGTAATAAAAGTACCTGTGCTTTACAATGCTATTCACCAGACTTTAATTGGACCTAATAATACATGTTTTATAATTCAAAAATGCTTTGAAGTTTAAATTTGTTTTGGAGAGCGCAACAGAATTTCCTAAAGTTTAGTGCAAGTATGCATGGCGACTCAAACAGCTGTCACAGCTGGTCATTCACCGTTGTCTCTTGTGCCGTTTATGTTTATCATTCTGCCTGCGCTACCGCAAATTGCAAAAAGACATATCAACAAGCACATATAGCTGTCCTCATCTCGTATGCAGTATTCGGAATTCGGCTGCAGTGAAGTCATCATGTCAGCTCATAGAGATCTGTGCGCTATCCATGCTTAGCATCAGCTTCTGTAGAAATTATCTGTTTGCAGTCGAACCCGCTTATATTCAAGTGCCACGAAAATTCCATTGTTATAACCGATAATTGTTATAACCGGGTTACATGAAAAAATCCAAATAGGGGGATGGCAAAGCTTAGCTTAGAAAACTATAATGGCGGGGAGACCAGTGCCCCTCCCCACCACCTTCCTCCATCTGACTGCTGATTGTGCTCACTCGTTTAACTGCTTCCTTGGAATGCTTCCTGTAATGCTGCAATACTGAAACACAGAGCATTGTGGGGCCACAATAAATATGTGGTGGTGCGTGGAATCTGGAAAAGATTGTAAAGACGTGCCAGCGCTAACATTCGCAAATACTATTTTATGCTTAAAATCGGATATCTTGTAGGGATTGCAAATTAACCAAAGATAGGTAGGCTGGTTGGCTTTGGGAGTCCATAGTAAAACCACCAGTGAGGCATTGCAGGGTGACATGGCTTGGGTCTATTTTGAAGTCGGAAAAGCACAGAGCAAAATTAGTTTTGAAGGAAGACTCAGGAACATGGATGAAAATAAATGGGCAGCTACAGTGCACAGCTATCTGTACTTGAAAAGCGTGAAAGAATAGAGGAAGAGGTCAAGAAAGTTGGCAACCAAGTACAGGAGCTGTAAATAGACAACCAGGAGTCATCAAAAAGAAAGTGAGAGAAACAAAGACAGTTAATTGGATTCAAAGCATGGAAACAAAAAGGACCATGGAGATTAAATTTGTAGGAATGAGAAGAAATTAGGAGGGAAAATGTGCATAACACAAAGGGCACTCAGTGCCTTGCTATTTGAGGCTCGAGCTGGTTGCCTAAGGATGAAAACATACTGAAGCAAATATTTGTGACAAGATGAGGCATGTGTGTGCTTCAGCAAAAACCCCAGAGACCACTCAACACATCCTAATGGAATGCAAAGGTATTCAACCAGTGAGACCGATAGGTAATGTGCACCTTCCAAGAAGTGCTTTGATTTAATGTGGACAGAAGGGCATCAACTAGTCAGCAGTTGAGATAAGCAAGAGACGTTTGGAGTATTGGTAGAAAAAAACAGGGAAGAGATTGATACGACAAGATCCGCTACAGGCATAGGTAGCAGTACAAGGTGGGTACAGAAGTATTGAGGAGAAAAAAAATACTAGAGAGATATGTATACAAAATAATGCTATGGTGAGAAGCATGTATTGCATACCTCAGTAACTCAAGCAGGCTAGGTGCCTATTTGTCACTACTCCGTTTCAAAGGGGATTCATCATCACCATCCGACGCACCGCCTGGGAAGTGTCAAGTGCATGAATACATACTGTGTGCCGTAACAATTTCGCCTTCCCACCCTTAGTATTCTTCACTGCAATGCTTAGCTTAAGCTACTGCGACCGCTGCTGTATTGCGGCAAAGCTGACTTTCTGGAACCAGCATTATGCAATGCGTCATGCTTTCTGAGCTTCGAAGCCATTGGCAAGGTTTACAATGGTGGAGTCTGACAACGGCGAATTTTCAATAAAACACGGCACTGAGCAGCAACAAACTTGGTAGTGATCGTCAAAGCAGGTAGGCCTAGCGTTGCAGCGGAGGTGGCTATGGCTGCTAGCAGATCTGTGAGTGAGAGCATCTGTTCAAGGCTGCAAGATAATCCAAATGGTGGTGATGGTAGCTTCAACAATGCTGTTCCAAACCTGTAGTCATTACAAGAAATCCGGAAAATGAGATGGCAAAGGTGTTCCAAAAGTATTTCTCCTTGGGAAAGGTGGTGCTTACATTTCCTAGGTATACTTGAACATGGTACGAAATACATTTCATGAAAGGAACAGAACAAAAAAAGAGAGTGAAGTGCCAACACTTCACTGTTGGCACTTCAGTGCTTCACTGTCTTCTTTATTCTTTTCTCTTTTCAAGAAGTTTATTTCGTGCCAGATTCAAGTATGCCTACGAAATCGGACAGCAAAGGGTTTTTGCATCCGAAACTTAGAGCGTTATTGTACAAGGACTCTATGGGGTCCATGGTGGTGTTGCAAAGGTATCCAAATTGCGTCCGGAAAGTTGGTCGTTGACTGTATTGTGTCGTAACTTGAGGCATTTGTGATGTGGCCATAAGTGTTGCTCTTGGGTCATTTATACTCGCATTGCTAACTACATGTCTGTTGTAGTTTGACAGGATTTAAATGCTGTATATTCAAGTCATATTCAAGCAGTTAGCATTCTTAGATACTGTGCAACAGCACGAGGCTGTTGAGATTGCACCAGTGTGCTCATACTGATGAGGCTCAATGAAGTAAAATTAATTCCCCAGTCTCTACCCTTGTCTGTTCTTGCACAATATCTTTCTCTAAGCATTGAGGACCAGCCATCTGAGCAACAAGTTCTATTCGGTCAGCATCCAGTTTAAGTATTTGTTCATTTTTGTGTTGCCCACTGACGACAAGCACGCACAAGTGTGAGCACATTGTTCCTAACTGTATTGCAAAACTGTTGTTTTGAACATTACACCGGCTCAGTAGAAGCATTGTAAAATGCTCTTGAGCCTAATAGTCAGTTCATTGTGAAGCTCCTCTTCTTTTATGGGTGGCTCAGTATTTGTTGTACCTGCCTACTGAAGAATACCCAATAAACGGTGGTTCAAGTGAAGCTGATGAGTGCTGTGGTGCAGGCGCCAGTGCATGCTGACCATAACCAACTCTGGAGCTGAGCCAATCGAGATGCTGGAGCTGAGCCTACAAACCAAGCTGGATCGTGGTGAGCATATCGGGGCTGCAAAGAGCTCAGCTCAAATATTTGCGCTTATTTTTCCAGTCATCGGTAAAGTTACCAGAGAAGGTCGTCGATTTGATGGCTAAGCATCACGAACTCAGGCACTTCCAGGCATAGCAAGAACATCTCCAGTCATTTATAAGAAATAAATGTCTCTCGGTATAATCCAAAATATGGATGCACAACTGTATGATTAGGTTTCTAACATATGCACTTCTAAAATGAACTTGAGAAAACCAGCAAAAAAATTTAGACGCAAACAAGACGGAAAGAAGAGACACCACAACTCTGGACTATCAACTGAGACATATTTGAAAACACGGATCAACCCTCGAACATCAAAACCGTTAACGCATGTGCAATGCTCTTAGCAAGGTACAAATTCTTTAAATTGATGAACACAACATTTTGCCTTAACTACCACATCTTTAAATTCAGCCTTTTAGAAAAACTATCTCTTTATCGCTCATAGAGATAGAAGGAACACTGATGCATTTTCCTTCCTCTTGTATACTGGTATAAAACGCCTCAAGTATTTTCCTTTCGGTTTTCATCCTGTTCCTGCCAAGAATCGCCGCATTTTCAAAAAGTGGTGCACAGTCGCAGTGACGGCAATGAAAAGCCAGGCGACCAGCTCCTTGAGAATTTGTCAACGCACCATGCTCGCGCATCCGGTCATTGACGCATCGGCCTGTTTGGCCAATATAGACCTTACCACACTTAATCGGGATTTTGTAGATAACATGTCTCGCGCACTTAATGTATTTGTTCACATGCTTGGTTTTTCAGGCTTCTTTCTTCTTTCCAGCATTTTCAACACGCATGCACAGTCCTGACAGCTTACATAGAGTGGAAAACAATAATTGTACACCATGTCGCCTAGCGACTTTTTTGATATTGTGCGACATTTTATTAGTATAAGGCATCACATGAACTTTTCTTGTTTCTGTCAGATTTCCGGATACCTTTGTTTTTCCTTTTAAGCTTTATATGTAAGCTCTCAGCTACTGCCTTAAGCTCTTATGCAGGAAAACCCGCTGCAGTTAGCCTCTGAATTTGACAGTCAAGGCATTCTTGGAAGTCGTGACAACAGCTTTCTATTGTGCTGCTGTGTTATGCTGGAGGCAGGTGAGACACCACCAAGACTGGCTTAGAATCTTTTACATGGAAGGACAAACCCTGTGATTGGATAGTGCGGGCTTCAAGAGCTTCGATGACACACTGCACAGCGAACTGAATGGTATTGGCATGAAGTCAGATGGCAAATTCCATCAAGAAGCAAGATGAAATTGTCAGTCAGCTCAGTCACTTAGCGAGAGCCTCTGTCCCCCTGGACATGGAGTGCACCTTGCGAAAGGGGACAAGGTACAGCGTCGAGCCAACTTTGCATGTTGGCCAATGTGCGCAGTGTTGCTGAGAGGCTGTATGAGCAGGAAAAGAGCCGTTGTATATCCAACAGTGTTGACTGCCTGACTGGGGCACAAGAGCGTCACCGAGGTGGCAAGAAAGCCAGTTTGCAAAAGGTCATCTCTTATTTTCTAGACCACCACCTGACGTTGCTCACATCTGACAAAGAAGGTGCATTCATGGTACTCCCTAATGAGACCTTCAGAAAGAAAGCATTGGAAGCCATGAAAAAACACTTCGAGTGTTCAGGCATTTTCCCTGCAGGACGTCTGCATCAGCAGGCGTTTGGTGTGTTGCGACACCGCGTACCCGAGCACACGAGAGTTGGACCCTCCCGCGTGTAGTCGTGCGCACCTTAGCTGTGTCTGAGGAGAGGGGAATCCGGGGGGTTGAGTCGATGCTGGGTGTTTGGACCTTTAAGGCCCCCCAGTGGGGGCAACACACCTCTTTGGCCTCGGCTTCACATAGACAGCACCTCCAGACTGACCCACGTGGAGGAAATCGGCAGTCGCCTTTTCCTGTCTTCCTCTCCAATCTTCGTCTTTCTCCCCCACTTTTCCATCTTTCCTGTCTTCTCTTCACTTCGTATTACTTTTGTATTTCCTGGCGGAAAGGGTTAATAACCGGGTGTAATATTGTCACCCAGCTATTACAACTAAAACAGTTTACCACCGACAGATTGGCAAAGAAACGTCTGCCTT
Organism: Dermacentor variabilis; assembly: GCF_050947875.1. Classification (NCBI taxonomy): domain Eukaryota; kingdom Metazoa; phylum Arthropoda; class Arachnida; order Ixodida; family Ixodidae; genus Dermacentor; species Dermacentor variabilis. Next base: position 15,290,599 of record NC_134574.1, on the reverse strand, counting down.
CTTGCAATGGCTGGTCCTCGGAGAGCACGCGCGCAACCACGAACTGCGTGGTTCTCGCCTTAAGGGTCCCGTGTCATCACGTGCAAACTTATTTTGCTTCGTTGCTCCCCTCTCAAAAGCGACTGGCCCGGTCGCTTCAAGGGCACCGGGCACGCACTATGGGCAAGAGTGCCAACATGAAAAGACAAAAAGAAACATACAGGAATGTACACAATGCTGAAGTGGTTTGTGAGGGTTGCTTATCCCTCGCGTGCGTAGTACGGCTTCATCCGTACTACGTGGACGACTTCAGCACGGGGACGGCGTCAGTTCGAACCAGGATCAGAGCTTTGAGGCACCACCTCATAGTTCACATCACTGAGGCGGCGTACAGCTTCATAGGGTCCGAAATAGCGGCGCAACAATTTCTCTGAGAGCCCACGGTGTCGGATAGGTGTCCACACCCACACGCGGTCGCCTGGTAAGTACTGGACATTCTGTCGGGTCTGGTTGTAACGGTAGGCGTCGGTAGTCTGCTGGGTGTGGATGCGATTCCGAGCAAGCTGGTGAGCTTCCTCGGCTTTCTCGACGAAATCTTCAGTGGTGTCATTCCTTGTGGCTCCATGGTCTACCGGGAGCATGGCGTCTAAGGGGGTTATAACGCGACGTCCTTAAACAAGCTCGAATGGTGTCAACTCGGTGGTCTCCTGCACAGCGGTATTGTAAGCAAATGTGACGTATGGCAAAATTTCATCCCATGTTTTGTGTTCCACATCAATGTACATGGAGAGCATGTCGGCTAATGTTCTGTTTAGGCGCTCTGTTAAGCCATTAGTTTGGGTATGATAGGCTGTGGTCTTTCTGTGTTCGGTGTGCGTCAGTGTGACGACTTGTTGCAATAACCCTGCTGTAAACGCTGCACCGCGGTCAGTAATGAGTATGGCGGGTGCACCGTGCCGAAGCACGATGTTGTGGATGGAAAAGATGGTGACTTCAGCAGAAGTTCCCCGTGGCACAGCTTTTGTCTCCGCATAGCGAGTTAAATAGTCAGTTGCCACGATTATCCACTTATTTTGCAAGGATGACGTGGGGAACGGCCCAAAAAGGTCCATTGCCACTTGCTGGAATGGCGCCGGAGGCGGATCCAAAGGCTGAAGGAGGCCGGCAGGCTTGACGGGTGGAACTTTACGCCTCTGACAGTCACGGCACATTCGCACATAGCGCTGAACCGACGAAAATAGGTGTGGCCAATAATATTTTTGCCGTATACCCACTAATGTCCTCGCGAAGCCTAAGTGGCCGGCACAGAGATCGTCATGACACGCCTGTAAAACTTCCTCGCGCAGTACCATCGGGACGACGAGAAGGAACGTTTCCTGGCTGTTCTCAAAATTTTTCTTGTACAGGACATCGTTTCGCAGGCAGTACGACGTCAATCCTCGTGAAAGTGGGCGTGGGACAACAACGTCAGCTCCCTCGAGATATCGGATGACTGGAAGCAGCTCGGAGTCTGCACATTGATAGTCAGCCATGTGCACCACGTCGATGACACCAAGAAATGGCAAATCTAGCTCCAAGTTGGCAGATGTCAAGGAAATAGGAGAATGTGACAAGCAGTCAGCATCGCTATGCTTATGGCCGGATCTGTAGACAACAGTTATGTCGTATTCCTGGAGGTGGAGGCTCCAACGAGCAAGGCGACCTGACAGGTCTCATAGATTGGCAAGCCAGCAGAGCGAGTGGTGATCACTGATCGCTCGAAATGGCCGGCCGTATAAGTAGGGTCGGAACTTGCTGATGGCCCACACGACTGCTAAGCATTCTTTTTTGGTCGTTGAATAATTAGCTTCTGCTTTTGTCAGACTATGACTCGCATACACAATTACACGTTCTGCACCATCTTGCCATTGAACCAGAACGGCCCCGAGTCCTACATTGCTGGTGTCGGTGTGTATTTCAGTTGCCGCGGTGTCATCAAAATGCGCCAGCACTTTGCGGATTGAAGGCGTTTACGCAATTCGGTGAAGGCCTGCTGTTGGTCTTCCGTCCACGCAAAGGGCACATCTTGTCGCGTCAGTCTCGTGACTGGTTCAGCAATCCTTGAGAAGCCTTCAACGAAACGACGGTAGTAAGCGCAGAGGCCCAGGCACCGCTGAACATCATTTTTGTCTTTAGGACGAGGAAACTCGGCAATGGCAGCGAGTTTTTCTGGGTCTGGTCGTACTCCTTTGGAGCTGACCACGTGGCCTAGAAACTTGAGTTCCTGGAAGCCAAAGTAACATTTTTCAGGCTTGATGGTGAGGTTGGCCTTGCGTATTGCGGTAAGGACACTTCGTAGCCGGGCGAGATGTTCATCGAACGTGCTGGAAAACACAACAACGTCGTCTGGGTACACTAGACACGTCTGCCACTTTAGTTCAATGAGTATAGTGTCCATCATTCGTTGAAACGTAGCAGGAGCGGAACAGAGATCGAAAGGCAGCACTTTAAATTCGTACAGCCCATCAGGAGTCACGAAGACGGTTTTGTCACGGTCACGCTCGTCCACTTCGATTTGCCAGTAGCCTGACTTTAGGTCTAACGAAGTAAAGAACTGAGCATGATGCAGACGGTCCAAAGTGTCATCGATCCGTGGCAGGGGGGTAAACGTCACGTTTGTTGACTCGGTTAAGCCGTCTGTAGTCAACGCAGAAGCGGAGTGTGTTGTCTTTCTTTTTTACTAGTACGACAGGCGATGCCCACGGACTTGTCGACGGCTGGATGACGTCATCATTTAGCATTTCTTGAACTTGACGCTTAATTGCCTCCCGCTCCATAGGTGACACGCGATACGGATGCTGATGAACAGGCCGCGCCGACTCCTCTGTAACGATCCGGTGTTGCGTAACAGAAGTGCGCTGGACTTTGGATTTCGTGGAGAAACAGCCGGAGAATGCTGTCAGTAGGCCCAGCAGCTTATCCTTCTGTACATCTGCTAAGTCAGCATTAATGTGGACGTGGGTACTCAGGCTGGCGTGAGTTGTTGCGTCCGGTGAAGTCACTTGTAATGTGCCAATGTCGGAGAAGTCAGCAATGTCATTCAGGAATGCCACAGCTGTACCTTGAGGGACGTGCTGATACTTATGGCTGAAGTTTGTCAACAAAACTTGCGAGCACTTATGCTGCATTCGAACAAGGCCCTGGGTGATGCAGATGTGTCTTTCAAGCAGCAGCGGGATATTTGCCTCAGCAATACCCTCATAGCCGTTGATGTGTCGCAGGTGACGAGGGTCAATACGCTGCTCCTTGGCGGCACCGTGATGTTCTCGTCAACAATCCTCAAGGCGTTGACATACGTGTCGTAAGTGCTGCTCCCTGCTAAGGCCTGCGCCGTCGAAAACGTTACCTGCAACTTTTGTAAGTTAATCACAGCTCCATTAGCCTGCAGAAAGTCCATGCCCAGAATTAGGTCCCTTGGGAGGATAACAAAATCTCCGAGGTATGTAAACCCACGAATGCTCACTTGCGCTGTGCATCTTCCTACCGGGGTTAGCAGATGGCCTCCTGCAGTGTGAATCTGCGACCCAGTCCACTTGGTAGAAACTTTCTTCAGCTTGCAGGCAAGGTCCATGCTCATAACTGAGGTGTCCGCTCCAGTGTCGATTAACGCCGTTATTTCTTTGTCGTCTATGGTGACGGGAATGGTCGACGTTACTACCTCTCGTAAGGTGTTCGACATCATCTGTACGTCTGCATCGTTCTGTTTTCGTTATTGTCGTCGTAGTGGAGGATCTTGCGTACGGTCGTCGTCAGCGGCCTCACCTCCGGAGGTCGCTGAACTCAGTTTTTCCGACCCATTGGACTAGGCGAGCGGCATCTCAGAGCGCCGCGAGTAATGGCTTGACTTGGTGATAGTGACCTGTAACGAGCAGGAGACGACGAACGGGGCTCCTGCCATCGCTGATCAACATTGCGACAATTCGCGACAAAACTCTCTATTTCCGGCGGCCGCTCACAAGGTCGTGGACGAGGTGCATTCGGCGAGAATCCACGGAGCCCCACATGACGATAAGGACACATTCTGCAGATGTGTCCAGCTTCGCCACAATGAAAACAAAGGGGCTTGTAGTCTGTGGTGCGCCAGACGTCGCTCTTCCTAGTCCTTGCTTCGGCGGTGTGCGGTGGGCTGCGAGGCGCCCTGAAGCTTACGTCCATTTGTTGAGTGGGGTGTACCATGCTGCACGCACTTGAGGGTGGCGGACGACGTACTGCTTCAGCGTAACTCATTTTGGCGTGCGGCCCCTGCTGTGGTGCCTCGTACTGTCCAGGAATATGGATGGCCTGTCGGACCTCGGCACGCACCATTTCCGCAATGGAAAGTTGTCCCACAGGGGCAGTGGTCATCTGCATCTTCTGCAGTTCCTCCTTGACGACAGCCCTGATGAGTTCCCGCAAGGCGCCAATGTCGTTACCGAGGGTAACGGCAGAGAGCTCCCTTGAAATCATGGCGTCGCAGTTGTTTTGCTTGGCCTGTTGTTGAAGGGCCTTTTCCATAGTAGTGGTTTCGTCATAGAGCTCTGCAAGTGTCGTCGTCGGATTTCGAATGAGCCCAGCAAAGATTTCCTCTTTGACGCCGCGCATGAGATGGCGCACCTTCTTTGTTTCAGTCATAGAAGGGTCTGCACGTCTGAAAAGTCGATTCATGTCTTCTATGTACGTCGTTACTCACTCATTCGGGCCTTGAATTCTTGCCTCCAACGCTAACTCCGCCCTCTCCTTTCTATCCACCCTGGCGAAGGCATTGAGGAACTGTCTACGAAATTCTTCCCATGACGTCACTGTCGCCTCGTGGTTTCTCAAACCATGTTTTCGCGGAATCCTCAAGAGCAAAGTACACGTAGCGTAGCTTACACTCGTGGTTCCAGTCGTTGAGGTTGGCAACCCGGTCAAGATGGTCAAGCCAGTCTTCGACGTTCTCTGAAGCACTTCCCTGGAACAGATTCGGCGTCTGGATGTGATTGACGACAACGTGCAATGCTGCAGGAGTGGCAGGAGGTGGTTGGTTCGTCATTCTAGTTCGTTCGGGTAGCAGACCGTGCTGTGGCTGGAGCCCCTGGAGACGTCGGCTGACACGTACGTGCACAGGGGTAAGCTCGGCTGAACTACTCGCCGGGTTTAGGTCTGGGGTATGCTCCGGAGATCTTAACATCGACTGTACCCAGCACCTCCACCAGAAATGTCACCCAGCTATTACAACTAAAACAGTTTACCACCGACAGATTGGCAAAGAAACGTCTGCCTTTTTGCGATGGCTGGTCCTCGGAGAGCACGCGCGCAACCACGAACTTCGTCGTTCTCGCCTTAAGGGTCCCGTGTCATCACGTGCAAACTTATTTTGCGTCAATATATCCAGTTTTGGGTATCTATATATATTAAGTTATAGCGGTGATGCATGGCTGGTGACTGCAGGTATTGTTCCTGACCTAGTAGCATCCCTTAATTGGGCTCGGTGGTGGGTAGCTACCATTGCCGCCGAATTTTCCAGTGTTTACATGGCAAACGCTTTTCCTCCCCTCCAAGATCGCCCTCAAAAACTAGGGCGCACCAAAGCAACATTTCAGGTCCTATTAAAACCAAACCATGACACCTTTCCAAAGTTCCATGTCCTTCACAGTGAAGGCAGCACAACAATTAGAAAACTATTGCCTTTCTTAGTATCCAAATGCCTATCAAACATGATTGGATGAAGCTACAAAGCATCAAAGATGGCAAGCGGAGACCTCCTCCTCGAACTGACAAAGAAAGATGAAGTCGGAAAAATCGGTGAACTCACAAGTATCGGTGACATTAATGTCATAATCTCCCCACATCGCACGCTCTACACCAGCAGAGGATTAATATCAGAAGATTTCTTGAACCTCAGTGATGAAGAGCTCCTTGAGGGATTCCAGGAGCAAAATGTAATCAAGGTACGAAGGATAACATTTTGAGGAAACGACCAACAGATCCCCACAAAACACGTAATACTCACATTTGGTTCTAGTATTGTGCCGAGTTCAGTCGACGCGGGCTACCTGAAGATAAACGTCCAACCATACATACCGAACCCGAGGCGGTGCTTCAAGTGCCAGAGATTTGGACATGCATCACAATCATGCAGAGGAAAGGAAACATGCGCGAAGTGTAGTGCCAATGACCATCCATCTGACAACTGCAGTGCTCCTGCACAATGTGTAAATTGCAAGGGGCATCATCCAGCTTACTCACGGAGCTGCTCTTGCTGGAAAAGAGAAAAATAAATAATCGCAATAACTGTAAAGGAAAAGGAAAAGATCTCATTCTATCAAGCGAGGATAAGGCTAGTGCACTTACCTCAAGTAAGCTATGCCAGTGTGACGCGGCAGGGGGCAGCACCACACCGGTCTCGGGAGTCTACAGGGTCCATGTCCGGTACTCCTGCAGAAACTTCAACCGCCCCCTTGGTGGCTGCAGGCCCAGTGCTGCTCCATCATCGAAGACGGGCCGGCAGACCACAGTGCCACAGGGCCCAAAGTTGAACTGTACCCCACGGCCCGAGATGCGCATCTCGGCGCCTGAATCTCGATCATCCAGTGCCTCGGAAAAGGCGATGGAGATCTATCCGAAAACCCCGGCGTCATTGACGCCAGAAGACCTGTGCTCCTTGGAGTGCTCCCAAAAGGAGAAACATATTGTAACTCCACTGAGAAAGGGAAAGGTAACCTGAACGGTTACCGCCATTCATAAGAGTAATCAGCTTTTTAATACACGTCACCTACAACTTGTAAGCTCACACCCATAAGTAAGTTTTTTTCAATTCCAAAAAGATGGCTTTCATCATTCAATGGAATTGCGGAGGCATAATTCACAATCTAAGTGACATCAAAGACATTATAAATAAGTTATCACCAGTAGCATTTTGCCTCCAAGAAACGAACCTAGGACCCAAACATACACATTTTCTTAAAAGTTTTACTGTCGTAAGAAAATACCGCTAGCACTCCAGTCGTCTATCAGGAAGTGTTGCTATTGTCGTCTGAGATGGCATCCCCACACGGAATGTTTTATTAAATACTCTGTACGAGGCAGTAGCTGTCACCGTTTTGTCGTTTAAGACTATCACCATCTGTTCATTGTACATTCCTGCCCATAGCCATTTCACAACTCGAGATCTGGAAAATTTAATTGACCAGCTGCTAAAGCCTTTTGTTTTAGTTGGAAATTTTAATGCTCATTGCACTCTTTGGGGCAGCGATAAGAATGACCAAAGAGGACAACTTATTGAAGACTTTATTTTGGCTAACAAATCTGTCTTTTGAATTCAGATGCGCCAACTCATTTTTCACCGAGTTCACGTAATTTTAGCTGCCTTGATTTAGCATTTTGCTCTCCGGACATTTTTACCGATATTAAATGGGATGTACTGGAGACTTCATATGGCAGTGATAATCTACCTGCTATAATCAACCTCACCTCAACACTGCGTATTATATCTCTCAAACCGTGCCATTGGAAATTACAAATGGCAGACTGGTCTGTTTTCACAGAAAGTGCTAGGCTGGAGGAGCTTATTTTAACAGACTTAAGCATTGACGAAATTAATGAAAAATTTACTAACTGTATTATTTCTGCAGCTGAAAAGGCCATTCCACAATCTTCTGGCGTTGTTCGGAAAAAGCTAAATCCTTGGTGGACACACGAGTGCACCATAGCAAAAAAGCTGCAAAATAAGGCCTGGGGAATCTTACGCAGGTACCCAACACATAACAACTTCTTAAATTTTAAACAAGCCAAAGCGAAAGTTCGATACATTCGGAGACAGGCGGAAAAGTTGTCTTGGCAGAAATATACATCTACAATTAATAGCACCGTCACATCCAAAAGGATGTGGGAACAGGTCAGGATGTTTAAGGGGGACTACTCATCGTACACGATACCCATACTTACACCTTCAGGCACTCAGACAACATTACAAGAACAAGCGAATATACTTGGGGAACATATTTATAACATCTCTAGCTCGGCTAATTATTCAAACACGTTTTTAAAATGCAAACTGTCAGCTGAAAAGGAGAAGCTACCAACTGCTTGTATGTCAAGGGACGAATACAACGCTCCATTCACGGTACAAGAACTTAACAGGGTTCTCTGTGCTGGCAAGAAAACTGCAGTAGGTCCTGACCGGATTCATCATTCCATGCTCGCACACCTGTCCCAAGCATCTGCTGATGCTCTCCTTATATTTTTCAACAGAGTATTTGAATCTGGAATCATGCCAAAAGGTTGGAAAAACTCAATAGTTGTGACTTTTTTAAAAACAAATAAGTCCCCCACATGCCCAAGCAGCTTTCGACCCGTTGCCCTGACAAGCTGTTTGACGAAATCATACGAAAGTGTCGTAAATGCAAGATTAACCTTTACGCTTGATATACGGAACATTATTCATTTTCATTAGTGTGGGTATAAAAAGGGTGTTCAACAACGGACCACCTCATCTGACTTGAACACGAAATACTTGAAGCATTTTTACACAAACAGCACTGCCTGACAGTGTTCTTCGATCTAGAAAAAGCGTATGACACCACGTGGAGATTTGGAATCTTACGTGACCTCGCCGCATTAGGAATCCATGGCAAAATGCTAAACTGTCTCGCTGATTTTATGTCCAACAGAACATTCCAAATCCGTCTAGGCACTGTGCTCTCGCACACATTTATCCAGGAAAATGGTGTGCCACAAAGTTGCGTACTAAGCACAACAATCTTTATAGTAAAAATGAACTCTATGAACAAAGTCATTCCCCCCTCTTTTATGCACTCCATATACGTCGATGATCTGCAAATAGTGTGCCGTGCCTCAAAATTACCAACATGTGAAAGGCAGCTCCAGATAACAATAAATAAACTAATGGAGTGGGCTGAAAAAAATGGCTTCCGCTTCTCTACTAAAAAAACTGTTACAGTGCTATTCTCACAAAAATGAGGGTTGTACTTAGACATAGATTTAAAATTGAATGATGTCGCGCTGCCAGTGAAACAAGAATATAAATTCTTGGGAATAATCTTTGACAAAAATCTAAACTTCCTTGCCCACATTAAAACACTAAAGATTAAGGCAAATGAAGCACTGAATATCCTCAAAGTGTTATCTTATAAGCACTGGGGTTCCGACCGAACATCTCTTTTACGTATTTAGTGGTCCCTTGTGCGTAGCCTTTTAAACTACGCCTCCGTGGTTTACGGCTCAGCCAGACAGTCCTATATCCAACGACTTGATCCAGTACATAACCTTGGACTGCGACTGGCAAGTGGTGCCTATAGAACATCACCTATTCAAAATTTATACGTTGAGTGTAATGAACCCTCATTACAGCAGCGCAGAGCATTACTCACTTTTTCTTACATACTCAGAATTCAGTCATTACTGCAACACATATTCTACAATATCCTCACACAATGCAACTCACACTTACACTATACAAATAAACTGAACATGATTAGGCCACTTGTCCTGTGGTACATATGAGCAATATCATCGGGATTATGACATTCCTCATGAAGTCCTCCAGATTGCCAAAAAAACACAATAGTTGCCCCGGCGGTACGATTTCACACAGTTATGTGACTGGACGTTAGCACATCTAAAGAAAAGAGACACCCCACCGCATGAACACATTATACAAGAATTCCGTGCACTTCAGGACAAATATCAAAATAACATGAAATATTACACTGATGGCTCTAAAACAAAAGAACACGTGAGTGTTCTTTTGTGAGTGTAACACGTGAACACGTGTTAAGAACATGTGAGTGTAACGGGAAAGAACATGTGAGTGTAACGGGAAATTGGGAAACAAGTATTCGATTGCCACAGCACGGTTCTGTTTTCACGGCCGAAGTCTACACTGTATGTATATGTGCTTTCGCTATTAGTACAGCGAAAGCACGTTTCTCCTAACTTTTTAAAACATTCCCCTGGAAAGTTTTGGAAGCACCTTAGCCCCCAAAAAACAAAGCAACACTCTCAATTCTCAGGAACAAAATTTAAGTTTTGCAAATTTATTAAATACATACTTCCAGTCTGTGTTCACTGCTGACGATGGTCGCATTTCAGAGGTGAATCACTACAACCAAAGACCACTAGACATGGCAACGATAACTGAGTCAGGAGTGCCCAACTTATTACTATCAATAGACACAAAAAAAGCGAACGGCCCGGACAACATTCCCAACACTTTTCTTCAAAGATATGCTGAAGTCAACGCGAAATATCTACGTCTAATATTTAACAAACCTTTATCAACATGTAGCCTTGCAAAGGATTGGAAAATAGCTAAAGTAATCCCCGTTCATAAAGCAAGAAGCAAAAGTGATGTCAGTAATTACAGACCAATATCACTAACGTCCACAGTAGGAAAATTATTAGAGCATATCATGTTAAAGCATATCATGAGCTATCTAGAGCAAGCACAAATATTATTGCCTATCCAGCATGGTTTCAGGTGGGGACTTTCAACCATTACCCAATTACTTGAATTAACACATGACTTATCCCAAAGCATTGATAATCAAAAACAAGTTGACTTAATAGCATTAGATTTTTTGAAGCCATTTGATAGAGTAACCCATCAAAAACTAATCAGCAAACTGAAAGCAACTTTAGGCAATGGTTCTATTGTCAATTGGATTGTAGATTACTTAACCAACCGGTTTCAGTATGTTGTTAACAATGAAATTTCTTCCATTGCGAAAGTTACATCGGGGGTGCCTCAAGGGTGCATCCTTACACCCACTGTATTCGATATTTTTATTAATGATTTGCCCTCTAACATCTGCGTTAAAATGAAGCTTTTTGCCGATGACTGCATTCTTTATTATGAAATTAACTCTATGAATGATCATGTTGATTTAAACAGCGCCCTCCATGATGTAGTGAAGTGGTGTAAAAAGTGGCAGATGGAACTGAACATTAAAAAAACTGCCTTTTTATCTATAACCGGCAATAAACATAGGTCGGACTTCGAATACGCTATCAATAACATACCACTCACCCGAGTTCATGAGTACAAATATCTTGGCTTGATCATTTCACACGACCTAAGATGGGAATCGCATATTAACAGTATCATACCATCTGCTTTAAGATGGCTGTTCTTCCTCAGAAGAAGACATTGAGCTGTGCCACTGGAAATTAAACTGCTATCATACAACACATGTATTTGCTTAGTTCTCGAATATGGTAACACAATTCGGTTTCCGTATACACAGCAGCTTATTAATAAACTAGAAAGAGTGCAGCGAAAGGCAATTAGATTCATCTTTAACAAATACAAGAATAGCGATTCACCTACCCAACTGCTAAAACAAGCCTGTATTCCTACTCTGCGAAACCGCACCAAACTAGCAAGACTAAAATAATTGTTCCAATTAATACACAATACGTTACGAATAAATACTTCGTTGTGTAGATCCCTAGCTGACACCAGGCCTTCCCGCCATTAGCATTCACTAACACTTAAAGAATATGCATTTCGCACTGACTGCTTTAGATATTCGTTCTTTCCTCTTGCAATAAGAGAATGGAATAGCCTGGACCCCTGCATAACGACTAACACATCGTTGCCAAAATTTGTAACCCTTGTAGAAGAACTGTTGCAGAATAATTAAAATATATTAGCCAGAAATAACACACCACTCACGTAGTTGTATAGAATAAAATATGTATGAGCATTGTATTTGCCTATGCAATTTCACCCCTTTTTGCCAAATGCGATGTACCATTCAGGTTTTATTTCCTAACATATGTGTATATCTGCTTCGTGTCGATTGCAAATATCATTGTTGAAATTATGTAAACCTGTTTTTATCGCTATTTGTGAGTATATAATATATGCCCAACCCGTAACTATCCCACAGGGATTGGCAGTATCTGAAATAAATAAATAAATAAATAAATAAATAAATAAATAAATAAATAAATGTGGGTTGTTGTTAAAAAGATTATTACTGATAAACAAAAAATGCAGTCATATACACTGACTCTTTAAGCACACTGAATGCTGTACATCTGAAATCTGACTATGAACCCCCGATAGGAGACATTTTAAACATGATGACGCTTAACAAATACGGGAAGTCAGTTCGTTTCTGCTGGGTTCCAAGCCATGTTGGGATACCGAGTAACGAAGCAGCTGATAGATGTGCATCGATGGCGGCGTACAAACACATAACAAACACAACACTTCCATATAAAGATAGCATCCTTGCGATTAGAAAAGCCTTAACGTCAAAATGGCAGCATGAATGGGACCGTTGTGCCGACAACAAGCTACATCTCACTAAACCCATAGTTGGTGAGTGGAAGTCACGTTACCATCAGGAACGGTTCTTCGAAGTAGTTTTATGCCGACTACGCATCGGGCACACACACCTCAGACACAATTATTTACTTGCGAAAGAAGACACACCAACATGCGAGAAATGCCAAGAACCACTAACAGTTATGCACATATTGCTGAAATGTACACACATTGCAATACACAGACGAGCACTTTTGCACAAATTATATCAACTACACATACCTTTACACCCTGCTGTAATTTTAGGTGATGATTTGCTAGTCCCATTGTGGGACGTTCGCAAATTTCTAGACGACACTGGATTTTTACATAAAATATAGGTTATTAATACAGCCTTTTCCTTCCTAAACTGGATTTTAAAACACCTCGTGTTTGGTGCAGCATAGCCTTAGTCGCTTTTGCGCCATTAAACCACATTTAACTAACTAACTGTTCAGGTATTTTATATAAGAGGGCAAGAACATTCACTCTGAAGAAGTTTAACGAGTTAAACTTGGTCAATCTTGCAAAGGCAGTGAATAAAAATTATGCATTAGAATTGAAAGTGTTTTTTGCCGCAAAGACACATAAGGTAACTGCCCGCTCAGAGTGACAGTAAGTCAAGATAGATGATGGCAGAAGGTACTTGGGCAATACCTACAGAGCAAGCTCAACTTCCTGGATGCACACGACCCGTTTTGAAACTCGCAGCTCGATAGACTTGGTTGCAATTGTACAAGAAGGACTGCTGGGGGAAACCAGTGCTGTGTCAATTGATGTTGAGGACCTATACTATTCGGTGCCCCACGATGAATTGTTCATTGCCATTCGAGAATTGATTGATGAAACAGGTGTAGTCAAACTTCAGAATGAGCATGGTGTCAATGCCAAAGCGTTTCTTGAGTTGCTAACTATAAGTATTTATCGTTGACTATAGTTCGGTTTCAAGATCGGCACTTTATCCAGAAACAAGGCATCATAGGTTCCACTGTGGCACCTGTGTTGTGTAAGATTTTTTCTGTCTAAGTTTGACAAAAATCTGATGCAGGTCACAGCTAATGACATTTTAGAGCGCTTTGCGTCTTACGATACGTAGACAATTTTTTGTTAATTTTGAGGTTGGTGACCTCTGACGCATTGAAATCTGTGGCAGAGAACATTTTAACGTACTTAAAGGATGTTCTGACACATACAATTTTACATTTGAACTTCTGAAGGAAAAAAGTATTAGGTTTTTAGACATAACACTAACTTTTCGAGATGACAGCCACATTTGCTGGATTTACTCACCTAGAACTGAGTAGGCTTTGCTTCCGTTTGAGCCAAGCCATTCTAAGTTGGTAAAAAGAAATATAGCCGTTTTGTCTCTGGTGTGCACTACAGAAAAGCTGTTGTCACATCTTTCAGGAAAGCCTTGACCATCACATTCAAAAGCTAACTGCAGCGGGCTTTCCTCCACAAGTGCTTAAGGTGGTAGCTGAGAACTTGCATATAAAGCTTAAAAGGAAAAACAAAGATGTCCGAAAATCTGACAGAAACAAAGAAACAACAAAAGTTCATGTGATGCCTTATACTCATAAAATGTCGCACAATATCAAGAAAGTCGCTGGGCGACATGGTGTACAATTATTGTTTTCCACTCCGTGTAAGCTGTCAGGACTGTGCATGCGTGTTGAAAATGCTGGAAAGAAGAAAGAAGCCTGAAAAACCAAGCATGTGAACAAATACATTAAGTGCGCGAGACATGTTATCTACAAAATCCCGATTAAGTGTGGTAAGGTCTATATTGGCCAAACAGGCCGATGCGTCAATGACCGGATGCGCGAGCATGGTGCGTTGACAAATTCTCAAGGAGCTGGTCGCCTGGCTTTTCATTGCCGTCACTGCGACTGTGCACCACTTTTTGAAAATGCGGCGATTCTTGGCAGGAACAGGATGAAAACCGAAAGGAAAATACTTGAGGCGTTTTATACCAGTATACAAGAGGAAGGAAAATGCATCAGTGTTCCTTCTATCTCTATGAGCGATAAAGAGATAGTTTTTCTAAAAGGCTGAATTTAAAGATGTGGTAGTTAAGGCAAAATGTTGTGTTCATCAATTTAAAGAATTTGTACCTTGCTAAGAGCATTGCGCATGCGTTAACGGTTTTGATGTTCGAGGGTTGATTCGTGTTTTCAAATATGTCTCAGTTGATAGTCCAGGGTTGTGGTGTCTCTTCTTTCCATCTTGTCTGCGTCTAAATTTTTTTGCTGGTTTTCTCAAGGGACAGCATAAACCAACTGGCCCAACAAGCAGCACTTCTAAAGTGAAATTTTAGTATATACAGTAGAACCCTCTGTCATACGTTTTGAAAAAACCAAGAGGAAAAATGTACTAACTGAGAAAACGTACAATCTGAAGTAACTAAAAAATTGACCCTCAACTATAGTTGACATCTATGTAACGCGAAGCGTCGCATGGATCATTGCCGCATGAGACGCCGACGCGTGTCAAGATGGTGGTGCTGCAGCCGCCCGAGGCATGTTTTGTTGTTTTTCTCTTGCCTGATGTTTTAAGAGGGTGACAGGAAACAAGTGAAATTGAGCTGGTGGGCAACGCTAGATGCCACCGAAGCGAAACGCAATGCCTACATCATGCTGCCTGCAGCAGGAAACGGCGGCGTGTTTGGATTATACCAAAAGTGTGCAGTAAACTATGTACCAATATCAGCACGCACCAAGCGCTGTA
This sequence comes from Dermacentor variabilis, assembly GCF_050947875.1. Taxonomy (NCBI): domain Eukaryota; kingdom Metazoa; phylum Arthropoda; class Arachnida; order Ixodida; family Ixodidae; genus Dermacentor; species Dermacentor variabilis. The sequence continues at coordinate 15,275,559 of NC_134574.1, read as the reverse complement.
AAACAGATAGGTGAAGATGCAATAGGCTTGGCGGTTATAGCTGTGAATGTGGCATGTGATGACCCGGGCAGAAATCTGTAGGTACCTGAATAAGATACTGTGCCCATAAAATACTGTACGTGCCGTTGTTTTCATGTTAGAAGGGCGACTATATACCGATCTCAATTGCGTGCATCTCACGCCGTTTCTTGCTCACGTAGGATCTAGTGGCTGGAAAACATATATGATTGCAGTCTGCAGCAGTGAATGGGGGCGCGTTTCGGTTATTGCCTATTAACAGTGTGCGCACGCTTCCAACAGCACTACGCGCTGTGAAACAGATAGGCAAAGATGCTTATCGCAATAAGATTGGGGGTGATAGCTGTGAATGCCGTATGCGACGGCCCTGGAGAAGATTTGTTGGTACCGAAATGAAAAACTGAACATGCACCAGCGTTTTCACGTGAGATGGGCAGGTGAGCATTGCAATGAAGCTGCCGCGGTGGGCACCTGTATACTGTCCTCGATCGTGCGCACCTCACTCATTTTTTTGTTTGCATGGGATCTAGCAGCCGGAAAACGTATCTTAAGATTGCACTTCTATGACGTACTGAATGTGGGTGACAAAAAATCGTGTTTTCCAAGAATGTATGAACCAGTAAAAATGAGCTTAACTCTGTTGGGTCATTTTTGTGTTCTCAATTGCGAACGATGGCGCAGGGAAAACGTACATAATGGGAACATATTGACGACGTTATACTGTATCTCTGTAACTCTATTTATCTGTAGTATTGGATTCAAGAGGTTGTGGCATCTGTTTTCTCCAAATAATGCCTAGCTTCTGAAGGGGCGTGCCCCATGCCACGCCGTGTTCAGCTGATTTTGTTCTCCACAGTAGGGACGAGAGAATCGCTTTGAGCAAAGGTGCCTTCTACATTGGAAAGTGTGCAAATGGCGATTTTCCATAGTGCAGTTTGCGAATATTGCACAAGCTTCTTCATCTATAATATAAATCCATGTTCAAGTAGTATTCAAAATGATAGCAAGTAAAGCATGCTATGAAGCATGTTTTATCATGAACACTACGCACATTGGAAACAAAGTAAGCCATCATTTGTCCACTTACTGAAATCTGTTGAGTAGAAGTGATCATGAATTTAATTTATTTCTTCTTGAGGATGAAGAGAGCTGAGAAAAAAAAGGCTGTGTATTCTCGACAAGCCCTCGGAGGGGAAAATGTACCAGTGTCAGGCATAGGCAAACCATATTGAAATATTACCTATGTGACTTTGTGAAGCAAGAAGCAAAACACAGAATACACTGGTATAATACAAACAATAAAATGTGCACATATAGATCAGTGAGCAAATAAAGATGCAGTTCATAATACCACTTCTCAGCATCAATTTCGGGATGTTCCTCATTCCAGCCACTATGGTCCTGAGTGGCTCTCGCCAACACTCCCAGGGCTTGATCTAGTGCACATAAATACTCAACATAGTGGCCGGATTGATAGCCATCGCCATAAAACAGTTGGTAGTGCAACGCATGCATTATGCAGAGGTTGTGGGTTTGCATCCCACCGCAAGTTATCTTTTTGTCCACTTTCATTTGCTTTTTCCTCTTTATTTTCTACATTTCAATTTCATCATCATCATCAGCTTGTTTACGCCCACTGCAGGGAAAAGGCCTCTCCCATACTTCTCCAACTACCCTGGTCATGTACTAATTGTGGCCATGTTGTCCCTGCAAACTTCTTAATCTCATCCGCCCACCTAACTTTCTGCCGACTCCTGCTACACTTCCCTTCCCTTGGAATCCAGTCCGTAACCCTTAATGACCATCGGTTATCTTCCCTCCTCATTACATGTGTGGCCCATGCCCTATTTCTTTTTCTTGATTTCAACTAAGATGTCATTTACCAGCGTTTGTTCACTCACCCAATCTGCTCTTTTCTTATCCCTTAAAGTTACACCCATCATTCTTCTTTCCATAGCTCGTTGCGTCGTCCTCAATTTCATCAGAAACCTTTTCTTAAGCCTCCAGGTTTCTGCCCCATACGTGAGTACTGGTAAGACACAGCTGTTATGCACTTTTCTCTTGAGGGATAGTGGCAACCTGCTGTTCATGATTTGAGAACGCCTGTCAAACGCACCCCATACCATTCTTATTCTTCTGATTATTTCACTCTCATGATCTGTATCCGCGGTCACTACCTGTTTTAAGTAGATGTATTCCCTTACCACTTCCAGTGCCTCGCTACCTATCGTAAACTGCTGTTCTCTTCCGATACTGTTAAACATTACTTTAGTTTTCTGCAGATTAATTTTTAGACCCACCCTTCTGCTTTGCCTCTCCAGGTCAGTGAGCATGCATTGCAATTGGTCTTCTGAGTTGCTAAGCAAGGCAATATCATCAGCAAATCGCAAGTTACTAAGGCATTCTCCATTAACTTTTACTATCCCCAATTCTTCCCAATCCAGGTCTCTGAATACGTCCTGTAAACACGCTATGAATAGCATTTCAATTTCAACCAGAGCTAATTTCTCCCATGCTTTCCATTGGCTTCATTGTCTGTTGGCTTTATATGGTCATGATCAACAAAAGTTAAGCCCCACGATTTCCTTTCTTTTCAATCACTTCTAAGACACGTACATATACTAGTGGGTGAAAAGTTCAATAATGAACACAATACGTGGGTCAGCGTCATCACATTGCGAGTCATAAAGGGGCTTTGGAAACTGATATGAGAGCATTTGCATGCTGTATGATATCCGTGGAGTGTAAATGTGCCATGAGAAATGATAGCGGGTTTTTCATATAGATTAGATTTTAAAGCAGCGAATGAACTAAAAAAGACATCTTTCTTTTTCTGCCTTCTTCATTTTTTCATTGCTATTGAGTTTAATGCTGTATAGACTGATTTTTTCTAATGGAAGATGTTTCACTGCACTCGAAGTGATCCAGTTAAAAAACGCAAAATAATTTTATTTTGGAGGGTATAAGTTTTCTTAATTGTATAAGATAGTAATGTCCAAAAGAATGACTGTAGACACTATGAGATCTAAACAAGGAGTCATAGAATGATTCTTTGATATTCTTACGGCGAGTCTGGACGCCTGCACAAGGACGCTGACTGCCTCTCGGGTCACCCCATGAATCCTCCTGATCCTGTTGCGCATGATCCGGTAACCTGCATAATGGCTTTGACTGACATGACCGACATGGGCACTGAACAACAACGCGACACATCCTTACAGTCCATCATCGCCGGAGTGCAATCTGGCAGCACCGATGACACGTGCCGCATGTTCGTGCTGCACGACGGCATCCTCTACCACCGCAATATCAACCCTGACGGCCCTGACGGCCCCGAGTTGCTCCTTGTTCTTCCTCGTCATCTGCGATCCGTCATTCTCGAACAACTTCACGATGCACTGACGTCGGGACACCTTGCAGTTTTGCATCATATGACCGCCCACGATGGCGGTTCTTCTGGCCGGGTCTCTACTGCTCTGTGCGTCGTTATGTCGCAACTTGCTAATTGTGTCAGCGCCAGAAGAAACCTCCCCTGTCACCTGTCGGCTGACTCCATCCAATTGAAGTTCCCTCTGAACCATTCTTTTGCGTAGGCCTTGACCTGCTTGGCCCTTTTCCGACGACGACTAGAGGGAATAAACAGATCGCTATCGCTACTGATTACACGACACGCTACGCGATAACAAAGGCATTGCCAACTAGTTGTGCAACTGACGTTACCAATTTTCTCCTTCACGACGTCATTCGCCAGCACGGTGCACCTCGACATTTTATTACAGACCGCGGCCGCTCGCTCTTGTCTCGAGTTGTCGACGACCTCCTTCGCTCTTGTGCCACTGAGCACATGCTGTCCACCGCCTACCACCCACAAACGAACGGTCTTACGGAAGGTCTCAACCAAACACTCGCAGAGGTGCTGTTGATGTACGTTTCCAATGATCACCGCGACTGGGACGCCACGCTGGCCTACGTGACATTCGCATATAACTCGTTTCGACATGACACCGCAGGATATTCACCCTTTTACCTTTTGTATGGTCGCGACCCTACTTTGCCCTTTCACACCATTCTACCTTCTGCGCCCTGCGTTGGCACTGAGTACGATGGTGAAGTCATCGATAGCGCTCACATCGCACGTCAAGTCGCTCGATCTTGTTTATTAGGGTCGCAGCATCTGCAAAAAGAGCGTTATGACCGGTGCTATCGCAGTGTTCAGTTAGCCCCAGGTTCTTGGATGCTGCTGTGGTCACCATGTCATCGGGTCGGCCTCTACCAGAAACTCCTCTCTCCCTACCCAGGGCCTTATGAAGTTATGAAGGGCCTACGTCAAGTTAACAACATCAATTACGAGGTCACGCCGTTACAGTTTCATCCATCCTCAAGTCTGCCGCCTGTTGACGTCGTGCACGTCTTGTGGCTGAAGCCATACTTCGCTCACAGTTATTCGCCTACCAGCGCCGAGAGGCGCTTCACCCCCTGGCGGTCCTGTTATGGAAGGATGACAGAAGAAAGAGAGGAAGAAGATCGCGAGACGCTGGCTGCTGTGTGTTGTGGCTGGTCAGCCATCTTGACCGCATTGACTTTGCTTGTATATATACTGTAAATATATTCAGCCTATACTCCCAACATCCCCGTAACAGTATTAAAGGTAATACAGTGGAATCTTGATATTCGAACTCAAAGGGGCTCAAAAATTTGTTTGAATTAAAAGAAGTCAAAATTAAAAGACGGACTTGTTTTTGAAGTATTCGTGCACCATAGTACCATGCATGAGCAGTGCGAGTGGTGAAATATTATGGCACGCAAGACACAGCGAGCAGTGACACAGGGGGCACGACACAGGTTGCACGCAGGATGCTCATTGCTTTCCTAACCTTCCAGATGCTGCCGTACTGGTTTTGTGCTGGTACATGCCCTACCCCGGAACCCCTTCTGCAAACCGGATCGCCTTCCCTGAAGCCACCACAACCCTGGGCTACCCGTCCGCCTCTCGTCACCAAAGCCGTGAAGACGAGTCCAGTTTTAGCGGCAGAAGCTTCTTTCACCTGGCAACACCCTACGAAGGCGACGTCACCAGTCACATGGTCAAGCCAAGCCGTATTTAATCAACGTGGCAAAGCTGATCAGCTGGTGCACGACACCGTTGCACGCAGGATGCTCATCGCTTTCCTAACCTTCCAGATGCTGCCGTACTGGTTTTGTGCTGGTACATGCCCTACCCCGGAACCCGTTGTGCAAACCGGAACGCCTTCCCTGAAGCCACCACAACCCTGGGCTACCCGTCCCCCTCTCGTCACCGAAGCCGTGAAGACGAGTCCAGTTTTAGCGGCAGAAGCTTCTTTCACCTGGCAACACCCTACGAAGGCGACGTCACCAGTCACATGGCCAAGCCAAGCCGTATTTAATCGGCGTGGCAAAGCTGATCAGCTGGTGCACGACACCGTTGCACGCGGGATGCTCATCGCTTTCCTAACCTTCCAGGTTAGTTACTTACAAAATACTAAGAAATTTCGTAGCGACAATCGTTGTCTTCGCGGTGTCGTGCCCCTGCGACTTCAAATGGTGTAGAATTGTGCGTCTGTACTATGAAGCCGTTGCCTTTTCGTTTCTGTCCGATCTAATCCTCTTGCTCTCCGGAGATGTTGAACTTAACCCAGGCCCCGACAGAGACACAGTTTCTTCCCTTTCCCAGACGATCTAAGAACTAAAAGAAATAATTTCAGAAATACGTACCAATATAAATGAGCTCAGAGAAGCCAACGTTCTCAAAGACAACACAATTGCTGCACTGACAAAGCGTATTTCTGTGCTAGAAAACGACCATCAGGACGAAGTAATTACGACTCGACATAATGATGCCATCAAAGAGATAGCGCTGCTAAAAGCCGAGAGCACTGACACAAACAACAGAATGTGCCGTAATAACTTGCTTTTCCTCGGACTGGAAGACAACGAAAAAGAAACATGGAGAGAGTCTGAGGAAAAAATAATCAATTTCTGCGCTAGCAAGCTGGAAATGCATCTAGAACCAAGCGCTATTGAACGTGCCCATCGCATAGGCAAATACCGTCCTGAAAGAAAGCGCCCGATAATTATCAAGTTGACTCATTTCAAGTCAAAGGAAAACATTCTGGCCTGTGGGCGGAAACTAAAGGCAACAAACTTCGCTATGCGTGAAGATTTCGCTCCTGCTACTCGCATCGCACATTCTAAATTGTTAGGTTTCATACGACCACAAAAATGTGCATTCAAACTGCACGTAGACAAGTTGCTCGTCAACGATAAGCGCTATCACTACTACCCTACTTCTGACAGTATGATTGAGACTACGAGACCATTCATAAAGGTGCATGGAAACAGCACATCCCAAATAACAAGACACGAAAACGTGCAATGACGGACAACGAAGCCTATCACTTCGACCTGATCCCGCAATCGTCCCTCATCTTCACCTCTCCTTGACATAGCCTTCACTAACATGCGCAGTTTGCTACCCAAACGAGAACAACTTCACAGCTTCACTCACGACATCGATGCCGACATCATAGTACTAACTGAAACGTGGCTAAACGGAGACGTAAGAGATAGCGAAATTTTCCCTCCTAATTCCGGCTATGTTCTGTATCGCCATGATCGGAGCAACCGGAGAGGAGGGGGTGTTCTATTAGCTATCAGACACACCTTCTCATCTTCCCTGATCAGTCAGGATGATGATCTCGAACTATTGTGGACTTGCGCTTACAACAGTGCTGGAAAGACAATTTTTGGCGTGTGCTACAGCCCGCCAGGCAGCCATCCGTCATTCTGCGATTCACTCCGTAAAGCACTAACCGACATCACTGACAAATTCCCTAATGCATCTATGCACCTCTTTGGCGATTTCAATTACCCTAACATTAACTGGCCTCTGCTTTCTGTAACCAACAGGTCACCGTTATCCGAAGCTAAACAATTTATTGATCTTATGCTAGACTTCAACCTACATCAGGTGATATCACGTCCTACAAGAGGAGATAACACCCTTGACCTTATGCTCACATCTTGCCCCGATAGCGTAAGGAGCGTTACCACACTACCCGGTCTTAGCGATCACAACCTCATCCATATCTGCATGACAATAGCACTTAAGAAAAAGTCACCCACAACAAAAATAATAAAAGATTACAAAAGGGCGGACTTTGATGCCATAAATAATGAACTCCAAAATTTTTTTAATGATTTTCAGCAGTCTTACTTATCAAGAACTGTTGATAGCAACTGGGAACTTTATAAGAATGTATTGCTCAACCTGGAAGCTAGATACATACCAACAGTTCTCGTGAAATCTGACTCTAACAATGAATGGTTTAATAAACGACTGAAAGCTCTCCTTGCTAAAAAGAAAAGATTTTACCGAAAAGCCAAACTTACAAATAACTCAGAAACATGGGAAAAATATGAACTGTGCGCTAACCAATATATTCAGGAGCTGACTATAGCCAAAGATAACTTCTTTAATCATGACCTTCTGACGATTCTACGATCAAACCCCAATAAATTCTGGCGCTTACTTTCAGTAAAGACACATTCTAGACAGATTGAACTAACAGATCCGGATGGTAATCTCATTAATTCTGAGAAATGCGCGTCAGCTCTTAACGCCTACTTTACCTCAGTTTTCTCCATCACTAATGACACTCCCATTGAACCAATACCACCACTCCCAGTAAAATTGATGCCAGACATCAAGATCAACCCTGATGGCATATGTAGCCTCATTAATTCACTCAAACTAACCACCTCAGCCGGGTGTGATGGAACCAATGCCATGATACTAGTTAACACCAGTAACATTTCTAGCCAGGTACTACATCTAATATTTACGCAATCCTTAAAGACTGAAAGCTTGCCCGATGACTGGAAGAAGGCCCATGTCGTACCAATCTTCAAGAGTGGCGACCGCTCCCGTGCTATAAATTATCGCCCAATTTCTCTGACCAGCATTCCTTCTAAACTTCTAGAACATATAATCTCATCCAACCTAATGTCTCACCTGGAATCTATTAACTTCTTTTACCCTCACCAGCACGGCTTCAGAAAACTATTTTCATGCGAGACCCAACTCGCCGAGTTCACCCATGACATTCTACATTTCATGGACCTTCATTTGCAGATTGATGCCATTTTCTTGGATTACTCAAAAGCATTCGACCGCGTTTCCCACAATCACCTACTTCAAAAACTCGCATCTATCGGAATCCCAAATAGCTTGCTTACCTGGCTTGAACACTTCTTAAAGGGCGCACACAGTTTACCTCCGCAAATAACCATAATTTATCTCTTAGCAGCGTAACATCGGGTGTGCCACAGGGTGCTGGTTTATCGCCTCTACTTTTCCTCATCTACATCAATGACTTACCTGCTAACATTAAGAATAAATTACGTCTTCGCGGATAACTGTGTCCTATATTCCCCAATCAAAGGCTCGAATGAAATCGCCGCACTACAACAGGATCTCGATTCCATCGCAGTATGGTGCGAGAAATGGTACATGCCGCTTAAACTTACTAAATGCAAAGCTCTGTCATTCACCCGCAACCACAGCTTAACCAGTCACACCTACACAATAAATTCAGCTCCTATCAATCATGCCCCGTCTTACAAATATCTCGGCGTTCACATGACATCGACACTATCATGGGCAACTCATATTGACACCATCTGTTCTAATGCTTCACACACCCTTGGATATTTAAAACGCAACCTGAAAGCCGCATCACCACAAATAAAAAAGCTAGCATATCTAACATTCGTACGTCCTCAGTTAGAATATGCGTCATCTATCTGGCACCCTTCCCAATCATATCTAACCTGACATAGAATAAACGAGAAGAGGGGGGTTAACCGAGGGTCCCGATTTTTATTAGTCATATCACAAGAAGCCAACAAACACTGACACCAAGGACAACATAGGGGAAATTACTCATGCTTAATGAATGAAATAAAGAAACGATAAATTAATGGAAATTAAAGTGGATGAAAAAACAACTTGCCGCAGGTGGGAACCGAACCCACAACCTTCGCATTTCGCGTGCGATGCTCTACCAATTGAGCTACCGCGGCGCTGTTTCCCCATCCACTTTCTTGGGTATTTATGTGTACTAGTAGAACCCTGGGGGTGTTAGCCAGCGCCACCACTCACAGACCTTGGCGACGGACGTGGAACGCCCTTTTTGCCGCAGGCGTCACGAGAACGTGATCTTTTTGGGTGAAGGCAATTGGTCAATAAACCCACACATGCTACCTGAAGGCATCAATGTTGCCGGATTCGAGACCCTCGTTATGTAATAAACGAGAAGAGGGTGGTTAACCGAGGGTCCCGATTTTTATTAGTCATATCACAAGAAGCCAACAAACACTGACACCAAGGACAACATAGGGGAAATTACTCATGCTTAATGAATGAAATAAAGAAACGATAAATTAATGGAAATTAAAGTGGATGAAAAAACAACTTGCCGCAGGTGGGAACCGAACCCACAACCTTCGCATTTCGCGTTCCACGTCCGCCGCCAAGGTCTGTGAGTGGTGGCGCTGGCTAACACCCCCAGGGTTCTACTAGTACACATAAATACCCAAGAAAGTGGATGGGGAAACAGCGCCGCGGTAGTTCAATTGGTAGAGCATCGCACGCGAAATGCGAAGGTTGTGGGTTCGGTTCCCACCTGCGGCAAGTTGCTTTTCATCCACTTTAATTTTCATTAATTTATCGTTTCTTTATTTCATTCATTAAGCATAAGTAATTTCCCCTATGTTGTCCTTGGTGTCAGTGTTTGTTGGCTTCTTGTGATATGACTATGACATAGAAGCAATACAAAATCGCGCTGCTCAGTTTATAACTTCCAATTACTCTCGTGGTACCAGCATAACCGTACTAAAACGTACACTTGAACTACCATCACTTGCTTCCCGCCGGATCATCTCTCGTCTCTGCTTGCTTCACACCTTTTATTACCATCCACACTCCAGGCATTCCCTGTTAAATCCACCCTTACGTACATCCTCTCGCTTAAGCCACAGTCGTCCCATAGCAAACATTAACACCCGATCGTCTGCCATGAACACTTCATTCTTTCCCGATGCTATAACCCATTGGAACCATCTTCCAGAAGATATCATGTCATGCACTGACTGTAAAACGTTCCGCGAAATGTTAAATAACCACACTGCTTAATTGCCGATCCCACCGACCCTTACTCTAACACGATGTTCCTTTTTTTTTCACAATTGTTCCTGGCTTGTATTTGTTTATCGTTGTTTCTTTACTGTACTGTACATTTCTTCTAACATTGTTACAAGGATTAAAGCCCTCCCTTATGTAATGCCTCCGGGCCTTTAAGGTGAAAATAAATAATAAAAAAAATACCACGAAACTGCCCACGCCGGCCTACGCTAACTTCCCGATAACGGCAGAAAATTAAACTTCAAGGAGTGCTTTCTAAAACAAAAATTACACCTTTGGGTTGCATCTTGCCACACAACAATAAACATCATCTGTCTCTTCCGCATTTCTTTTCCTTAACTTTGAGAGCCCGGTACTTTCCAGTAGTGAACAACATGCGCTTTACCAGCATGACAAAGCATCCCCAATAGGAAAGTAGTGGGCGCGGTGTTTTCAAGAAAGGAAATGCAAGCAAGGCAGAAGACGATTATTATTGTGTGGCAGATATACACCCTGAAGGGGTGTGCCTTTGTCTGAGTGTGGGCTAAGCTGGCGCCAGGCCGGTGGCACTAGTGGTGCTGGCCAGCCGTAACTCCCTCATCGAGTCATGAGGGAAGGCGAGGGGAGCGTTGTGGCGAGGAAGAGCAGGAGGGGAGCGGATTTTTTTTCCTGCCAGCTTGTTGGATGGCGCTAATTATCTCTGCCACATACTGCAACAGAAGCAGCAGAGTTGCTGAGGCCAAGACTGGGCTTTCGCTGCTGTCTTCCTATTCGTGCTTGCGTGTTTTTTCCTTCATCTGCTGACATGCTGACAGATCGGCACTGTAATTACCTTCTTCATCCTGCGTTGTTAATGCGAGTCATGTCTTATCCGGATGCTGAAGTCTTTTCCACTGATCATCATTATGTTGGTGTGCTCCCTTCTGTTGTGGGGTCACCGCATTCAAAAGACAAGGAGAATGAGGTACTGGGTGTCTCCTTCGCGACCTTGTATTCAGGGTCTCTCTTGTCGTACAGAATTGGATATGCTGCACTGTCTCCAACAACCTTTCCATCGAGACACTAGCGACACTAGAGCTATCATCGTAGCTGCTGTCGTGGCTGTACACTTCCTGGTCTTTTAAGGTAGAAATCCGCACTCTGGAGGCAGGTTTTGGAGCCTGTGGCTTGCTCGATGCTCTGGGACGACACTGGTGCTGCTTTCGGGTTTCGGGATTGCTTCACGATTTTGCGGGAGCGTTGGGTACATGAACTCACAAGCACTTCAACCACATGTCACATAGTAGTGAGGGTAAGGACGCCGCAGCGAAACTGTGAATAACGAAACTAACTTTTTATTGGGCGAGCTTGGGCCCACAAAAGCAAGTCAAACTCAAAGCACAACGATAGTGGTGAACACACTCGGTGATAATCAAAATCTGATCAGTGAGTCAAGGGCGTCGGCTTTTATACATCACTCGTCAAAGGTTCTAGTATAATCGCTGGTGCCTGCGTAGTTTCCAGAAACTACTACACAAGTAGTGTCATACATGCAGTATGGTATTACAAGGTTCGGCGAGGCCATAGACAACAGATAGAATGAATGATAACATTCATGTAAGTTACAAATCATGCAGGCACGTCTTGTGCTGAGGGATAATGTTTTCCATTTTTTAGCCGGTGAACAGTGGTCACCATATACATAAAAAAGTAGACGAATAAAATCAACTCCATGTGCTGAACTGTGGCCAACACAGACATGTTCAGTCTCGTTCCCCGTGTCTGTCTATTTAATTCGACTTGTAAAAAGAGCACCCCCCTCCCCTTTCCTGAATATAAACATGTTTTTTATTCACTGCATCAGCTTCATTTAAGTGAGCATTCAAGGGCAACACTTTCTTTCATACAAATGGTATTTTGGGAACGTGAATGGCCTAAGTAGTGCGTCTTGGTTTGGGTGGCTTTGGGTGCACCAAGCATGCGGAAGGCGGTGTGAATGAATATTTGTACGTACTGTTGTGCACTTGCACACTACTTCCACAGCACCGTGGCCACGGTGCCACTCGCCGCTGATAATGCATGAGCACAGCATGGAAGAAAGAGTAGAGGACGGGGAGGCTGAGGGTCACTCGCTCACCTGTGTGGCACAAAAGGCGCTGAGCGCTTCCGTAAACGCACACTTGGCCACCTCTGATAACACACAAGTGCAGCATGGAAGAAAATGATTCATAGGCAGTGATATGGCATAGCCGGCGACAGAGAGGGTCGCTCGCTTGCCCAGTGTGGATAGGTTGTACAGAGTGCTGCCGTGAATGCACACCTGCCCACCTCTGATTACAAATGGGTGCTGCATGGAGAAAAATGGTTCAAAGGCAATGGGATGGCATAGCCGACGGGAGAAAGGGTTGCTTGCTTGCCCGGTGCGGAAAGATTGCACGGAGTGCTGCCATGGATGCACACCTGCCCACCTCTGATAACACACGGGTGCAGCATGAAGAAAAATGGCTACACCACCGCAGCAGTGCGGTGGTTGCAAATGGGGTTCCTTACAAAGGTTTCCAAGCAGGCAGCATTGCCAGAGACCCAATGTAATGCTGTCACTGAATCAGTCCAGAAGGAGGCAACACATGATGAGACATCGGGCATTTTCTGGATGTAATGCTCTAATATCCACTAAAAGACATGCAAGAAGCTCAAAGCATGGTAGAGAAATAAGCTGTGCAAGACGTGACTTGCTAATGAGGAGCCGGACAGTGAAACTGCCATTGGCTAGTGTTCAGCATACAAACATGACACTGTACGCATGAGGGCTGGCGTCAGCAAACAAATGTTTTTCACGCCTCCATGATCTTGCAGTGCTAGTGAGAGACAACATGGAATGTGAAGGGTAGACAGGACAAGCAGTTCTGATACCCAGTTCTTCCACATGTCCTCAATGTCAGTTGGTAGAGGCTCATCTCAATTGATGCCCGGCCGCCATAGCTGTTGCAACAGGACTCGAGCTCTCACGTGAAATGGAGCAGTGAAGCCTAGGTCGAATAGCCTGTTGAAGGCTTCTAAAATGGTTCACATTGTCTATGGTTGCGTTGAAATGTATGAGAGTACGGCTTGCGTGGTGAGGATGATCTCATCTGATGAGCGGTCCCAAAGCAGACCAAGCACCTTGTGCTTAGAGCTCTGCTCATTAGCACATTCAAGTGAGTGGCCATTGTTGAAGAACTGGGTGAAGAGCAGGCAAGTGTTTGAGCACCATTTTCTTGGTTCCATTCCTGCATCAGTAATAATGGCATTCATTTCCCAGTAAATCTCCAACGCCTCCTCTTCAGAAGACACGCCTATGACTAAGTCATCTACGTAGAATGGCCGTTGTAGGTGGGCTGCAATGTTCGGGTGCATTGTCTTTCATGTTTCGAGGTGAGGTGGCAGGATTGCTGACAGCAAGAATCGGTTGGAAGAGGCTTCGAAGGCCCGCGTCATGCACCACTCAATGATTGTCGGGACGGGATACACACATATTTTTTTATTTGTAGAAACCCTTACAAGGCCCCTACATAAGGATTGAGTAAGGGAGCATAGGATCAAGTAAGTACATACAATCTAGTAACAATAATATTAATTAAAAAATAAAAAACACCAGCCAAGTGCACAGCCTAAAAGTTAGAGAACCATATTAGCTACATAATGCTGATATGAGTACAATAAAAAAGAACTCTATAAGTTTGTAACAAACGTATTACAGTGCAAGAAAAATGTAGGAAAAATAACACAGAACAATGAGTGTGATATCAATGGTTAACAAGGGTTAAGTGAGTTGAGTGAGTGCCTGAATTTTTCACGGTCAGTTTCCGCAACTATGTTGTCGGGGAGGCTGTTCGAGAGCCGATTGGCACGGGGAATTGCAGACGAGTTAAATGCTTCTGTTTTTCCATAGATGCCATGTCAGTAGTCGATTGATCCACAAGAAATGGAGAGCATCTTTGTCTTCTGATTGGATGCATATCTGGAGGAAGACCTTCCAGATGTCAGCAGTGAGAACAAACTTACTGCATCTAAACTGTAGGAGCAGCTGCACGAGTTCGGGACCAGACTTGATGCCTTCATCGAGCATGTCATTTAAACATGATTTGCCATATTCATGTGATGAGGCATCGAACACAACACTAACCTTTGTAGTCACAGCTTCGCGTCGGACTACTGCACGACGTGGCAGGTAGTAGACAGTCTGTCTGAGGTGTTCAGACGGCAATACTCTCTCCACATGGCTTTCCTTGACACTTCTCTGTCTGCGGGAAAATGGGCAGATTTTGGGCTTTTTGGTAAATGACTTTTTTACTGCTACAGCAAATGCTTGATATTAGAATTTATGGTATCAATTTGTAGGAGAAGGAATGTGCTTTCTAATTGTGTTATTTGCAAGCAAACATTTATTGCCAATTTTTCGAAAAAATTATTGAATAAAGAAATTTCTAATGAAAACGAGAAAACTTCTCAAGAACATCGATGCTGCTTTGCACCAATAGAACATAAAAAATTTCGAAATATACATTCTGAAGAAAAATGCTATATTTATTTATTTATTTTCAATACTGTTAGCCCTTGAGGGCTGTTACTGGAGTGCTGCATTTCTGCATACAACATTTCTGCAAAAATAAGCTTTTTATCTTTAGAACTTCTTCATACACAAAGGAAAACATTAGCCCAAGTGGCTATCAAGCTACCACGCAAACCACCGCAGTGCCATCGTGTAGCACTGCGGAGCACAGTGCCAAGGTCAACTCCTGGCCATCTTCTTGTGCAAAACTCCGCTCTTTGTGCCACCGCCAGCAAGTGATTCTGCCCAAACAACACTGACACCCTGTAGATAAGAACTGTGACCTTTAGAACACACTAGAAATCTTTAGGTCTGAGCGCGGCCACTACGAAACGATTCAGAGTAGAAAACGGAACTTACCGATGGATACCTGTTGATGTTCTGGGGCAATTCAATGCACTTTCACCATCCGTGCTAAAGGCAGATGAATCAAAATCATCTTCTGAGCCGATGCTGCAACCACCATCACAAAATTCTGACTCAGACCCATCTGAATCCGCGAAAATTAACCGTTTTTGAAGGGCAGCTGCGCACGGCATTGACACTATGTCGGAAGCTACAAGCGCTCGTCACGCGCGGTTATAAGGTGATTTGAAAATCCTTCCCGGGTGAAAAAAAAAAACACGAAAGTAAAACTAGAAAAATAGTTCCTCCTTTAGGCGCTGGATGGTGCTAGGTGTCCAGAAGCGCTCCAAGCACGGCAAAATTTTAGGTTTAAACCATCAACAATATGTTATTGAAAGGTATAGGTGATGACAGGAAAGTGTTAAAGTGCTCGCTGGTGGCGAGCACTTTCCTGATTCCTGCTGAACTACTGCATGATGTTCGAACCACTAAAGCTGACGCTTGGGCCCGCCTTCAGCTACAGTCCAGTTCGTACATGATATGAGACCTGGTTTCTTGATCATCAGCAGTACTACATACAGTGAACTTCAAGGGACCCAAGGAAACAGTTCACTTAACTGAAAGTTCACTGAACTGAATATTCACTAGAATATAGAACAGTATAGGGCACAGCCGACATCGAGTCAAAGTGTCAAATGCAATTTATAGTGTCATTTTTGTTTATATATACGAAGTACCTAACAGTTGTGTTGCTGCCTATTTCATTTTGGAAAAAAATATAATTTTCATTTTCACTGATGCTCTCAAAGCGTAAGAAGTAACAAAACCGTCCAGAGAAGCTATGTTTTTGTGCACTTCCACTGGCACAACTTCTTGCCGAGATACGAAACTTTCCAAGGCATCCAACAGCCTCGGCTAGAGTTGCTGTGTTTGAATCTACCTCTGCCATCGCATCTTCCTCGTCGCTCTCTTCTTCTTTGGGATGAACACTGGAAACAATTTCCATGTCTGATAGTCCAGCACAGATAATGAGCTTATTGTCACTGCCCATAGTCTTCAAAGGAAATGTTGCTGTCAACGTACAGCTCGTGACAGACCTCTGTCCACGTCCTGGGGTCGATCACCTCATCGCGCTCTTCCTCTCACTCTCTTTCACCGCACAGGGGGAAAGGCCGGATTTATGCCAGCAGTTTCTCAATGTAGCTAGTGTTGCTGTCCCACAAGAGGCTCAAGTTTGTTAGCTGAAATATTCGCTATTCAGAAATTTGTCTAACTTGAAGATGTTTGCATAGAGCGCATAGGAAAACCACTAGGTATTTTCTAAAAGTTATTCTGAAATATTCGTTAAACTAATGTTTATACAACTGTGAGTTTACTGTAGCATGCTGTGCTCTTGTGTACTGTGCTGAAAAAGTGCATGAGCGCTGGGTGCTTGTTAATGTCAGGACCCTCATGTCTGTTGGTTATACCAATTGCATCCAACCGCCACATCTCTGATGGGTCTTCAGGTTGGATCTCTGTGCACCAGCAGTCCGAGCATGTCGGAACAAGGCGGTTGCACTTGTGTTATGCAGCAATAGAGGATGGCAGATATTAGCGTACATTCTTTGAATGACCAACCAAATATATCTACTGCACATAGGTTGTCTCTGAAACGTTCGACCTGTCCGGTTACTACCCTCCAATAATTGTCTGAGCCGATTGAAACACTTATCGTCGAGACTTGAACTTGATTCTCTTGAGGTTCATTAGCTAAGGCTAGATTATGATTGTGCATCATGTTAAATGGTGCCTTCTATGGCCAGAACCTTTAAAGTATAGACCTCTGGCACCTGGAGAGCTTCAATAGTGACTTCAATGTACTTAATGGTCTTTGTCAACAGGTTTATTCTGGAGCACTTGTAAGTTGTTATGCATCAGTTCGGTTTCTTGCAAGGCTTTGGTTCCAGCAGCGATGACACGGGTAGCGGTGCTTCAAATGGCGTTCAAACGGCATAGTCGGTCCATGATCTGTTGTGCAGGCGGGAGTCTCCTTCCCGGGCTTCAGCATCATCATGCAAGGAGCAAAGTGACTGCGCGTCTGGTGGCTACGGTCGCTTGGTGCAACCACTTCATCCAAACCCCGTTTTTCTCCTGCCCATGCACATGGTTATGGCGCACTTCTTCAGTTCACAACACAGCTGCAGAAAAGATTTAAGAATTTTCAATTCTTTAGGGAGTTTTGTCAAGTTTACAGAATTTGGACTCCATGCGAAAACACACTACGGAAACGTCAAATATGAGAACATCAACTATTTCGTGTTTTGAGAAGCATTTATCCAGGCACTTGAAGATTATGCCTGGTGCAAGATGTTGTGAAAAAACAATTATTTTATTAATGAAAGAAGTGAACCCGCTACATAAAACATAACACAGAGTAAAAGCACCCGGCTTTCTACCTTCCCACTCATTTTGCTAGAACATTTTGCACGTGTTGTTCAAAATGTATATGACAAATTATAAATATCATTATTTGATCAGTGCTTTTGCTGTTATTGCAGTATCTTGGTGTACACAATTGTGTACTTAGCGCCTCAAAGGGTTAAAAGACCCCTAACCAGGTTGCATAGCAAATTTTGATTATACGCTGGAAGTTATGTGCCCTCTGAGGAGTGTTCTGTGTCAATAATTTTTCAAATGAGTTCATTAAGAACAGAGATAGATATACTTCAAGCCTCGCAGGGACGTCTGTGTCAGCAGGCGTTCGGTGCATCGCGACCCCACGTACCCGAGCACACGAGGGTTGGCCCCTCCCACGTTTAACCGTGCGTGGCTTTGTCGTGTGTGGAGAAAAGGGGATCCGGAGGTTGAGCCAATGCTGAATGTTGGGACCTTTAAGGCCCCTTGGCGGAGGCAACACACTCCTTTGGCCTCGGCTTCACGTAGACGGCACCCCCGGACTGACCCACCCAGGGGAAATCGCTAGTTGCCTTTTCCTGTCTCTCTCTCCCTCCAACCTTTGTCTTTCGCTCGCTTTCAATTTTTCCTATCTCCTACTCATTTCTTTATTACTTCCGATCTTCTAGGCAGCAAGGGTTAACCTTGTGTGAGTAGCCAACTGGATTGTATCATATTTGGTTATAGCGGTAACATAGAGCTGGCGTTTGCAGGCCCTGCAGCATCTCCCTGCAGTGCTCCATGGTTGGGGGCTGGTGTTACAGCCGAAAAATACTCTCTCACTTATGGCTAGTTCCTTCCCACCACTACCTGATCGCTCCCTGAAGAGGGGGCGCACCGATGAAATCTTTGAATTTTTTGGTTGCCAAAAAGAAACCTTCCCCTGATTTCATTTCATCCACTCTGAAAAACAAAAAAACAAGCACGAACAATCTCACCTTTTGTCGTTTCGAAATTGCTAACTCAGGCACTTGGACCAGGCTGTAAAGCATCAAAGATGGCTAGCGGCGATCTCCTTTTGGAACTCTGCGACAAAAAGCAACACGACAAACTGCATAACCTAGTATCAATTGGAGATGTCCCAGTAACAGTGACCCCGCACCGCACGATGAACACCACCCGTGGTGTTGTTTCCCATGATGACCTGATGGAGCTAACAGAAGCTGAACTATTAGAAGGCTGGAGCAATCAAAACATAATCAATGTTAAGAGAATTCTGCTAAGGCACGACGGAAATCTAATACTTACCATTGGTTCAAGTGTGCTCCCTGAGAATATTGAGACAGGGTACGTGAATATTCGGGTCATACCATATGTCCCAAACCCTCTGAAATGTTTTAAGTGCCAGCGATTTGGCCACAGCTCACAGAACTGCGGAGGCCGCCAAACTTGTGCTTGATGCAGTTCCCACAACCACTGCTCTGAATCGTGTGAAAACCCTCTCCACCGTGTGAAGTCGGATGGGGGCACGACTGCGTACTCATGGTCGGGCCCATCATGGAAACAAGAAAACGAAATTGTGACAATAAAAGTAAAAGGAAACATCTCATTCAAGGTGGGTGTCCTACCTGCCTAAAGTCAGTTTTGCCGAAGTGATGTGTCAGGGGGCAGCACCACTGCAGCCTCTGGCGGCTGTCTGGCCCGCACACAGTGGGCAAGTGGTGATGCCATCCGTCCCCTTGGTGGCTGCAGCTAGCGCTGCTCCGCCGCCCCAGCAAAAGGGACAATCGACTTCTGGGCCGGTGGCCTCAAAGGTCTCGTTTACCGAGATGAGGCCTTCACGTCAAATGCAGCGCTCGCAGTAGTGCGTGTCCAGTGCCATGCAAAAGGCGATGGACACAACAACCAGCCAGATGGCGCCGTCAGCACCTAAGGAGCGGCAAGACTCGTGTTTGCACCAAAAAAGACGAAACTCTCGTCATGGTGCCTGGAAAGGGCCCGTGAGCTGATCTTCGTGTATTAAATACACAGCACAAAACACATTTACGTAATGGATACACAAAAGTACACTCGAATGCAAGGGTCTCCTCCACAATCTCAATGACATTAAAGAACTGCTACATAAGCGTAGTCCAAAGGTGCTGTGTGTTCAAGAAACACACCTTAAACATAGCCATACTAATTTTCTTTGACAGTACACTATTTTTCATGAAGACCGCGATGACACTGTCATGTCATCCGGGGATGGGGCTATCATAGTTGACAAAGGTGTTGCCTGCCAAGAATTAAAAATCCGTATGCCCCTAGAGGCAGTTGCTGTTCGTGGGGGGCTGTTTAACAAGCTAGTTACTATCAGCTCTATATACATTCCTGCGAATTACCAACTTCACAAGACCGAATTTCAAAACTATGTAGGTGAACTGGCACCATACATAGTCCTTGGCGACTTAAACGCACATAACATTTCGTGGGGAGACTCTCGTCGTGATGCGATAGGCCGCCTAATTGAAAACATTCTCTTTTCCTCAGGAGCATGTATTCTCAATGAGAGCCAATGCACTATAGTGGGGCACATAACATGTACTCATCCATAGACTTAAGTGTAGTATCGAGTACACTAATTTCGTATCTGGAGTGGTCCGTTCTGAAGAACCCCTTTGAGAGCGACCACTTTCCAGTCATATTAAACCTAACGAAACAGGCTGGGTGCTCGCCACATTTTCTTTTGTGGAACTTGGACTTGGCCAACTGGGAACTGTTCCGAGAGCTGATGTATTTAGGTGGAGATGACATTGCTGGTTTTAATGTAGATGACAATGGCATATCTAACAAGTTTTAATATTGACGCTGCAACTAAAAGTATCAAGCAAACTAACGGACTGGCACATAAATGTCACATCCCATGGTAGAAGGACGAATGTCGGCAAGCACGAAAAAATTAAAATAAAGCTTGTAGATTGCTTCACAATTCTCCAACCACCAAAAACCTTATTAATTTCAAACAGGCCAAGTCACAAGGCAGGAGAACACGTCAATGTGCAAAGAGAGAAAGTTGGGATAGGTACATCTCCAGTATAAATTCGTACACCAATGAAACAAGAGTATGGAATAGGGTAATAGGTCGGGAGCCACATCCGCTACCCTTAGTAATTAACCAAAATGATAGCCTGGAAGATCAGGCGTGTTGTCTAGGCGAGCACTTTCAATCATCGTTCATCAATCATCGTTTCAATCAGTTCATCGCATTATACAGAAACATTTCTAAGCCTCAAAGAATGCGAACAGTGGCATCCCCTAAACCACAAAGGATCATCAAGTGATGTTTACAATTGCCCATTTACCTTGGCTGAACTTAAGGTGTCTCTTGCTTGTTGCAACAACTTGGTGCCAGGTGGCGATCATATAATGTTGAAATTATTAGGTACTTACACCCTGAAACACTGAAAACACTCCTATCTCTTTTCAGTGCCCTGTGGGTGGCGGGGTATATTCCATCATCGTGGAAAGAAGCTATAGTCATCCCAGTACTTAAACAAGGCAAAGACCCGGCCTTAGGCAGCAGCTATAGGCCAATAGCGCCAACAAGCTGTCAGTGCAAAGTTTTTGAAAAAATTGTAAACTGGCACTTAATCAGCTTCCTAGAAAGTAACAACAAACTAGACCCCCTTCAATGTGGTTTCAGAGAGTGAAGGTCGACAATAGACCACCTTGTCCGCATTGAAGCAAACATCAGAGATGTATTCATACATAAGCAGTTTTTACTTTCAGTATCTCTAGACCTAGAGAAAGCGTACCATACAACATGGCAATTCGAGATCCTCCGCGATCTTTCCGCGATGGGTGTCCGTGGGAACATGTTAAATACAATTGAACACTATCTGTCTAACCACACTTTTCGAGTAAAAGTAGGCAATGCTTTATCTAAACCATTCACCCAAGAAACTGGTGTTCCGTAAGGGGCATGCTTATTTGCACACTCTTTATTGTAAAAATGAACAGTCTGCATTCAGCCGTTCTACGTGCAACATTTTATTCTGTTTATGTCAATGATGTACAAGTAAGTTTCAAATCATGCAATATTGCTATTTGCGAACGACAAAAGCAGCTTGGGATAAATTGTTCAAATGGGCAGATGAGAACGGTTTCAAAATAAACACCCAAAAAAGTAGCTGCGTACTCTTCTCAAATAAGAGAGGGGTAACACTACTACCTAGTATTACGATCAAGGGAGACCAACTCTGTGAGAAACCAGCATAAATTCCTGGGAATCACTTTAGACTCTAAGCTCACATTTATTCCCCATATTCAAAGTCTGAAAATAAGATGTCTGAAACCAATGAACCTTCTAAAGCTTCTGTCATGCACTACATGGGGTAGTAATCGAAAGTGCCTTCTTAATTTATATAACAGTCTTGTCCGCTCCCCACCTTAATTACGGAACTATAATTTATAATTCTGCAACACCAAGTGCATTAAAAATCCTAGACCCCGTCCACCATCTGGGTATCTGTCTCGCAACTGGTGCTTTCAGGACAAGTCCAATCCAGAGCCTCTACGTAGAGTCAAATTAGTGGTCACTTCATCTGCAGCAGTTATACAGCAGTTTTACACATTTTCTGAGAGTACAGGCGAACATTGAACATCCTTATTATTCAACCATAAACGATATTGCTGCTGCTGCGCTCTTCCATAACCAACCTGCAGTGAGGAAGCCATTCACTTTGTGTGTAAGGAACCTCATTGAGGAAATGGGTGTTCCAGCTCTTAAACATTGCCCTATGACTCAAGCGAAACTGTTACCGCCATGCCAGTGGCAGCTCATAGACTGTGGTGCATTGTTTGTAGAGGTCACGAAACATGCGCCAGAGGCACATATTAAAATGCACTTCCTAAAACTCCGGTATAAGTACTCTTGCGCTGAGTTTCACACAGACGCTTCCAAGTCATGTGCAAAGGTGTCTTACGCAGCCATCAGCCCATCTTTCCTCAGAATCCAGCACACTGCACCCGGAAACAAGTATATTTACGGCCGAGGCCCATGCACTATCGTCGGCAGTGAAGCATTTAAGGAAATCAAAACTTCAATAAACAATCATATTTACAGATTCCCTAAGCGTCGTAAAAGTCCTGAAGTCACTGTGTGAACACAAAAACCCTGTACTTATTGAGCTCTTCTCCATTCTGTGCAGAGCGTACACATCTAACCAGCATGTCATTATATGCTGTGTACCTGGCCATAGAGGCATCGAGGGTAATGTGCTAGCAGACCAAATGGCCATGTCAATTACATCGTAAGCTACTCCTACCTCTGCAGTCTCTGTTACAGATCTAAAGTGTCTTTTATGAAGGAAACTGCGAAACCACTGGCAACGCTCGTGGGACGCGGAAACAAATAAGCTACACATGATCAAGCCACAGTTAGGTTTCTGGCCCTCCGCAACAAAGTCATGCCAAACAGATTCTTATCCTGTCGTCTCAGAATAGGGTACACATTTGGCAACCATAATTTTCTACTCACTGGAAATGAACCTCCAATCTGTGGCAGATGCGGGGAGAGGCTGACCATCCTCCATGTCCTACTGGAGTAGCAGGAAGCCGAAGCTGAGAGAAAGATACATTTTCCTCTGGCACACCGCTGTTGTGTCCCACTTCACCCATCTATGTTTTTTGGTAATGAACCGCTTTTTAACACCAAGGCAGTCCTCGGTTTCTTGAATGATGTTGTCCTACGTGTTATTAGTCCCATACATTCGTAGCACTTCCTCTTTTCAGAGGATCCTGCTGCGATAACAGTATTGTA
Source organism: Dermacentor variabilis (assembly GCF_050947875.1). NCBI lineage: Eukaryota > Metazoa > Arthropoda > Arachnida > Ixodida > Ixodidae > Dermacentor > Dermacentor variabilis. The sequence continues at coordinate 15,252,249 of NC_134574.1, read as the reverse complement.
TAGCACATGCCTCCAGGCCCTTGTGTTTCAAGGGCTCTGGTGAGGCAGTAGTGCTGTGGTCAATCTATGCATCTGACATGTTTTGTATACCACATCATTTTTTGCAATGTACTTTAAGGCTCACAGTACACATCATTAGTCATCGCCATAATATTATTACACATAGATGTTGCGCACTTTACAGCAACTATTTTTAGGCCTCTTTACAGCCATGTCACATCAACTTCATAGAACCCATTACTCCACTGCGAAGCCACTAACACCGGCATGGCGCTCTTTGGTCATGCCTGGCCCTTGCACCACTAAAAACCACACTTTCATTCACTCAAAAATACTTCAAATGCCGCGAACCCATGATTTCAATTTCAGGAGGCGATCGTCACCACCAACATTGACGCTCTCTCCACTTGGCATGGGCTAGCCTCCGCAAGTGAAATTCTTTCCCGGCATTCTCCTATAACAAAGCCAGAGGATCACGTGACAAATACGTTATGGGCCCTGCCTTCTCATTTTTTTTTCTATCACGTTTTTGCTGAGTGGCGTACTTCTGGTGACGGTCTCGCGCGCGAGCTGTTGTATTGTCCCATTTGGCGCAGCAGACGATTTTGCACGCTCTGCACGAGAACAGCTGATTAGCTGTATAAGTCAGTGTCACAATGACGAGCACTGAGGAAGATGCGAAAGGATGAAAGAGCATGATCGAAGCACTGGAACACTGTAGAAAATGACATGGTTTTGTTTTCTGTTCACAAATGTGAGAACAAAGAGCCGAAATGAAAGTACATCTCTTTTACTATGGTATGAAGTAAAGCAAAAACACGCAGACATTCGGTTTGTGTGTATTATTTTTCCTCTAAACATTAATTGGTCTATTGAAGCAACAGGGTAAACAAGTAACTGATGTTGCCTTGAACAGTTCTCGAACTCATGTGTCACTGTGAGTGGCTTCACAGCATACTGCCATGTACGTCGGGACACTTGTGCAATAGATGTCGATTTTCCAGCTGGGAGCATGGCACACCCATGGAGAAGGGCAAACGGAGTTTGTTTTGAAGTTTAACATTCCACGGTGCATAGGGATGTATTACTTAGCAGACATAGTCGCTAGAGCACATTGCATGCACTACGCTTGTCAGCTCAAAATGGCCAGACTTGGCGAAGGGCCCTTTAAAACGTACCATGTGGATGACTTCAGGTCATGCGTAGTGGTGATATGATCACGTAATGCTGTCCGGCACAACCTCATAGTCCAGTGCACCTATACGTTGCAGGATCTTGTATGGTCCCAAATAACAATGCAGCAGCTTTTCACTCAGTGCACATTGGCATACTAGGATCCAAATTCAAACACGGTCACCGGGCGGGTATTGAACATAGCATCGTCGAAGGTTGTAGTGTCAGTTGTCTGTCGTATGCTGGTTCTTGATACACAGGTAGGTGAGCTGTCGGGCTTCTTCGGCATGGCTGGAGATAAGAGGCAATGTCGAGGTCTTAGTAGGTGATGTGTAGCAGCATTGGGTTGAGCGTTGTCACCTCCTTTCTTTCAAAAACCAGCTTCAATGGCATAGTTTGCATTGTTTCTTGCACTGCTGTTCTGTAAACGAAGGTTACTTGCAGAAGGACCACATTCCAGGTCTTGTGGTAAACATCAATGTACATTACCAACATGTTGGCGAGGGTCTGTTTAGACGTTCCATGAGACCACTCGTCTGCGGGTGATAGGTTATACTGCAGAATTGCTTGGGTAAGCTCTGCTGTAAAAGCTGTTCATCTGTAGGGGATGAGGACTTCTGGGGCACCATGTCGTAGAAGTCTGTTCCCAACGACAAATTTCACCACTTTGGCTGTGCTACCTTTGGGCAGGGCTTTTGTTTTGATGTAGTAGGTGAGATAGTCAGTAGCCACAATGATCCACTTATTCCCAGATGTTGACATTGGGAAAAGCCTCAAGTTCATCCCGATCTGCTGAAATGATCTGAATTGAGGTTGAATAGGCTGTAGGCAATCCTGCTGACCTTCTCGGTAGTGGTTTGTGCTAAGGTGAAACAGGTCCTACATTGTTAATGCAGGCCATTTCCTGGTAGCGAACCAGGACATGGCTTTCAAAACATGTCCTGGCAGTGTCTTCCAAGAAAAAAAATAAACATGGTGCAGCTTGTCATTGAAACTGCTGTTATTGAATGGGGTGACCCTCTTGTACATTTACAGCCAGCTTTCCAGGTCTTTGAATGATGATCCGCGGAAGTTTGGTGCCTCCTTGGGCCTTTGCAGCACGATCGCTGCAGGGGACACTTAGGTTGTTCACTGGAAAATGATCTTCTTGGTCTTCTCTGGTAAAAATCTGTACTCTGGTGGCAATTGCTGCAGCCTACGGTTAGCTTTCTGGTTCGTGGTGACATTGACATTGTTTTCACGGCTTGGGCTTGCAGGGCTTCTGAGAAGCAGCTGATCTCAGAGGCAGATATTGAAGGGGGGGAAGGTAATGCACAGAGTCAACAAGTAGGTAAGCTCTCCCAATTAATAAAGTACTGAACAAAAAAAGTGATAAACTATGAAAATGTCTAACGCAAGAGATCTGATAGAATTCGCAGAACTTTTCAGGCTGATAGCCAAGGAGAAAGTGAGGGACATCTGAAGTTATAACATCGAATAGATTGAGGAAGCATTGTTTGGATGGCAGCATTTTATTGTTGGTGTTCTTGAGATGTCTCTTGCAACATCTGCAACAGTGGTGGAATATATTTGGCATATTGACAAACAGCAACCACACCTCCATTGGTTGCTGCTTTCAGTTTTCCTAATAAAGGCTGAAAAACTGGCCCCGGGTTGCGTTGGTGCACGGTTGCACTGGTGGCGAGATGTGGAGGCCTGGCGACTGCGAACCAGAAGGTTGTGGGGGTCTCCATGGCGGCAATGTAGTTGCTGATGTGACATGGTCACTCATCAAACTGTGGACATTGCACGTTGATGGCGAAGTCCCATCTCCCGGTATGGGCATGGGCGATAGATGTAACTTGCAGCGATAGTGGATAGGCGGTGGCATGAATGACACGTCTGTCTTCCTAGGGGCATTGCACGGGCTGACAGGCAAGTGGGCTGTGATGGAAAGGAAGCTGATGGTGCGTTACCATGGCCTAGGTCATTGCGATGTGGCAATTTTGGCTGCACATAAAGAACTTCCAATGACCACTGAATTTCTTCTTTCACGATGCCCCGCAGGGGCGTCTGCATCAGCAGGCGTTTGGTGTGTTGCGACACCACGTACTTGAGCACACGAGGGTTGGACCCTCTTGCGTGTAACCGTGCGTGACTTAGCTGTGTCAGGGGAAAAGGGGATCCTGGGGGTTGAGCCGATGCTGGGTGTTTGGACCTTTAAGGCCCCCCGGCAGAGGCAACTCACCTCTTTGGCCTCCGCTTCACGTAGACGGCACCCCCGGACTGACCCACCCGGGAGAAATCGGTAGTTGCCTCTTCCTGTCCCCTTCTCCACTCTTCGTCTTTCTCTCTCACTTTGAGTCTTTCCTGTCTTCTACTCACTTCAGTTTACTTCTCATTTTTCAGGCAGCAAGGGTTAACCGTGTGTATCTACCCAGCCTTGGGTACATATTAGGTTATAGCAGCGTTGTATAGCTGACGTCTGCAGGTATGTTCCTAACCTCGTAGCGTTCCCTTGTTGGGCTCGGTGGTGGGTGGCTACCATCGCTGCTGAATATTCTAAGAATGACATGGCAAATGCACTCCCTCCCCTTGCAGATCGTCCTAACAAAAGAGGGCGCACTGAAGCAATCTTTTATTTTACTCTAAAACCCAACGTAGAAACATTCCCACGCTACCATGGGATGCATAGTGAAGGATCTCTATCAACGAGAAAATTATCCCCATTCCTAGTAGCAAAATGCCCAGTAGAAAAAATCTGAAAACAATACAAAGCTTCAAAGGTATCAAGTGGGGACCTCCTCCTTGAACTCAAAACCAAAGACCAAGTCGAAAAGCTCGCTGATCTCGCCAGTGTCGAACCCCAGGTGGTCGAAATTTCCGGAGTCCCCCACTACGGCGTGCCTCATAATCAGAAAGTGGTTTTGGCACGTAACACCCCATAATTTTTTTTTTCGCCAGTGTCGGTAACATCAAAGTCACAATCTCAGCACACCGTTCTCTCAACACAAGCAGGGGTGTAATATCAGAAGAAGCTTCTTAAACCTAAGCGATGAAGAACTCCTGGAAGGTTTCCAAGAACAAAATGTAATCAAAGTTCAAAGAATAACTCTCTGACGAAATAACAAACAAATCCCGACCAAACACGTTATACTTACCTTTGGTACCAGTATTGTACCTACTACACTTGAGGCAGGCTATCTTAAGATCAACGTAAGACCGTATATCCCAAACCCGAAGTGGTGCTTCAAGTGCCAGAGATTCGGACATGCATCGCAATCATGCAGAGGTCAATCGACATGTGCAAAGTGTAGTGCCAATGACCATCAGTCAGAGAACTGCAATGCTGCTCCACACTGTACAAACTGCAAAGGAGATCATCCAGCATATTCACGATCTTGCCCTTGCTGGAAGGAAGAGAAAGAAATAATTGCACTTATGGTGAAAGAGAAGATTTCCTTCTATGAAGCAAGAAAGAAATTAGCACGCTTACCTCAAACAACCTGCGCCAGTGCGGTGCGGCAGGGGACAGCACCGCAGTGATCTCGGGATTCTACAGGGACCGCAATCAGTGGCCCAGTAGTAACTCCATCATCATCATCACAGACGGGCCTACAGACCCCGGTTCCACAGGGCCCCAGGCTAAATCGAACCCCCAGGCCTGAGACGCGCGTCTCAGCGCCTGGTTATAGTTCATCCAGTGCCTCAGAGAAAGCAATGGAGATCAACACCAAAACTCCGGCGTCATCGACGCCAAAACATCAGCGCTCTCTGCAGTGCACTAAGAAAGACAAGCTCACAACTACGTGAACAAAGGGACTGGTAACCTGAATGGTTACCGTTCTTTCAATAGTACATTCCCGCTAACAAATGTCACCTACAGTTACTTAGTGCATATATATAAATTAACATTCTCAATTCTGCCACTATGGCTTTTATCATCCATTGGAATTGTAGAGGACTGATTCACAATTTAGGTGACATTAAAGACATAACAAATAACTTTTTGCCAGTCGTATTTTGCCTACAGGAAACAAACTTAGGCCCTAAACACAGTCAATTCCTTAGAGGCTTCACCATTGTCTGAAGGGACCGCAAATGTTCCAGCCGTTTGTCAGGTGGAGTGGCTATAGTCGTGCAGGGCAGCACTCCTACCCGAAATGTCCAATCAAATACATCTTTAGAGGCCGTAGCTGTCACCATTCTATCCTACAAAACCACCACCATTTGCTCACTATATATTCCACCCCACACACATTTTACTATTAAAGACTTAGAAAATCTAACAGATCAATTACCGGAGCCATTTGTCTTGGTAGGAGATTTTAACGCTCATTGTACTCTTTGGGGCAGTGTCAAAACTGACAAAAGAGGGCAACTCGTTGAAGATATTATTCTGTCAAATAATATCTGTCTTTTAAACTCAGGTGCGCCAACTCATTTCTCACCGACTTCCTGCACATTTAGTTTAGATTTAGCTTTTTGTTCGCCCTCTCTTTTTACTGATTTTAAATGGGTAGTTCTCGACACCTCATATGGTAGCAATCACTTACCCGCACCCATCAAACTCCTACCATCACCACAAACTTTAGTAACTAGACCACGCCGATGAAAAATACAGCTTGCTGACTGGCAGGTTTTTATGGAAAACGCGAAAGTGGAAAATGTCTTATCGCCAGGGCTTAGTACTGACGAACTGACGAAAAAAAGGCGATACCTTAGTCATCCGGTATTGTGCGCAAAAAGCTAAATCCTCGGTGGACAAACGAATGTACTGAAGCCAAAAAACAACAAAACAAGGCCTGGGGAATCCTACGGAGGTACCCCACTTATAACAATTTTCTAAATTTCAAACAGGTCAAAGCCAAAGCACGATTTATTCGAAGAAATGCAGAGAAATTATCGTGGCAAAAATACATATCTTCTATCAAAAGTACTGTCACATCAAAAGGAACGTGGGACCAGGTGAGGAAATTTAGAGGAGAATACTCATCATACACAATACCACTGCTAACATGTCCAGGCACACAAACAACACTGCAGGACCAGGCCAACCTATTAGGTGAACACTTTCGTAACATATCCAGCTCAGCAAACTATTCGAATACATTCTTAAAATATAAAGAATCTTTAGAGAAAAAGAGACTGCCCACCACTGGGGCTTTAGCTGAAATATATAGTAATCCTTCACAATACATAAAATCAACAGAGTTCTTTCTGCTGGTAAAAAAATGGCAACAGGTCTTGACCGAGTCCACTACACAATGCTGGCACACCTGAAGTATCGGTTGATGCACTTCTTAAATTCTTCAACAAAATATGGGAGTCTGGGGTAATGCCTACAGATAGGAAAAAAGTGGTAGTATGCAGTGCCTTTTCTAAAACCTGATAAACCCGCAACATCCCCTAGCAGCTATAGACCCATTGTACTAACAAGTTGTCTAGCCAAATCCTATGAGAGCATTATAAACATAAGACTCACATTCATCCTTGAAACAAGAAGACTAATAGACAAGCACCAGTGCGGATACAAAAAGGGCTGCTACACCACTGACAATCGCGTACGACTAGAGCATGAAATACGTGACGCATTTCTTCACAAGCAATATTGCCTCGCGGTTTTCTTTGATTTAGAAAAGGCATATGATACCACATGGCAATATGGAATTTTAAAAGACCTATCTGACATGGGAATTCGTGGAAGAATGCTAAATTGTCTATGCGATTTCATGTCAAACTGAACATTTCAAGTACGTCTAGGCACAATACTCTCGCGCACATTCACACTAGGAAATGGCATTCCACAAGGTTGCATTCTGAGCATGACGCTCTTCATAGTCAAAGTGAACTCTGTAAATAAAATCATCCCACCATCTGTTATGCACTGTTAGGAATGACCTGCCGAGTTGCGGACCTGCAGGTTTTCTCAGCCGGCTGCAGCTGCGAGCGTTGCGACTTTCTGCAAAGAGAACCAGCGAGGACAGTGCTAACCGACCATGCGCCTCGTTTGGAGGATCGGTGACGACAGCAGGGCTGGCCACGTTTGGCGCCCCGTGCATTGTTGGTTAATTTGCCGGGTCGTCATGGTGTCTCTGCGGCAGGGGGAGCCTCCCTGGCAAAAGGGTGCTTTGTGGTACGGCGGCCCCAGGATTCGTCACAGTCTGCTGACACACGTGGCGACTACAGGAAAAAGGCAGCTCTGGAATTAAGAGGCGCCGGCTGGGGTCGGGCATGACCACCTGGCTACGGGGACGCAAGACAATGGATACCAGGACGACTGCGCTGCAAGGGTCATCGGCCCTCTGAGGGGGCACTGAAACCTGTGCAGCATGTTTGTGTGTAAACTCCCTACCCCCTTCTCTCAAAGGCGACCACGAGGACTTTCTACGAATTGACTGGTCGAACGTTTGCCTCACCTAGGGATCTAGGGAACACGAAGTGGATATAACGAGCTGTTGTCGGTGGCTAGAGTGTGCTCGTCGTCGTGCTCATTGTCGTGCTCGAAATGTACTCGTGAGCTGTGTGCTCGTTCGCTGTATGCTTCGCCTTGCGGGCTCCATTTGGGAGTCGCGCTAGACTGTGTATATGTATCCCATGTTCAAATGTAACTAATGTAAATAAACCCTGTTCACCTAGTTCCTCCCAAGTTCCTCTCTACGACCTTCAACTCCTTCAAATGGTGGCAGCGGCGAGATCGTCCGACAACTCCTACATCTGGTTGACAGCGGTGGGATCGTCCGACAAATGTAATAGCACTCAATATATGTCGATAATTACAAATGGCTTGCCGCGCCTCAAACTTACCCACCTGCGAACGACAACTACAAATAACGATAAATAATCTTACACAATAGGCTGACAAAAATGGTTTCCGGTTCTCAACACAGAAAACTGTTACAGTTCTCTTTTCCCACAAGCGAGGTTTACATTGCACTCCAGGTCTCACATTGCATGGTACAACGCTGCCGGTCAAAGAACACTACAAATTTCTAGGCATAACGTTTGACACTAAACTGAACTTCCTGGCCTACATTAACGCAACAAAAATTAAAGCAAATAAAGCGCTAAATATCCTCAAGGTTTTATCGTATAAGCGCTGGGGATCTGACCGAACATGTCTACTACGTATATACCGGTCCCTTGTACGTAGCATCCTCGACTATGGCAGTATAGTTCATGGTGCAGCTAGGCAGTCCTACATTAAGCGACTTGATCCAGTTCATAATCTCGGCCTATGACTGGCAAGTGCTGCCTACAGGACATCGCCTGTACAAAGTTTATACGTTGACTCTAATGAGCCTTCACTACAGCACTGCAGAGCACAACTTACACTTTGCTATGTATTAAGAATTCGGTCATCACCACAACATATATGCTACAACATCGTAACACAGTGCAAATCATGAGTACACTACACAAATAAACCAAACATGATTCGGCCACTCATCTTACGACACGAACAATACTGTCAGACTTATGATGTTCTTCCTGAAGCCCTGCAGGTTGCCAAAACGCCACCAAGATTGCCCTCGTGGTGCAATTTTACACAACTATGTGACCGGACGTTAACACATGTAAAGAAAAAAGACATTCCACAAGAACACATAATACAAGAGTTCCGAGCTATTCAAGAAAAATATAAAAATTACACTGAATTTTACACTGACGGCTCTAAAACACAAGAACACGTAGGTGTTGGGATCGTAACGAAAAATTAGGAAAATAGCATTCGGATAAATAATTTTTCTTCAGTGTTTACCGCTGAAGTTTATGCGATATGGATGGCAGTTAGAAAAATTACTTCTGACAAGCAGAAGAATGCTATTATTTATACCGACTCATTAAGTGCGCTAAGAGCCCTAAGCCTAAACTCCGTGTCTGAACCCCTGCTTGGCGATATCTTAAACATAGTATTTAACAAGAAATACGAAGGAACTATACGATTCTGCTGGGTTCCAAGCCACGTTGGGATAGCAGGGAATGAAGCTGCAGATAGAAGCGCATCCATGGCAGCACACAAAAGCATAACACACCTAACACTTCCATACAAAGACAGTATTCGAGCGTTTCGTGAGGCCCTAGCATCAAAATGGCAACAAGAATGGAACTCGTGCGTAAATAACAAGTTACATATGACTAAACCCGTGCTTCGCGAATGCAAATCATGCATTCACCAAGAACGGTTCTACGAGGTAATGTTATGTCGACGTCGAATTGTACAAACGCATCTAACACACAATTTTTTACTTCGAAACGAAAACCCACCATCATGCGAGAAATGTCATGAAACGCTTAGAGTAACCCACATCATTATATCATGTCCACACACTGAAACACAGAGGAGGAAACATTTTAAAAATTTGTATCACTTTGTATACCTTTGCACCCTGCCTTAATATTGGGTGACAATCCACTAGTGCCCCTCACTAACTTGTTCGAGTTTTTAGATGAAACTGGTTATCTACATCGACTTTAAGGTAACGCAGCTAAGGCTGCAGTAACATTGTATCTTATACTGTCCTGTGACTGGCGCAGCGCGGCCTTAGTCGCCTTTGCGCCATTAAACCCGAATTAACTCTTTCACAATGTTGGTGATTGAGGCCACTTGATGCTGCAATGAAGGGAACATTTTATGCTGTTCTTCATGCATGACAGCCCTGATGGTTTCTTAAAGCTTGTCGAAACCAAGTGCTGGGACTTTGTTCTAAGGTGCGAGTTATATTGCGTACTATGCAACTCTCGATGGCCATGGCTTCTGTCGAGAATGTTGTGATAGTCTTAGGCAGGTTGCGAATCAATCTGGGGAAGAGTTTTTGCTTCTTTTACTCCCCACGGGAGGAAACCAATTTTTTTCTCACACATAATGGCCGGCATGATGGAACAGACAAGTCATCTCTTCATGTAGATGGCAATGTCCTCGTTTGGGAGCTGCAATTGGGCTTCTAGCAGAGCTTCTGTCCAGTTCTTCTGACAAAATGGACATATAGCGAAACTTGTCATCAGAGTTCCAGTTGTTGAATGTCCTAACCCTTTCGTATGTCTCCAGCCAGCTTTCCAGGTCTTCAGCCAATGATCCACGAAAGGTTGGTGGCTCCTTAGGTTGGTACTGCATGATCGGAGACACAGGTGCTGTCATTTCAGTTGGCATATCTTTGATCTTCCTGAATGTCTCGGTCAGATGTCCATACTCCGTCTGTAATTTTTTGCAGCCTGTGGCTAGCTTTTAAAAAATGCGCCAGTTTTTCATTGAAACTGCTAAATACTGTGCATAGCTAGCGCCATCTAGAAAAGTCAGTATAGCAGCCGCTACTAACCGTTTCAGTAGCCAACCATACACAAGCGAGGTCGCCATTTTGACCTGTGTCTTGTCGGCCTTATCGGTGTGCGGCATGGTGTTATCGCAATGGCACCAAGCAGGAGAGGCCACTACAGTGCCGCTTTCAAGCGAAAAGTTGTGATAGCCGCAGAGGCATCGTCGAACCTTCAAGCCGGGCAGGACTTCAGCGTCAATGAAAAAAATGTCCGTCGTTGGAGGGGACAATGACAGCAGCTTTTTGCGTGCGCCGCAATGAGGATGTCATTTAACGGACCAAAGAAAGGCCGTTACCGCAAAGAGAGGAGACAGTTTTGGCCGACTTTGTTCGGATTCAGAGAGCAGCTGCCTTTCCAGTGACAACAGAAGTGCTCCAAGCAAAAACTAAGGAACTTTCGAGGGAGCGAGGCCTAACGCCAAAGAATTTCAAAGCCAGCCGGGGCTGCCTTCAGAAATTTATGAAGTGCTTTGGCTTCAGCCTCCGACGTCGCACTTCAATCACCCAGAAGCTGCCAAGCGATTTCGAAGAAATGTTGATAGCTTTTCAGTGCTACGTGCTGCGAAAGAGAGAAGCGGCAGCCTAAAACCTTGGTCAAATCGGCAACGCCGACCAGACGGCTGTGTATTTTGATATGCCTGTGGCATACACCGTGAATGAAAAGGGTGCCAAGGAGGTGAAGGTGGGCTCTGCTGGCTACGAGAAGCAGCGCGCAACTGTGATGCTGTGCTGCACAGCTGATGGACATAAACTCCCTCCTTATATGGTATTTAAAAGGAAGACACTGCCTGCTTGAGAAACTTTCCCAAGAGATGTCATTGTGCGGGCAAATGAGAATGGGTGTATGACGAGTGCAATGCTGGAAGGGTGACTTAAGATTGTGTGGCGACGGCGTCCAGGAGCCCTTTTGAGAAAGAACTCGCTCTTTGTCATCGACTCTTACCGTGGGCACTTGACAGACAACGTGAAAGCGCTCGCTCAAGCGAACAAGGACTTCGCTGTCATACCGGGCGGCATGACGGGCCAGTTGCAGCCATCTGATGTGTGCATCAACAAACATTTCAAGGATCGTCTGCGGCAATATTACACAGACTGGTTGACTGACGAAGACCACATGCTAATGGCAACAAGCCGCATCAAACGTGCATTGCTATCGCAGCTTACGGGCTGGGTAGCTGCAGCGTGGGATGACATTCCTGGTACTTTGTGTCTGCCTTTAAAAAGTGCAGCATATCTAATGCGCTTGACGGTACCGAAGATAGTGCACTGTTTGAAGGTGACAGTGACAAGGAACACAGCGACGAGTCTAGCAGTGACGACAGCATTGAATGAGCTCTGCATGTTCGGATTCAATAAATGGTGTTTGCATTTTGTGAAAGCTGTCCTCGCTTTTTTTGTCCGGCCTACATTCGACGTAATATATATATATATATATATATTTCGTTGGCTACGTACTTTAGGGGGTCGATTTAGAATCGGGGTCAGCCTAGATTCAAGTAAATATGTTATATTCTTAAGGCACAATCTCTACCACAACACATGTCATGTCCACTTGTAAAAATATGTCCTTCCAGAATAATGTTGGAACAGGAAACCACAAACTACTAAGCCACTGCTCTCAAGATTTGAAGAGATGTATGTGTCAGAACCTTGGTATAGTGGACATGTTACCTAGCGTTGCTCACAGACATGATACATTACCTCTGTGATTCATTTTTCACACAGCCTGCGATCTCACTCTAACACATTTCCATAAAGCACAAACTCCACCACAAGACATCATTCAGGAATTCCTTGCACTAGAGGAAAATACAGCAGTTTCATGGGCTTTTATACTGATGGTTCCAAAATGACTGGCCACGTTGGAAGTGCAGGGGTCCAAGGGAATTGGGAAAAACAGTAAGACTTCCACAGTGCACATTTTCACTGCTGAATGTTATGCCGTTTTTATAGCCGTAGAGAAAACAGTAAAGGAGAACCCGTCAAATAGTATTATATGCACAAACTCCCTAAGTGTACTTGCAGCTCTTCGCTCCATAGATGCAGTCACACTGCTATTGGGGTACATTATACAAAATATAATAAAAGCCACCACACAAACACAGAATAATAAGTTATGCTGGGTTCCGAGCCACGTCAGAATTAGTGGCAATGAAAGAGCAGATGTATGCGCGGTGCAAGCCTCATCATCATCATCAGCCTGGTTACGCCCACTGCAGGGTAAAGACCTCTCCCATACTTCTCCAACAACCCCGGTCATGTACTAAATGTGGTCATGTCGTCCCTGCAGACTTCTTAATCGCATCCGCCCACCTAACATTCTGCCGCCTCCTGCTATGCTTCCCTTCCCTTGGAATCCAGTCCGAACACTTAATGACCATCGGTTATCTTCCCTCCTCATTACATGTCCTGCCCATGCCCCCCCATTTCTTTTTTCTTGATTTCAACTAAGATGTCATTAGCTCACGTTTGTTCCCTCACCCAATCTGCTCTTTTCTTATCCCTTAACGTTACACCCATAATTCTTCTTTCCATAGCTCGTTGCATCGTCCTCAATTTAAGCAGAACCCTTTTCGTAAGCCTCCAGGTTTCTGCGCCGTAGGTGAGTACTGGTAAAACACAGCTATTATGCACTTTTCTCTTGAGGAATAATGGCAACCTGCTGTTCATGATCTGAGAATGCCTGCCAAACGCGCCCCAGCCCATTCTTATTCTTCTGATTATTTCCGGCTCGTGATCCGGATCCGCGGTCACTTCCTGCCCTAAGTAGATGTACTCCCTTACCACATCCAGTGCCTCGCTACCTATTGTAAATTGCTGTTCTCTTCCGAGACTGTTAAACATTACTTTAGTTTTTTGCAGATTAATTTTTAGACCCACTCTTCTGCTTTGCCTCTCCAGGTCAGTGAGCATGCATTGCAATTGGTCCCCTGAGTTACTAAGCAAGGCAATATTATCATCATATAATATAATATTATTATGTGCAAGCCTGGCACAGAGAAATCAAGAAAATAAATATGAGTCTTAAAGACTGCCTGAAGTTAACACATAAACTAAGGGAAAAATGGCAGTCTGCTTGGAACAATGAAGTTAACAACAAACTACAGTTGTTAAACCCATGTTACGTGAATGGAAACCTTGCACACACCAGGAACATTTCAAAGAAATGATTCTATGCTGCCTTCGTATAGGACACACACACTACTCACACACAACTTCATACTAACGAAGCAAGACAGGACCCATTGTGGAACATGTGGAGACAAACTAACAGTAAACCACAACTTATTTTCAGGCAGAAAACTGAGGAAAAATTATTTTACTCCATTTTACAATGAACACACTTTATTTCACCCAGCTTTGCCTTTAGGCAAAGATGCATTTGTTATGTCATATGCTTTTAATTTTTTAAGGGAAGCAGGTGTTCTCCTAAACCTCTTTCTCATTGTGTGCTTCGCTACACATTGTGGTGCACCTCATCCACCTTCTCATCTCTGAGAGGGAGGCCGAGCTCTTTATCTTAATTTGTTGGGACCCTCGGTGCCCTTGCCCAGACAAGGACTCGCTGAGGTGACCCAATTTTGGAACGAATTTATAACTTGTGTTTGGTGCATGGTAGCCTTAGCTGCTTATGTGCCATTAAACTGAACAACAGCACTGTTTCACAATGTCCTTGCAGAGTCTGAGCGTAGCCTGATCCAATGGAGCACCGAGGACCTGCTGTCACAGCTGCCGCTGCCTCCAGGTGGTGCGGCTTCCATAGCTCTCCAGGTGCACGGCCAGGCACCTTTCCTTGTTCCAGGTGTGGGTGCGCACAGCATTAAATTCTTTCATGCTGTATCAAAGGAGCTCCTCAAAAGAACCGTGGGCTTTACATAGCAGTACAGTAGCCGACCGATCTTTCGGACTTGACAGATATTTCGCACTTCATAAATGCACCATTAGGGTTCCCATATAGCTAATGCATTTTCACGACTGATTTTTCGGACAACATAAAGCCAGAAGTTCGATTTGCCGTGACGGACCAGCTCTATGAGTCGCGGAGGACGCAATTTTAAATCTTGAGCCGCCTGACTAGCTTCGGATCAGATGTGGATTGGCTCGATCGGTAGAGTAATTTGATTAGCAAGTATAAGAGGCGTCCAAATCCATGCGGCAAGGCTGATACCTCTTGTAAGAAATGCCGATCTTAAAGGCCATGCTTTTGCCTGTAGCCTGTGCGAAAGCGATTTTGAGAGCCGGTAACCTGTCATGCACGGCCAACCTATGAACACCAGGTGATGCTCACGATAACCACCATCATCAGTTTTGCCTCGGTGTCGTAGGTGGTGTCACGTACGTTTTCATCCAGTAGTGATCTGCCAGCCTTTACTCAGTCCAGTGCAAAATTGAAGTCATTGCTTGCCATCACTAGCCGCCCCACAACATATCATTGCTATTTCAGTGTGTTGCAACTGTTTATTTAGCGCAATGCCGACGTGTTTTTGACGCCATGACCCCAGCTCTTCACCCGCCTCTATCGAATATGTCGAAGAAGTGTGGAAAATATTCGACCATGATGCTAAACAAGAAGGCCGCCATTATCAGGCTTATCGAGCAAGGACAGACCCAAGTCGACGTCGCGAAGGAGTTTGATATCTCCAAACAGACATTGTCTGATTACCGTACGTGAAAAACAGAGAATAGATTCTTGTCTGCAGTTGACCAGTCACACTGCAAAACTACAAGAAATGACCGGAAAGGACAACATCCAAAGCTTGAAGAGACCCTGCAGCGGTGGTTAAAAGGAGTCCTAACAAAGAACCTCCCTGTTTCTGGCAACGTGCTCAAGCAGAAAGCTGAGATGCTCTCTTTAAAAATGGGCATTCAGGACTCCAAGTTCACCGACGGGTAGATCCGTGGGTTTAAGAAAAGGCACAGAGTCTCTTTTAAGAAAGTTTATTGGGAGAGCGATGACGTGGATCAGTCTACTGTCACCGATTACTGGATGAGTAAGTTGAAGGCCCTGATACAAGAGTATGTTCCTGCAGACATTTTTAATTGGGACGAGACAGGCCTATTCTTCATAATGCTGCCGGACCATTCACTTGCTTTTACTAATGAGGCCTGCACTGGTGGGAAGCATAGTAAGGAGAGGGTAACTGTCATGGTCGGGGCAAATGTGGTTGGCACCAAGAAGCTAGCGATAGGGAAGGCGAAGAGCCTGCATTGCTTTAAAGGTGCAAAGAACCTGCTTGTGTGGTACAGCAGCAATACAAAGGCCTGGATTACACAAAGCTTGTTTGAAGATTACATCCGCCATCTGGACCAGATGTTTGAGTGCCAGAAGAGACAGGCGGTAATAGTCGTAGACAACTGCACGGCACACGGTGCCATAAACAACCGGGTCATTCCACGCCAAATCAACCAACATTTTTTCGATCATCACAGATATAGCTGCAAAAATTTCCACACGTTTGTTAGAGTTCAAAACTCATCTTCCACATTTATTTTTCCTTGCCAAATATTTTGTAGAATTTTAACAATTTGTTTTTCCTGCCAAGCTGAGCTAGACGGCGTCAATCAACATTTTTTCTCAAAGACACACTGTATGATCCACTCCTTCAAATTGCTTTATGGCAACCCAAAGACGCGATGTGACTGCAAGAATTGCCAATTTTATAAATATTTGAATACTTCGATTGGTTTCGGCCCTAGCAAAAGCGTGTAAAATTGCAAAGTTTGTGTTTTCTTCTCGGAATGTAGAAAATCCTGGAAGCCACATATAACGTATATACTGGTAGCCCAGTTAACATAGTACAGCTGAAAAATATTTAAAGTATCGAAGGTTTAGCAGTTCGCATGGAAAAAAATGTAAAGTTCAATTTTTTTGCAAAAAACTCCATATTCAAGGTAAAAAAAAAGTGCCTTTGTGGTCGGCCTAAAAATATATGCATTATGTCATTAGATAGCCCTATGTGTCTACTATGCATGTGCGAAGTTGTAAAAAGGTATTATTTTTTAAACGCAAGAAATTATTTTTTGAAGTTTCGTGTCAGCACCGGCTCTTTTCCGACACGAGTCAAGCTAGGTAGAGCACTGATTCGGGTGCTCTGCAGCCCAGGCTTGCTGGCCTGGGATCCAGATGACAACGCTAGCATCGTCTGAAACGCAGACAAAAGGGAGACGGTGTGGTCATCTGCATTTCATTGAAAACAGACGCACGCTTCAGTGCAATGCGGCTTGTGCTTGGTGTGTGCCAGGTAAACCATCCAATTTCACATGGAACTTAATTTCCCAGAGAGTCCTGCACATTTGAAAGGTATGTTTCATACATTCATAAATTGAAATATTTACACATAAGTATAAACTAAACGCAGAAAGAGCGCTCGCATCATTCACGCAAAGCATTATAAATAAAATCTGGCCCTGAAATCGGTGAATTAATTTTCTACTTTCAGATGAACACCTTTTGCCCTGCTCACTGGGGCCCAGAGACTGTCATAAGACGACACAAGTGAAAAACACCTTCCTGATTAGAACTAACAGCCTAGATGAACGTGCACTTAGTCTTCTGGTATTGCGTGCAAAAAGCGACAAGGACAGTTTAGAAACAGTATGTGCACACCATTATTATGTCTATATTAAGAAGTTCGCGACACTATGTGCATCAAAGATGTGCTCGGACCCTTTCTCCGTCCATGGGTCAAACCGTCGGGGTACGTGGGTCATATCTCTGGGCCTCACTACAGCAGTGTCTCTCTTGGGGCTGATTCCTGGTGAGAGACTGTCCACAATATAAAGTCAGGTGTTTCCAAATGTGGGGCGCAGTTAGACGCAGCCAATAAGAGGTTGGTAGATTGTGAAACAATATGCGAGTCTACATTTGAAGGGTATGCATTCACCTCAACAAACTGTGCTGCACCACGAGATGGGACTGGAAGGATCTCGAGCAGAAAACGGAAGCGCCATGAGGAAGAAGTGGCTGTCGCAGGTGGCACCTTGCCCATTCATAATAGTAAGGATGCTCAAGTGCAAGGCATAGCCTATAAAATGGCACCAACCACCGTACTTGCGGAAGACTATAAAAAGCTTCTTGAAGACGTAAGAGATTGATTCGTACGAGAAAGAAAACGGTCGAAAGAAATTTCTCTTCTGGCATTGGCACCTCGTTCATGGTCCCGAAAACAACTTGGCAAGGTGTTTGTAGCATCGAGTTACATCACAGAATATGCAATAGCACACACATAAACTTGCCCCTTTCTTAGACAATTGCGTTCCTTCATAACACGGCTCCCTCCATAGTGTTCTTGACATCTGTGTAAAGGATGGGCTATCTTTAGCTACAGGAGTGGTGAGCACATAACTGCTCAGCAACATCTTCTAGTCTCACTGTAGATCTGCTGTCCTTCTCTCATTCACTTAGTCCAAGGGCCTGGAACTCACTGTTAGTCACTGACTGACTCCTTAGCTGGTCAGGTAATAATGCTTGGCAACTAGCTAGGCTTGTGTGAATATCAACTTTTTGCTTCAAAGTGAAGTTGAGGTGAATATTAATTTGTTCTGAATGAATTCAATGCAGATAGTTTATGTAGTTTCATGATATGCATCAAAGCAGCAAGTGCTAGATGTTGACAAATCTAAAGAAAAAAGAAACATGGTTCTTTAGTTTGCAATTCCAGAGTTGAAATTGTTTCTTTCTTTACAAGTAATTAGTCTATCTTCGAAAGGCTATTATTCAGAAGATATTTTCATGTACATGTGCTAGTTGAACATTTTTTACAATGCTAGCAGCGCAGAAAACTTGTTTACAGGCTTTCGCTTAGTGTTGCACTTCAATCTACCTAAATGTTGGAGGATGGTTGAGGCCATCATTCTGCATTCGCTCATCGCACATTGTTGTGGTGCTGTGTAACTGTGTGATGACAGCAGTTTAAGCTGTGTTGTGTGCAAATTCAACTCTGTGCTTTGCCTCAACACTTGACCTTCTCTCCAGAGAAGCACACGGGCAAACTCAGTTAAGGCATGCCCTCTGATGCTGTGACCCTCATCGTAGCCCATGATCTCGGGACCACTGAACAGCAGACTTCCTCCAGTGGCTTGGCCATTAGGCCTAGCCAGTCCTGCTTTGCCAGGTGTCGGCAACCCAAGTTATGCTTTAGTGTCGACGCTGATCTGTTCGAAGCGGTTGTGCAGCTCTCGGGAAGCCGACACACTATGTCACCAGTGGAACAGAGTATAGGAGATAAACTTAAATGGCGTCAACTCCCCAGCTGCCATTTTTAAAGACCACGCATGCAGATCATGTCAACACCTTTAGATGTCCGGTAGTGGTGCTGCAGGACTGATGTGTGAACAATCGAGCAGAAATCATTTGGCAGTTGTAAACGAATTTCTTTTGTTTGGATTCTCTTGGCTATGAGCCTTGTTTTAACTCGTTAAACATTGTCCCGTTGCTCGCTGAAACAGAAACTGTCAGTGGTATGAGATTTATATTTGTTTCAGATACTTTGAAAACTTGAATCCTGATATTCTAGCCGAATATGAAATAGCATAATATAATTGGATATGTGAAAATAATAAATATTTGCAGAAGCCTACTGGCCAGGCATTTGGACAAGCATTTAGGCCCAACAAAAATAAATGTGTATCATCCCACATTAAACATTCTAACAGTCATGCTTTCTTGGTTGTGTGACACCTCAAACTGTAGGTTTTGGTGTAGATGGCTGAGCACAGTACATTGCCAATCAGCAGTTCTGCTGGGCTGTCAGTGAGTGCTGTGCCGTGAGAAACTGCGCATGTCCACTAAGCATTTCAGTAATGTGGTAAGCTGGGCAAGTTGGTGACTAATCATCATACTGTGTGGGTAATTAAGGAAAGAAGCAAAAAAGGAGAGACCCTGACATCACATTTTTTGAAGCCAGAAATGCAGCCTTGTTGGTGTGCCATCTCCCTTTGCGCCTCCAATCAACTCGCTGGAGCAGATAGGCATGAGCTTTGAACTTACATTGCTACGTGCCGCCGGAAGTGTGTGCTGCTGATGCATGTCAGAACAAAGCCTATGAAACTTCTGTAACAATTTTAGTGTAGCAGACACACTCCTGTGCTTTTCCGTCACACGTTGAAGACAACGACAAAGACCCATGCCTTGATTATTGAATGTCTTTGTTATTGGATGAAACTCACAGTCATTGACCCTAAACACAACTTTCAAGATTACACACCATGCTCCAAAGTCAGCTTGTTCCACAAACAGAATGTGCTTTGAGAAAGACACGGGCCAAGAAATATAATATCACTTTTCAGAGGCCAAGGCCAGCAGCAAGTGCTTCAGGAGTACGGTTGCTATGACAATGTTAAAATTTGGGGTACCAGTCCCTGTGCTCCTTACGTCTGGCCACTTATGTCCAGCTCACTCGGGACCCGACCTTGAAGGTTCAGAGGGACTTCCAGGCTCTCCTGGCGGATGTGTTCTACTTCGTAGCTCCTGAGAACAAGTCTCTGTATATTAAGCTCCTCTGTCATAACGGTGCTGCACGTGCACTTTACGGCTTGCCGAAAGTTCACCAGCCTAATGTCCCCCTGCATCCAATCGTTGACTGCACCAGCTCCTGTCTCCACCTATCAGGAAGAGCTTCACGCATGTGAGCAACTCCTGCAACTTTATTAAAAAAGTTTGTGACATATCTCTAGATGACAACGAGGTGTTGGTTTCTTTCGACGTGGTGTCGCTCTGACATGGCTGTGGAAGCATGCACTCCTACTCTAGCATCCGACAGGACTTTGCCAGACAGGTCGCTTATTGACATTCCAGACCTCGAGGCTCGTCTGCTTTCGCCTTGGAAACATGTACTTCTGCTTCAGCAAGGTCTTCTGCAGGCAAGTTCATATTAGGGCAATTGGTGCCTCCTTCTCTGTTACTACTGGCAATCTTACGATGGAGTGGTTGGAAAGTCATGCTGTCGCGTCCTTCTGTCCTAGGCCAAAAGTTTTTCTGCGCTATGTGGATGACTGTTTTCGTGTGATTCGGCGCAGCGCTTTGCTTTCGTTCATTGCACACCTGAACAGTCAGGAAAAGGCCATCCAATGTACAGTTGCGATGGAGGTCGACAGCAGAGTGCCATTATTGGACGTGCTTGTCACCAGGCATGATGGATCGCTCTCATTTAATGTACCATACCGTAAGGACACTCACACTGGCCACTACCTGAACTTTCAACCCGTTCATCCTGACACTCACAAAAGGTCGGTTGCTGCCTCTCTGTTCAACCGTGCGAACCGCATTTGTACTACAGCAAAAAGTCGTTCCATCGACTTGGACTGCGTGCAAGGCGATCTCTCGGCAAGCGGCTATACCACGTCTTTTTGAGTGCTGTGGAACGCCGCCTGTCCAATTCAGTCCAACCGGCTAACCCCCGACCAAGAAAGTGTGCTGCCATACCCTACGTTCCTTGGATAAGCGAAACCTTGTCTCGCGTTCTGCGCAGTTATGACGTTAAGGTGTCACATTAAGGTGTCGTTAAGGTGTCGCTCCCTGGCGTAGTCTACAAAATACCCTGCGCAGATTGTGACTATGCATACATCGATGAATCGGGCAACTTTAGACAGAGGGTGAGGCAGCATCAGAACAATGTTGAAAAGAAACGAACAGTTTTGAATGCCCTTGCCGAGCACATGAATGCAACGAGCCACAAAATTCACTGGGAACGCTCGAGAATTATCGGCCAAAGAAGAAACCTGACATCGTGGCTGTATCTGGAATCACTGGAGATACAGAAAGCATGTCACACACTCAATCGAAATGACGAAACCCTCCCCCCCCCCCCCCCCGTCATACACACGGTCCTTACGTCATGTTCTGAAGTGTACAGGGTCGTTCAAAATATGTGCGAACACAGCAAAGCGGGGCCGCGCTCCGCGGAGCGTCGGCACATCCGGCACAGTCGCGCATCGAAACATTGTGGCGCAGGCGCATAGTAGATTGGAGGCAGTGCTTCGTGTCGTCTGCTACAGCGTGGAAGCGCAGCGTGCTTGCTTTGCTGAGAAGATTGCAGATTGCAGCGCCCAGATTGCATTGCCGCATTTTACTGACTGCAGCGCGTTGTTGTTGGTTCCGCATACGGCAAGTCAGCATGTGTGTTCGCAGTGCAGCGTTCTCGGTTAAATGCAGGTGTTGTTTCAAATTTCTCAGCTCTAGTCTGGATTGGTTTATGCTGTTAAATGTCCTAAAGCAACTCATGCTATGGGAGATGTCGACGTAGTAGAGGGATCTGGATCATTTCGACCCTCGGCGATTATTATCATGCATGGATATAACGCATTAAATGACAGTCTTTCCTTTCGCCTCCATCAAAACAGGGCCGCACTGGCCGAGATCGAACTTGGTTTCCCCGACTCTGAAGTAAGGCGCTCCCCACAGAGACATTCTCAGCACTTGACCGCTCTCTGCAGGCAGCGGGGGGTAAAGGAGTACAGCTTTGTTTCCTCTGCGTTCTTCCTAAGTTGAATGAGATGTTATACAGCAAGAGCTGCTAAATTGTGTGCACGGAGTTGGCTTCAGCCTTGCTCTTCTTGGTCCATGATCAGCCTAGGGTGAAAGAGCCCGTGGGTTGCTTGATAGTACTTGGAATTTTACTATAGAAATGAAAGAAATCACCGAACCTTGTACGATTTTTTTAAAAGGTATCAAGGTAAGTTTGTACAATCGTGTGACTTTTTCTTTCCTCCAGATATCCTTACTTGCACCATTAATAAGGCTGAACAACAATGTATTTGGTTGGAAGCTCATGCCATAAGTCAAAGGACCCTGATCGTAGCACTGGAATGCCTTATTAGAATTATTTCTTCTCTGTCGCCGCGCCACTCACGTGTTTTTCTTGTCTCCGCTGACGCTTTCTGCCGGCATCACTTTCTTTGAATGTGGTGTACCGTAGCGTAACACCAAGGAAACAGCCGTATGTAACCGCGAGGAAAGGGCCTTATCAGGAACAGATATTTATTGCAGGAAGCGCATTTGCTATATATAGGCTACCAGTCGAAAAGTCTCGGGTGGTGACGGTGGCAATAAATGGATTGCAGCGCTTGGGCTCTATGCCAGTTAAATTCTCCTTGCAGCAGGATACTTGGGGCAAGAGGCCTCATAATAAATGGCTCTAAGAATGAAAGCGACAAAATGAAGCATTTGAACCTAGGTTGATTGAAGGCTTTAGCTGGAATCACATTCAAGATCGGCACAAAGAATTCATTCACAACAGAAAAATCTGAGACGAAATAATTAGCTTTAAAATTTCAATGCCTCTGCCGCCATTGTTGCTGTCAAACATAAAAAGCTTATTTCATTTACTGTTGTGATTGCTCATGGCACACGGCGCACTGCTATATACTGTTGGCTGTTTTATTTTCGCCCTTTCACAGTCAAGTTCATCGCGTCGAAAAAAAGTATTTTTTTTTTAGTTCTCAACAACGAAATTGCTTAGTTTTGCGGATTAAAATACCAGCTGCTAATATTTTGCGGGGAGGTGAAAATGTACAAAATGCCAGGACACATAAATATGGAACTCCCAAATGCCAATAATTATTAAGTAAACACTCGAAAGAGAGTGAAATGAGTTGCAATTCCAAAGAAGCTCATTACACATCGTATTACAAAAACGATGCTCTCTTTCTTGGCAGAATGTATAAAAATGTAAATGACGAAAAACCCTACTCACAACCCTACTCTGCATAGTGAACTAAGGCTCCCGCTCAAGGATCAATTGCACCGGTTCCCTTTAACTTTCTGCTGCCATCTTTTTTTTTTTCACTGAGTTTACCCTGAACCCTACGCAGTGTCTCCCCAAATATTATTTACCACTTTCGTCATGAGACAGAAGACGCTCCTATGTGCCTCACACTCCCAGAAAAATGTGCGCATTCAGTTTGTACACAGTTGCGTGCATAGCGCGTCAAAAAGTTTAGATTGTGTCCTGCTATAGACACTGAAGGTGTTGGTGCTCCTCTACAGACATTTTACACATGGTACGAATACAGTACGCGTTTAAAAATCGCCAACATGACGAAACAAGCAACCATTTATCAGAATCGACAGCTGGCGGGAAAATTACAACCTCGCGCATCAGGTATCCTTTTATGGACAAAAAAGTTTGGCATCAAGATAAAGCATCTAATTGAGAGCGCAAAACTGATTGTAGGAAATAAAATTCATTATCCACCCAGTCTGTTAAGCGTTTGCTCAGACATGGAGTTTTATTTTCTCGTATGTGGTGCTCTTCAACGAGTTCCATGATGGTCAGTAGCAGGTCGGTTTGCCTCCTGCGTTTATGACAGCTTTCATCCTGTTCTGGAGGGGACCTGTATAGGGACCTACAAAGGCTCACATTGGACCTCAGCCGCTCCCACTCCTCTTGAACAACAATCTATAGTACGTCCGCTGAGAGGTCGTGCAGCTGTCGGCCGGTCATAGCGCTCTTCAAAATGCCCCAAACATTCTCAATAACGTTTAGGTCAGGGGACTGAGCAGGTCATTCCGGTACTGCGATGTTGCGGAGCTCAAGAAATGCAGCAACTCTTTTCGATTTGTGTATTGGGGAGTTATCATGCTGCAGAATGAAGTCGCTGTCCTGAAATGGTCCTCCTAGAAGGTACGGGAAGAGCACAACGTCCAGGATTGAGCAGTAGGCCTCTTCATTGAAGCGGCTCTCTAGGCGAACCAGGGATCACAGGCCTTCGGCAGTCACCGAACCCCAAACATTCACAGCGGACCGGCCGCTGGCAGCGACGTGCTGCATGTACTCAGGCATACACCTACAGAAAACGAAAAAATGTGTTAGCGTTGGTAAAAAAACAGGTGCAACCGGCAAACTAGACGGAACAACAATATCAATTACTATTTTTAGGATTGTCTAGCGTTCATTACCGGGTCACCTGACACAATCATGCAAAAATTGCGAAGGAGGCCATTCTTTTATGAATTCAATTATTTTGAGAGATCAAATATTCCGAGACTCAGGCAAAGCATGATTCCTACGTATTCCACAGTGTAAAAATTGGCTCTCTATCAGCACCTATTTCTTGATGAATGAATGAACGAATTACCTTTAGTTCCGTCATAATGGGGCCTCACGGTCGGGGTGCAGCAATCAGGAGGGGGTGCCTCCCAGCCAGCTCTCAGCACCGGAGACCGTGGAGACATTCTTGTAGTAAGCTGTTTCTGCCTGACGGATGATGAGTCTGTGCTGATGCGTGTCGTGGCTCCGGATCGGCTTTTCCCAGGTGGCAAGGTCTGGGATGCTTTGTGATTTAGCCCCAGGAGAATCCTGACACTCCCAAATTAAGTATTTTGTAAAGTCATTCTGTGGCAGCTACTGCAGAGCTCAGGCTCCCCAGTGTCTTCATCATGCAGTATAGAGTACGGAAAGAATCTGTTGACCTGAAGCCTCCTCCAGGCCCTGCACTCCTTTGGAGTGAGTGACCTGTCCGGAAGTGAAAGTGTTCTCCTATCCAGTCTAGGTGTTTCGGTTATTTGTTCATACGTCATGAGAGGGTCTTTATTCCCACTCAGGGGCACTTCCTGAGCAGCTCGGATGTATAATTCTCGAGCGAGGCTGTGAACAACCTCATTCCCCGGAATGGCCTTATGAGCAGGAACCCACGTGAGGGAGACCTCTCTGCTTGAGGAGTATCTTCTTAGTAATTTGCTGGCTTGACTGGAGACCACCCCCTTACAAAAGTTGTGAACAGCTGCCTTACTGTCAGACAAGATGATCTTGGCTTTAGTACTGACACACGCTAGGGCAATAGCAGCCTCCTTTGCCACTAACGTATTCCTAATATTAATTGATGTTAAAGTCACTTTCTCCCCATTCCCATATTTCTTGATGAACAAGATGTTCTGCACGATTTAAATGTACGCGCCAGCTTATAACATTCAATGTTAATTGATTTCAATCGTAACTGACACAAGCTCTGAAACTCCAGTTATTATGGTTGCAGCGTTCGTCACTGATTATAGCTGTGCCGTTATTTTAGATAATTTCTTCATTTTTGTCTAAGTTTAACATGACATTTTGCTTATTGTACGCGCTTTACAAAACTACAGTTGCCAGGCCACTGCAAAAATTATTCTTGATACTTTTTAGAACAAGCATATTAACGTTTAAAGCTTAATAACAGTAAATACTAGTGCCTAAAATGATCCTTTATTTTAGGATACGATTGCTTAAATGATTACACTTACCGGCAGTTTTCAGGCCGCCAGATTCGCTGACGCTGGTCCCACCTGGTCGTGAAAGCAGATTCGTCAGTAAAGACAACCTTTCCCCAGTGCTCACCTGTCTATTGCTCACGATCCCGGGCAAATGCCAGGCGCTTCTCCTTGTTCTTCTTTCTCACAAGTGGCTTCTGTGCAGCTATTCTTGACTTGAGGCCAGCCACGCGCAGGCGACGCTTCACTGTTGCGTTCGACACACCCAGAAGCCTGACAGTGTTCTTAATTTCAGTCGCAGTGGCAGTGGCCTTGTCGATAGCGGCCGCAACGATGTTCATGTCGTCTGTCATGACATGACGTTCGTGTCTTCATTGGTGACTTTGGGACGGCCTGTCCGCAGATGATCCTTGATTCTTCGCTCCTTTCGATATGCCCGAACGATCCGGTTCACGGTCGAAAGTGGCCGATTGGTTAGCATTAATATTTTCCTCTGAAAGTATGCTTGTAGGCTTAGCTCTACAATTCGCCATCTTTCGCTTTCTGGAAGACGAGACATCGCTTGCTCTCCCAAGATTCGGCGAAAAATGACACACCCCTCGATTGTTACGCCGCTTTTATTTCTGAGGCAGCATAAGAAATAAGCAAGAAAAGAAAAAAGTAACAGCACTACTTTTAAAACTGATAGCTTGACGTTTGTCAGCCGATGAACATAAAGAATGTGCTGTGGATCATGCTTTCACAAATCATCCGAGAATCTTTCACTAGCACAGAGCAGTCGCTTAGCTTGGCACTTATTTGCTGCAGCTTAGCAGCGCCAGCGGATAAGAGATTGCCGTGCCCAAGTTAGCTCCCTCTGCCAGTTGACACCCTTCTATAGGACTGAACAACGCGCTGCAGTCAGTAAAATGCGACAATGCCGTCTCGGCGCGTCTAGGCGGTGCCAGCACACAGTTAGGTGTGCTTTTCAGCAAAGCAAGCACGATTCGCTTCCGCGCTGTAGCAGATGACACGAAGCACCGCCTCCAGCCTCCTGTGCGCCTGCGCCACATTGTTTTGATGCGCGACCGCGCCGGATGCGCTGACACTCCGCTGAGCACGGCCATGCTTCGCCGTGTTCGCACATGTATTTTGAACGACCCTGTACATAAGCTTCCGTGAACCTATTGTGAACAAGGCTTCCATAGGGAAGCCGAAACGTCCTTTAGATTTGTTCCTTTCAGTACTTCTTTTGGTCGGTGTCCGTCATTTTATTGCTTTAGGGTCCAAAATAGTGTCGCAATAGTTTCTTAGTCCTCGTCGGCGTATCAGGGTCCAAACCCAAACACGGTCGCCAGGCTGGCACCCG
This sequence comes from Dermacentor variabilis, assembly GCF_050947875.1. Lineage (NCBI taxonomy): Eukaryota > Metazoa > Arthropoda > Arachnida > Ixodida > Ixodidae > Dermacentor > Dermacentor variabilis. The sequence goes on along the minus strand of NC_134574.1, from coordinate 15,225,251 downwards.
ACGTAGCGTCGGCGGAGGTTGTAGTATCAGCTGTCGATACACTGCTGGTTCTTGATCCGTAGGCGGGCGAGCTGTCGGACTTCTTCAGCGCGCTGGAGATAGGTGGCGATGTAAAGATTCTCTTCGTCGGTGGCGTGTGGCAGCATGGCGTCGAGAGTCACCATCGGGTACTTTCCGTAAACTACCTTGAACGGCATGATCTGTGTTGTTTCTTGCACCACCGTGTTGTAAGCTAAGGTTACGTACGGCAAGACGGCATGCCAGGTCTTGTGTTCAACGTCGACGTACATTGCTAGCATGTCGGCGAGGGTCTTATTCAGGTGCTCTGCAAGGCCATTCGTCTGTGGGTGACAGGCAGTTGTCCTCCTGTGGCTTGCCTGACTGTACTGCAGAATGGCTTCGGTGAACTCTGTTCTAAAGGCCGTTCCTCTGTCGGTGATGAGGACTTCTGGGGCGCTCTATCACAGCAGGATGTTCTCGACGAAGACATTCGCTACTTTTGCTGAGCTACCTTTCGGCACAGCTTTAGTTTCAGTGAAGCGGGTGAGGTAGACCGTCGCCAAGACGATCCACTTATTTGCGGTTGTTGATGTTGGAAACGGTCCCAACAAATCCCTCCTGATCTGCTGAAATGGTCGGAAAGGAGGCTCGATCGGCGGTAGTAATCCCGCTGGCCTTGTTGGTGGTGTCTTGCGTCACTGACAGTCTCGGCATGTCGTGACATAACGGGCGACGTCGGCGGTCAGATGCGGCCAATAATACCTTTCCTGTATCCTCAGTAGTGTCCAGGAGAATCCAAGGTGTCCTGTAGTTGGATTGTCATGTAGGGCGTTGTAGGGCGTCATGTACTTCTGGATGCAGCGCTGAGGGAACAACAAGAAGGTAGTTGGCACGGACTGGTGAGAAGTTCTCCTTTATGAGTAGGTTGTTTTGAAGCGACAACAAAGACAAACCTCGCATAAATGCCCTAGGGACAACATCAGGATGCCCTTCCAAATACTTGACGAGGATTTCCAGCTCAGGGTCTGCTTGTTGCTATTCAGCAAAGTCTTCCGCGCTTAATATTCCAAGGAAAGCGTCATCATCATCCTCATCTTGCGGTGGCGAGTCCATGAGGGCTCGTGGTAGGCAATCAGCATCACAGCGTTTTCGCCTGGAGTAAAACACGTTTTGGGGCTAGTTGGTGCACAGCTTTCAATAGGTCTGGACTGGACTTTCGTCTGGACTTGTAGGTTACAGTGATATCGTATTCTTGCAGTCTTAGGCTCCACCTCGACAGCCATCCCGAAAGATCCTTTAAGTTCGCTAGCCGACACAACGCATGATGGTCGCTGATGACTTTGAATGGCCTGCCATATTGGTAAGAGCAAAACTTTGCTGTAGCCCAAACAATGGCAAGGCATTCCTTTTCCGTTGTAGAATAATTGCCTTCCGCTTTTGACGACGACCGACTAGCATAAGCTATCGCATGTTCAAGTCCGTCTTTTCTCTGAACTAGGACGGCACCGAAGCCTAGGCTACTGGCGTTAGTGTGTATTTCTGTATCGGCATCCTCGTCGAAGCGCACAAGTACCAGTGGCGACTGCATGCATCGATTCAGTTCTTGAAATGCGTTGGCCTGCAGCATTTCCAACTTGAACTCGACATCACATTTCGTTAGATGTGTCAGCGGCTCAGCGATGCATGAAAGTCCTTGACAAAACGTCTATAGTAGGCACACATGCCAAGGAATCTGCGCACTGCTTTCTTGTCGATGGGCTGCTGGAATTTTGCAATGGCAGCTTTCTTCTGTGGGTCGGGGCGAACTCCAGATTTGCTGATGACGTGGCCCAGGAACAGAAGCTCATCGTAAGCGAAGCGGTACTTCTCTGGTTTCACAGTGAGTCTTGATGACTTGATGGTCTCTAGTAGTGTCGCAAGCCGCATAAGGTGATCATTGAAATTTTCGGCGAAGACTATGATGTCATCCAAGTAAGCAAGACAGGTCTGCCACTTCAATCCTGCAAGCACCGTGTCCATGACGCGCTGAAAGATTGCAGGTATCGAACACAGTCTGAACAGCGTGACCTTGAGCTCATAGAGGCCGTCTGGCGTGATGAAGGCGGTCTTTTCGCGATCTCTGTCAGTGACTTCTATTTGCCAGTAGCCAGACTTGATGGAGAAGTATTTAGCATTGCAGAGCTGATCAAACGCGTTGTCTATCCGTGGTAGGGCGCGTATACCTCCTTCTTTGTGATCTTGTTCAGTCGACGGTAATCATACAGAAGCGTAAGGTTCCGTTCTTTTTTCACCAAGACAACGGGGGATGCCCACAAGCTTTTCTACGGCTGGTTGGATGATGTCGTCACACAGCATTTCATCGACTTGTTGTCTTATAGCTTCACATTCTCGCTTTGGAACTTGGTAAGGGCTCTAGCGGAGTGGTCGATCATCAACAAGGGTCGATCGTCAACTTTCCTTTTTCCCCTGTGCAGTCGAGCAATCTCTCTTGCGATGCAAATTTCACGGTCAAGCAGCAGGCGTTGGTCACCCTCAATGGCCCCCTACGTCTGCAGGTGTTTTGATGCTGATGGAAATTATGATGCTGGAGCAGGGCGGGATGCTTATTTGATTTTCGAGCTCACTCAAGGCATGGTGACTACGAGAGTTCTCTGGCGGTATCGCTTGGTCTTCAAATAGCATTATCGACTTTAACTTCAGGTCGATGATTGCGCCGTGTTGGTTCAGAAAGTCCATGGCGAGAATTATGTCTTGTGAGCACTGTTCAAAGATAACGAAGGTGGCAGGGTAGGTGCGGTCATTAACGGTAATTCTGGCCGTGCAGATTCCAGTCGGCGTAATGAAGTGTCCTCCAGCGTTCCGAATTTGAGAGCCTTCCCATGCAGTTTTCACTTTCTTTAACTGGGCGGCGATGTATCCACCCATGATGGAGTAATGGACCCCTGTGTCCACCAAGGCGGTGACTTCGTGGCCATCAAGAAGCATGTCGAGGTCGGTGGTTCTTTGTCTTGCATTACAGTTAGGTCTTGGCGTCGGACCACGGCTGCATCGCTTTGACCTGTGGCTGGTACGTGGCGTCCTCAGGTCATCTTTCGCCAGTGTATTCCTTGCTTCCAGGCTTCGTAGGAATGGCGGCGTCTTGTTGATATATCGTAGATAAAGACTTTTCGACGTCTTCGGCGGCGGCGGAGGATCTTCGTCAGTTCAACGAGCAGCAACCGCACCTCCATCGGTTGCTGCTTTTAGTTTTCCTGATATGGGCTCGCAGACCAGCCCTGGGCTGGGCCAGTCTATGGTTGGCGCTTGGGCAACAGGTAGCGGCCTGGTGATCGCAAACGGCATGGCCGTTGAGGGCTCCACTGAGTGGCGGCGAGGTAGTCAGCAATATCACGTGGGGCGTTTGGTACATGAATGCACTAGCACCTCCACCAGATGTCACATGGTAGTGACTGTGACGAACACAGTTGCTAAACTGTAAATGGCAAAACTAAATCTTTATTGGGCGAACTTCTGCCCTCAAAAGCAAGTTACACTTAAAGGGAAGCTGAAAGCTTTTCCAGAAAAAATGAGTGAAGAGCAATACGTCGTGGCTTTCAACCCTCTGAATTCGAATATCGCATCGTAATTGAGCGAAAGAAAGCGTAAACATACTTTATTTCGACGAAAAGTGCAGCAGCAGACACGCCCAGCTCGCGCTCCTCGCTTCCGCCTGTGATTGGTCGGGCCCCTCGTGACGTCAACAATGGTGTTCGCCTGGACCGACTGCTGCCGCTAGACACGAAGCACGGCGCAAGGTAGTTTGGTGTTGTTTTGCTGATATGGTCATGGAAAATTTCGAGAACTTGCGTTTCTCTGAGGAGTTCGGCGTTAAGTCCAAACTCCACGAGAGCGATTTTGCGCGCGATGGTGACGGGCGACTGCTTCGAGCGACACAACGGGCCGTCGCTTGAACAGATCGCTCGGCGTTGTCGCTCGATCGCTCGTTTTTAGAAATCTAGAACTCGTCGCTCGTCGCCCGTAAGTGCTATGAGCGACTAGCCAATAGTGCGAAGCCGGAACTGGATGTACATAACTCAAATACTACTGTTTGTCGCACGGAACGACCAAACTATTGAATTTTATGCGTGCAAGAATAAGAACCTAGCGCAAGACCTTCAGAAATATTTTATGTTCCTCTTTCAGTAAAATACATCAACTTAAATTGATAAAGCATGCGTCACTCTAGTTTCGGCGCGTATATTGCTGCCCTCATACCGGGAAGTCGTCGCTCGCGTGGATTTCGGCTTGCAGGCGACTAGTGAACGCGACAGCCATCGCCTCGCTTGTCGCGCTGTCGCTGTCGCGTGCAAGATCACTTGTAAGAGGTTTATACTTTACTCCCTACATGTACGAGCCGATTGCGAAGAGCCGGCCTCTCCAAGAAGCAAAAAATGCTGGTGCAAGCACTGCTTCCACGTGAACGAAGGTGAAGTGCTAGCATCTCCTTGTGTTGGAAATGTTCTTCGGCGAGTATGTTTTTTGCTAAGCTGCATTCAGCGTTCCAGTGAGTACGTTTCCAGGCAAACAACTGTAGCGTTATGTTCCTGCATGCCTCTTCGCAGAACGTAAGCGGTGATGCGATATTCGGCATTTGTGCGCTGCCCCAAAGCTGTCGGCAATCTACACAGACGGTTTAAACGCGGGAAACGTTTACCGGCTGTTGTAGCACGTGTAGTATAGAACCTTCATCAGCGCGCCATCCGCACGCTACTCGTAACCGGCGAATTCCGTCGGCTACGTGAGATGGTCGGTTTCTCTATGTGTGCGAGAGAAGGGGGAGCGCAGCGTCGTGGCGTGAGCAGGCTTTCCAACACATGCAAACTTTACGCTTGCACTGCGTTATGGTAGATGCATGCAGGCTGTTTCACAACACACGTGCGAATAGAAAATTCGCGGCGCTTGGCGATGAATCCTGCGTCAAGGATGGGAGATAAACATGCACCTTCCGTTCAGCGTGCTAGCACGAAGGAGAACCCAAAGCATGCATTATTGATATACTCCGGTAGTAATCGTCACGGGAGTGGTTAGAGCACAACACTGTTGTTCTTGAGCGCTTGAAGTTGTTTCGGTTCACAGCTGCCTCCCACTTAGCTGAAAGATTCTTGTCTTGCAGGAACTAATATAACATCGGAACATCGCCGCGGCCGCTGGTGTTCGTGCAAGCGTAGGCTGCACAGAACGCCGGCATGATCGGCCTAAAAGTTCAGTTGATACTGCGCACGTCAACTACCACTCCTATATACACACAAACAAATAAATGTAGGGTCGAGCGAAGCACATTAGGGCGGCACGCACGCAGAAATAAGCCCAGTCAGGCACGGTCGCGGAGACGGCGAAGGAACGGAACACCAGTGCTGACGTCACTACGCCGCGGTTTCCGATCTGCGCTCGCATCGTCAGCGTCAGCAGCAGCGCGCGGCGCTCGACGGGGGGCGGAGCTACAGCGCAATTTTAACCGACGATTGCGTCGCTCCTAAGTGAAAAATCCCCCCCAAAATTTTACCTGCGTGGTTTATAAGGTTCCCGCATCCGTATATGAGCGTCTTATTGAATTCGACAGACTCTTCACCTTCCCTTTAAAGCACAACGATAGCGGCAAACACGGTAAGCGATCGTTTGAAATCTGATCAGCTAGTCAAGCGCATCGGCTTTTATACATTAGTCATCGAAGGTTCCAGAATAATTGCTAGGATCCGCGTGTCTTCCACATAGTTCTACACTAATCGCGTCACGCATACATGCAATCAGATTACACAAGGTTCGGTGACAGACAGCGGATAGAATCATCGATAACATTCCAAAAACTTCTGATACATGCAGACGCGTCCTGCGCTGTGCAATAACATTTGTTAGGGGGTGAAATGTGGTCACCCAATAAAGATGAACAAGTACACGTGTCAATATCTAGCATGGATTGCAGCCCTCAACTAATAATGGCAACCCTAACATATTTATTAATAACAAATTTGTTCTTGTGTCCTACCAAAAAGGTGACCTCATGGTACAACAGAAGAGTTAACTGCTGGGCTAGTTGGTGATGTTGCATACTGAAAAGATTTTGCGCCAAAAAAACAACACACACAAGAAAGACGACGACACCACGGGCACCATGATACAACCCTCTTGTTATAAGAGCTTCTACTATTTTCCTGGTCAGCTAGCTGATCCTTATGGTGAGGAAGAACTGTAGTGTTGTAGATTGGAACTGTGAATTGTAGGGCATTAGCAACAACAAAAGTAAATAGATATGAGCACACAGTAAAGCATACGCTAGTGTTTGTCAAGTGTAGATTGTGTGTTGTATACTGTTTGCCCCTATCTTTTGGTAAAGTATACATCAGCCACTTGGGCCAGTGTGTGAACCCAAGACTTTTGGAACACGAAAAGTCACTAAGGGAGAAACATTCATTCCCACATAAAAGGGCATTGTTCACAGTGTAGGTGTCTGCCGCTTCTGCAGTTCTTTCTCTCCATAAGGGTCACCTGACCAGAAAAATAGTAGGAGCTTTTCACATTAACAAAAAAAGAGGGTTCTATCATTCAACCATCTCTTCTACTGAGCCATCGTGAGGCCATATTTTTTTGGAAGGGCACTAATAAATTTGGTAACAATAGAAAGTCGCGGTTTCACCCGAAAGCAAAGCACCGATTGTGATAGCAAATTAGCAGACAGCCATACGAAGTAAGGATAGTACTTTTATAAGCCATATCAACTTGCAAAAATTTACTTCGTAACTAAATTAACAAGCATGGTGTCATGCGCGTACAAGCAAACATGAACACATCTCACTCGATCACCGTGGAAACTGGCTGTCAAAACACTAGTGTGAGTGTTGTGTACCGATTCTGGCCGCTGAGGTCCGTGGATGACGTATCTTCGTTTGTCAGCCCTGGTTTTGAAGAGCGCCCTCTTCCAGCCCAAATATTTCGGCACCAAAATTTAATGCCCGGCATTCGCTGACGATATTGTCCTGCTAGCAGAATCAGCAGCTGACCTCCAACACCAGCTTGACATCTGCCCCCAAGTTACAGGAAACGACCAGCTAAGGTTTAACACTGACAAAACACAGTGGATGGGGATAAATACAAGCAGCACTAGCAACGAATTCACGCTCCAAGGGAACCTCGTCAAAAAAACATCGGAATACAAATACCTCGGCGTAACTCTCCGTGACCAACCACACTTTCGGGAACCGCATCAAAATGCATTAGTAAAAAAATCTAATCGCCTCAAAGGTCGCATCTGGCACTTGGCCAGACATTCATAAAACCCATACACCGTCAGACGCACTCTGTGGAAGGGAGTAGCAGTACCAGCGACAACATACGCAGACGATGTGCTGGCCTTCTCCAGTGAAACCATAAAATGTCTGGAGCGTCACCAAACAGAACTAGACCGTTGGCTGCTACGGGGCAACATAGCCACTACAAATGCAGCAGTAAGCGGGGAAATGAGCTGGTCCTCGTACAAGGCAAGGGAGGCAAGTTCCAAATTACAATATGCCGGCAGACTCGAATTCATGGCAAACACAAATTACAGTTGCAGAATGTACCTACACCTAAGATACAAAAACATCAAGATGGCTTGGATTCGGAAATGCACGTCCCTAGACACAAAAATACAGCTAAAATTCAAAACACCATGACACTGAGACAGGCAGAGTGGCGCAAGGCAGTCATCAAGGGAATTAGTGATGCTGAAAAAACAATTTGGCGCACGACAGTGGCAAAAAAGCAAAGCCTGGCACTATATTACCACCACAAGCCGGAACCGTGCACATGAGCAGACTACCAAGGAGATAGAGGCAGCACCCTACTGTTTCAAGCCCGCACTGGCACTCTCCTCACAAACCAATGCCTCCACGTGCTACAACAATGTCCGAGACTTCCCGCAGATCCCCGATTGTGCCCCTTGGCTTAGTGCCTGGCGCTGACTGATCTCACCGAGGAGGACCGAACTGCACGCGCAGAGACTACGAAGATCCGGCTAGAACAGTGGGAACGACTGGGTAGGTGACCCGAATAGGTGAAGGAAACCTTCAGACAGACATTGCCCGGCTAGAGCCGCCCAGTCACAGCGAGTGGCCGCTGATGCCGACCACCTCAGCTACATGAGTTCCTAAGACAGAGACGGCCGACCAGGCAGCGACGCAGCTGGGACACACCGACTTGAACTGGCATGGCTGGCGGATTGGATTGTCATGGCTTTGGTTAAATCCGAGGCGACTGGAGCCTAGAATGCTAGAATACAACGAACCGGACCACAGCCTGACCGGACCAATCAGACGGACTCGCAGACTGTGACTGTGACAAAACTGTGTTTTATGTTCTTTCTCTCCTTTCTACGCCTTACTTTCTTTCCTTTTCGTACTTTCAACATCTCCTGTGGCGTTGACAAACGCCTGCCCTGAGTCAAAAGGGATGAGGACCACTTACTTAGTTACTTACTTACTTACTTACTTACTTACTTACTTACTTACTTACTTACTTACTTACTTACTTACTTACTTACTTATATATTCCAGTTGTTATCAAGTTCCCCTGTTCCGTGTTTGTTTCGTGACGGCAATAAAAGGTTATTGTCGATACGCCTTGTAGCGATAGTGCCTTGCGATATCACTCATGCAGCAACGTAAAACTGGCGACGAAGATTGGATTGAATGAGATGGCCGCAATGGTAAGCTAGCTCCGTCCAGTACGTACTCGTTCACAATGACGGCTACCACAACAGAGGGGCTTAAGCCTTTCGACATCACTCACCCTGAAGAGTGGGAGGACTATGCAGAACGTTTCCAGTTGTTTCTCGAGGCGCAGGACGTTACGGACGCCAGCAAGAAGAGGTCGACATACCTCAGCCACTGCGGTCCCGCCACTTTTCAAATAGCGAGGGCACTCAGGGCGCCGGCTCAGCTGAAGAATACACCATTCGAAACAATCCTCGCCGTTCTGTGCGACCATCTAGTCCTGAAACCACTGGAGCTTGCCAGACGATATGAATTTTATTGCCACGACCCAGGCACCAAGCGAGTCTGCCGCCGCCTACCTCGCTACTCTTCGAACCACGGCACAGCACTGCAACTTCAACGACCTCGAAACCGTGATACGGGAACGATTCGTGTTCGGACTGCAGAATGACACGGTGACGCGGCTACTACTGACGAAAAAAGAGGTGGCTTTCACCGGTGCTGTCGATGAAGCAGTCGCTGCCGAGGCCATTGCCCGGGAAGCCAGCCTACCCTTGTTTCAAACCACGAACATGCCGCGTTTCGAGCCCGTGCATCAAGGGACGACGACTGGTGATGATGGTGAGCAGGACACCGCTGAAGATGTTCTTCGGTTACGTGCGAGCCCCACTCAGCGACGAGACACCAAGAGATTGGTGGGCGGCCCATGAGCCAGCTGTGGAGGCCCACACGAATGCCGCCTGTGTCAGTTCTGTGGTGCCCAGTGCAGGGAATGTGGAAAAACCGGGCACATTGCTAAGGTCTGCCGGTCCCAGAGGCAGCTTAGCCGACGTCCAAATCAGACGCAACAATTCAAGACCACTCCTCGCACAAACATTTCATACTGCGATGACTTGGCAGTTACTGCTATCAACGAAGTGTCTAAACTCGCCAAGAGGAAGGTACATGTGAGTGTAAAAGTCGAAGGCACACATTGTCAGATGGAGGTGGATTCGGGATCAACCTTTTCCATTATCTCCAACGCCACAGCCAGACGCATTTTTCCAAAGGGGCGCGTCCGAAACCTACAGCCACTTGACGTTATCATGAGGGACTATCAAGCCAACCGTATAGCTGTACGTGGAGTTGGTACCGTCCGAGTGCAGTTCAAAGATTTTGACGGCCCATTGCGCCTAATCATTGTCAAGGGCGAGCGCCCATGTCTTCTCAGGCTGGATTGGTTTTAGCACTTGGTATCAATATCGCGGGAGTGCAACACTTTGATCAGCAACCATCCTCACTGGATAACATATTCCATCACTTTGCCTCTGTGCTCGACGGGACGCTGGGCTGCTACATGGGACCGCCCGTGCAGTTTGCACTTAACCCCGAGGTTGTGCCTATCTGCCTGAAAGGAAGAAGGGCTCCTTTCACAATGCTACCAAAAATCGATGCTGAACTGGACAAACTGATACAACAAGGAATCCAAGAGCCGGTTGACCGCGCCCTTTGGGAAACCCCTATTGTTATGCCAGTGAAGGCAAATGGGGACGTCCGCATCTGTGCAGAGTACAAGTGCACCATCAACAAAGCCTTGCAGTAGCACTCGTATCCGGTACCAGCTGTCAAGCACCTGCTGGCATCCCTCTCTGGTGGAACTGTCTTTGCGAAGCTAGACATAGCACAGGCCTACCAACAGCTCCCAGTAACTGATGAATCTGCAGAGGTGCAGACCATTGTGATGCATCGGGGTGCTTTCTGCATTCGACTACGATTCAGTGTCAGCGTCGCACCTAGCATCTTCCAGAGTTTAATGGAGAACCTACTGCGTGGACGACCAGGCGTCATTCCATATTTGATGTCCTCATTTCAGGTGCATCGCACCATGAATTACTTAGTCGTTTTCGAAAGATCCTTCAGCGGTTCCAAGATGCAGGGCTTAAGGTCAAGAAGGAGAAATGCCAGCTAGGAGTGACTCAGGTGGAATTTTTTGCTTTCCGAGTCGATGCTAAGGGAAGCCCCCCCATACTGGCCAAGATGCACTGCGGCCGTTGAACAGAGCCGAGCTGCAGGCCTTCCTGGGTCTTCTCAATTTCTATCATGCATTCCTTCCACACAAGGCCTCTGTCATTGAACCCCTGCACTGTTTGTTGGACAAGAAGGTCCCCTGGCTGTGGGGAAGCCTACAACAAACGGCGTTCGACAATGTGAAGAAGCTACTGGCATCCAACCAGCTGGTGACACATTTTGGCGAGAAGAAGCCGGTAATCCTTGCCTCTGATGCATCCCCGTACGGAATGGGAGTGATGTTGAGTCACAGAATGCCGGATGACACGGAAGCACCAATCGCTTTTTATTCAAGAACCTTGTCCTCTACGGAGCGGAATTATGCCCAGATTGATAAGGAGGCACTCGCTGTGGTTGCCGGAGTAAAGGCGTTCCATGACTACGTATATTGCCGCCCATTTCAGACCACAAGCTGCTCCTGGGGCTCTTCACATCAGACCGGCAAACGCCACAGATGCTTTCACCGCGAATGTTGCGTTGGTCCATTTTTCTGAATTGATACCAGCATACTCACCACTACCGACCAGGGAAACAGTTAGGCCACGCAGATGGTCTCAGCAGACTGCCTCAAGCGGACCAGTGCCAGGATGACTCTTCGCCAGCAGGATGAGTCTTCGTCATGCTTCTGGACGTACTTCCATAATCTCTAGTCCATGCAGACGATGTGGCTAAGTACTCCACCAAGGACACTATCATCTCCCGTGTCCTCAACTGGGTGTGGAAAGGGTGGCCAAGGTGCGATCCGAGTTCCGAATTCACGCCATTCGTGTTCAGGCAACATGAGCTGTCTGCCCTAAGGGATGCTTACTGTGGGGTGACCGTGTGGTGATTCCACAGAAGTTCCATTTCCGGGTCCTTGAAGCTCTGAATGTCGGACACCCCGGTATTGTCAGAATGAAAGTGCTTGCCCGCAATTATGTATGGTGGCCCGGCATGGATGCGGCCATTGAGGAAATGGTCCGGCGGTGCTTTCCTTGCCAGGAAACGCGGCCCGAGATGCCTCGGGCACCTGTACACCCACGGGAGACGACCCGGACTCCATGGTCACGCCTGCACGTTGATTTTGTTGGTCCATTCCAAGGACAGACCTTCTTGATTGTGGTGGATTCTTATTCCAAAGGGGGGGGGGGGCTGGAGGTCATACTGATGTCGTCAATGACATCGAGTGCTGTAATCACTACCTTACGAAGATTGTTCGCAACTCATGGCCTGCTAGACGCCCTCGTCTCAGACAATGGCCCGCAATTCACATTCACAGAATTTCGAGGGTTCCTGGATGCCAACCTCACCCACCAAGTGACATCTGCACCGTTCCATCCATCCACGAACGGGCAGGCTGAAAGGATGGTACGGACCACCAAAGAGGCATTATCTCGGATAATCCGAGGAAGCTGGGCACAGCGCCTGGCAGACTTCACTCTACAGCAGCATGTAACTCTGCACACAGTCACGGGACGCTCCCCGTGCGAGTTGTTGATGGGCCGCCTACTGTCTACCATGTTGGAACGGCTGCATCCTGACCGGGCCCCTGACAAGTCCTCCCGGTTGGCAGAAGCTCTGCCTACGCCATGCACATTCCAGCCCGACGACCCTGTATTTGTACGTAACTACAGCCAGGGCCCACCATGGGTTTCTGCTGTGATTTCCAGAGCAACTGGCCCAATCTCTTATGAGGTTGCTCTTCCGCACGGCCTTGTGTGTCACAGGCACATTGACCAGTCTTGTCGTCGGAGCAGCATTCCCATCAGGTTAGCCGAAACCGTACCTGAAGGAGGACAGCCTGAGGTCCTGCCTGCATCAAGCCCTTCACCTGGCGGAGTGAGCAGGAGCAAGACACCAGATCCCAGTGAACCCAAGGAGCAACCAACAGTCATGCTACCACCTGAGGAACAACCAATAGTCATTCTACCTTCGGACGACATAGCAGCACCTCAGCCAGCACCAACAGAGCAAAGTCTAGAATTGCGGCGCCCACGCAGTTCGAAGCGTTCCCGGAAGACACCCCAACATCTTCAGGACATTGTGCTGGCATTGGATGACTGTTGAGTTCAAACTAACAGGGAAGGAATGTTGTGTACCGATTCTGGCCGCTGAGTTTAGCGTATGACGCATCTTCGTCAGTCAACCCTGGTGTTGAAGAGCGCCCTCTTCCGGCCCCAGGAGTGTATATATTCCAGTTGTTATCAAGTTCCCCTGTTCTGTGTTTGTTTTGAGATTACAGTAAAAGGTTATTGCCGATACGCCTTGTAGCGATGGTGCCTCGCAATATCACCCACGCAGCAACATAACAGTGGAAACTTGGCAGCAGCAGCAAGCGAAGTGACGTTCGTGCTGTCTGTCACTTAATCCAAAATGAGCACTGAGAAGTGAGCACTGAGAAGACATAGCACGCGCAAAGCTATGAGCCATCATTGCACCTAGACCCTGCCCCTAAGGCAGATTGATCTCAAGATATGGTCGCACAAGCTTACACAGCTGCCACATGTGCAGTTGCTGCTGGAATAGACCCCCTCCCCACTCCTGGTTCCTCGTAACGTTGGGTGCCTTGCACGCAACGGAAGATGGTGCACTTCCTCCTGATTACTTCCCTTTTGCACGGGTGAGATTTAGTTGCTATTGGTAGGTCCCCTCGCATTCTGTCACTCAAACATACAGCATAGGGTGCACGGCGACAGTGTTGTCGCCCTTGGACTTTATATGGAACATCATGGCAACGCCGACGGCGACAGCAGAAATGCACGTGGAGTGTTTATATAATTGCTATTACAATAAAATAAATATGTTGCGGTTGCAATGATTAGGCTGGGGTTGCCCACCATGTTAAATATGTTGCCTGTCTGTGACACCTGAATGTGTGTGGATATATGATTTTAAAAGTGCTTTTAATCTTGTTTTGTATTTCTTGCCATGCGAGGGTGCGCAGGTATATAAATATGAAGTGTTTGTTCTGAAATAAAGTAGTTGCAAATTCAGCGAGTGTTATGTGCAGTCAAATTCACTTATAACAATATTCAAGTGCCACAAAAATTTCATTGTTATAACCGATAATGTTATAACTGGGTCTCATGAAAAAATCAAAATAGGGAGGTGGCAGAGCTGATGTGAGAAAATTGTAATGGCGGAGAACCAGTGCCCCTCCCCACCACCTTCCTCCATCTGGCTGGTGACTGTGTTCCCTCGTTTAACTGCTTCCTGGGTGCTCCGAGCGTGTGTAGCAAGCCACGGCTGTCAGCGCTAAAGAATGGCACTGCTGCATAGAGGAGTCATGGGTGGCAAGCGATAAGCGAGCACTGCCGAGGCATCACTTTAGTGAACCCAAAAGGGGCCTTTTAATGAATGCGAGAAGGTTGCCATGGCAGCTTTTCAGCTTGAAAAATCCAGAAGAAATGCTGAGGCAAGATCGCCACAAGCATCTCGCCTCATACTTCTCACTGGCTTGCATGAGAAAACCCTATGTCCGTCAGTCTTGCATGCTTTACGCGAAGCTTCCGGACATCCTCCTCCAAGGCATCCAGGTGCTCCACGTAGTACAGCGGAAAGTTCCTCGCGAAAACAAAGCGCCGGAGGGACTGAATCATCTGCTGGGCTTCCCGTGAGGACAACCTTGAGGCAGCCTGCCCTACTGTGTCATCGCTGCCATCGTCACCATCGCTATCCGATGCAGGCATGTTCGCAACAATCACCTTATCGGTGAGAAGCACTTAGTTTCGGAATCTATAGCCGTGCGCTTTCTTTTCACCGGTAACATCGTGCATTGCCGATGATCAGCGGGCAGATCAGCCATCTTCCATTTCGGCGGCGAGTCAAACGAGGCTGAGAAACCACATGGGCAGGAACGATTTTGATCCAAACAACAAAGGCGAATGCGAGCGATTAAGCTGTTTGCAGAACTGTGCTGATGAGGAGCAAGCGAGCGACATGCCAGTAGCGCAGCCGGCATGGTCCATTCGTGTTTCGGAAGGTGGTGCGGCACAGAGCTATGAGACAGCCCATTCGTTTTTGGAGGAGTGGAAGGGTGACGGGAGAGAGGCGTGCAGAAAAGGCTGGAAAATGAGCGCACAGTGGCTGTTGGAGCAGCGGGCCATTGTGAAGCAGCTCAAATTTCTTGTTTTCTTTTTCTTTTCAAGGATTTCGCTTTTCACTACCTTCCAGCTCGGACACCCAGCAGCCAGACTTCATCATTATAACCAATAATGCAGCATTGGGGCATTGTATTAAGTGGGTTATTCCACCATGAAAAATACCAAGAAGTTGACGGCGCAGCAACTTATCATTGTTATAACCAATATATTGTTAAAACCAGTATCGTTATAAGTTGGTTCGACTGTATTCTTGTGTCTCTCCACTTTGTCCTGGTCATTGTGCACTGCTTGCCCCACAAGGTATAATGACTGCCACGCATTTATTTTTTCCGTATTACCTTCAAGGGGCGAGGACATTATATAGGAATGGGGTGAAAAAGAAACCGTTACAATCAAGCGCTAGAAATTACTTAAACTATGTAACATAATATTGATTCTTTAATACTACAGATGGGTACTCATGCCTTGTACAAGAAGTCTGTTGCCAATAGAGGGGGCAGTGTCTTCTGGGAAGGTGGCATATTTTTGCAATTCCATCTTTGTGGCAATTTTTGACGCAGTGTGACACTTGTGGGATTTAAATGTCGAAAATTGAAGCCACTGTAAGCCGAAGAAGGGTGATAAAGTTTGTGAAATGATCTAATCTGTGTTACTAAGAGATTTTATTGAGGTTATGCTAGCAGTATGGTTATATACTGCATCAGAATCGAAAATTTCCCAAGTTAATTGTTATGAATTCATCTTGTGATTTGTTACAGTGCTCATGAGAAAATGAGGACAACAGAAAAGGAAGTATGCAGAAGAAGTGTCGACTTGGCAGCAACGTCTTGCTAGAAGGATGGTAACATAAATATACACAGGAAAACATCAGAATAAGAAAAATTGTTGCAACGCCTTGTTATCTCTTTCAGGGAAGTGCATTATAAGCACCTTTAATTTCTACGCATGCTTAGAAGATACTTAAAATTACTGTCACTCAGGGAACTAGACACAACCACCCCTTTCATTCTGATCTGGAAGGCTTCAATCACTTCATGATTAAGCTGCTTAAGATGGCGTGAAAGTGCTGTGGTGTCTTCAGACAGTGAACGCCGGCAATATTGCCACTTCATGTGCTGTGTCCTATATAGTCTACCGCATGCTGGTGATATTTGGTAAACAATACTGATCTTACAATGCACAAATGTCTTATGCCACATCCTGAGTTACCACATTCCTCTATCAAGAAAGGGGCTGACAGATGGAATAGCGCACTATGTTATAACCTTTATAGCACACATTCCTCAATTAACTTTCTGGTTGTCATTAGTGAAATGTAGGGAAGCATCGGAATGTGAGCATGGCTTTTTCCTCACCTAATAAGCACTTGGGTATTTCTGAAAGACAAACAAATGGTTGGTCTCTGTACTGCAATTGCCACTGCATGTTTTTCCCCTTCCTTTTTAATTGCCTGCTTTTTATAAAGGCCCCTTCACAATGCATGCTAATCTTTTTTTGTTTTGTTTTTTATATGTAGTTATAGAATTCCTTCTGCTTTTAAATGCCTGTGTAATGAAAACAACTTAATGTGTGAGTACCTGCAGGCAGCTGCTGCAAAATGTTTTCCACACTGTTAGAAATAGAGATTGCAAAAGACTGCACTTGTCCTTCGAGTTACTGCTTGCAACGATAACGTCTGCTTGGGTGCATAGGCTACAGTGTCGCCTAATTAAGAAGACCTAACTGAGAATGCACATCGAACATATTTTTAGCCATATGTTGACAGGCTGTAAACAAAAACATGTGGATGAACAGAAAGGTGTCGAGTGCACTGGGCTAGCTGGTGTTCATTCATTTTGAACTTGGCTGAGTGACACCAATGATGGTAAATGACAGACAGACACACCACACAGGATGAGAGAGCTACCAACTGGTAGTTTGCGCTCTGTTGTCCCGTGTGGTGTGTCTGTCATTTACCGTGACTGATGTCCCTCAGTGCAGTTAGAAATGAAGCACTGTGCTGCACTGATACATGGCTGCCAATGCTGTGCTCTTGTCTGTGCAGGAGGCTCACCAGAAGGTTCACAGGTGGGGCTATCCAAGGTAACCTGCCTTTGATGTTTTGCGTGTGGTGAGCATGCATTGTCTCCACTTGGAAGTCAAATCTGGCCATTGATTAGACCCATGGGATTTATCCAATTATCACGCAGGTCAAATTCAAAGAGGAGGCAGAAAAGTCTCCCAAACACACGGCTGCTTGATTTGGCAGTAGTTTCCCATCTTTAAAGTGCCCCCAAATCTAATGTGCAACCAGTCTTTCTTCATAGTTTCAGAGAACCATATGCCCTGAAATCTAATATGCATTTTTTTTACAGAAAGTTGTAGCTTGCCTCCAATTCTGGCAATTCGAAAACCATTAATCCATCAGAGTTTACACAAGTATGGCAATTTATTTACACTTACAGGCCAACTGCAATGAAATTATGGATCATGTAAAAAGCCTCGTTTCAGATAATTTAGACGTACAGTAGCCTCCACGGAAAATTTTACACTTGAAATGCGAATGGGCACTTAACAAAACACTCACGAAAATTTGTTTTTCACACCCAAACTGAAAAAAATGCCGCCATTAACAGTTGCCAGATGTGACGTAATATGCAGACTGTAGAAAACCAGCGCCCATGCTGTCTACTTCCCTTGCTTGTATACCGTTTCCGGGTGTCAGCAAACATGTCCTGCATGTCTGCTAGCCACAGAGTTTGTATGCTTTGCTAGCTACTTCGTGCGCTGTGCCAATGCCGTCGCATGCCTACAATGTTCTTTTAATGCAGAGTATTCTCAGCGTCCAGCTGCTTTTCTCTATCTGGTTGTCTAAGTACGACAGCAGAGCCTCGATGCATTCTGCCTCCGCTCGAAGAAAAATGCGATGGAGTGGCCAAGCTGAAGGCATGGATATAGTCCGGCTTAACGCGCACGCAATCCACGCATAGTGCAGTTACACTACATCGGCAAAAATTGGATGCTCTACAGCCTAGTGTTGCTGGCACAGTAATAAAAAACATGCCCTATCGCATGCTGGAGCCGCTGGTACAGATTGAATCGCATGCTAGCTTGGCTGACCTGCAGCATGCTGGCCTATATGCAGTTTGGGTTCACTGAAACGAGCGTGTTGCATGTGCGCCGATGACAAACAAAGAAGTACTATCCCGCCGCACGCTTTTGTGTTTACGCTGTGGTAACAACTGTTCACCGCACTGCAGCAGGTCATGTTTAAAGCTAGCAGGGTAAAATTTTAGTGATCTTAGCGTCTCCAGCATGATGTATCCCACTTTACAGGCCGCTGCCTGGCACTATAAAAACGCCGGACTCGTCGACATATCAGGCAACTACCGCCATCTGTAGTAAACGACGATGAGTAGCTGAGTCTCGGCATGACCAAACTAGAGGGGCTCAGTGCTAAGTGTGTGTAAACTCACAGCCAGACAGGCCAGACTGCAGCTGTGACAAAGTCTCGCCCATTTCGCTTTGGCGGCATTATATTCCTGCACAGCTTACTGCCGCATCTACACCATTGCCGCCATGTTGCATTCTCCTTCGTGATAAATGCAGCATGCAGTTCCTTCTCGTTTCTGACGCTGTGTCGGAAAGAATTTCGTTTTTCTACTCTGACGCGTCTGATGTAGAGACGCACTAAATGTGTTGAAGATGATGCACTACTGGAAACGGTCGCTCCAGAATATCACCCTTGAATACAAGTTGCCTTTGAAGGTTACCTTTAGTTTTTGTCTGCTATCGCGGCTTGTATAGTACATATAGTCACTTCAATAAAGCATTTGCCAAACAAATCTTGATGGGTAAGTGACTGAGCTGTGGAAATGTAGCTTCTGCAGCTTCACAAAGTGCAGGTTGCATGCTTTGTGTTCATTGGCTCATACACGTGGTACTTGCCTACTGCGCTGCGGTGCACGCATGCGCTGTAAAAGCTGGGACAGGAAAGATGTGTTCAGCATTCCTCTGCTCAGCATTTTGTACTGCACAGCCATTACTTGTGTTCGAGTGCGTATTCAAGCACCCGACGGCCACGCAATGCATCGGCATCCTTGCAACAGTGAGAACGCATGCCGAGTGAGACACCCGTCAACTCGCAAATATAACAGTTGCTATGACTATAACCACAAAGAAAAATCCAGTCTCATACGTATTACACTGTTAACAAAATTATTCAATCAGTAGCGTCTGTCAGATGTCTAGGACTAACTATCACAAGCAGTTTAATATGGAATAAGCATGTGAAGAATGTTTGCACAACAGCATTTAATAAACTTTGCTTTCTGCACAGAAATTTAAGACTCGCCGTCATGTGTTAAACTTGAGGCATACTGCACTGTAGTTCGACCAGTCCTTGAGTATGCTTCTGCAACGTGGGACCCACACTATGTTATATTGCACAAGTAGAACGAATTCAGCTCCTTGTTGCTAGATTTATTGTATCCGACTATCGATCTTCTTCATCTGTTACCGATATGCTGCAGCAACTGAATCTGGAGCCCCTCAGTGTCTGCCGAAAGATTGCAAGACCAGAAACGCTTTATTTGATCTATCAGAAATTGGTCTGCCATGCGAAGCTTACCTTTTCCGTGCACAACACAGGTCATCTAGAATTACACTCGAATGTTATCCACCCATGTTTTGTGAGGACGAAGATGTTCCAGAAGTCTCCTTTTTCACTCATAATTGAAGAGTGGTATTGTCTGCCAACATCTGTTGTTGATTGTAGAAAGGTAAATGCCTTTGTGAGTTCTTTGTCATAGCACTTGATGTTAACAAAAATTCTCCTGTTTGGGCAGTACTGCTGCCAGCAGTATTTTTAAATAAATAAATAAACAAATAAATAAATTGTGAGTGAGCATTGCACCTAGATGCTTAGGCGCAACTGAGAGACGAACCGTGCAGGGTGTCAACCAACCGGGAAAACCGGGAATTCTCAGGGATATTGAGTAGTCTGGAAAAACTCAGGGAATTTGTACTTCTATCAGAGATAATTAGCTGTAATTTTATTGAAAGGGAACGAAAGTCGCGGTTATGCTGGCTCGAGTAACAGACAGGAATCGTAACAAATCCTCTTTGACGCCCCATCCTCGGCTGGAGGAGTTGCCAGTGTACAGTGAACGACCGACTTTTCGGACGGCTTCGTGGTACCACCACGTACCCCATAGAGCCAATGTATCAGAATATCTGAAATTTCGGATGCAAGAACCTTTCGCTGTCTGATTTTCCTGAGTTCTTTGCAGGGACCGCCGGTCCAAAATGGCATTAATCAAAGTCACCACGGCGGCCGTTTTGATTACCTCGCCGCCTCGAACCGGCGCTGTCGCACGCAGATCCGCTGGCAGCCGTAGACACAACTGCGGCAATGCTAGGCCTAGCTGCTTCGACGTTCGCTATTGAGCCTCTTGATGTTGGGTACAGTCTTTTTCATTGAAAGAATTCGCCACTCTCAGCAATGGCACCGACTACGCATTTGTGGTCTTCACGATTGGCTTCGACGCTCGGAAAGAACGGTGCGTTGAATAATACCGGTTCCCGAAAGTCAGCTTCGCCTCTGTACAGTAATGTTATTTCTTGAAGCATTCGCAAAACTATTGCGGTGAAGCATAACAAGCGTGTGAACGGGCTATTGCCACGGGACACAGTATGTATTTCTTAATTATACACGCGTACACCCGGTATCTACCACAATAGTCCGAGCACCCATATGCATGACTAATACGTGTACCGACAGACCTTCAGAGCTTTTAAGAATGTGCCTGTGGCGGTTTGAGTCCTTAAGGGCAGTAAAAGACGTGCATTCTTTTGCAACTGGCCGATTTTACGGACGTTTTCTCGGCCCCTAGGGAGTTCGAAAAATCGGACATTGACTGTACAAGTGACCAAAAAGATGCTTCAAATTGTCCGTGGGGCAAACGAGCGGCTGAAGGAGGGCGAGAACAGAAAAGACCTACCCATTGAGGAATGAACGGGAAGGAAGCATGCTGCCGCCGTTTTGAAGGAGCTTGAGCCCCCCCCAAAAAACAAAGTGTTGGCTGATGCCGAGATACAGGTGTCCCTCATCCAAACCAAAATTAACTCTTTAAAGCAGTGAAACACAACACTGATGCGTCGTGCGCGGGTGAGAGTATGTCAGGACAGTTGAGGTTGACTTACAAGCTGTTGAGAGAATCTCAATTGTGACAAAGTTCGGGCCTCATACCACTGAGCTTGCTATCAGTTGGTAGAAATAGCTCATATTCGAAAATATTTGCTTCTTTATGCATTTTCTTTTTATGCGTATTTGAGAATGTCCGACTCGGTTTGCAATTTTTTTCAAAGACATTTTATTTGCTGTGCATTTTACTAACCCCTCCCTCCTAGACTCTTCTTGAATAAAATAAACACTACTCCTTAGACTGTATCCAGTCGTTTTTTTATTTTTTTCACATGCTTTCTAGAGAGTGACAGCATCAGGCGACTTGGTTTCAGCCCGTCTTGACATAAAACATAGTTCTGCATCACTCAGGGAATTTTGCAAGGGCACTCAGGGAAAACCTGGAAAACTCGGGGAGTTTATAAATGTCAACTTGGTACACACCCTGTTAACGGTTCGGTTCTACAGTTCTACAACTTGTTAACGGTTCTACGGTTATTATAGCGTACAATTCTTAAATATTTGCCACATCCACATTGCTACCTCTTTGCCACCATGTGCACACATCATCTGCGTAGGTGCTGTTTAATAGCTGCTAATACAATTACCTGACAGAAATTGGTCAAATAGGAAAGCTTTAAAAATTGCATCCTTCCTATACAAAAGCTTAAGTTTACCCGCCATGTCACCTGTAAATATTAGTATCAGGTCCACTCGGACATTTCATATTTGCTTTTATCCTTTTTTTCTCGAACTCTTTTCTGGAATCTTTTAATCCCATTCCCCATCCCTATACAGAGTAGCATGCCAGCAGTTATATACGCGCCGGCAAAATTCTCTGTTTTTCCAATAAAGAGCCCTCTCTCTCTCTTAGGCGCTTACCAGCCCTGCGGCTTTCCTACAATTACTTTGAGAGCATATACTAGGCATTTATAGTAAATTTAGCCTAAGTGAAATTTCATTGCAGTTGGCCTTTAATGTTCATTGTGATCACTCTCATGCAGCTCTTTACTGTAGTAAAAGAAAACATACACTTGCCAAATAAAAATGAAATATATATTGGTGTTTTGGAGCTTGTACGGGTGCCTTGGCCACAAAATTACATGCACAGACGTAACATCTTTGAAGAGACACCAGGGACAGGGCCCTTCGTTCTATTTATGGCATGTACAGCGCAGTGAAATCTCAGCATAACCAACTTAACTGGACCGTGGTAAATTGTAAAGATTGTTATAGTGAAAGCCCCAAAGTTAACCGTTCCGCCCATCAACCCATCAGTTCATAAGTTGTCACCATATGAGCTATCCACGAAAATGTTGTTGGCTCTCGACACGCGCTGTTGCTATTTTCCATAGATACCGGTGCCACGCACCACTGAAGCACCGTATAATAATAGGGATGCGCGGAAAACAGATGCTGACACCAAGAAAACTTCTATAAGGGCTTCCAAAGCGCCTCCAAAGTGCAACGTTTCTTGCTTTTTGTTCGTTTTTCACATTTCTCGCCGTGGTCACCGCAACTGTCTCGCTTGAGGCATACACCTGAACTAGGTCAAAGTGCAAGTGCGTGTAGGCAACACCGTCCGGATAGTGCGACCGTGTGGTATCTCCGTGAGTACAGCGCTTACATTGCACTGCGCGTGTAACGAACACAGCCGCAGAAAGAGGCGCAGAAGAAAGAGGCATGCACAGAAAGAAGGAAGAGGCCTGCCTTCGTTGCTAGGTGACACTTTTCTGGGCAGAGTACGCGCTCGCAAAACCTTATGCGTCATCTCCGCTCGATCGTGTTCTTTTTTTTTTTCTCAGGCGCCATCTCAGATTTTCCGAACCCATGCGCTGCGATGTCCACTCTCTGCACTTTGTCATCTGATAGCTCCTACTGTTCCGGCTGCCGTGAAGGAGACACAGAAATATTAGTTCGCAGTACTAAGGCGTTGCTAACATCACAGGGAAACTGAATAGCGATCGTGAAAAGTTTGGCATTCTGAAGTTCGTAGTAATGAAATATTTTTACATTGAAAATATAAGAAGTCAGCAGGGGATTTCTGAAAAGTTTGTTAATCTGAAGAATTTGTTAGTGCGGTGTTCATAGTAACGAGAGATCAGTGCTGTAGTGTGCACTGATTCTAAGAGAATTTTGGTGATGATAGAGGCTGATTTCCAGTTGATCTCGAGGGCTGCTTTTCGTGCTGCTTGGCCGTTGTATTCAAGGAGCACTATTTCTTGTGCTGTTTTGGTCATCTCTTTATGCTTCCAGTTTCATCATTTCCTGGCAGTCTTGGCATGGGATTTTGTAAGCAACTCTAGGGCAGTTGTATTTTTTCAATGCAGTCATTAGCTCTGATCTGCTGGTGCTTGAGCTTGCTTGTGGGGACACGACATACATCGACGTCATCATTGAAATTCTTGATAATGATTCGCTCACTTCGGGAAAGTCAGGGATTGAAGCCTGTTTCTTTCATGTTGCACTTGCAGCAAAAGTATTAGCAGGGGGTTTAGCAGCACATCTTTCTTGAGACGTAATTATCTTATGAGGGCACCTGTTTCCGGCCACGGTATTTTTTGGCTTTTCGGAGTTTAGGGTAGCATGCTTCAGCTGTGGAGCACAGGTGAAGAAGTCTGGAGAGTAGTGCCACTGCTATGAAACACTTGTTCCCAAGGGCATGTACAGTAAAAAACTCGTTATAACAAAGTTGAAGGGGGGGGAGTCATAATTACTTTGTTGTAACTATTAGTTCGTTAAAGCCACTAGCCATTTCTATCCACAATTAGCAAGCAAGAGAGGATGTACTCACCACAAAATCTCACAGCAACCCGCCACACGTAAAACAAAACGTACGTCGCAATGAAAAAAACAAGTGAAAAAAAAAGTACAGCAAGGAATTGATACTTTATTTACACCAGACGGCTCATCACTGATGAGCCGTTTGGTGGCGGCTCACTTCGCAGAAAAAAAGGCCTTGATAAATTTTGCCATGTCTTCTTCAGGAGAATGATAACTTTTGCAGCAGCAGCTGCTATTTCGAGTTCGTCCTCGCCGTCATCGTGAGCGCCAAAGAAGCGGCGCAGCAGGTCTGCCACATTCAGCGCTTGTGCGGGCGTCGGTTCGTCGGTTTCGCCAATATTAGGCTTCAGGCTGTCATCGACACATTCGTCACTGTGGTCATTAGGCACCCCCATCACCGCGCGCACAATTTCCACCTCCGTTCGCCCTTTGGTCATCACCGCTTCAGTATCGGCGCTGACGTAGGTGCAGAAGGTGTCGCAGCCGGGCACAACGCCGGCGTCAAGGAGGGCGTCTCACGACGCTAGGGCGTGGTCGCCCGCGGCATCCTCACCTCCCCCCCCATTGGCGGCAACACCGATATCTTCACTGTAACCGCCGCTGCTGACTCCAAATTAGGCATGCCGGAAGCACTTGGCGATTGTGCTTGCCAGTACGGCCATCCAAGCAGCCTGTAGCATCTCGATCGCCATGTACAAGTCGACCGTGGACTCTCGCTTCATGCTCATATTGAGCAGAATACGATCGATAATATGCTTGCGGTAGCCCGACTTAAAGTTCATGATAACTCCTCGGTCGAAGGGTTCCACAGCTACAGTGCAGTTTAGCGGCAAGAAACATAGCTCGATGTTCTTGAGCACAGCGGCAGTGTCGTGGGCTGCACAGTTGTCCAGTACAAGGCATATCTTCCAGTTCTGCTTGCCCAGCTGCTCGTCCCGCTCCCGCAGCCATTGTGCGAAAATTTATCTCGTCATCCAAGCCTACACATAACTCACTTGGAGCTTTCGTTCACCTTTAAAGCATTGTGGTGACAGACTTTTTCCAACCGCGAGTTCCGGCACCTTTTCTGACCCACCCATGTTGGCTCAAAGCAACACAGTCACGCGGACCTTGCTCTGCTTACCGCCGTGGCAGCATTCACGTTTGAGGGGGAATGTTTTTTGTGGCAGCATCTGGTAGAGCAGGGCGGTCTCACGCACGTTGAACAAATCCTTGGCACTGTATTTTTCTAGCAGCTGTCCAACATTTCTCCGCATCCACGCCACTGCAGCTCCGCGGTCAACAGACTGCGCTTCCCTGCTGATAGTCCTGCCGACGTTATCGCAGAGCTCTTTGAAATGCTGCAGCCAGCTGACACTCGCCACAAGATCATCGTGCCCCGTGATGTATGCGAAGTCCCTCGCTTTGTGCTGCAACAGTGCCCCACTCACAGGAGTACCGCTTGCTCTTGCATTAAAATACCACTTGAATACCACCTTCTCTATAGCTTCGAAAGCGGGGGCTCGCAGCTTCTTTCCGTCGCCTTTTACCCCACGTGCGACAGCACCAGTGACAGCTACTTTGCTGCTCAAAATCGGCGACAGCGTGCTCAACGCTATGCTGAAATATTCAGCCACATTTTTCTTCTTCATGCCGGACTCGACGGCTTTCAGCATAGCCACCTTCTGCTTGATTGATATCGTTTTGCGCTTCCGTTTGCCATTGCCGTCGTCCATCTCTGGCAGCAGGAACTTGCACAAACGCACCTATAGAAACATCAATATTTTTGACGTGCAGCAGGCGACAGGCAACAACAAAACCGCAGTCGGTGCCGCCCCACGCACGCAGTGGAAGAGCAGGTGAGTTCGCCAGTTCCACAGGAAATGGGAGGCAGGGAGGTACGCACTGGCAACGCGCACGTCTCGCGCTATAGGACATTGACCTGATGGGTACTAAAATGGTCACTAAATGCTCTTTGTGCAAAAAAAATTGCCTACAATTATGTTACTTCCTAATGCAAAATTTGAGCATAGATCTTGAGCTGTTTCGGCTCTTTAATATATTGAGGCAAAAAATTCGTGCGAGACATGCATGTATGTACAGTTACAGACAACCTTTTATTCTTCACACATATTCCTTCTTCAAGAAGCACACCACTCCCTGTTCTTGATTGTCATGAAGGAAGCTTTGTGGTCGGAGAAATAGAAGGATATATGCTCAACTTGGTGCACCAATGCCTAGTTCAGCATAGCACACCTCTGGATTGTGGCGGCAACAGCGCTGGGTTTCTGCTCCGGCAGCTCATTCAACAGCAGCGGCAGACGAAGGACTTCCACTGGTTGCCTTGCTCATGGCTCAGAAAGAACTGGTTGATAATAAACTATTTATATAGGCAGACAGATTATATTATAATAGAAACCGTCTGTGAGCCTTGGACAATCCGTCTCGTGCGGAACATTTCGCACCAGCTGTTGCAAACGGAGTGTGTACCTTGGTGCAACTGCCTTGCTTATTGGGAGGTTGCAGGAGGCAGCAAGTAAGCACATGAGAACGTTGCGTGGCGAACAGATGGCAGCGACTGACTGACGCAGCTGACACTGCTAGCGAGTCAAGCGAAGGTGGCTTTGCGTTTCGGCTTGGGAAGTGTGCACCGTGATCTGTTAATACCGAGCTGGCGCTTCGGCAACTAGAGAACGCCACGCACTGTCACGCGGTCGCCGCCACGAAGGGGGGAGGGTGGGGAAGGGGTACACGCAGTGGCAAAAGACAGTGGCTATGCGTTTCGGCTTGGGCATTGATCAGAGATCAGCTGCCACCGAGCTGGCACTGATCGTCGCCGCACAGGGGTGGCATTGGGGGAGGAGCGAAGAGAGCAAGGCGTGCGTCGTGCTTGAGAGGTGGTGCCAGGAGCACGCGCAGCTTGAGCAGCGCGCTGGCCCGGCTACGGAGCTGGTTACGGTGAGGGTCGACGGCGCTGCGAAACGCAGGAACGGGCGCCAATGAGCTGCACTCTAAAAAAAAGGTTCGTTATAGCCATTGTGATGAAATTTTATCTTCAGTAAAACGAGGTTTTCTATACATGGGCATCTATTGGAATTTCAAGGGGAATCACGATTGCTTCATTATATCCATTAGTTCGTTATATCCTGTTTCGTTATAACGAGGTTTTACTGTAATCCCTAGAAAAACTCGTGATGCGGGTGAAAGCAGCAGGGAACGAAAGATGGTTAGGTGCAAATAAAATAAACAATAATCTAGTTGTACAGCTCAACCTCAATGTAATGAACATGGATATCAATGCCTATAATGAAGAAAATCTAAAATTTCTTCGGTCATGCTATACGTGTAGAGCGTGTCAACGGATGCATCTCTGGTGGCACCTTGCTTGATGCTGTAAGTTTGGGTCGGGCATGTAATAAGGGGGTAAAGGCTGGCTTATGGCGTCTTCTGAATCATCCAGGCTATGTACATTGTTGAAGGGACTTGTTCTTATCAAGAACAAGGAATACAGGATTTATTTACAATGTCTACGTGAAGGGTAGAGAACGTTACATCTCATCAGTAGCATGATGGAAAACGAAGCATACCGAGCAGCTGAAAATGGCTGCTTAACCACCCTCTGTCCTTTCTAGATCCCCAGGTGAGGGAAAACTACTGTCCAACCTTTGTCCAATCGGAGCATCCAAAGTCGTCGTAGGACCTGCCTTTGAGGGCGAGGGTTCACACACACTTCCGCACTTTTGTTTCACTGAACACACTGTTAGATACGGGACCGTTTCCTGAGCCTTCTTCGAGTTCACCATACCACATCGAATCGCGCCACAGCTTATTAAAGAGCGCAGAAGCACGGATACCACATTCCTGAGGCGCGGCACGTCCAAACAAGTTGGCGGCCCCCACTTCGTGTGCCACAGTTGGAGCTATTCACTGCTTGACTCTTCCCGAAAGTGAAGCGAGAGCCTGGCACTGTTGCAGGTAAAGTGGGTCCCGAAGCAAGACAGCTGTAATGCACCGTGAAAACCCCGCAGCGTCGCCCCCATCCGCCTTTTGTGACGGCGCATTGCAAGTCAGCAAGGCAAGACCGCAGGGAGAAGTAAGCCCTCGGACAATTGAGGACCAAGCAGCGACTCTTTCACCAGGTGTGACACAATTGCACGGGCGCCTACCATTGGCCGAAAATGGCGACACCGGAGCAGGCTCACCGATTGGCCGAAAATGGCGTCACGTGAGCGGACTCGCCCATTAGCCGAACGTGACGTGTCTTCGAGACACCGAAGGGCTTAAAAAGACACAGAGCGGGAGCAACAAGGGAGCATTCCTTGATTCATCTCTTTCGAGCTTCTTGCCACGGGCGCCGCAGCGTCCAAGTTGCTGCCGGCCCGTAATGACTTTAAGACTGTTAATTGACTCTCACTGTAAATAATGTTAATAAACCTCCCAAGTTTTTCAACCCGACGTCCTCCTCAACTCTTACAACTGGTTTCCAGCGGTGGGATCGCCTCCAAATGCAACAACTGGTGGCAGCACTACGGATCAACCTTCGTCGAGAGAAATCCTGAGGAACCCGGAACAGCGAAAAAGAGCCTTCATCCAAAGGAGTCCAGAGGAACTTGGAACAGCGAAGAAGAGAGAGCCTTCGTCCAAGTAGCCCTGAGGAACTGGGAGTAGCGAAGAAGAGCGAGCCTTCGACCCAGGGAGTCCTGAGAAACAGGGAACAGCGGACCAATGAACCAGATGGCGGGGTGCTGCAACCGTAAGTGAGCGCGTGGTTTTTTTCCTTTTGATTCGCCAGACTTCAAATGTTGTGTGTTTATTTTTATAGTTCTAGGAATCGGCCGGGAATTTGCTTCATTGTGTGTTTGCACAAATTAATTAAGGAAAACAGTTCTAACCACCAGTCGGGGCAGCTTCCATGGATCTTAGAAGGTTGATGAGGTTAGACTTGTTGTTGGTGTGCGACGATTTGGGAGTTGCGGCGGACGAATAGATGAAAACGCCAGCTATCATAAAGGCGATTGAAGATATTGGCAATGATGGTAAAAGCATTGAGCTTGCTTGGGAGGTGACACAAGAACCACGGGAGCGTGAGCGTCGTGAACGTAAGAGTGAGCGTAAGCGTGAAGAACGCGAGAATGAACGGAAGCGTCAGCTTCAAGAACTTACTCTTAGGTGTGAGCGTCAAGAACGTGAGAATGAACGTGAACGTGCATATGAAGAACGTAAGCGTGAGCAAAAGTACGAGAGATAGAAGGCAGCATTGATAAAAGAGATATAATATTGTGAGCAGTTAAAGGAACATAGACAACGCTTGTCTGAAAATTCTTTAGGCAGTACAGGGCACAAGAATGAGCAAGTATCTAGCGGATTTTCGCCCAAAGCCGACGAAAGAGGTATTGCCTGTGAGCTTAGCGGCACCTTCATAGGTGAATGGAAAGGGCTAGCTGCTAACGATGTCTTAGTGGCAACAGAGACCGTCAAAGGCCAGAGTGAGAGCGACGAGGTGCTGTGCCAACAGAGGACTGTAGAGATAGCTAGGCCAGCTGCGAACAAATTGGCACAGTTACCGCGCGTGTGCGTCGCATCTCATGATATCGAGGCCGTTAGCGAGGTACTGGGTACTGTTGACCCGACAGACACGAGCACCCATGTCGAGTCAGATCTGCCTGCCGAAGTGAAGTGCCAGCTGGACGATGCAGCTGAGGGTAGTTCCCAGGATTGCGAGCTACGTAGCTCAAGAGAAGACAACTGCATTGTTCAGGGATCGGTGCTGCTCTCCGCCAGTCTAGATAGCCTAGATAGGGATGATTCAGTTATTAATCATTCGGACTGTGCGCGTGAGACAGCGATCGATACCGACGGGCTGTGTGCCGATGCACAGCGTGAGCTGGGCAATGCAGTAGTGGGCAGTTCGCAAGAGTGCGTGTTGCATAACTCGAGTAAAGCCTGCTGCATTGTTCAAGAGTCGGTTGAGCTGTCCGCCAGTCGAGGCAGAGAAAGTGTTGATTTAAATGAAAATCAATCAGACTGTGCGGGTAAGAGACCGATCCGGGCCGATGAGATGTGTAACGGCCAGCACGAGGCGCCAGAAGGCGACATGAAAGAGAATTCAAACAGAAAGCGCCGCAGAAAGAAGCGCCGTAAAGATCGGAATGCGGTGGCTAATGTAGCGAAGCCAAAAACGGCGACGGGCGCGAAGAAAAGAAGGGTGCAGTCGTCGTTGACGATGTTGACCCATCCAATTGGATATTCGAGCCACCGGTCAAAGAGAGACCGAGAAACATGTTCTGCACGGACGCGGACAAAGGGCACGGGGCAGTTAAATTCCTTGTCGTTCCGTCGTTCTTTTCGAAGCTCAACGTGTAGTACAAAGAAGCGCAAGGTGGCAAGACGAGACCAAGTGGGGAGTATAGCGACGCGGTTAATCGAGTTCGTGATGAAAGCGGGGCGCCAGGACGCAAATAGGCAGGAGACTGTAACGTCTTGGGGGAGCTGATAGTGAGTCAGCCCTTTTGTTGTTCCTCGGTAGCCAAAGTAGCTTTCGGACCGCGACCACCTCGGGTACGGCTCAAAGTATGAGTCAGACGTAGGCGTTTGGAACGGGAGGCCAAGAGAGCTTCCGTAGAAGTAAAACATTGTTTTGTTTTATTTTTTGAGCATGGGATAATTTTCGCGATTTAAGTTTCTTTCAATATGTAAAAGTATGAGCTTTGTGTGTTTTTGTTCGAGAAGCTCCGAGATTAGAAAAATGAGTTTTATGTAAGCATGTAGTTTCGCGAGATGTTCATTATTGAGTAGATAGGTTTTTTTTGTGTAAGAGTAACCTGAGTGTCAAGGTTATCGATGAGAGGCCTATCGTAACGCGCGTGTGTATTAGTTGTGGGGAGCACCAGCCTCCATTTCCTCCCGCGTACCCGCGTCGTCCCGTTCGCACGTGGCGGACGGGTCGAGCCTGCGTAGACAAGGGAGAGAGGCACTACGCGCCCTCCCTTTCTCAGTCGCTCTTGTGACACGCGTACCCCTCTCCCCCCACGCGGCTCACGAGAAAAGGGAAACGTATCCGGCGGGCGAGGAGGACTTCCCCTCGCAAAAAGGTAAAAAGGCATAAAAGTGCGCCACCGGGGGAGACTCTCTCTTGGGACGCCGACACCTGGACCGCCTGGACGAAAGCACCTGCCGCATCCCGTGAGTGACCTCGTTTGTCTGACCCACCCAGACAACGAGGCAAGCCTATTTACTACTATTACTGAGAGGACGTCCCTCTGCGAGTGTTCGCTATTGCTAATAGCAATAAACGTTATTACTGTTGACACCGCTGGTTGCCTTATTCGTTCGAACCCGGCGTAGCCGCGATTCCCGCGCTACGGGTTGGGAGTAACACGAAGCGACTGCGTAGGGCTAGATCCGGAGCTCGCCTTCAGCCCTAGCCGCACGCAGAGTGGAACCCCCACATAGTTAACCTTTTTTAATGCGTTTTTTATTTTCTAAGGTTAACCGCGTAGGTTTTCAGCGAGTGCATTATTTGCACTGAGAAGCGTTCGTAGGTCCATTAGCGCGTGTCCTGTGTGGAAGGAAGCAGATTTAATAGTGGGTTGCTCGTGTGTGTTGAGGGCAGCCGTATTCTGTCTTTAGTGAGCGTGCGTAGAACTAGTTATTCGCAGACGCATTTTTTAAAAAGGGTTCTGCGGAGTGCGTAAGTTACGCAAATTAAGTTCTTGTTTAGGTTACATGTCCTGTAGGGACTAAAGGAAGAAACGTAAGTAAGCATAATGAAACGTTTGCCTACGACGCAAGTACGCGTTCTGAATAGTAACCACAAAGCTAGAGCGCTTGTGATTAAGTACTTGTGGAGTTGACCAAACTGTTCAGTGGCAACAGTACGTGAGATAAGTACGTCACTGCGCTAGGGTGAGAACAGGCTGTTCGCAAAAATAGGCCACTTAAGTTATGTTCGGCTGTTTTCATTATTTGTTTGCAACGACAACGACCCTTTGCTTCGCTACAACAATAGCACTCTGGTCCTGTCGACATTCGGGGAGATATGGATAGCGGTTTGGAAAGGTGGTTGGAACTGCTTTATCAAAATTGGGGAAATAAAAGATCAGGGTTCATTTTGACTCAGTAATAGCCTGGCGAGTCAGGGGTAAAGAGCCTGCGCTTACACGTGGCAACATTCGCAGCAGTATCTACAACGACACATGCAAAAGCTCGCACTGCAAGGGAGCTTGACAAAGTGACAGATCTGCGCCCTTCAGAATGTGATGTTCGTGAGCATGTCGCTAAAGCGAAGTCTTAGTCCTGTATACATCATCGCATAAAATAGAATCAAGTGAAAACAACACAATAAAAACCGCAATGCCTCTTAAGTCCAAATTTTAAAACGTCCTGAAAACAAACTTTCACCGGGATTCCCAGTGTAGCCCCTTTTCCCAAGGCTGGTCGCATTGATCCTTCTATTGGCTCTGTCAAACGAGGTTCGGCACCATTACCCTGAAGGTTCTTTCAGCGTTCCTCGGGGCCAGCGAATCGAGCTCACCGGCCATTCCGAACTTCCGGGGCGAAGACGAGCTCTTAGATACGGGACCGTTTCCTGAGCCTCCTTCGAGTTCACCATACCACATCGAATCGCGCCACAGCTTATTAAAGAGCGCAGAAGCACGGATACCACATTCCTGAGGCGCGGCACGTCCAAACAAGTTGGCGGCCCCCACTTCGTGTGCCACAGTTGGAGCTATTCACTGCTTGACTCTTCCCGAAAGTGAAGAGAGAGCCTGGCACTGTTGCAGGTGAAGTGGGTCCCGAAGCAAGACGGCTGTAATGCACCGTGAAAACCTGGCAGCGTCGCCCCCATCCGCCTTTTGTGACGGCGCATTGCAAGTCAGCAAGGCAAGACCGCAGGGAGAAGTAAGCCCTCGGACAATTGGGGACCAAGCAGCGACTCTTTTCACCAGGTGTGACACAATTGCACGGGCGCCTACCATTGGCCGAAAATGGCGACACCGGTGCAGGCTCACCGATTGGCCGAAAATGGCGTCACGTGAGCGGACTCGCCCATTAGCCGAACGTGACGTGTCTTCGAGACACCGAAGGGCTTAAAAAGACACAGAGCGGGAGCAACAAGGGAGCATTCCTTGATTCATCTCTTTCGAGCTTCTTGCCACGGGCGCCGCAGCGTCCAAGTTGCTGCCGGCCCGTAATGACTTTAAGACTGTTAATTGACTCTCACTGTAAATAATGTTAATAAACCTCCCAAGTTTTTCAACCCGACGTCCTCCTCAACTCTTACAACACCAAGTGGAGAGGGTCCTCGTAGACAGGGGTTGTCACGCTTGACTCAAGCTGGGGCGTCTTGATTCCAGAGCTGACTCCACAGTTAGCTGCCACGTATGTCAAATGACTGTGACGATTAGCAGAGTCCGTGGGCGAGCGTCATAAAACACCATTTTCCAGGAGTTCTGTTGCTCCAATTGACCGTAAATGTGGCAGCAAACCACACTAACTAACAATACTCGGTCCACCAAACACGGCTAGCCTTGCTGGTGCCGTGGGGCTGTCCGAAGCAGGTGCATTGTTGGCTTCACGAAGCGATTCGTCGCAGCGGGTTGGGAGAAGTTCGAAGGTCACTAGGTCACTACCCTTACAGGCTGATCATAACAGCTCCTCCATGGCTTGGAAAGTTTTGACTGGCCAGTGCTGGTAACCGCAGGGCAGGAAGGGAATGGCTGATGGCAAGGAAGGATGACTTGGCTTGCAGCAACCAGATGCGAAATGCTGGCACACCCCTGAAACATCTCACAATGACAGGCAAGGGCAAAGCGAACCTCACAACACAGCTCTTTACAGAGATGAAGTATCTTGGATCTCACTGTAGACCCACAAAGCATAGGTGCAGAAACTACACATACTGCATTTCGCTATGCCAATTTTTAAAGGAATTTCATGCTGACAAAGTTAGAAATCATGGATGGAGTCCTGCTAAATGAGAGGGGATTTTCTTGGCTTAACAAAAATAATAATAACAAAAAGTGGTCAAGATCCCTAAACACAAAATTCAAATTAGCCTGCTCAACCCATCTGCATTGCTATGCAATTTTTCCTTCTTATATCTAACGGAGAAGTTGTACTCTTCGAGAGTGAGGCTCCATCGGAGCAAGCGGCCATTTTTTTTGTGGCATTTGATTGAGCCATGTCAGAGGACAGTAGTCAGTCTCGAAGATGAATCTCGCTCCCTACAAGTAACATGACAACTTCCGGGCTGCCCAAACCAAACAGGCACACTCCTTCTCTGAAGCGCTGTAGGCTTTCTCTCTTACAATTATTTTAGGGATGGTATAGACAATAGGATGTTCCTCATTATCGTAGCCGACCTGACTGAGTACCATGCCCATTCCCCTGTTGCGTGCGTCGCACTGAACTATGAATTCCTTTGTATAGCTTGGCACGCGAAGCATAGGACGAGAAACCAATAGTGTTTTCAAACCTTGGAAAGTGTTCTCTTTGTCCCTATCCCAGTGCATGCCACTCAGTGCTCCCTTTCAGAGTGCGACTATTAAAGGACTTGCTATTTGTGAGTAATGCGGAATGTACCGTCGATAGTACCCGACAAGTCCTAAAAATTAAAGAAGGTCTGTTTTCGTGCGCGGCTGAAAAAATTCTCCGATCGTAGCTATTTTCAGCTCGGCCGGCCGTCTCGTGCTCTGGCCGACAACATGGCCCAGATAAGTAACCTGCGAACAGCCAAACCTACACTTTTCTGTCTTCATTGGTAAGCCGGCTTCCCTCAACTGTGAGAACACCTGTTTGAGGTGCGATACGTGCTGTTCCCGGCTGTCCGAAAAAATTGCTACATCACCAAGATATGGCAAGGCGAACTCCTGCAAGTCTTTTAGCAAGTCTTTTAGTCTTCCTCCACTCGGTCCCGAGTGGAGGAAGGAAGAAGAGGACGACGCTCAGTTGATTACCCACCAATGTTACGCATGAAGAAAACGAAGACCAGGGAACGTGCCTGCGGTCCCGAGTGGAGGAAGGAAGAAGAGGACGACGCTCAGTTGATTAACCAGCTGGCCGCTCTTGCGCTCACCTTCGCGACCGAAAGTAAACGGTCCTCTTCATCCGTAAGGGTTATAAACGGTCTCCTTCGCGCGTAACGAAGTGGTGGAGGTGCGGGGTGCCGCTCACAACAACGGAACCGTCACTGCCGCAGCTTCGTCGAAGCCGTCGACTTGCCGGCCTCCCGCCATCAGCCATGACCGTCTTCGAGATGCCGGAAGAAGTAGCCGCTCCGAGGGCAGCGCCTAGCAGTCCACTGCCATACTACCGAGTTCCACCCACTTTCGGAGGCAAAGCGGGGGAAGATGCCGACGAGTGGCTCGTCCACTACAAACGAGTGAGCAAGTCCAACGGGTGGGATGCAGCCGCTCAGCCCACCAATGTGGTGTTCTCCTTGACCGATACCGCACTCGTGTGGTACGAAAACCACGAGGACGCGCTTACGACATGGGAACATTTTGATGACGAGTTGAAGGCGTCTTTTGGGGACTCAGTCGCCAAAAAGAAGCGTGCGGAGCAGACACTGTCGCAACGGGCGCAGCTACCAGGTGAGACATGCACAACATATATCGAAGAAGTGCTAAAGCTGTGCAAGGTGGTCAGTGCTCGCATGTCGGAAGAAGATAAAGTTGGACATTTGCTGAAAGGAGTGGCTGAGGATGTGTACAATTTTCTAATTGGAAAGGAGAGCCTCAGTTCTGTGTCCGACGTCATCCGGCACTGCAGAACTCTTGAAACGCTCAAGATGCGTCGGATTGCGCCAAAGTTTGGTCGGTTGGCAAACGTTACGACGGTTGCCAGTGTGGACACGAGTCCTTGCCTCGACCTTCCTTCGACGATCCGACAGATTGTCCGCGAGGAACTTTCCCGCCGCGAAAAGTTGTTGCATTCAACTACTGACCACCATGGTGTGTACACGTCACGTGAGGCTATGACGGCGCCACATTCGGCCCCTTGGCAACCGATGGTTACCGCAGCGGCCGTAGAGTACAGCGCAGCCCCACAGTCGAGGATGACAACACGCCCTCCGACTCCGCGCTATGACCAACGCGCTCAGCGCACGCCTTCTCGACGCCCGATGTATCGTCGTGACACACGCCACGAACCAACCCACTACACACGGGAAAATGATATCCGCTTCATCGAGGAACAACCAAGGTTTCGACCTCTCCCGGTGTGTTATTCCTGCGGTGTCCCGGGTCATATATCGCGGTTTTGTAACCAGCGTATGACCACATGGTATGGCCAGCCCTCAGTTTTCTCGGCCCTCCGAACGGCCACACGGTGCCTCGTGGCCAGCACACGTAACATCTGGGGACGAGTACTGACCGAGAAGCTCCCGGAATCGCTCCCCGGCATCTGACAGGAGTTTGACACCCCCACCGCAACGTCGTGCTCCCCGTTCTCCGTCACCGCTGCGTCGCACCACGTCCCCTTCGTCACCGGAAAACTAGCTAGCGCGGCCGATGGAGGTGAGGTCGCTGGAGACGTGCTACTGACAGAAATACCTGCTGTGTTGATGCTGAAAACAAAATGCGTGTTCTTGTAGATAATGTCCCTGGGATGGCTCTGGTGGACACAGGCGCAACAATTTCGGTCATGAGTGTCTCTTTTAAACACGTGTTAGGGCGAAAGATTTTGTTTAAATGGGACGAAGATTCAAAGTTCTGTGGAGTGAGTGGCGAGCCGTTGCGACCTATTGGTGTGTGTAGTGCTGACGTGTTTTGGGGAGGCCATGTTATTACGACAGAGTTTGTAATTATTCCTCGGTCGACCCATGATGTTATTCTCGGCATGGACTTCTTGCGGGAGTGTGGTGCTACTGTCGACTGCCGCACAGGGAAGGTACTTATAAGTGGTAAGATTCCATCAGGACTCTTGGAGAACCCTGTAGATCGCGAAGCTACACTGTGTGTTTGTGGTGATATGGTCATACCTGCATCATCTACCGTTTGCGTTCCCGTTGTCTGTTGCGGCGCAGATTCCGACAGCTTCGAAGCTACCGTAGAACCCGATACACTTTAAATGTGTGAAGAAGAATGTGTTGGTGCCACATTGTGTGGTGTCGATCAAAAGCGGACGCACTGGCTTATGGACCGTAAACTGTTCTAAGGAGCCTGTTATACTACCAGACGGCATGAAATTAGCCTTCGCCAGGGAACACGCATCCTTATCAGTGGCTGAACTTACAGATGTGCCGGAAGAACCTGATGGCCACAGTTCGGAAACGGCCCTTTTGTCGGTGGTAAACAAATCGCTCAGCACGAGTGAACGCCGAACGTTAGTGGGTCTGCTTTCGAAGCACATTTCGGTTTTCGACTTTGCGCAGAAGGACAAAATACCTGCAATCCCTGCGTCTCGAACGCGCCATACCATCAACACGGGTTCGGCAAATCCGATTAGACAAAAGCCATATCGTGTTTCACCATCAGAGCGCCAGATTATCAACGAACAGGTGCACGAAATGATGAAAAAGGGAGTCGTACAAGAGTCAGCGAGTCCGTGGGCAGCTCCAGTCATTCTTGTTAAAAAAGAAGATGGATCTTGGAGATTTTGCGTCGACTATCGCCGTTTGAATGCTGTAACAAAAAAGGACGTTTACGCATTCCCACGTATTGATGACGCAATAGACTGCCTTCATTCCGCCTCTTACTTTTCCTCAGTAGATTTACGATCCGGCTATTGGCAAATTCCGATGCATCCTGACGACAAGGAGAAGACTGCCTTTGTAACCCCTGACGGGCTCTTTGAATTTAATGTGATGCCATTTGGATTGTGCAACGCTCCGGCAACTTTCGAGAGATTTATGGACACTGTTCTGCGCGGCTTGAAGTGGAACATCTGCATGTGCTACCTCGACGACGTCGTCTTCTTTGGCCGCACCTTCAGCGAACACAACTCGCGTCTGGATATTGTCCTGAACTGCATCAGAAACGCTGGTCTAGTTTTAAACTCTTAAGAAATGCCGCTTCGGAGACCGCCAAACCCTTGTGCTTGGGCACCTCGTCGACAAGGATGGCATTCGCCCTGATCCCCTGAAAACAGCAGCCGTTGAAGCGTTCAGTGCACTGCGCTCTGTCAAGGAGCTCCGTAGTTTTCTGGGGCTTTGTTCCTATTTCCGCCGATTTATTCCTAAATTCGCCGACGTCGCGTATCCGCTGACATGCCTGCTACGAAAGGACGCCCCTTTGAGTGGACTCCGGAGTGCAACTCTTCTTTTCGTCAGTTGAAGTTCCTGCTGAGGTCACGACCGGTTCTTCAACACTTCAGTCCTTCAGCTCCGACGGAACTCCATACGCATGCCAGTGGCATAGGTATTGGTGCCGTCCTAGTTCAACGCTACGGTGACCGCGAACACGAGATCGCATATGCAAGCCGCTCATTAAGTAGGCCCGAGCAGAATTACACTGTCACGGGACAAGAATGCCTCGCGGTAATATTTGCGGTTCAGCGGCTTCGTTCTTTCCTGTATGGACGCCCCTTTACAGTGGTCACCGACCACCACTCATTGTGTTGGCTTGTGAAACTTCGGGACCCTTGTGGCTGCCTTGCGCGCTGGGCGCTCCGACTGCAAGAATACAGCTTCACCGTCTCTTATAAGCGCGGTCGACGACACGCTGATGCGGACTGCCTCTCGCGTATGCCACTTAGCACTACGGACTGAGCGTCGTCCTCTTCTTCCTTCCTCCACTCGGGACTGCAAGCACGTTCACTGGTCTTCGTTTTCTTCATGCGTAACAATATGCAGCTCGTGAAGATATGGGCTTAAAAGTGCCATGTTCTTGTCTCTTTCGTCTACGTAGGAGAAAACTATGCTAAGCTTCCTGCAGTTTACAGCTATATGTCCGAGTTCATGGCACTTATAGCAGCGGATCGGTCTACAATCTTCGAATTCCTTTTTCTACTCTTTTTGTACGGTTTCGCCATTTGACTTCTCCTCGCTCTTTTCTGACATCCTTTTCTCCGCAGCTAATGCTCCGGTCGTTTTGTCTGCGATGCCTTTTTGAACGGAAATTGTTTCCGCGGTCCGTCTCGACCGTCCCAATTTCCGTCCTTGGCGTTCATCTTTCTACACTCCTCGGCAAACTCTTCGGCTAATTTGGCCACCCTTACCACATACGTTTCCTCTGTCTTGCACCCACAGCTTCACATATTGTGGGATGCTTTTGTAAAACTGCTTTATACACATGCCTTCAATAATCATGTCTCTGCTGTCGTATGCTTTCACGCTTTTCAACCACTCGACTAGGTTTGCCTTTAAGCCATATGCAAACTCCAGATATCCCTCGCTATCCTTCTTGCCCGTGCTTTTAAACCTTTGCCGAAAAGCTTCGGCTGAAAGGCAGTACTTCTTCAAAAGGCTAACCTCAGCCTTCCCATAATCATATGCATCTTTCGCAATGAGTTTGGCGATTGCTTCCACAGCCTCACACGGCAACATAGACAGCAACCGCTGTGGCCGTGTACTCTGACCGAAGTTTATCTTCTCGCAAGTCCTTTCAAAATTTCCTAGGAACAAGCCTATGTCATTCCCGACCTCAAATGGCTTTAACAGCCTGCCCATGCGGTATGATTCTGCCACACTTGATCGTTCCAGAGCCCCTTCACTCACTCGAGACAACTCCAAACATTTGCTTTCAAGCTCAAGCTGCATTTTTCTTAACTCGCAATCTTTCTCGTGTTCCTCTGTCCTGTTCTTTCTTTCTCTGTCTGTCCCGTTCTTCTCTCTCTCTCTGTCCCATTTCTCTTTTCGTAAATAGTTCTAACCCAATTCCAATGTCCTCCTCACCTGTCGGTTCGAAAATCAGCTTTAATAATTTCAATTTTATTATTTCCTTGTGTACCTCTAGGCCCAGTTCCTCACCAACAACCAACAACTCGTCTCTCAGCAGTGCCGTAAACTCCATGATTGCTGCTTGACTGCCTTAGTCCTGCTTGCTAAACATAACTAGGTAAACACAGCCTAGCTAACAATCAAGAATCCAGCTTCCCTACTGTTCTAAACTGAACAACCACAAAATGAAGCCTAGAGAGTCAAAGCAAGAACCTAGCACTCACTTCAGACTTCAGACACAGCACCACCATCTCACCGCTGCCAGCCAGTTGTAAGAATTGGGGTTGGGCATGTAATAAGGGTTAAGGACGTGTAATAAGGGTAATAAGGGCATGTAATAAGGCTAATAAGGACGTTGTTTAAGGGAGGAGGCATGTCCACAAACAATTGTGACATTGTGCGGTGCTTAAATGCCTACAAAAGCTTGCAGGTGACGCGGTAATTTCTTCTTGGCTTGATGAATTGTCTTGTGGCTCCTCACTCACATAATCAGTAACGACGCATCTAGTGACGTAACTGCAAGTAAATTACTTGCAGCATGAGTTCAATAATGCTGACTGAAAATCAAGGGCTTGAAAACTGAGATGTTCTTCGCAAGGCACCAGCTAGGACGTGGCATTGTTCGGTACTTCCCAAACGTACAGCTTCGAGCCAACTTTGTGGCGATGCAAAGGGAGCGCCACTGCAGAAAGTCATGAGAAAGCAAGCTCGACACTTTAAGAGCAATGAAGCTGCTCAAACAAAGGAAGTCATTATCAACTTGTCCTCCTACTCGCCCGCGGAACCTGAACCTGAAGCTGCCATTCTAAACAAGGGAAGAAACTTCAACACTGGCGCACCACCTCACCTGACGAGAGTAATCTGCACCATTGAATGTACTGTCATTCAGCTTCCTTCCCAAGTAAGGAACCTGCATCATCGATGTTCTGTTCGAATGGCAGAAGCGCAATTTCTAAGCCGGGTTTTCACCTGCTGAGAGACATCAAGGGCGTCCAGAACAATACCTCCATTGCCATCCTGTCGGCAGACAAGGGAAACGCTGTCGTGCTGTTCAACAAAAGCGAACACAATGAGAAGGATTCGCTTTCAAACACTTACGTTGCAATCCCATAAGACCCCACAGTGAACCTGCAAACAAAATTGCAAAGGCCCCTTTCACGTGTTTTAATTTTGTTCCGCCACCTCAGAAGCATCTCTGCCATAATCTCCTGTGTACCACTGTGTGGGCACCCACAACATCAAACCAATTACCAAAAGTTGACAAGCCAGGCATTCCGCTACGACCTATGGTCAACTTCACAAGTTCGCCGCTGTACTGGCTGTCTATTTACCTATGCTGAGTGCTCGGTCTGCTCGTTGGCAAGACAGCAGTGCTCATTTCTACTTCTTCAGCCTTTGTGGAGAGGGCAAACAGCATTTCTCTGGATGAAGATGACGTTATGGTGTCCTCTCGTATCACGTCGCTCTTCACATCTGTTCTCGTCGACGTAGCTGTAGTTACGTGCATAGATGCCCTGCTGGTGGACGATAAGCTCGCATGCACAGACCTGTAGAGGTACAGGACATTTGTATACTGCTATAATTCAGTTTGAACAACTCCTAGTTCAGTCACAGCAAACAGTTTTGTAAACAAATCCGCGGAACTGCTATGGGGGCCTCCGTTTCTGTCACTATGCCAATCTGGTCAGGGAGGGGGTTAAACAGAAGGCCCTAGCCAACTTAAATCCTGCACCAAAGATTTTCTTCTGCTATGTAGATGACTGCTTCTGCATTGTGCGAAAGCAGGACGCCCCACGCCTTCTACACCTCAACTCAGTAGAAGCAGCCATTGAATTCACTACAGAATATGAGTGAAGGAACACCTTTCGATTCCTCCACATACTCGTGCGGAAAACAGGAACTGGACTCTCAATTTCCATCCGCAGGAAGGCAACTCGTACAGGCCGTTATCTGAATTTTAGTTCGCGCCACCCAGCTTTCTAGAAGCATCAAAACAGAGAGCTGGGTAATCTTAACGAAAAAGACGGAGACGAGAAAGAGAGAAGCAACAAACGCAATAAGCTATGTAAATTTGGGGGAGCGAGCCTTTATATAGACTCCCACCTATGAATGCAAAACTATTTTACTGAGTGTTAAATTGGATAATGAAATTTCAAAATGGAAGTTATCTTGAAAAGTCAAATGAAATGAAGTTGTCTTTGAATAGTTCACTCAAGTTTTTAGTTAAAACTAATATACCATAACTCGTCAAAAAAAAGAAAGAAAAATTTTGTTTGCCAGCTGTACTTCGTAAAAACTGTCTCTGCCGAAGCACATAGGCGACCTGTGCAAGCAAATATTTGCCTAGCTGGCACTAGACTTATCAAACTTACTGGTAATTAAACGTTAGGGTACTTTATAATATGTAAATTTTGCAATAAATTTTAGTAACCGTGCTCCGAAATCAAATGCATTTTTGGCTGCTTCTAAAGCTGCTCCGAAATTGCATGGGCCAGTTGCATCACTGAGATTGGGACAATGCCACTATAATTAGCAAAGGAAAAGAATCCGATGACATGACTTCTAATGGAACCTCTATTGATTTAAACGATGGACAAGAGTATGAAGAGAACTGATGAAAATCTGCCTGCTACCTACATCCGTTCATTATTTATTTATTTATTCAAAAGAACCTTACAGGCCCTATGGCAGGGCATAAAGTAAGGGGGGCATATTAAACAGTAAAAGGTATAAAAAGTACAAATTTCCAACAGGAACAGTGCTATAAAAAGATTACCGTGTTACACAATATTGAAGGCACTAGGAATACAAAGCAATATCTGAAGGCACACGAACACTTGTTACTGTTAACAGAGCAAAGGAATAGCGTTTATGAAAATGATATACAACATGGCAAAAATGCACGATAACATAGACTAGATTGGTCACTCGTGAACGGTATTAAATGAGAAAAGCATGAGTAACTGAGAGCGGAACGTGTCGTGATTAGATATGGAGGCTATGTTATCAGGGAGGTCATTCCAGAGACGGATGGCACGTGGTAGTACCGATGAATTGAATGCATTTGTTTTACCCTATATGCGCATGAAACTGAACTGATTATGTAATCTGCGTGAAAAAGAGTGGGGTATTTGTAGTTGTAACCGGGTTCGTTTATTAGTGTAAATATATTTGTGGAATAGGCACAGAAGAGCGATGTTGCGGCGGATATCTAATGGCGGCAACAGTAGGTCTAGTTTAATTTGTGTGATTCTCGAATTTATACTGTAGTTACGGGATATGAACCGGGCTGCTCTGTTTTGTATCATTTCGTTTTATTTATTAGGTAATTTTGATGAGGGGACCAAATTGGGGAGGCGAATTCTAACTGTGGCAAAATGAATGTTTGGAAAGCGAGTTTTCGGATGTTTGGCGGGGCATTTCGCAAATTGCGTCGTAGATAGCCAAGAGAACGTGATGCTTTGGCGCATGTAGAAGTGATGTGTTAAAAATTAAATCACATATTGGCTTAAAAATTACCATGTAGCTGTTGCCCGCTTTAGTGTGATCAAGGAACCATACGAGTCCCAGGTTTCAATATACCTGTGTGTTTTTAACTTTGATTTGGTCAGTAACCACGACCTCTTATTTAGATAAGCGTAGCATATACATCACGTGCTGACGATCATGTATTCAAAGTTTTACAGTGAAATCTTGACACAATAAACTGCAGGTGACTTTGGCAGCTGTTCGTTATTCTGAAAAGACTTTATCGTGAAAGCTCATAACCATTTCGCCCATCGACTCGTCAGTTTATCAGTTGTCAACATGTGCGCTATCCACGACAACGTCGCGGTTGGGTCTTCTTGGCTCTTCTTGTTGTCTCAGGAAGAAGCCCTTGTTCCGGGGGGCAGGTGTTGTAGCCTATGCCTTGCTCGATGGTCTTGTCTTCACGGTATGGGCTTGAATGACGGCCTGTCGGGGACATCTGGTACATGAACAAAAACCACCTCCACCAGATGTCATGTGGAAGTGACAGTCAAGAACACAGTAGCAAAACTGTGAATGACAAAAATGGCATTTTATTGGGCGAACCTGTGCCCTCAAGAACAGGCTACTCTCAAAGAACAATGATAACGGCGAACACAATCGGTGATTGTCGAAAATTTGCTCTGCCGTTCAAGAGCATCGGCTTTTATACATGAGTCATTGAAGTTTCCAGAGTAATCACTTGTGCCTGCTTGTCTTCCAGAAAGTACTACAGAGTTTGCGTTGTGCATACATTCAGATTACACAAGCTTTGGTGACAATAGACAACGCATAGAACCATCAATAACATTCCAGTAAGTTCCAATCATGCAGGCACGTCTTGCGCTGAGCGATCAATTCAAGTTTTTAGTGAGTAAAATGCAGTGCCTGAGAAAAAGATAAATAAGTACATGTGTTAATGCCCCACTCTTGAAAAGCATCATCCTGATGCTACAAACATGAGCACGAAAAGTTAGGGTGCATGCAATGAAGAGAAATAACAGGAAGACAAAGTCCCAGAGTTAGTTATAGCATTAGTAGAAGGGCGGAAGGTGCACAATATGGACTATCTCAGACCACGAACTGTAGTTGCACTGTAATTGCGAAATGTCTTGTGGTACGACCTCATAGTCCAGTGCACCAATACGTCGGACGATCTTGTAGGGTCCAAAGTAGTGTCCCGAAAGCTTCTCACTAAGTCCTCATCGGCATATTGGAGTCCAAACCCAAACACGGTCGCCAGGCTGGTACTCGACGTAGTGTCGTTGAAGATTGTAGTGTCGGCTGTGGGTCCTAGGCTGGTTCTTGATCTGCAGGCGGGCGAACTGTTGGGCTTCTTCGGCGCACTGGAGATAGGTGATGTTAAGTTTCTCCTTGCGGTGATGTGCAGCAGCATGGCGTCAAGAGTCGTCGCTCAGTTCCTGCCGTAAACCAGCTTGAACAGAATGATCTGCATTGTTTCTTGCACTGCTGTCTTGTAAGCGAAGGTTACATATGCAGGACGGCATCCCGCATCTTTTGTTTGACGTCGATGCTCATCGCTCATATGTCGGCGAGCATCTGGTTTTGTCTGCGGGTGGTAGGCAGCGGTCCTCCATTGACTTGTCTGGCTATACTGTAGTAAGGCTTGAGTAAGCTCAGCTGTGAAAGCCATTGCTCTGTCAG
The DNA here is from genome assembly GCF_050947875.1 of Dermacentor variabilis. Taxonomy (NCBI): domain Eukaryota; kingdom Metazoa; phylum Arthropoda; class Arachnida; order Ixodida; family Ixodidae; genus Dermacentor; species Dermacentor variabilis. The sequence continues at coordinate 15,180,422 of NC_134574.1, read as the reverse complement.
TACTGAGGACTTCTGGCATACCATATCGTAGCAGGATGTTCTCGACAAAAAAATCGGCTACTTTCGCTGCACTACCTTTGGGCAGGGCTTTCATTTCAGCGTAGCAGGTAAGATAATCAGTGACCACAATAATCCGCTTGTTTCCAGATGTTCACGTCAGAAAGGATCCCAACAAATCCATCTCAATCTTCTGAAATGGTCAGCAAGGAGGCTTGGTCAGCTGTAGTGAACCTGCTGGCCTTGTTGGTGGTGTCTTGCATCGCTAGCAGTCATGGCATTTCTTGACGTAGCGGGCGACGTTGCTCGTCAGGCGCACCTAATAGCATTTCTCTTGTAGCCTTGTGAGAGTACGGTAAAACCCAAGGTTTCCGGCTGTCTGATCGTCGAGTAGGGCATGCAAGACTGAAGTGCCGAAGAACAACGGCTGAACAACAAAGGCTGAAGTGCTGCTAGAACAACGAGAAGGTAGTTTGCAAGGACGGGGAAAACTTTTTTATGAGGACATTGTTGCGCAAGCAAAATGAAGACAGTCCACGCTGAAATACCCTATGGACGTCAGTCTTGCCTTCTAAGTACTCCACTAGGTTTCGGAACTCCAGGTGTATTTGTTCCTCTTCGGCAAAGTTGTCTGCAGTTGTTGTACCTAGAAAGGCGTTGTCCACTTCGTATTGCTGTGGCAGGTCAATGGGGTGCGCAACAAGAGTTGGCGTCAGATTATTTTCTTCCAAACCCATGCAACATGAGATGTCGAATTCCGGGAGTCTGGAACTCTATCAGGCTAGGTGACCTGAAGGATCCTTAAGGTTTACCAGTGAACACAAGGTATCGTGGTCGCTTACCACTTTGAAGTGCCTGACGTATATGTAAGGCTGTAATTTCACTGTAGCCCAAATGATCGCAAGGAACTCTTTCTCCGTCGTAGAATAATTCGCTTCCGCTTCTTACAATGACTGGCTAGCGTAAGCTATTACGCTTTCAACTCCGTCCTTCCTTTGAACTAGCACGGCACCGAGACCTGCGCTACTTGCGTTGGTGTGGATTTCTGTCTCGGCGTCTTTGCCAAAGTGTGAAAGCACTAGTGGTGACTGCAGCCGTCGTTTCAGCTCCTCAAATGCATAGTCCTGCCATGTTTCCCATTTAAAGTTGGCGTTGGATTTCGTGTGATGAGTTACGGGTTCTGCAATTCTTGAAAAGTCTTTTACAAATCGCCTGTAATAGGCACATAGGCCAAAGAATCGCCGTACTGCCTTCTTGTTGACGGGCCGCGAGAACTTAGCAATGGCAGCTATCTTCTGTGGGTCAGGACAAACTCTACACTTACTCATGACGTGGCCTAGGAAGAGAAATTCTTCATAAGCGAAAAAGAATTTTCCGACTTAGGTTGAGTCCAGATAACTCGATCGCCTCTAGTACTGTCTGAAGCTGCCTCAGGTGATCTTCGAAATTCGTGGCAAAGGCTACGACATCATCCAGTAGACAAGACAAGTCGGCCACTTCATTCCTGCCAAGACTGTGTCCATCATGCGCTGGAACGTTGCAGGCGCAGAGCAAAGTCTGAATGGCATCACCTTGGACTTGAAGAGGCCATCTGGTGTGATAAATACAGCCTTCTCTAAATCCCTTCCGTCGACTTCAGTTTGCCAATACCCAGTGTTGAGGTCAATTGATGAAAAAGACTTAGTGTTGCAGAGTTGATTTAATGCGTCATTTATCTATGGGAGGGGGGTATAGGTCCTTTTTGGTGATTTTGTTCAAGCGGCGATAATCTATGCAGAAGCGCTGAGTTCTATCATTCCTCTTCACTAAGACCACAGGAGACGCCTAGGGGTTTTTCAAAGGCTGGATGATGTTTTCGCGCAGCATTTCATCGACTTGTTGCCTTATAGCTTTGCTTTCTTGCATCAACACTCGGTAAGAGAAATGGCAGAGTGGTCGAGCAGATTCTTAGGTTATTATGTGATGCTTTGCAACTGGTGTTTGCTAAATCCTCGATGACATAGAAAAGCAATCTTTCTATCATTGGAGAAGTCATTCGAGCTGTTGTTGCCTACTGCTCACTCATGGGCAGGCTTGCATTTATTTCGAAGTTGGTTCGGGAACTGTGGTTTTCGAAGTAGACACAGCAGAATTGGAAAGTACAAACGCATTGATGGTTTTCACAATTTCCTTGAGGTATGCGATTGTCGTGCTCTTGTTGATGTGTTTGAACTCCTGGCTGAAGTTTGTCAGCATTACTTCTGTTTGTCCTCCGTGCAGTCAAGTGATCCCTCTTGTGACGCAAATTTCACGGTCGAGCAGTAGACGTTGGTCACCCTCGATGATACCTTCTACATCTGTGAGTGTTTCAGGGCCAACAGAAATGACAATGCTGGAGCGAGGTGGGATGCTCATTTGATCTTCGAGCACACTCAAGGTGCGGTGACTATGAGAACTCTCCAGTGGTATCGCTTGATCTTCGGACAGTGTTACCGACTTCAACTTTGGGTCGATGATTGCGTTGTGTTGGTTCAGGAAGTCTATGCCGAGAATGACGTTATATCGCCGTGGCCGCCAAGATCACCACGCCGGGCGTGCCGGTATTGCGGCCTAAAGAGAGATGCAGACGCAGACGGGGACCGAGGACGAGAGTGTGTTTATTGAAGTGCAACACCTTAAATAGGCACAGCGTTGCTATCATAGCACCCCCTAAGGGCGAGCAAGCTTTGATCTCGAAACCTAAACCCCTATGTAACACCATCCCCCTCTTTTTGAAAATAATTCTAGGGAGAAGCAACATCATACATTATACAATAATTGTCAGAAGTCATAACAGAAGGCAGTGGAAGTGTCATTATGTTCTGTTAATGGTATGCATTACTTTGGCATCCTTTCCTAACTCTCTCCTCCCCGAAGAACAAAAAGTAGCAAAATAGAGCACTATCCTTTTTTACAAATAAAAAAAACGTAACAAGAAAATGAACATGGAACATAATGGACAGCACAGCAGCCAACAAAACATCTGAACACCTTTCCAGGTATGGTACAAAAATGCAAGTAATAAAATATCAACATATGAAATGATCACGAAATAAAATCTTGTAGGTTGCGCGGTTTCTGGTGCCGTCTTTTTGACCACCGAGGCAATTGTGGTACATGAAGCTGTGTTTCGTCCATAGGTGCCAGTAATGGCTCCGAAGTTGCTTCTGAGCTTTGCTGCTCAGCTAAGCACCCACCCAGCAAAACTGGGGGCGGAGATGAATATTTAATATTTGAGCTTCCTAGCTCACTGTAGGGCTCGTCAGATGACCCTGAAGACGAACAAGATCCAAAATAATCTGAAAATTCACTGACGTGCTCCTCAGGCAGAGTCGGGAGCAAAGACTTATGAAGAACTGCAGGTGAGCACGAAGGCTCGGAGACATGAGCGTTAGGTGTTTTAGAGAAAGCATGGGGACTGGGCACATCAGTAATTCATTGTGAATGTGCCTGCATTGAACCACTGGGCTCAGTTACACACCTATCAGGCAAAGCAAGGAGTTCATTTTGGCTGTGTACCACAGCCGGGCGTTGAACTGGTACCCGAACAGAATCCTGAGATCCTGTGAAGTACTGCTAATGAAGGTGGAAGGATAGGCCCCATCATAAACCGTAAGTCTTGTCGTGCAGATTCCAGTCGGCACTATTAGGTGTCCTCCAACTGTCCGGATTTGAGAGCCTTCCCATGGAGTCTTAACTTTCTTCAGCTGATCGGCGTTGGCTTCACTCAGGATGGAGTAGTGGGCTCCTGTGTCCATTAAGGTGGTGACTCCATGACCGTTGAGAAGCATGTCGAGGTCGGTGGTTCTTTGTCTTGCGTTGCAGTTAGGTTTTGGCGTCAGCTCGCAGCTGCGTCATGTTGACCTATGACTGGAATGTCGCGTTGTCAGGTCTTCTTTTGTCGGCGTATTCCTTACGCCGGCAAAAGGATTTAGCGGTGGCGTAGAGGTAGAACACTCGCCTCGCGTGCAAGAGGTCCGTTGTTCGAATCCCGGTGCCGGCAATTTTCCACTGGATTAAAAGAAAAAAAATCCGCGGGTTGATAAAATTGCACAAACAGGCCTGGAGTGTGGCCTGATCCCGGTGACCAGAACCCGTAACGCACTCCCTCACCAGAGCAGGATTGGCCACCATGGCGCAGTACTTGGCCACAACCTCCTATATGAACACAACAATCAAACCCCGGCCCTCAGTCCCCAGTAGCTGCGAAGCAACTGACCACGGCGGCGGTCAGACCTGCGACGCAGCAGAGGGTGCTAAGAATCACTGGCTCCGCACAGGCTGCCATTGGAATATGAACCTGGCAACGTTTAACGCTAGAACGTTATTTGGTGAGGCTAGTCTAGCAGTGCTATTGGAGGAATTAGAGCGCAGTAAATGGGATATAATCGGGCTCAGTGAAGTTAGGAGGCCAAAAGAAGCATATACAGTGCTAAAAATCGGGCACGTCCTCTGCTACCGGGGCTTAGCGGAGGGAAGAGAACTAGACGTCGGATTCCTGATTAATAAGAATATAGCTGGTAACATACAGGAATTCTATAGCATTAACGAGAGGATGGCAGGTCTTGTTGTTAAATTTAATAAGAGGTACAAAATGAAGATTGTACAGGTTTACGCCCCTCCATCCAGTCATGATGACCAGGAAGTCGACTGCTTCTATGAAGACGTGGAATCGGCGATGGGTAGAGTGAAAACTAAATACACTATACTAATGGGCGACTTTAATGCCAAGGTAGGCAAGAAGCAGGCGGGAGACAAGGCAGCGGGGGGATATGGCATAGGCACTAGGAATAGCAGGGGAGAGTTATTAGTAGAGTTTGCGGAACAGAATAATATGAGAATAATGAATACCTTCTTCCGCAAGCGGGATAGCCGAAAGTGGACGTGGAGCAGCCCGGATGGGCGAGACTAGAAATGAAATAGACTTCATACTCTGTGCTAACTCTGGCATCATACAAGATGTGGACGTGCTTGGCAAGGTGCGCTGCAGGGACCAAAGGATGGTAAGAACTCGAATTAGCCTAGACCTGAGGAGGGAACGGTAGAAACTGGCACATAAGATGCCGATCAATGAGTTAGCGGTAAGAGGGAAAATAGAGGAATTCCAGATCAAGCTACAGAACCGGTATTCGGCTTTAACTCAGGAAGAGGACCTTAGTGTTGAAGCAATGAACGACAATCTTGTGGGCATCATTACGGAGTGTGCAATGGAAGTCGGTGGTAACTCCGTTAGGCAGGATACCAGCAAACTATCGCAGGAGATGAAAGATCTGATCAAGAAACCCCAATGTATGAAAGCATCTAACCCTACTGCTAGAATAGAACTGGAAGAACTTTCGAAGTTAATCAACAAGCGTAAGACAGCTGACATAAGTATAATATCGATAGAATTGAACATGCTCTCAGGAACGGAGGAAGCCTAAAAGCAGTGAAGAAGAAACTAGGAATTGGCAAGAATCAGATGTATGCGTTAAGAGACAAAGCCGGCAATATCATCACTAATATGGATGAGATAGTTCAAGTGGCTGAGGAGTTCTATAGACATTTATACAGTACCAGTGGCACCTACGACGACATTGGAAGAGAAGATAGTCTAGAGGAATTCGAAATCCCTAAGGTAACGCCGGAAGAAGTAAAGAAAGCCTAGGGAGATTGCAAAGGGGGAAGGCAGCTGGGGAGGATCAGGGAACAGCAGATTTGTTGAAGGATGATGGGTAGATTGTTCTAGAGAAACTGGCTACCCTGTATACGCATTGCCTCATGACCTCGAGCGTACTGGAATCTTAGAAGAACGCTAACATAATCCTAATCCATAAGAAAGGGGACGCCAAAGACTTGAAAAATTATAGACCGATCAGCTTACTGTTCGTTGCCTACAAACTATTTACTAAGGTAATCGCAAATAGAATCAGGAACACCTTAGACTTCTGTCATGCAAAGGACCAGGCAGGATTCCGTAAAGGCTACTCAACAATAGATCATATTCACACTATCAATCAGGTGATTGAGAAATGTGCGGAATATTACCAACCCTTATATATAGCTTTCATTGATTACGAGAAAGCGTTTGATTCTGTCGAAACCTCAGCAGTCATGGAGCCATTACGGAATCAGGGTGTAGACGAGCCGTATGTAAAAATACTGAGATATATATAGCGGCTGCACAGCCACTGTAGTCCTCCATAAAGAAAGCAACAAAATCCCAATAAAGAAAGGCGTCAGGCAGAGAGATGCGATCTATCCAATGCTATTCACAGCGTGTTTACAGGAGGTATTCAGAGACCTGGATTGGGAAGAATTGGGGATAAAAGTTAATGGAGAATACCTCAGTAACTTGCGATTCGCTGATAATGTCGCCTTGCTTAGTAACACAGGGGACCATTTGCAATGCATGCTCACTGACCTGGAGAGGCAAAGCAGAAGAATGGGTCTAAAAATAATCTGCAGAAAACTAAAGTAATGTTTAACAGCCTCGGAAGAGAACAGCAATTTACAATAGGCAGCGAGGCACTGGAAGTCGTAAGGGAATACATCTATTTAGGGCAGGTAGTGACGGCGGATCCGGATCATGAGACGGAAATAATCAGAAGAATAAGAATGGGCTGGAGTGCGTTTGGCAGGCCTTCTCAGATCATGAACAGCAGGTTGCCATTATCCCTGAAGAGAAAATTATATAATAGCTGTGTCTTACCAGTACTCACCTACGGGGCAGAAACCTGGAGGCTTACGAAAAGGGTTCTACTCAAATTGAGGACGACGCAACGAGCTATGGAAAGAAGAATGATAGGTGTAACGTTAAGGGATAAGAAAAGAGCAGATTGGGTGAGGGAACAAACGCGAGTTAATGACATCTTATTTGAAATCAAGAAAAAGAAATGGGCATGGGCAGGACATGTAATGAGGAGGGTAGATAACCGATGGTCACTAAGGGTGACGGACTGGATCCCAAGGGAAGGGAAGCGTAGCAGGGGGCGGCAGAAAGTTAGGTGGGCGGATGAGATTAAGAAGTTTGCAGGGACGGCATGGCCACAATTAGTACATGACCGGGGTGGCTGGAGAAGTATGGGAGAGGCCTTTGCCCTGCAGTGGGCGTAACCAGGCTGATGATGATGATGATGATTCCTTGCTTCTAGGGTTCGTCAGGGTTGCGGCATCTCATTGACGTGTCAAGATACACTTTTCGTCGTCTTTGTAGTCAGTGGAGGATCTTCGTCAGTTCGATGAACGGCAACCGCACCTCCATTGGTTGCTGCTTTCAGTTTTCCAGATATTGGCTGGGCCGCGGGCTGGGCCCGTGTATGGTCGGCGCTGCGGCGACAAGTGGCGGCCTGTGGGCCGCCACCTGTCGTTCACATTGTCGCCACAAGGGCATTCACATAGCTGCAGGTTCAGAGCGTTGACAACGAACCCTCTTAGTCCCATTTCATGGTATGGGCACCGGCAGTAGACGTGGCCTGCTTCTCCGCAGTAATAGCAGAGCGGACAATTGTTGGGGGTGCGCCAAATGTAGGTCTTCCTTGGAACGTTTCGCTGGCAACAATCGGGTATGCTGGCAGCCGTGGCGGTCGACAACAATATTGCAGCACTGCAGGCCCCTGGCGTGGCTGCAGAGGGTGACCATGGCAGCAGGCGACGGCGGCGTTAGTCAGCACTTCTGGCTGGGGTTGTGCCGATTGTGGCTGCACCTGAGAAACTCCAAGTGATCGCTGTAGTTCCTCCTTGATCATGTCAGTGACTCAGGCCACCTGAGGTTGCGACAAAGGCAAGATGTTGTGCAGTTCATCAATCACAGTGGCCCTGATGGTCTCTTGGAGCTCGTCAGAGCCCAGTGCTTGCATGACGCACCGTGGCATGAGCACTGGTTATAATTCCTAGTGCGCATTTCCAAAGTTTTCTCAATCATCATTGCCCCTTTCAAGAACTCAGCTTTGGTCTTCACCGGGTTGCAGATCAGTCTGGCAAAAAGTTCTTGCTTGATGCCCTGCATCAGGAAGTGGACTTTTTTCTCCTCCTCCTACATTTCCGGGTCGGCGTGCCGAAAAACGGCGGGTCATCTCTTCCGTGAAGATTGCAATAGTCTCATTGAGCAGCTGCACTCAGGTTTCTAGCAGAGCTCGGGCTCGCTCTCTGCACACGACGCTGGTGAATGTTGGGAGAAGGACGCTGCGGAACAGGTCCCACATTGTTAAGGTGATTTCTAGATTCTCGGCCCACGTCCTGGCAGCGTCCTCCAATGCGAAAAAGACATAACGCAGCTTGTCGTCACTCTTCCGGTTGTTAAATGCAGCAACCCGTTCACACACCTTCAGCCAGCTTTGCAAGTCCTCAAACGTTGATCCGTGGATCTTCGGTGGCTCCCTGGGCTGCTGCAGCACAATCGATGTTGGAGACATTGAGGCTGCCATTGTAGCTGCTATTGTGGCCGTGCACTCCCTGGTCTTTTCAGGTCAAAGTCCGTACTCCGGTAGCAGTTCTTGCTGCCTATGGCTAGTTTGTTGGCCCTTGGTGACGTTGGCGCTGTCCTCTAGTGTCACGCTTGGGTCGCAGCCTTGCGTGGTACATGAAGGGACACGCACCTCCGCCAGATGTCACGTGGTAGTGGCAACAGTTGCCAGAGGTGCCGGGCTCAACACCGGTCCAACGGGTGCAGCACCACTGGCAATGGTTGCCGCTTTCGAGGTGGGTGGGGCTCCGCTGGAAGCAACTGGTGCTGCCGCTAGTCCTCCTGCGGGCTGGAAATCAGAAGTGGCAGTCGAGGGTGCTGGCCAGGTCCCGAGGCGAGGCCTGACATGGTCGGCGTGTCTGTGCCACATAGCCCCGTTTGGCATGCAGACGAGCAGCGATGAGGCGCTGGCAGGAGACACCACCTGTCCGGCAGACCAAGGTGGGCCAGGACGGAAGTTCCTGGCTAAAACAGGAGCTCCCTACTCTGGCAAAGGCCCTGGACGGCACCTTTGGTCAGCAGCGAGCTTCTACTTCAGCTGCTTCAAAAGCACTGTGGATCGAAGGTCCGGACGCAAGCTTCTCTTTGATGGTTTGCACCACCCGCTCGGCTGCACCATTTGAAGCAGGGTGGTACGGCGGAACCACCATCCGGCAGATTTCGTTCTTTGTCAGCCAGGCCAGGTACTCTGTGCTGGCGAAAGCAGTACCATTGTCGGACACGATGACATCCGGCAACCCCTGGGCGGCGATGACCTGTCGTAGCGCTGCAATGGTTGCGCCTGCTGATGGAGTGGTGCCAGGTAGAACCTCCACCCACTTCGAAAAGGCGTCCACCACCACCAGGAAGTAATGGCCCTTGAAGGGCCCCCCAAAATTCACATTTAGGCGGGACCGGGGTCTCTGTGGGAACGGCCAGGAGGTGATTTCCACACGACGCGAGCTCACTGATGCTCCTGGCAGATTTGGCAGCTCTGCACCAAGCGAGCGATGTCCTGGTCCAGGCGAGGTCAGACCACCAAACATGGAACCGGGCCACCAGCTTGGTCTTTTCTATGCCAGGATGACCTGCGTGCAGCAACGTCAGGACCCTGCACAGGAGACTTTGTGGGATCACCACCCGAGAACCCCACAGTAGGCAGCCCTGCTGCAAGCTCAGCTCAGTGGCCTTGTGGCTATAGGCCTGCTGCACCAATTACTCTCCACGGGACACTGCCTTGACCACCTGAGACAGGACTGGGTCCCGGCTGCCAGCCTCAAGGCCCAGCGTGTCACTCGAGGTGATGCCTGCACAGGAACTGCCTTGTCAGGCCCCAGCAGCCCCAACAGCGGCTTGTGGTCCGTGACCGCCTCGGACTTCCGGCCCCACAGATACTAGTGGGGGCGTTCGACACCGAACATGAGGGCCAAACCTTCCTTTTCAAGCTGGCTGTAACATTGCTCTGCAGCATGAAGCCGACAAGAAGCAAGCGACACAGGGCGTTCCTGGCCATCTTCGTGCCGGCGTGCCAGGACGGCTCCCACACCCTACGGCTACGCATCTTCAGTAAGGACGACAGGCTTAGCAGGATCGAAGTGCACCAGCACTGGAGCCTTAGTGATTAGCTCCTTGCTGTGCTGGAAGGCCCGGTCCTGCTCCTTCTTCCAGACCCATTGGTGATCATCTCGAAGCAGATGGAGCGGCTGTAGATGCTCCGACAGGTTTGGTAGAAAACTTCTGTAGAAGTTGATGAGGCCCAGGTAGCTCTGAAGCTCCTTCTTGTTCTGGGGCTTAGGTGCCTTGAGCACAGCATCAACTTTGCGGGGAGCCGGGGCTAGGCCTGCCTGGGAAATGACATGTCCCAAGTACTCAACGCTGAGGGCTAGGAAAACGCACTTTTCCAGCTTGAGCTTGAGGCCGGCGTCCTGCAGTCGGGCCAGGAGGTTGTTCAGGTTCTGCAGGAGGTCCCCGTCGTCGCTGCTAGTAACCAAGATGTCGTCCAAGTACACCACCACGTGCATCATGCCCCTGAAGAGGTTGCCCATCTCCCTCTGAAGTATGGCTGGGGCCAAGGCCACGTCAAACGGTAAGTGCGTGTACTGAAAGAGCCCCATGTTGTCGATATGGTGACGTACTTCCGGGAGGCATCCTGGAGCACCAGCTGCTGGTAAGCATATCTGAGGTCGAGCTTGGTGAACTTCTGTCCACCGGACAATGCTGACCAGAGATCTTCAATCCGGGGCAACTCGTGCTTCTCGATGGTAGCAACGGGGTTGATAGTAACTTTGAAATCCTCGCAGATACTGACTGCCGTTTCGCTTGAGGACTGGTACAATGGGAGCGGCCCATTCAGACGTTTTGACGGGCACCAGGATGCCCTCTTGCTGTAACTGTTGCAGCTCCTGGGTGACCCCGTCCTTCAGGGCGAATGGTAGTAGGTGAGGCTCGAAAGAACGTGGCCGGGCTCCCTCAGGTACATAGATGCCAGCCGTCGTGCCGGCAAATGTGCCCACCCCTGGCTGGAAGAGGGACTTGAACTCCGTCAGAAGGCTGGGGACGTCTTTCACCGCATGCACGCTGGCTTCCCTGTACTCTGGCAGTCAAACGCTCAATGCATGAATCCAGTTTCGGCCCTGCAGCGTCGGCGACAACCCTTCATTGTGTAAAGGTGAAGGGTTGCCTCCTTGTCACCAAAGCGAAGGCTGACCTGTGCCTGACCCTGGACCTGGGAAAGTTGCCCAGAGTAGCTGCGCAATAACACTCCCAAGCCTCGACGGACACGCCGGGGAAAGTACGCTTGAAGAGTTTCCCGGCCATTACTGGCACGCTGGCTCCTGTGTCCAGCTCCATGGAAATGGGGTGCCCGCAGATTTCGACGGTCAGCATGTACGGCGGCACAGACGACGGTACAAAGCCTGTGTGCCTCATGTCAAAAATCGGCGGGTTCTCGGCCACGACGTGGAGCGTGGCCACGGAAGAACTTGAGCCTGTTGCCGCTTGCCCCCACCGCTTACGCTTGCGACGGCTACCCTGGCCGTGGGCTTGTGTGGTACCTCGGCTTGAACCAGGCTGCTGCTATTTGCTGTTCGTCCTCCCCCTTCGGCATACACATGCTAGGTGCCCAGTTTTCCTGCACGTAAAGCATTGTGCTTGCGAGAACTGGCAATGTGAGGGGGAGTGGGCACCACCACAGCAACCACAGGTACTGCCCTTTGTCGCCAACTTCTTGACCACCGCTTCCGCCGATGGTGAGCCAGTCGTACGGACAATCTCGCCGGCATCTTTGGCGGCAGCTTTCATTGCCAGCTCTGCCTTCACGGTGTCGTCCAGCGAGGAGTCGGGAAGCTCCAGGAGTCGCGTCTGCATGGTGGGGTTGTTGATGCTGCAGATGAAATGGTCCCGGAGCAGCGAGTCCAGCTGGTTCCTGAAAACGCAGGCATTCGCTAACTCTCCTAGCGCAGCAACGATCTGCCTAAGAGTCTCCCCTACCTGGCGGCTCCGGTTCTTGAAGCGGAAACGCTCCATCAGTGTGGACGGTGCTGGGCTGAAATGCGAGCGCAGTATGATGAGCAGCTCACCCAGCGTCTTACCGTGCGGCGTGGCTGGCTTGAGGAGGTCGAGCAAGAGGCTGAAGACGCGGGTCCCACAGCTGGCCAGGAAAATGTCCCGCTGTTTAGCCTCGGGTGTGTCGTTTGTACGGAAGAACACGTGGACTTGCTCCTGGTAAATTTGCCAGGCGGACCCATCACCCTCGAACGGTTCGAGCCTTCCATACAGCGGCATGACGACAGCAGCGGCGGGCAGTGTTTTGCCGCTCGCAGTGGCGTGGGATGATCTGTGGGTACTCGTCGCCAGTGTCACGAGTATCCCATCTTCATTGCCAGTGTCACAATCCACCCGGGTTCGTGAACAAGGGAGGGCTTGAGGCACCCTCCGTTAGACGGACGCTCCGCAGCGTGGTGGTGCTGAACGATGACTGACCGCCGAGCAGCCGTGCTCGTGGGTGTTTATAGCGGTGTGGTGACCAATAGTGCGTGCCGAGCTTGGCAGGCCACCGGGCCTGGCGGCGAACGAACATTATGCCTGAGGGGGCGTCACATGCTTGCTACAAGTAACTTTTTACTGGGCGAACCTGTGTTCACAAGAGCAAGTTACACTCGAAGCACACTAGCGGCAAACATAGTTAGCGAGAGTCGAAAATGTGATCTGCCGGTCAAGCGCGTCGGCTTTTATGCATCAGTCATCAATGTTTTCAGAGTAATCGTTGGTGCCTGCTTGTCTTCCAGAAAGTACTGCAAAATTCGCACTGCACATACAATCGGATTACACAAGCTTTGGTGACAACAGACAACACATAGAACCATTCATAATATTCTAGTAAGTTCCAATCATGCAGATGCATCTTTCACTGAGCGTTAACTTCAAGTTGCTAGTGGGTGAAATGCAGTTCTTGAAAAAAGGATAAATATGTACACATGTCAACAGTGACACTCACGTCCTGGTTGCAGGACCATTCAATTTCTTTGATCTCCTCAAATAACGAACTTATTTAAAGATTCCTCTTGTTAGAATGCTCAGCAGCAACATTCTACAACCTCCACTATACAACCAATATTTGCAATGGTGTCTTCTGAGAAGCCCTTTAAGGCGTATTAACTCTGTTCATATGAGGGAGATATCTGTCTCGCCGCTGCGTAGAGAGTGCGCCACGTGACGACTATGTCATCAGGTAGCGCGACTCCGCAAATCTCCTCGCAGGGACAGGAGAACATTTGATGCCAAGCAAGAAGCCTTCAAGCATCCATCTGCTAAGTAGGAGGAGCTTCGCTGGAAATGATGTCATATGATTCCACCCCCGTGTGAATACCCCATTAGCATCTCGAGCAGTATGGCTGTTCCAAAGATTTGTAGATGGCTGGCCAAGTCGCTTAGGTAATGCGAAGGTTTTGGAATCATTCCCCACCTGTGGCAAGTTGCTTTTTCATCCACTTTCATTTTCATTAATTTATTGTTGCTTCATTTCATTTATTAAGCACAAGTAATTTCCCCTATGTTTTCCTTGGTGTCAGTGTTTGTTGGCTTCTCTTTAAAACTGGGGTTTCAGGCAACTTTTAAATATTCAAGGTAAGAAACTTCATATAGGGAGGCTAAGCCATGGACACTGTTTCTAGAGAAACAATGGAAGATATTTTCCTTTGAGAGTGTTACTCTCTCACTAAGTTACTGCAACGTGGCGTTTCCACAGCCACCAGCAACCGAATTGCTTAAATCACCGTTGCCATCGTGGAGCTAGACAAAGCCAGACCATTTCTTTGGTTAATTGGTTTACAGCATGCTCATCACAGCTCCATTTTTAAGCAATACACTCTGCCTGGCAGAAAATAAGTTTCAGCCATTTGGCTTTTGCATGACAAGTATCTTAATTTGGGTCAAGTCATACACAACTAAAAATCATGCCAGAAGGCAATTGACATCACTATACAACTTAGAAACACCACCTGAACAGCTTGAAACAAGTGTCCAACCCAGCAGCTGCTTAGCTGCAAGAAATTGCAGTTAAGAAAAAGGAGATTTTACTAGAGGTGTGCAAATATTTAATAGTATATTTTGAATTGAATATCGATTTGAATCAAGGAAAAATGCTGGATGTCGAATCAAACATCACAAAATGTTTCACAAAGTTTAATGCTTACAAATTTCATGCAAGAAAATACAGTGCTGCACATGCTCAGAAGTCTCCTAGCATTTCATAACAAGAAGATAGCATGTTATCAGCAATATAGGTACATAGAGATCAAGGCCTACATTATGGTCCGCTCTTACTAAAGGGAACACCAAATAAGTATGTGAGCGCTGATCACAGCACAATTCTGATATATGAACGCATATGAACGCCTGGAAAATAGATCTTTTATGAATAGACAATTCTATTCTAGCACTTGATTCTATTGAATAGAATGAAGTGCTTTTTTTCCGCTGAAACTGTACGGAATTAGTGATGCTTTGTTGTACTGAAAACCAACGAGGTTCTCAGTTTAATAGTAAGCCTGTGTTTTGCGGCAATCATTAATTTATTGCATAGAAAGCTTTGCTTTCCAGTTTTTCTCCAGAATGCAGAAGGGCTATCCCAGCTTTACGGCAAGTATAAAGTATCGTAAGGCCAATATGTAGTGACAGACAAAAAGGCTGCGCATCACGTCACTTGCATTTTCAGTGCTGACAGTAAAGAGCAGCCACCGTCTGCTCCATATCATTGTCAAATTCAGCATGATTTGCCATCTGTCAAAAAGATTCTACAATCTTCAGGGTCCCTGCAAGTTCAGGTTACCTCCCTACCCCCCACTCCACCACTTTATCATCCGCCATCTGTGCCAACGCATGCAACCAGGAAATGATACTGCAGTGCCTGCCTTGTAAACCTATTTTTGTGGAGGGTTGCTTGAAGCTACACAAACACACACAAAAAAAGACCGATGTGCATCTATGAACAGTGTCGGTAATGAGAGACTGTCATTCGGTGTCTAGCAAAGATGGCAGCCGTGAACATTTTTGCCATGTTCGTTGCCATCCTGCTCACTCGCTTTCATTTGTGAGGTCGTATGTCAGATTTCTGGGTGTTGTGCGGCTGCTACGAATTGTTCTGCTTCGATTTGACAACAAACCATAATTTAAATCTCCGATTCCCAATGAAGCTGTGCCGATTAAGCCTGGTGACTTAGCCAGTGTGGCCATGACGAAAATTCGCCGCCGGCCGATGTAGCAACCAGCCACAAGTGGCCGTGGAATACTTGCCTCTAGATGTTTATACATGTGATTCGGTCCCTAGTTCAGGCATGTGGATTAGATTGATGGCTGTGGAAGAGATGTGAAGTTCATCGCCGCATATGCAACACGATCCGCATGCCTATCAGTGGCTAATCGAACCAATCTTTGCACTTTACGAAATACACACTGCTTGTGTTGCCATTTCTGTGACGTCATCCTGATACGCACTGTGTGTGCCTGAGTCACAGACACGCACTGAGATAAGCGCTATGCTTTCATTTTCTTTGAGCAGTTCTCACACAAGTCATGTGACCTTTCTGGCTGTATATATCTTTATGACCGAACATTAAAGGATTCATTCTTGGTCATAAGACGACGAGCGTCTATCAGTCTGTCTGACATGGTGTCAGAAGTGGCTTTGTCAAAGCTGACTACGATGTAGCGCTGCAACAGCCCGTCAACAAGCGAACGAGCGCCTGCTTCCACAAGAGCAAGTCCTCTCGGCGACAGTCGTCAAGCAACGCTTCAGCACGGCGGGAATCAAGCTTCCTAGGCCCTTCGACTTCCAGTACGCTGCAGACTGGCCCCCCTTTATGGAAGAATTCAATTACTACAGATTCGCATCCGGACTACATGAGAAACCAGATGAAGTACAAAGAAGGACTCTTCTCTATACAGTGGGCAGAAAGTCACGGGAGATTCTTCGGTCGCTAAACGTCAACGACGAAGAAGTAGAGGACTTCAACCTCATAAAGTCAAAATTTAAGGGCTGTTTCGCCCATACCAAGAACACAGTCTACGAGAGTGCTCACTTTAATCTACGCCGCCAACAACTGGGAGAAACAGTAGACCAGTTTGCAGCTGAGCTTCACAGGCTAGCAGACCGATGCGAGTTCAATGAAAAGAATTAACGCCTAATAAGAGACCGCTTCGTAGTAGGACTACAAGACCAGCTTCTCTCGGAAGAACTACAGATGGATCCTAATCCCATGCTGAGCACTGCTTTGGCAAAAGCGCGTACAAGCGAAACGGTAAAGAAACAGCAAGCCGAGCTAAAAGAGTACGAGGGCACTATCTCAGAAGCTTGCGGCGCCGCAGTAAAGCAAAAATGAATAAAGGGAAAAGCAGACATCGACCCGTTCGTAGCAATTGCTACAAAGGAAACCCATACGGGTTCCTCGAAAGAAAAGCCTCATAGTTGAAGAAAAATTCGTCCTGGTCCTTTGCTTCGGGTTGTCGACAAATTCGACTTCGCCCCGCCATCTGCTAGCCGCCTGGCTAGCTCAGATGGTAGAGCGGCTGCCCCGGAAAGGCGGTGTTCCCGGGTTCGAGTCCCGGACCAGGACGAATTTTTCTTGAACTATGAGGCTTTTCCTTTCGAGGAACCCGTATGGGTTTCCTTTGTAGCAATTGCTACGAACGGATGGATGTCTGATTTTCCCTTTATTCATTACTTCTCTCCACCTTGTGGGCTTCTGCAGAAATACTACGTCAAACTCTTGCCTTTGCTTCGTGTTGTCGACAAATTCGACTTCGCCCCGCCATCTGCTAGCCGCCTGGTTAGCTCAGATGGTAGAGTGGCTGCCCCGGAAAGGCGGTGGTCCCGGGTTCGAGTCCCGGACCAGGACGAATTTTTCTTCAACTATGAGGCTTTTACATCGAGGAACCCGTATGGGTTTCCTTTGTAGCAATAGCTATGAACGGGTGGATGTCTGCTTTTCCCTTTATTCATTACTTCTCTCCACCTTGCGGGCTTCCGTAGAACTACTACGTCAAGTAAAGCAAAAAGTTTACACGCGATCAGAAGCCAGGTTATCGTGGAAAGTTCTGCAATTTCTGCGCCGGACCATTTCATCCGGGAAGCAGTTGTCCAGCGAAACAAGAGAGATGCAGGTTTTGCCGAAAATTGGGCCACTTCAAAAAGGCGTGCCGAAAAAAGGGGCAAGCAGACGGGAATCTTGATGACATTGCCGAACCTGATAAATTTCTTGGCACGGTCGAGCAGTCGGCAAACGCACCATCTGAGCACTTCATCACAGTACTGATAAACGACCATAAGCTCCGCATGAAAGTAGATATGGGAGCCGAAGTGACAGTCGTCGGGGAAAATTTTCCTTCACTTCCATGTTCTCTGGACAAAGCAGGTGATCTTAAAGGACCGAACACTGCAAGCATTCGTACGATCGGAAAGTTTGATGCTGAAGTAGCTTGGAAAGACAACTGTTCGAAGCAGACCATTTACGTTGTGCACAACTTGCACACGCCCTTGTTGGGACTGCCAGCTATCAAAGCCCTAGGAATCGTTCACTTCCTAGATGACTTAGAAACTGCTGACGACATTGTAAGCAGGTATCCTAAGATATTCCAAGGCACGGGATCCATATCTGGAGAACATACCATACGTCTCGTGCCGAATGCAACACCGTACGCCCAGTCTACACCCAGACGGATTCCTATTCCCATGAAGGAAAATGTCAAGCAAGAACTGGACAGACTATAACGAGAAGAAATGATACAAAAGGTCGAAGAACCTACAGAATGGTGCACTCCTATTGTACCCGTAATGAAGCCATCTGGAGCAGTAAGGATATGCGTCGACTTAACTCAACTGCAATTTGTCAGACGGGAGCGTCATCAGCTACCAAAGGTAGAGCAAGTTATGGGAAGCTTCCAGGAGGCCAAGGTCTTTTCTAAACTGGATGCGAATTCATGATTCTACCAGATAAAGCCTTCCGAAGAGTGCCAAACCACACCGCTTTCAATACGCCGTATGGGTGGTATGCTACCGCTGGTTGCCGTTTGGGATCACATTCGCACCAAAAATTTTTTAAAGAAAGTTCTCGCAGGTCTTCGAAGGCCTAGATGGCATACTGAACTACATGGACGACATTCTGGTGTACGGCAAGAACAAAGTGGAACATGACAACCGCCTTCATAACATGCTCGACCGACTGGAGCAAATAGAAGTAACCCTTAACAGGGAAAAACGTTATTTCGCTGTTGAGCAAGTAGCATTCCTGGGCATGATCATTGGCGCAAATGGTGTGCACCCAGATCCTGAGATGATCAGAGCAATAAAGGAGTTGCCTCGACCCCAAAACGTCGCTGAGCTTCGTTCTTTATTAGGCATGATGAACCACCTAGCAAGGTTTCTTCCTGATGCTGCGTCTATATTTGCGCCTTTACGCTGGCTCCTCAACAAAGACAGCTACTGGTGTTGGGGAACTCAACAAGAGGAAGCTTTTGAGAAGATCAAGACTACTCTCAGCTCGAACAGATGCCTGGCAAGGTACAACCCCATATACTCGACAATCGTTTCAGCGGACGCGTCTTCGCAAGGACTTGGCGCCGTACTACTCCAGGATCAGCCATCTGGCGAACGACGTCCAGTAGCATATGCCTCCAGATCGCCCACGAAAACAGAGCAGAGGTATTCACAAATCGAAAAGGAAGCGTTGGCTTCGACCTGGGCAGCAGACCGCTAAGACGAATTTGAGAGGCCTCACGTGTTTATCTTAGACAGACCACAAGCCTCTCCTTCCGCTACTGGGTCGCGATCTTGTCAATTCTCTTCCACCAAGAATCCAAAGGTTCATGATCCGTCTTATGTGGTACTCGTTCACGCTCACACACGTCCTGGGTAAAACCATCGCTACAGCGGACACTCTTTCTGGAGCCAGAGTGATGAACACGGGACTGTCTATTGGGGAATTGTCTGAAGCTGACGTCTCGGCTCACGTGGATGGAGTCGTCCGATGTGCGCTCTTAGATGACATGCTCGACTGCATACGCTCAGAGCAGGCAAGGGACCCCGAGTGCGCATTGTTGCTCAAAGCTTGCATGCAAGGTTCGCCCGCAAAAGACCGGCTACAGCAAGTTCTCAAACCGCTCTGGGCGCATCGTGGCAACATCACATTTTGCAAGCAGTTGCTTCTAAAGGACTCCAGACTAGTAATCCCAAGAGCTCTGCGGAAAGAAAGGCTTCAGAGAATCCACGAAGGGCATCAAGGCATTGTCCGCTGCCGTGCAAACGCTAAGAAATGAGTCTGGTGGCCAGGAATTAGCCAGGAAATTGCAATAACCGTAGTCAACTGCCAAGCTTGTGCTGCAGAGCGGACCCAATTTTCCTAACCGATGATGCCATCTGAAACAACGGAGCTTTGGATACAGATACCATTCCAGGTATCCTGAGCTGGCCCTACTGGATCAAGGAACATCGTCACAGGTGGTCATCAGGCATCTGAAAAGCATCTTCGCCAGACATGGCATCCCGAAAATGGTAATATCAGACAATGGACCACACTTAATCTCATTTGCATTCATTGATTTTGCAAGAAAATACGGCTTCAAGCATGTCACAACGAGCCCTCGTTACCCACAAGCTAACGGCGAAGCTGAGCGCATGGTAGGGACTCTCAAAAGACTACTGAAGAAAGTGCGAGATCCATATATTGCCTTGCCGAATTATAGAAACACACCGGGCCCAACCAGCTATAATCCAGCGCAACTGCTAATAAGCCGCCACCTATGCTCACGAGTGCCATGCATGCAATCCGCTTTAAAACTGGGAGTGGTAACCGTTGCTTGGAAAAAGCAGGACGTAAAATACAGACAGAAACAAAAGATGTATTTTGACAGACGTCATGCTGCAAGACCTCTTCCCAGTTTATCCGCAGACAACTAAGTATGGCTGAGAGACAGATGCGCTGAGGGCACAGTCCTTCGTCCTTCCTCAACACCAAAATCCTACTGGGTCCAGACTACAGGGAGCACCGTACGCAGAAACAGAAGCCATCTGTTCTTGCTCCCAAATGGAGGAGAAACCAGTCCCATCTCAGCCGGACAGCCTCAACAAAGCAGCCTGCCAACGGACACAACCGACAACAAGGACATCATGGCTAAGCAATCGTCCGACACCCAAGAGACCCTTCCACCGAACGAAACTTCGAGACCAGAGCAAAGAACGACGCGACATGGGCGCGTCATATGAGCGCCGAAAAAACTCGGCATTGATGACTGCTTTCTAGAGT
This sequence comes from Dermacentor variabilis, assembly GCF_050947875.1. Lineage (NCBI taxonomy): Eukaryota > Metazoa > Arthropoda > Arachnida > Ixodida > Ixodidae > Dermacentor > Dermacentor variabilis. The sequence goes on along the minus strand of NC_134574.1, from coordinate 15,160,190 downwards.
GCTTTCCTTTCTTGGTAGGCACACAGTGCTTGTAAAACGGGGAAGATGTGACGTCATCTTGATAAGCACTGTGTGTGCCTGAGCCACAAACAAGCGCTGAGATAAGCGCTATGCTTTCAGTTTCTTTGACCAGTTCTCACACAAGTCATTTGACCATTCTGGCTGTACATATATATCTTTATGACGGAACATTGAAGGTTTCATTCTTGGTCATGAGACAACGAGCGTCTGTCTGTCTGTCTGACAATTTCTTCTGGTTGGGTGTCGGTGGCTAATCGACCCAATCTTTGCACTTTACGAAATACACACTGCTTGTGTTGCCGTTCCCTTCGGTTGGGTGTTGCATTATCATTTCGATCGATCCTGTCAACCTGGAAGAACCTTGTACTGGCAGAGGTGACCCCTGCTAACATGGTGCCGTGAGTTTTTGTAATCCCCGCAATGACCTCACGTCGGGGAGTGCTTGCAGTGACAAAGTGCGCATCTGCATTAGCTGGGGCAGCGCATTCATGGCGCACACAACGGTCCAAGTTCAGTTGCTTATTCATTTATTTATTCATTTATTCAGTTACCTCACAGGTTCCCAAAGAAGTATTGTGTGAGGGGAGGATGCAGGGAATTAGCAAAAAGAAAGGAGTACAAAGAAATTATATACTGTTAGCAAGTAAACAATAAAGAAGAAATATCGAACAATATAAGTAATGCAATAAATGAAGCAAAACGACTGTGTGAAGTAGCAAGAAAGGAGTACAAAGAAATTATACAATTGGTAGCTGGTGAAGATGAAAGAAGAAGTCTCTAACAATGTTAACGCAATACAAAACAAACAAAAAAAACCATACGACTTCACTAAAAGTATTTACTTAGGTGCGCAGTAAGGTTTAGTTGTGATGAATAATGGAAATAATATGCATAAGCGTGCCTTGAAGGATACAGAATCAAGAATGTCAACTATGTCGTTTGGTAGGTTACTCCAATGCTGAATGGCACGTGGCAACGTGGAGGAATTGAAAGCATTAATTCGGCCAAAGATACACTGGAAACTGAGATTATGCATTTGCTCAGATGTACAAGATGGATGAGTGAGGTGGCAGGGTGGATGGGCGCGTGCTATGGCCTAGTTTGTGAAACAGTCAAAGCAATGCTATGCTGCTTCGTGATTCAAAATATGAGAGGGATAAAGATGACTTAATGCTACTCATGCTAGAGTCGTGGTGATAATCTCTGACAATGAAATGAGCGGTGCAGTTTTGGACTGACTTGAGAGTCGCGACTAGGTCAAGTCAGTTGTGCCTCCATTTGTGAAAATATTCAAGTCATTGCAAGGCACAAGAATGAGTACGTCAGGATATTTGTAGTAGTTGCAGCAACAGCAAAAGGTGTGGTCAGTAAGCCATCAGTCGCTCTGTCGGACATCTTATAAGAAGTTATCCTATTTTGAATATGCAGGTGAATTGCATGCCTACTTAGTCACGCTTTAGTTTGTTTTTTAAACTTTGGTTATGGGCCCTAAAGCAGATCTGAGATGCATCATAGCCACTTGGCTCTTTGATAATGGATATGTTTCGGCGGATGTATATATATTTCTGGTTTTTTCAAAAAGTAAATTTACATTGAAGTCACTCAGCCTCATTCACGTTCATCTCCTTCACATCATGCTTTCTTGCTGTGAAATTACATCATAGATCACCGATGAGCCTGCTCACATAGTAATTTGCTTTTGAAAAAACCACTTGAAATTCACATTTTTGACATATGTATGTGTTTTAGCCATTGGATTGGCTTAGTTACACCACTACTGGTGAGCCAATGCACTGATGCCAAAATGGCTGGGTATTAGCGACAATGCAAAAAGAGCGTAAATTACTGTTGTTATTGTGCCACTCGTTCACACGGCAAGTTGCCAATGGGCCATTCAAATCTGTGGGATACTTTTTGCTGGCCTCTCAATGCATCATGCTTGTGTTTCTTTTGCATATACAAGATCACAATTTTTTCCCACCGATATCCACGCTATGCTTATAATGAATGCCTGGTACAGCAAAGGCATTCTCATGTCAGGTGCAACTTTGTTACAAGGAGGCTCGATGGTATGGGCATAATTTTCCACATAGACTCTGAAATGTTGGTGGCAGGCGTATGTTGTTTTTCTGGCACCAAGAAAATTGAAGAAAGTTTGTGCAGCTGTTCAAAGAAGAAACTTGGGCATTAATGCTGTTGTAGTGCATTGGTCATAGCTGTGTTACTGATTGCAGGATGCCTTGTGGGTGTATTGGCCAGACTGGCGGGTAGGTGAATGTTAGGTTGAGGGAGCAAGTGCTCTCCTTCAGGAGAAAGGCCCACACTTGCCTGCCCACTGAGCAGACACCTTTATATCGCGTTGCCACAGTGCCCTCTGGAGCTCCCTGGGCGTCGCAACAATACCGTCTTGACAGCTGTAATTAACCATGACTTCTCACAAAAGCCTTGCAGAAACTGCAGCACTTACCTTTGTGCTTATGTGCAACAGTCCAGAGGGGAGGTAAAATGGTAGGGAGGAGGTAGGACGAGTAAACAGAGAATCGGCAGAAGCGACACAGTCACAAAATGAGTGAATAACAGCCTTGAGACTCTGATTGCAGCTTTCGTGCATGGGAGGAGAGAAAAGGTGACGTAAGAAGGCAAGGAAAGGCTACTATGAGACAGGAAAGTTGTGGACAAATTATATAAATTTAATTTTAAGGTATGGTACGGTACATTTATGCTATTTCTGGAGAATATCCACCAATGATTGCGATATTCCTTAATGCAAAATTTGAGCGCATCTCTGTACGTGGTTTCATTGCGTGATATATTGAGGCATCATGCCAATCACAGCACTGACTGGCAGAGCCACGACGTGCGGCGCTGTACTATAAAAATCGTCCACACAGTTGCTGCTTCTCAGTAACTGCAGCTTATGCAACCGTAATTTTTGCTGGGTAACGCTTGCGACAAATGCTATGCGAAAAGGCGAGCTTTCCGCTTTCTTTTTTCCTTTCCCCCACCGGCTTGAGATAACTTCTCATTCTAGCATGTACACTGTCCTTAGCAGAGTGGAATACTGCACACATAAGGCGCACAAGACAGCACAGCCCCTTCACTGCACCCTTCACTGCAACTCAGACCTCCGGCACGACTGCGCCGACGCGAAGCGTCTCTTCTGTGTCGGTTGTGGCTGGGAGTTGCCTTCACGAAAGCTTACTCATCACTAATTCGAATGGCTGATAGTCCTGCATGTGATGTTTGCGGATGCGAGGAGAAGATTGATCACTTACTGTGCCGCTGTCCTCAGTCTCAAGCACAGTTTCAAGCACAAAGAGAATCTTTGTCCAACAAATTGAGGAAACTAGATGATCGTCCTCTGAGTGAACAGACATTACTAGAGCACCGTCCCCTCCAATCATCGGCTCAGAAGGCAGTGAAGGCACTTTTGTACTTTCTGAGAACGTCTGGTTTGTTTGAGCGACTTTGACCCAATGACTATCTGTGCACGTCTCTATACCATCTCTCTTTCTCTTCTCTCTTCCCCTTCTCCCTTGCCCCAGCGTAGGGTAGCCAACCAGACTCTTGACTGGTTAACATCCCTGCCTTCCTTATATATATAAGCTTCCCGCGCCGGCCAGTGCCACTGCTGCCACAGATGTGTGGGCGTCTATCGTGACACACAGTGCTCCGCGTTCGCTCTTTCATTCTTCACTGTGCTCGTTCACTCAGTTACGCCAAGGGACAACGCCGACAGTCACCACGGGAACGGCCGCGTAAAAGCTGAGCTCTAATAAACACTGTGAAAATTTCTCAAGTGCACAACTGACGTAGGGCGTGCAGATGCAAAACTACATTAAAGCACCACAGCATCTAGACAACACTACGGAAGCGGCTGCACGTCAAATCAACACTTCTGTGCCCGCTGCTGTGGCTTTGTGGGTAAGGCATTGCTTCAGATTACAGTTTCGATCTTGTCCATGGCAGCTGCATTTCACCGGAGGCCAAATACAAAAACGCTTGTGTATATAGGTTTAAGTGCACATTAAACAACCCTAGGGGGTCAAAATTCAACCAGAGTCTGCCATTACAGCGTGCCTCATAATTCGATTGTGGTTTTGGCATGTACAGCTGCTTACTTCAGTTAATGTTTAGCACTTTTGCCACGATGCGATGTGTGTGAGGCAATGCCAGTGCTAACCTATGAACAGTTGTGCACAACGCGTCAAGTGAGCACATCACGCTGTGCATTATGTGTACTATGCAGACAAAGAGCTGTGGTGCATGCAAGCATGGCGTTAGAAGTAGGTTAAGTGTAGTGATGACACGTAAAAAAATGAGACTCCGGCACCAGTTTCTTTTCTTGCCGAAAGGTGGCGCCACATGTGTCGGGGCTCGCCTGGCTATGCCCAGAGGCTTATGCAGTCTGGTTTTCGAGCGTGTTTAAAGCAATCGAAGGGGCTTGTAAAGAAAGTGTGACCGTGCTATATTGATCACATAAGTTAAAGATAAATTTTTTGAAAAGTTTGATGCATGAGGGCTCAGCATGCAGCAAAAAAAGCTCATTGTCACCGCGCCTGGCCTTGATGTGCCTACCTGGGTAATGTACGGGCAGCCGATCCCATGACCTCGTTCTAGTAAACCTACGTGTGCGCTGAGTGTATTGCATTTGCTCTGTATTTGTTCTCGCATGATCATTTCTATGTATTTTATGGTCAACGCCGCATAAAGAGCGAACATGTGCCACTGTTGCGTTATGTGTGAGCCATACCTCCGCTCCATAATATAAACAAACGGGTATCCACGTCAACAGGCGCTCATGTTGTGCAGCTGCAAAGATGGTCTGTGCAAAAACATTTGGAGCATATACAATGACAAGGTATGGTAAGTGAACCAATTAAAGCACTAATATTTATCGGGACATAGCACAGGTACATTTTGTGTCTACGTCAACCTTGCAGCTGAGGTCATGCGACCGAACAGAATATTTGCCATGCACCGCTAATATAGTTGCTAATCCTGTACACATCTGTAGGAAGCAGAATGCTTTAAGGTGCGACCAGGTTAAGGGAGAATGCAGTCAAGTGGGTGACAGCTTGTGATGAATGGCTATGAAGCTGTTCTCTGAAGCAGGTGACGTGCTTCTGTGTTTTTAAATAAATTTATAAAAACAAATACGTAACAATACGTTGACAATTTTATTCACAGTATTGACCTTACCTATGCAATCCACAATTTTACCTTAAGAGGGCAGTCATAGCTCGAGGATAAATAACAGCGCTACCCGCCCTGTGGAAAACTATATTGTATAGGGATGGTAAACAATACGAAAGAATGCAGAATGGTGCACAATACAGTGGACAACAAGAAGAAAACCCACTTTATTTATTTATTTATTTATTTATTTAGTATACTGTTAGAGCGCAAAGGCACTACAGAAAGAAGCGGAGGAAAAGATGGCAAGGCTTGCAGCAATATATATATATATATATATATATATATATATATATATATATATATATATATATATATATTGGGTAATGTACGGGCAGCCGATCCCATGACCTCGTTCTAGTAAACCTACGTGTGCGCTGAGTGTATTGCATTTGCTCTGTATTTGTTCTCTGTATATATATATATATATATATATATATATATATATATATATATATATATATATATATATATATTACAAGCCGTCTTGTAAAGCAATCTTGAACTTTTGGTCACCAGTTATGCTGGCGATTGTGGAGGGAAGGGGATTCCATGCGACACTTGTTCTAGGAACAAAAGAGTCATTACACAATTTTGTGAGACAAGAAGGTAGACCCACCTTGAAGCGATGATCTGTCCTTGAAAATATATAATGAAGTGGATGAAACAGAACGTCCTTCAGCTCGTTGTTATAATCATCATACGCCTGGCTACGCCCACTGCAGGGCAAAGGCCTCTCCCATACTTCTCCAACTACCCCGTTCATTTACTAATTGTGACCATGTTGTCCCTGCAAACTTCTTAATCTCGTCCGCCCACCTAACTTTCTTCCGCCCTCTGCTACGCTTCCCTTCCCTTGGAATCCAGTCCGTAACCCTTAGTGACCATCGGTTATCTACCCTCCTCATTACATGTCCTGCCCATGCCCATTTCTTTTTCTTGATTTCAACTAAGATGTCATTAACTCGCATTTGTTCCCTCACCCAATCTGCTCTTTTCTTATCCCTTAACGTTACACCTACCATTCTTCTTTCCATAGCTCGTTGCGTCGCCCTCAATTTAAGTAGAACCCTTTTCGTATGCCTCCAGGTTTCTGTCCCGTACGTGAGTACTGGTAAGACACAGCTGTTATGAACTTTCCTCTTGAGGGATAACGGCAACCTGCTGTTCATGATCTGAGAATGCCTTCCAAACGCACCCCAGCCCATTCCTATTCTTCTGATTATTTCAGTCTCATGATCCGGATCCGCAGTCACTACCTGTCCTAAGTACATATATTCCCTTACCACTTCCAGTGCCTCACTACCTATCGTAAACTGCTGTTCTCTTCCGAGAGTGTTAAACATTACCTTAGTTTTCTGCAGATTAATTTTTTAGACCCACCCTTCTTTGCCTCTCCAGGTGAGTGAGCATGCATTGCAATTGGTCCCCTGAGTTACTAAGTAAGGCAATATCATCAGCAGATTGCAAGTTACTAAGGTATTCTCCATTAACTCCTATCCCCAATTCCTCCCATCCAGGTCTCTAAATACCTCCTGTAAACACGCTGTGAATAGCATTCGAGAGATCGTATCTCCCTGCCTGACGCCTTTCTTTATTGCGATTTTGTTGCTTTCTTTATGGAGGATTACGGCGGCTGTGGAGCCGCTATAGATATCTTTCTGTATTTTTACATATGGCTCGTCTACGCCCTGATTCCGCAATGCCTCCATGACTGCTGAGGTTTTGACTGAATCAAACGCTTTCTCGTAATCAATGAAAGCTATATATAAGGGTTGGTTATATTTCGCACATTTTTCTATCACCTGAATGATAGTGTGAATATGGTCTATTGTTGAGTAGCCTTTACGGAATTCTGCCTGGTCCTTTGGTTGACAGAAGTCTAAGGTGTTCCTGATTCTATTTGCGACTACCTTAGTAAATAGTTTGTAGGCAACGGACAGTAAGCTGATCGGTCTATAATTTTTCAAGTCTTTGGCGTCCCCTTTCTTATGGATTAGGATTATGTTAGCGTTTTCCCAAGATTCCGGTACGCTCGAAGTCATGAGGCATTGCGTATACAGGGTGGCCAGTTTCTCTAGAACAATCTGCCCACCATCCTTCAACAAATCTGCTGTTACCTGATCCTCCCCAGCTGCCTTCCCCCTTTTGCATAGCTCCCAAGGCTTTCTTTAGTTCTTCCGGCCTTACCTGTGGGATTTCGTATTCCTCTAGACTATTCTCTCTTCCATTATCGTCGTGGGTGCCACTGGTACTGTATAAATCTCTATAGAACTCCTCAGCCACTTGAACTATCTCATCCATATTAGTAATGATATTGCCGGCGTTGTCTCTTAACGCATACATCTGATTCTTGCCAGTTCCTAGTTTCTTCTTCACTGCTTTTAGGCTTCCTCCGTTCCTGAGAGCATGTTCAATTCTATCCGTATTATACTTCCTTATGTCAGCTGTCTTACGCTTGTTGAGAAACTTCGAAAAGTTCTGCCAGTTCTATTCTAGCTGTAAATTTAGAGGCTTTCATACATTGGCGTTTCTTGATCCGATCTTTCGTCTCCTGCGATAGCTTACTGGTATCCTGGCTAACGGAGTTGCCACCGACATCTATTGCACACTCCTTAATGATGCCCACAAGATTATCGTTAATTGCTTCAACACTAAGCTCCTCTTCCTGAGGTAACGCCGAATACCTGTTCTGTAGCTTGATCTGGAATTCCTCTATTTTCCCTCTTACCACTAACTCATTGATCGGCTTCTTATGTACCAGTTTCTTCCGTTGCCTCCTCAGGTCTAGGCTAATTCGACTGCTTACCATCCTATGGTCACTGCAGCGCACCTTGCTGAGCATGTCCACATCTTGTATGATGCCAGGGTTAGCGCAGAGTATGAAGTCTATTTCATTTCTAGTCTCGCCATTCGGGTTCCTCCACGTCCACTTTCGGCTATCCCTCTTGCGGAAGAAGGTATTCATTATCCGCATATTATTCTGTTCTGCAATGTCTACTAATAGCTCTCCCCTGCTATTCCTAGTGCCTATGCGATATTCCCCGCCGCCTTGTCTCCAGCCTGCTTCTTGCCTACCTTGGCATTGAAGTCGCCAGTCAGTATAGTGTATTTTATTTTGACTTTACCCATCGCCGATTCCACGTCTTCATAGAAGCTTTCGACTTCCTGGTCATCATGACTGGATGTAGGGGCGTAGACCTGTACAGCCTTCATTTTGTACCTCTTATTGAGTTTCACAACAAACCTGCCACCCTCTCATTAATGCTATAGAATTCCTGTATGTTACCAGCTATATTCTTATTAATCAGGAATCCGACTGCTAGTTCTTGTCTCTCCGCTAAACGCCGGTAGCACAGGACGTACCCACTTTTTAGCACTGTATATGCTTCTTTTGGCCTCCTAACTTCACTGAGCCCTATTATATCCCATTTACTGCTCTCTAACTGCTCCAGCAGTACTGCTAGACTCGCTTCACTAGATAACGTTCTAGCGTTAAACGTTGCCAGGTTCATATTCCAATGGCGGCCTGTCCGGAGCCAATGATTCTTAGCACCCTCTGCTGCGTCGCAGGTCTGACCGCCGCCGTGGTCAGTTGCTTCGCAGCTGCTGTGGACTGAGGGCCGGGGTTTGGTTGTTGTGTTCATATAGGAGGTTGTGGCCAATTACTACACCTGGGTGGCAAATCCTGCTCTGGTGAGGGAGTGCGTTACCGGTTCTGGTCACCGGGATCAGGCCACACTCCAGGCCTACTTATGCAATTTTATCAACACGCGGATTTTTTTTAATCCGGTGGAAAATTGCGCGGCACAGGGATTTGAACCATGGACCTCTTGCACGTGAGGCGGGGGTTCTACCTCTACGGCGCTGCTGCACTCGTTGTTATAATAATAGATTTTATGAAAAAGTTTAAGGCGGCATGACTTTCGACACAACGAAAGGTCAGGCAAGTTTAGGGTTTTCTTCATAGATGTGACATTGGAATGACGTGAATAATTCAATAAGATGAAACGTGCTCCGCAATTCTAAATGGCTTCTAGAGTTTGAGTGAGTCTAGTCTGAGTAGGATACCATATGGCGAATGCGCACTCTAATTTAGAACGTACCAAGGTTTTGTAAAGTGTTAACTTCAGGGACGATGGGGCATCAAAAAAGTTTCGATAACCAAGCATGTGATTGGCGTTGCTCGTTACATATTCGACATGTGTATTCCACGAAAGATTGGAAGAAATGTGAACACCAAGGTATTTATAACTGTCAACAGATGGTAATGGAATATCATTGAGGCAGTAAGTACGGTGGACAATGATTAGTGCTGTGGCGAGAAACTTGCATACTTTTACACTTTGTTATATTAAGTGTCATGAGCTATTGACTGCACCATTGAAATATCTTATCTAGATCACGTCGCAGGTTGAGATAATTGCATGGTTAGTAATTTCTGGTAAACGACGCAGTCATCTGCAAACAGTCGGACAGTTGAAGAAGAAAAGCAAGTAGGAAGATCATTAATATAAATCAAGAAGAACAGAGGGCCCAAAACAGACCATTGCAGGGCATCAGATGCTACGGCAGAATTAGGTGAAGAGAAGTCGTTAGCTATCACAAACTGACTACGGTTAGAGAGAAATTCCTTAATCCATCCAAGTAAATTGGGGTCTATGTTAAGTTGATTAAGCTTGAAGATAAGTAGATCATGTGATATGGAGTGAAATACTTTAGCAAAATCTAATTATATGCAATCAGTATCAAAGTCATGATCCGCGTTAATGAACAAGTCGTTAGTAAAACAGCAATTGCGTTTCGCACGAAACTGCTTCACGAAATCCATACTGATAAATGCTGAAGAAGGAATTGGACTGAACGAATTCAATGAGGTGTGAGTACATTATATGCTCTAGGATTTTTACCGGAATGGATGTTAATGATATGGGGCGGTAGTTATTGGGGGAATGTACATCACCACATTTATGCACAGGCACCACGTTCCCTATCTTTCAATTGGAGGGCAGTGTAGACATCTGTATTCACTGTTGAAAAAGCTTTGACAATATTAGTGAAGAATAAACTTGTGTACACTTCAACATTTTTCATGAGATACAATCTGGACTAGCTGACAAAGACACTTTTAAGTTGACAATCAGGCTTTCTACACCAACTGCACCTATAGCAATAGAATTCATTGGTAAAAAGTTGGTTTTTGGTATATGCGGAAATACTGTGGGGGTGCTCTTATGAAAATGAGTAACAAACGCATTGTTCAGAACATTGCAACATTCGCTTTGAACTACTGGAACATTAGATTGGATTAAGTGAATGTGTGTCCTTTTTGTATCGTTAATAATGCCCCAAAATTTATGAGGATTAGAATGAAGTAGCAAAGGAAGAGTTTTATCAAAGAATTCCTTCTTGACTTTTGAAACCGCAGTACAGAATAAAGCTGTCACTTACTGAGCAGTAAACGTACGTTTTTTTTATCCATGATCAGTTTACTTATGCGAAGAGAGTACGGCTTCCCGGCTACCTTTGCAAATTCTGTTAGTTTCCTCATTGAGTTTCACGTAGCTCTGCAGTAATCTTCGCTAGCAGATACACCAGTCCCCTTAACCTTACGTTTCAGCGCCCAGACTGCATCCCTGACTTTGGGCGTTTATTATGCTTTGGGCGTTAGTGCATTATTTATACCAGCACAGCACATGCACAACATAAAGCTGTCAGAACAATGGATTACAATGAGCATTTTAAAACAAGAAACAATACTAGGCAAGCTTTGAAAGCTTCCACTGCTTGTTTGTCTTGTCTGCTTCAGTGTTTCGCAGCTGCTTGCAGTACTGTCTCATTCTGATTCCCACATAATGATGAAGCACTTGCAACATAAGATGAGCCTTGTGATGATAACAGGGAAAAGACAAACTATAGTTTTCCACTGCGTAGTCTCGTGTTATGTCATATGCGTGCCTTTCACCAGCATGTTTGCGAAATATTTTTCTACTTCTTTTAAAAACATGAATAGGGAAGTGTTTGGGTGCACTAATCCTCCTCGCGTCTTGCATACTACTAATTCTTCTTCCGGCCTTGATGTTGCATTATTTTTAGCCGTCAAGCCAGTGCGGCATTGTCAAGCCTGTGGCTCGGGCAGCCTCGAAATATTGTTGGGACGGCGCATTTTGCCAAAGCAGCCCTCCTCGGTGCACTTACAAGAACATGTCCTTTGTATAGCGCTTCCTACGATTTGGTGAGAAATCGCTCATCAAAATGTTTTTCACAAACAAAATCTGTTGCTTGTAACTCACGATCCTTCCGTGGAAAAGTGAGTCACCAAACTTTGAAGCGGTCCTCTTCCTTCAAAGCAGCAAAAAGGGCCACTTTCTCAGTGCACAAATTGTAACCTGAGTTACATCGCTGTACAAAACACTTCTTGCCCATCTCATATTCATTCGATGTGCTACTTATTTTTACTCCAAAGTCAGAATGACAAGTGCGGTCAACAGCAATGAGACACATGCACACAAGCACAATGCAAAGAAAAACTGGTAGCATTCACCGCACGTGCAGCTCAGTAAACGAAGCGGCCACCGTGGACGCGGCTTACGTGGTTTGGAACTAAAAGCCTCTCGGCACCTAGCGCACCGTGGTAGAGAAAAAGAGAAGCACATCTTCGTTTTCCGCATGGCAGCTGCGTGCAGGTCTTTTCACCTAACCAATTCTAACACTGTGATGCAAGGTAACATTTAACATCAACTTACCACTCTCATACTGCACTAAATGCTAAAGAAATTAAACATTTGCTATCAAAATCAACACTGATTATCGTATATCAAAGAAAACAGCACTGATCTTTGCTTCTGAGTGCGTGGGATCTGCCTAATTTTTTTTCTTTTGTGTCTTTTGTAATGGTGACCTGCCTTGTATTTATAATGTTGTGCCTGTCCATTTGTTTTTTGTGGCAAACGGTTCATCCACCACCCTGCTTGACAAAAGATGGCCATATGCATAAAATAAATAACTTCCTTTGTGCAGGTGGTGGAGGTTGTCGTTCAGCTTCGCTATAGTGGGGGTCCTGGCCTGCAGGTGCGCTACTGTCGCCAACAGGGCCTGGCCCTGACTCTGCAAGTGCAGCCGTCGCTCCTCATATCAAGATGGGATGTCTTACCAGCACAAGAGTACGTTGCACTTACACACACATTGTTAGACAGGCACTCGGTGCTGGCACTATGTACCACAGTTAAATCTCGTTACATCGAACACGCTTCATTTGAACTTCCGGTTTATTCGAACTGATGCTACTGTCCCGTCAAGGTTATGTGTATTCTAGTGGGTGAAAACACCTGGTAATTCTAATGCGCAAAGATTTGTGACGGTTAATTTGAACATACTGCACTCCGACAATGCTCTCAGCAGCGCACCAAATAATGTGGCGGCACCTCTGTCCAGCATTGCTTTGACCCCGCCATAGAAGAAATGCTTAGGAGAGACCCTTCAATGCCACGTGTGAAGAAAAAGAAATGTGGCAAAAATTTCACCATCTCTCAAATGGCAAGGTCGCCGTTTCCGTGTCGTGTTGTAATGCCCCAGCCACACTAGCAAAAAAACACGTGCCGTGAGAGAGATTGGTCTTGGGCGAATTTTTTGTGGCTTGCCGAGACGGTAAGTAAGCCATGAGGGGAGGAGACCAATGAGAGCAGCCCTACAGTGACGTACGTGCGGAAAACTGGTGTCATGCGGACCCACTCGACCGCACTATTCGTACTTGCGTCTTGTTCAGCTGGGCTGCTTGTTTCGCACTATATTCTGCTCTTGTCAGCTCTCGCTCGCGCTTGTTTTGGTTGGCTTGGTTTGGTCTCGTTCGCACTTTTCTTTTACAGTGACAAGTCTAAATCGAGATGTCTCGATGAAAGTTTGTTTCAGACAGTGTGCCATATCCGACTCTGACAAGACAGATCCTGAATGCAAGGACGCAAAGGCGACACCTATTACATCATTCTCCTTGTCTTTTGAATGTGGCGATGCCGCAATGAAAGGTAGCGCACCAACATGATTATCATCATCATCAGCCTGGTTACGCCCACTGCAGGGCAAAGGCATCTCCCATACTTCTCCAACAACCCCGGTCATTTACTAATTGTGGCCATGCCATTCCTGCAAACTTCTTAATTTCATCCGCCCACCTAACTTCCTGCCGCCCCCTGCTACGCTTCCTTTCCCTTGGGATCCAGTCCGTAACCCTTAATGACCATCGGTTATCTTCCCTCCTCATTACATGGCCTGCCCATGCCCATTTCTTTTTCTTGATTTCAACTAAGATGTCATTAACTCGCGTTTGTTCCCTCACCCAATCTGCTCTTTTCTTATCCCTTAACGTTACACCTATCATTCTTCTTTCCATAGCTCGTTGCGTCGTCCTCAATTTGAGTAGAACCCTTTTCGTAAGCCTCCAGGTTTCTGCCCCGTAGGTGAGTACTGGTAAGACACAGCTATTATATAATTTTCTCTTCAGGGATAATGGCAACCTGCTGTTCATGATCTGAGAATGCCTGCCAAACGCACCCCAGCCCATTCTTATTCTTCTGATTATTTCCGTCTCATGATCCGGATCCGCCGTCACTACCTGCCCTAAGTAGATGTATTGCCTTAGGGCAGGTAGTGACGGCGGATCCGGAACATGATTATGATCAGTGGCAAAGACTTCATCATCTGGATAAGACATGACTTGCATTAAGAAAGTAGAATGAAGAAGGTAAATACAGCATTGATCCGTCGGCAGATGAAGGAAAAAACATGCGAGCATGCAGAGGGAAGCAGCAGCCGAGCCCCAGTCCTGGCCTCGGCAACTATGCTGCTTCGGTCACAGTAGGTGGCAGAGGTAAATAGCACCATCCAGCAAGCTGGCGGGAAAGCAAATCAGCTTCCCTCCTGCCCTTCCTCGTAACTATGCTCCCCTCCCTCTCAACTCACTCGTAACTCCCTCACCTTTGACGGTCTCCGCACACACCCGCCTCTGCGCTGCCGCCAGCCCCGCCGGTCCGGGGCCAGTTTAGCCTGCTCTCTAAAGTTTCATTTTCCGCCATTATCACAAAGCAAGCGTCGGCCGGTGTGAGCAATTCTGTGGTCCTCGCTTGCTGTGTGCTTGCATACCGCGATGTTTCGCAACTCACACCGTTCATGCATCATGCTATGGTGCATGAATACTTCAAGAACAAGTCCTTCTTTTAATTTGAATTTTTTTAATTTGAAGAAACTTTCATGCCCCTTCGAGTTCAAATTATCGAGATTTGACTGTACTACAACAAAGTGTGCGAACAACTCTGTGCACCAGCTGGCCCCCTCGGTGGGGCATGTCACCAACTGTGTGCAGTCACATTGCAGACATTGTAAAAAAGCCATGTTCTGTATCAGCCTTTATCCATGTGGCATCTTCAGTGTTATGTATGCACATAGTGCGTGTGGTCTGAGTGTAGGTTTAATGCTGTGTGGTTACCTATGACATTTATAAAAACATGCACTATTCATGTGAGCCTTCAGCACTGGCCGTATCTGTAACTTATTGTGCGAAACATAGCTAGTCTAACATCAAGTTCAAAGCTGACTGAAGAAAGAGCCGTATTGCTGATATAATATATCCTAGTAGAAATATAAATTGTTTAAATCAATAATTTCTGTGCAATGATGGGCACAATGCAAGCCCATTAACAGCATGAGTATAGGGGGCATCAGTGTTGTTTCTGGTTACTGTGTCTGGGTCCAATTCTCTGTGCTGCTCTTCTGTCATGTAAATCATCACATTCGCCTTTGTGTGAGAAGTGCTTGCACCAGGCAGTCTTCTTGCATGTCCTGAGATGTGCACAGAAATGCCAAATAGTACTTTTTTGTGTGATGCTCCAAGTAGAAAAAAAGAAAAAATTGATAGAATGGATTGCTGTAGGCCAGTTGTGCTTGGGTCGTGCCAGTCAAGCTGCACTAACTTGATGGTTTCGCATTAACCATTTTTTCTCTCACAGTTTGTGTAGTAATTGAGAAGTGCAGTCGTAAACTGTTACTTTGACATGTGAGGGTCATTCAAGTAAAACTGATTTTGTGTAGTATTCACACGTAAATACACATCAGAGCCATCTGTTTGGCATGCTTTGACAAGATACCTGTGGTCTGTCACGTCCTGGTGCACTGATGTTGCTTTGCACTGGAAGTGACGTGTTAAAATTGATGTTAAAGGGAACATTTGGGGAACAGCACCTTATAATGAAACAATTCCTTAGTTTGGGCGAGTTCGTTCATCTTGACAGTTTTCATAAAAATGCGGCTAAGACGAAAATGAAAGGGACGCATACGACAGGACTGGCACTACTTCCATCTGGCGTTTATTACAAACGGTCATCTATTTATGCTCTGCACATCAGGTACATCATGCACTCATCATCATACGCACGAAAGCTTGTAAAATAATCGAATCATACACATGATTATATGGTCAATCCGTTCATGTGCCTAGATACCTCGAAAGAAATGCCACTTCTTTTTCTTGCAAAACCAAAGACGGACAGCTGACGCACTTTTCGCCTGCTTTCCTTATAAAATATGCTTCAACTATTTCGCATTCTGTTTTTGTGTTTTCTTTCCTGTAGAAAGTTGTGTCACCAAACATTGTTGTGCATGCGTGCTTTTTCCAGTGTTCGGCCAAGTGACTACTGTATCTTTTTCTAACGTCATTATTGTGCTGTCTAGCCCTGTCATTGAAGCACTGGCCACTTTGTCTTATATAAACACGTCCACAATCTAAGAGTATCTGATAGACAACATCTGAAGTTCATTCGCTGTAATTGGTCTGGTGATTAGTATGACATTGCATGCGTGTCTGTGGTTCTTGTTTTGAAGGTTACACACCACTCACAATTTACAAGGCACTGAAAAAAACTAGATGAAAGTGTGTCGGTTTGCGACCTTTTTCAAATTATGTGAAATTTTATGGAGCTATGGGAATACATGTACAGGTCTTTTGTCACAATCTTTGGTTGGGCACGTCCTTCCCCGTTTTAATTTTTGAAGTAATGTTTCACAGACAGGTGAAGTGACAAACACTATAAAACCTGCTTGTTTCAATCTGTCTACTTTGCTAGACACGCTATGCTCAATTTGGTGAACACATGACTTTTTCAAAGCACTCTGGAGGCATGTGGTGGCTTTACCCCTCTTTATCAATTTCAAATGTGCGCTGTCAAAAGGCAAAATGCTCTTCTTCGATCCTTGATTGTATCTCTAGCATACAGGTTCATCTGATGACAATAAACTTTTAAGATCTAGAAACTGAATACAGGGGCCCTATAACGTAAAATCATTTCAAAATGTTTTTACTCCAATTTCCTGACGTCAAATTTGCGTAACCGCCAACACAAGGATCAGGCGGTCACCTACAGGGTTGTCCCAACAAACCAATCAAACGCTCTCCTCATTCATAGAAGGTCCATTTTGTTTGCTCGAAAAACGAATAACATTGCCTATGCTGAGCGGTTTGTCTTATTGGCTTACAAGAGGCGAGGAGCACGCTCAAGTGGAGAGGGATTTTATGGGGCCAAGCCACTGCACTGAAAATCGATAACCGGATGAAGAGGATGGTGTCGGCGTCTGTGATTGGTCCGCTTTCCCTTATTTAACTTGCGGTGGCTGGTCGAAAATCGCGGTGACATGCAACAGAAGCTTAAGAATGACGCTAAATCGGATCCTCAGCATAGAAGGGTTGGCAGAACGAGGTCGTAAACGGGCCGAAAGGGCTTGAACATGTTACGCGGACATGCAAATAGCTTTATTATACACAAATTAACCCATGCTTTCCGGTAGGTGCGAGTAGCCAGTGCGTGGGCGATCGGCGGCAGCCATCTTTTATTCCTTTCGGAACAGGGCGGCCTGCAGCTGTTCAGAAGAAAACCCAGTTTTGTTCCGCATATTAATGCATCTTTAACGCGTACACGTCACTTTGACGTGGTGAGATTTTGCTGTTTTGTGACGTCACGTTGAAGTGGGTGCAGCCTGAAAGCCTTTGACCAATAGCCAAGGGCTAATGGCGAAAAGGTGTCGAATCAGAAATAACTATTTTGCTTTTGTTCGGTCAAATCATACATAATCAGTGTCCACATGTCATATCAGATGGGGAGCTATTGCAGTTTTCGTGACGTCCCGTGACAGCCAAGCGAAGTGGGGGTGGTAAAAAAAAAGTGTTTAACCAATCGCGCAGGACTGATTGCAGAATTAGAATAGAACAGTTTGGAATAGTTTTACATTATAGCGCCCCAGTTCTCATTAGGCAGTTCAAAAGTAAACTTGAGCCCCTGGGAAAACTTGGTGAAAATTTTTAGACAATCTGCTACAGCATCATCAAGACACAAAACTGAGGAATTGTAAAGATCTATTCAATAGACGTTGACATACCTAAATACACGAATGATTGATTTCCCAGTTACGTCCGCATTAACGCGGTTGTCAAAGGATGCAAAAAGGACATCACATAATATTGGGGCTATTAACGAACCAATGCAGATTCCTGTGCATTGAATGTAATAACAGCCGTTGTGACTAACGGCAGTCACTTCCAAGTAAAATTCTAACAAGGGTAAAAATTGTCGTAGTTCATGCATACTAAGTTCTGAAATTTCAGTTTACCCATTTCATCATTATTTCAAGAACAGCACATAGAATACTTTCACATGTCACAGAAGAGTATAAGTCTTCCAAAGTCTAGTGAGACAGCTGTGGCTGCAGATCTCAGACCATCTTGCAGCTCTAAGATAATGTCATCAGAGCACTTCACCATGAAGAGATCTTCGATTGGTAGTCGCTTCAGGTGCCCTTGCAGCAACTGTCCTACTTGGAGCTGTCTTGATGCCTTCTCAGAGACGATCACACGCAAAGAAAATTCAGGCTTATGTGTTTTGTATGTAAAGAAGGCTTCCAGGTAAATATTGTTACGAAAGGATGAAAGAAGAGAAAGAGGAAGAAGATCGCGAGACGCTGGCTGCTGCGTGTTGTTACTAGTCAGCCATTTGAACCCCATTGTCTCTGCTTGTATATACATTGTAAATACTGTCTTATACTCCCAACATCCCCGTAACATATTAGTGGGAGGTGCGGGGTACCACGGCTGGAAATGGAGCTCCGCAGTGGACGTCGCATCACCGTCCGCACCATGAATGAGGGTGAGCACTCGGGATCAATGTCGTGGCCGCCTCCAACGTCACCATCGCTTACTACGTGGCTGTCCCCTTCGGTTGCGGTTGTGCAACCCAAGGATCCCGGAACTTTCTGCGGGACTGATGGCACCAACGTTTAAGAGTGGGTGGCTATGTACGAACGGGTGAGTGGAATCAACAGATGGGACCCTATGTTTATGCTAGCTAACCTGTTGTTCTACCTAAGAGGCACGGCAAAGGTGTGGTACGAAAACCACGAAGAGGAGCTAAACAGCTGGGACCAATGCAAAGAGAAATTGACAGAGTTGTTTGGCAAACCAGCCGGACGTAAAATTGCCACAAAGCATCCCCCACAGAGTCCTATGTTTCGTATATCTAGGACGTGCTGGCACGTTGTTATAAAGCCAATCGCGACATGACAGAAGCTGAGAAGGTAACGCATGTGCTCAAGGGAATTGCATACGATGCCTTTAATCTGGTCATGTGCAAAAGCTGCTCTACAGTTGATGCTATCATCAAAGAGTGCCGACAATTCGAGCAGGCCAAAAGCCGACGCGTCCTGCACCCATTCACCAGACTTCCCAATACTGCCACAACGTCGATGTGTGAAGATCAGCCCACACAGCAGCATGCGTTGCCATCTGAGGACGTGGTGCGAATAGTTCGACGTCAGCTGGACGCGATGGTGCCCGCAGCTTTCTGTTGGCGTAGCCCTGATGCTACCCCTTTTTCAGTTCCCATCGTGCAAGCCCTCGTTCAACAGGAACTTCAAAGCATTGGCCTACATTCTGTCTGAGCTGTCACCAACCCCAGAGCGAATTAACGCCCTTCTACTATTTTCACTCCACCCTGACGCTTCTCTCCACGTTATCGCAACCCAACTAAGTGGAGAACCGCGGGCGACCAGCTGACATGTTTCACCTGTCGCCGCATTGGTCATGTCGCCAGATACTGTCGCAACTTGTGGCCCTCAACACCTCGCTTGCCGACCAACCTGAGCCGTTTTAATGGAAATGCCCGCATTGTTTCTCCCACCGCCGAGTATAATAGCACCAACAATTCTGCTAGGAACACATGGTACAGCCGCTCACCATTGCCGCGCGGACACCAGTCTCGTTCACCGCAAACACGTTGCCCATCTTCCCGTTTGCTACAGCCACGTCGTCTTTCATCCCCTGTGGCGTTTGGCCGCACTCTTTCGGAAAACTAATAAATGCAGCCCTTGGAAGTGGTGCTGCATTGCCCACTACTGCAGCAAATCCTCTGTCTGTGCCCACAAAGGGAAGTGTAATTGACATTAAAATATACGGCTTACCTGTCAAAGCACTCGTCCACATTGTAGCTGTGATCTGTATCTGTGATGAGTGCTAGCCTACGTAGACATTTAAAGAAGGTCCGCACCCCAGCAGCTGCCAGAGTGCTTAGTGTGGCCGACGACAGCATGCTGGTTGTGCTTGTAATGTACTGCCCGCATAAGTATAGCCGGCCACCCTACTTCTGTTCTCTTTACTGTGATCGACAACTGCCCTCATGACATTATCCTTGGATTGAAATTTTTACCTCATCGACTGCGCAACCGGCGTTCTTCAGTTGGAACTGCCTCAAGTCACGAATGCTCCGAGCACTGCTCCACCACACTTGTGTTCGCTTCAAGATGTGCATCTCTCACCTGAGGCAGTCACTTGCGTCGCTTTGACCTCACAGCCACAGATTCCCAATGCTGAATATGTCCTTCGCCCCATCATCAATGGGCTTTTCAACCCGAACGTTGCTCTTCCACATACGCTGGTGACGATTACTAATAATAACAACGTCGTTCTTCCACTTCTGAATTTCAGCCTGTGCCCTAAAGTGCTTCCAGCTGGCATGTTCTTGGCCATCATTTCTAATACTTCCGAATTAGACATTGAAAGTCTGAATGCCGAGAGCGGTTTCTTAGCACCAATTGCACCTCACAGCTCTGGTTCCCTAACAGATGACTTGGCGAAGATGATTGCAGCTGACCTCACCTCTGCACAGGTCACAGACATACGTCTCCTCCTCGAATCGTACCTTGACATCTTTGATTTCGGCGACAAGCCTTTAGGACAAACATCTGTGATTCACCACTGTATGAACACTGGAGACACGAATCCTATTCGTCAGTGTCGTTATCGTGTATTGCAGGGTGAACGTCGAGTCATCCAGTCAGAAGTGGACAAAACGCTCCACAAAGGGGTCATTGAACTATCAGCCAGCCCTTGGGCTTTGCCTGTTGTCCTTGTGAGAAAAGAAAGATGGTACCTGGCATTTTTGCGTCGATTATTGCCATTTAAACAAGATCACCCGAAGAGACGTCTACCCATTACCACGCATCGATGACGCCTTGGACTGCTTGCATGGAGCTAAATACTTCTCGTGCATCGATCTTCGATCCGGCTACTGGCAGATTTCAGTCAATGAAATGGACCGCAACAAGACGGCCTTCATAATGCCAGATTGCTTATATCAGTTTAAAGTCATGCCCTTTGGCCTATGCAATGCTCCTGCGACATTTGAACATATGGTGGACTCTCTTCTGCAAGGCTACAAATGGACTACCTGTCTGTGTTACCTTGACGACATTATTGTTTTTTCTCCTACGTTCGGCAGCCACTTGACGGTAGCTCATTCCCGTTTTTGCGGTCTTCCAAAAAGCCAGCCTCCAATCGAACTCCATGAAGTGTCAATTCGGGCGCCATCGGATTACCATCTTGGGACACTTCGTTGACGCATCCGGTGTCCAACCATATCCGGAAGAAGTTCGTGCCGTGCGCAGTTTCCTTGTGCCACATTCTGCTTCTGACGTGCGCTGCTTCATCTGCCTGTGTTCTTACTTTTGCCGTTTCGTCAAAAACTTCGCCAGCATTGCTCGGCCTTTGGCAGATCTTCTAAAGAAGAACACGCCGTTCTCATGGGTCTCTGAGCAAGCTAACGCATTCGCCGCTCTCATTGGGTTTCCGACCACCCCTCCCATACTTGCCCACTTTGATCCATCTGCACCGACCGAAGTCCACACTCACGCAAGGGGCCACGGCATCGGCGCTGTTCTCGCTCAACAGCAGAATGGTACCGAGTGCGTGATAGCTTACGCCAGCCGCCTGCTGTCACCTGCTGAGAGAAATTACTCCACCACCGAGCGGGAGTGCTTGGCTTTAGTTTGAGCTGTCGCCAAGTTCCGGCCATATTTGTACGGCCGCACGTTTTCGGTCTTTACAGACGACCATGCCCTCTGCTGGCTGTCTTCCCTTAGGGACCCCACAGGACGGCTTGGTCGCTGGGCTTTGCGGCTCCAGGAATTTTCATTTGTTGTCAACTATAAGTCTGGATGCCTGCAGAAGGACGTTGACTGCCTCTCGCATCACCCCGTGGATCCTCCCAATCCTGTTGAGCATGATCCGGTGACCTGTGTGATGGCTTTGACTGACATGACCGACATGCGCGCTGAAGCAACAATGCGACGCTTGCGTGAGCATGAATGTTCCCTGAGGGCTGCTGGAGGGTCGAACTTGGCTATTCATTGCCGTAGTTGCTTGGGCTGCTCTCCTTTGTTTTCGGAGACTGAGATTATCGGTGGAAAAATGGCCACCTGAAAAGGGAGATTGTAGAAGCAGTGGCCATGCGATGCTTTAAGGGTCATGTTTCCATTAGCTTGCCGGGAGTTGCGGTTTCCCAGAAAGAACTTTAATTCATTTCTATGTAATACACACATGTTCGGTGTCTCAGTGGTCTGTCAGTGTTTTCTTAGTATTTGTATCGCACCCCTGTTTAAGGTCGCTTTGTGTTTTTCATTGGTTTTTATGTTGCTTTTCGGGTGCACATGTGTGTCTCATCTATAAAAGCTTGGCGTTGGTTTCATTTAACCATTAGTTGTCAGTACCGCTTTGTGTTGTCCTTTTCTTCAAGTCTCGTGTTTTGCTTGCGGTAACTTCCCAAAATCATGAAGCACCCAACTGGCCTATACCCACACTCTGCTGTGTCCATAAAAAAGTGCAAGAGAGAAGCCGGGTTGCTGCATGACGCATTTCTAAGCGTTCGCAAGCACTGGCACGCCATGCATTTTGTAGGCCATGCATAGATGTCGCGGCGGCTTTGACTTTCACTTTATTGACATTTAGACAATATACAGTTGTCCGGGCTTCACTCGATGGTGCCAAATGTTCTTAGGGAAGCGCGAAAGCGGAGTCCTGCTTTAGTGCACACCTCATACGTAACTCGTTTTGACTGTGGCGATATGTTGTGTCGCTACTATATTGATTCAATGCTAAAGGCATTACCGTCAGAAAGTCATCGGGACATGAGTTTTGTTAAAATTTTATTTTTTTGCTTGCAATCGTATGAAGAAAACAATTAAACCATGAAACTAGAGAAAGTATAAGAAAAACTGCAGCAGGGCCCGTCTCATCTTAATGAACTTTATAAGCATGTGGACTGTCTGATGGCGGCCATCCTCCTTACTTGTGCACAAGATTAGTCCTGGGAGTGTTAGCCCCATGGCTTCGAACTGCAGGTATCACTTAGTAATCCGTGAGCTAAGGAGCGGGCAGCTGGTCAACACTTTGGACTTGAGGGTGGCCGCTGCTCTACTTTAGTAGCTGCTAGCATAATGCAGAAAGTGTGAATTCAGCTCCCACCTGTTGTCCAGTCTCACTTGCCTCTTCTTTATTACTTGTACGTTTCAATGAAACATGGCAAATAATTTTCTCTACTATGCTTCCTCTGGCTTACATTGTTCGTTGTATTTTCTTGGCCTTCTGTTGTTTTTCTCACTAAGTGGGAAAGCATGGTAGAAATGATTGCAACTGTTAGCACAGTGTCTTCTGTATGTTCCTTTTATGCATTTTCCTGTCATATATTTTCACCTTAAGAAGAACTGCAGCCATGGCAAGTTTCAAGCAGTTAGTATCGCTACCATTCAAGGATGTATGGAATGAACTGTGTCCCAAGACAGGCGTGTTAACTTAACGAAAGGAAAAAAAGCGCAGCAACAGTTAGTGTTTCTAAATGTTCCGTGATATAAATAAATGTCGGACCTTGTTTGAACGGCAAGGCCCCATACTCACGAAGAACAGTGAATCAGCTCTAATGTTAAGATCTAGATTGTTTCAATCTTAACCGTACATAAACTTATTGCAGTTTCTAACGGTTTAAGGAAAAGAAGTTACCCTGCAGTTCTGCAGTCGTATGCCTGTATGTTTATGTTTGTGCGATTTCTTGTTTTTCTAACAATAAACTTCTTTCTTTTTTGCTAACTTTGAAACATCTTTTTTTCAGATTTTGGTTTTTGAAAGCTGCAACTGCAGCAACAAGCTTGTTTAGTTGTTTGTATAATGCGGCACCTTTTACCTATTGGGGTCCGTGATATATAATATGATGTCCTAGCACAGAACCCTATATTTGTGTATTTAGTATGAGAAGCAAGTCTCAGTTCATGTCAGCATGTCTCATGAGGAGACTATGCTGACAGTGCACTAATATAATGGCAGGTGTTTCGAAATAGGTAGCAAGTGTGCCTAGCCTGCACCTCAGCCACTGGATCATACAAAAAAGTGTGGCCTGCCGCGTGCATCGAAGACGCTGTCAGCCATCGCGGCGCCACCAGGTGGCCACTTTTGTCTACGATCGGAACAAAGAATGCATCTGGAACGTCCCTGGAACGCGCTGTTGCCCGTGGAAGACGACGCATCCCATTTTCCACAGCTAGCACCGTTAGGTCCATCCAAGCGCCCAAGAATGCAACTATGTCTCTCACGTTCTCTTCCATTGCACCCCTTCCCCCCTGATGTGGGAGACTGCCCCTTTCTTTTTTTTCCTGCGGCCGTGCCTCCACGAACCAGAACAAACATTTATTGTGAATGCTGTGGCCTGTTCTCTGATGCATGTGAAATGCAGAGATGCTCCCTTACATATAACCCCTTAACCAGCGTGAATAACATTTCTTGCATTTAAAACTGAAAGATGGATTCTACCAGTTGTAGAAAGCAGAATTTTTATTTAGGACCTTATTTTTAACATATGTTTACCAGAATCTGGTAAGTTAAAAAAAATTGAAGTATGAATTTTACAAATCCATAGGTTAGCACTAACAATGAAGGACCAAGATCTGTAAACTACATCTCTTAAGAGCCTCTAAACTGGACAAGTGTGATGTATGAGGTAACAGCGAACTGTTTACAATATCTTCGAGTGTTTTGCAGAAGTTCTACTCTGAAATTGTGGGGTTTTAACTTGGTTTTAACTAGCTGATGATGCCTCATAAGTGCCCCCCCCGCTCTGGCTACCACCCCTGGTACACCAGTTTCCCACTGTTCTATCAAAAACTGGTGGGCGAGTTGCCTTGGCTTGGTGCATCCATCTTCAGCAGAAGGTTATGCTGGAGTAGTATCCCATCCTCTTCGCCACCGAAGTATCGTCCAGAACTTGACACATGCCAGGGCTACAAGTACAGAATGGGGTTTATTCTAGAGACATCTGGTCATTGTTGTCTTCATTCAGAGAGCTCATCGATGCACACCGTGTTGATGTGCTTATGCACAGTTTAGCAGTGGGCGTGATATGGCACTTCCCTCTAGAGCTTGTCTGGCACGATACATCAATTAATTCATAATTTCTTTAATTCAATTAGTAAGTACAGTTAGTTTCCCCTATGTTGTTGTTGGTGTCTTCGTTGGCTTCTTGTGATATGATTAATAAAAAAACTGAGCCCCTCGGTTCCCCTTCTTCTTGTTTTCTGCGTCCAATGTGTTTATAGCACTCTTAAGTTTTTCTAATAATAACTGTTGCACATTCATAAAGCAGAATACCAAGATTTGCAATGTGGGGCTGCCTTCTTTATCAATGCTGTTGCCACATGAAAGTACTTAACAGTTCTTGGACTCTTGGTTGGGTGATCCTGCATCACCTTGGTAGCACATGAAGGGTGCCTCCCCTTCCTGCAGACCCACCCAATGCCACCTAGTGCTGGACTTGCGGAATGAGACAGAGCACGAGCTGGAACTGCTAGCTGATGACGAGCGGCAGCCACTACTCCTGGAGGCCAAAGACTGCTGCCGCATCCCAGTCACTGTCCGCAGGTGCTCAGCTGACAGGTGAGTGCTTTGTGCAAAGAGTGCCTTGTGTGGTAGCACAGGTGGGTGCTGTTGCAGCTGGCCGTGTGCAGAGAAGCTGGCTGAGGTCGCCTGCCGCCAGCACCTGCGAGACACCGTCACGCTGCGCTGGTGGCTCATATCCTTGGCACTTTGTTCCTCACCTGTTAAGAGTGGCATAAATGATGTGCATTGCTTAAACACGCTTGTATGCAGTGGAACCTCATTGATGCAGTCCCTTTTCGTATGGTTTCCCAGCACCAACGTTCACGATCAAGAAGGCAAGAAATAACCCAATACAGTTACGCTCCTCTTTTAACAGTCAATACATTTCTGCAAAACACGTCCTTTTGGCACCAACGTCCAGTACATCGCAAAACTTTGATCATGTGTTACATATTTCACCCACTAGAACCCATGTTAGCAAGAAAATGTGCGAGGCACATGCGATCAAGAGCAGTTGGCTCCTGCAACGGCAGCTTCCTTGCAGTACTCGCCTGTCCATGTCATGTGAAAATGCCGCAACTCACTCGGTTTTCTTTTCTGGTAGCAGCAAAACTCCTTGTGGATCATCACACGTCACCAGCTGTGGCTGCCAACCCATTGCGATAAACATCTTCACCTATCTGTTTTGCGGTGCGTGTGGCATAGGAAGCATACTGCACACTTTTAATATATAATAAGCCAAACACACTGCCATTTCTTGGTGCAGGTGGCATAAGTGAGCTTCATGTTTCACCCTGGTGGCATCATGGCATCATATTTACCAGAAATTTTATCATGCTGCCTTCGAAGTTCCAGCTATCTTGCCAGTTCATCGCTTGTCCAGCCGCACAAACCATCCCAGAGCGGTTTATTCTCCCCCGGTGCAAACTACCACTCATCTTCACTCCTTTTTTGTGACAACCGCATGAGACTAGAACCATCTACCTGCAAGTGCCGTGCACCACTCTGGTCCACATCAATTCAAGGTGGCACTGAAATCACACTTTCACTGTAATTAAAATCCATTCCTCATTTAATACCTCAACTAGGGCCTTTGAGGTATAATAAATGAAATGAAATATTCCGGCGTTGCCCACCAGCTCAATCTTTTTCTTTCTTTTTCGCTCATTTCTTGTCACATTTTTTCTACAAGACGTATGAATGAGGTTCTACTGTATTCGAGGCTTCACGCCTTCTGTAGAGGGAGTCCTTTAAGTGCCTATAAATTGTTGCACCGCCTCAGGGAGGCTACAGAGAAGTTCAGGCTATTTTCACTGCACCACAGAAGCTATCAGAAATGTGCCACTTGGCACTTAGTATAAAAACTTGTGTGAAAAAGCATTCCCCATGCACATAGTCATGGTTTACCTGATTCTCCTGTCATGTTGCGAGTGCTACATCAGTCAAATGAGCCAGCACTTGAAGCATCATTTAAGGCAGTGTTCTCAAATTCATGGCCGATGCAGCCCATCTAAGTGTAAGGCTCGGCAGGGCTTGAAATCAGCCTTTGAAAAGCAGCAATGGTTCTCGCAGCACAACAGCCCAGATGAGCTAACCTCTTATTTAACGCATACTGAGGGTGGGCAGTGCACGAAGACCAAACACAAAGAAAAATAACTTGTTCAACTATTGACTTTGCTGAACGTCATATATAACGAACTGTACTAAAATGCCCAGCGGGAACGTCAGTGTCAGTGAATAAAAAATAATTGCGTCCATTGAGCTTACTCTTCCGAACACTTGCAGAGCACTTGTCTCCATTTTACTCTAGTTCGCCATAAATATTGTGGTCTGAAATTGTTTATTAGTTACGTCTTCATAAAGAACTGCCTGCAAGTAGTAGCAGATGCTGTTTGTTTCAGCACGAAGAGAACTTTTAAAGAGATCAGCCTCCAACCAAATGCACTTGCTGAACATTGTGAGATTAGCGCAAGCATTGAACGTGGTCTCGACAAGTTGTGCCGCATGTTTGTCGCATATTCAATTGCTGGGAATTGGAGCACTGAGGTTACTGACAACGGGGAATGTGATTTTCATTTGAGGCACTCACGGAAATGTTAATGCCACAGAGGAACTGCTTGACCTGATACCGATGGATGGGAGTGTCACCGGAGCCAACATTTTTCCATGCTTGAAAAAGTGGTCTAGTTCGCAGGGTTGCCGTGGAAGAAGTGTATCCCCCTCGCAACTTATGGTGCCACACTAGTGTATAACGCAATAATTGGTTGGTTGTGTGCCTGCAGGTAAAGCTTCCAGCACTCAATATAAGCTTCGTTACATTCTGCACCAAGAGGAACATGTTGCACTAAATGAAGAAATTAACGAACATTGTTTTGCACAGTGAGCTTTATTCAGTCCAAAACACTGAACCGTTGTCAGTTCGTGCCTTTGCTACGGGCAGGCGACATTGGACATTGCGTACTACACTCAAGTGCAATGGCTGTGTTGGGCAAAATTGCTTAAGTAATTTTTTGAGTTGCTGAATGATATTGGCACGTTCATGAAAGCCACAGACGAGGAAGCCTGAGTGCTATCAGATACAAGTTTGATTAGTGCCCTTTCATTTCTGTTTATTTATTTATTTATTTATTTATTTACTTATTTATTATACCTCTAAGGTCCCTAAACAGGACACTACATGAGGTGTCGGCACATATTGAAAAAACAGCGTGTCAGGTTAGGTAGTGTGACTTGAAATATGGTCTTTAATGACAGCTTTGAAACGAGAAATGGCAGTGACGAGCGTGCGTTCATGTACAGAACGCCCCCGCAAAGTCACGATCCAAGCCCGAAACCTGAGGAGAACACCAACATCGCCAAGGAACAGCGAGCTAGCCGTAGGCAGCAAAGACTGCTACCTCGTCCCAAGGATACCGGAGGGATCAAGCCCAAGTCAACAACCACAATGGCTGTCCCAGCATCCCTTATTCTGCTGCAACAACCTCGGGACCCACCAACCTTCCATGGATCATCGACTGAAGATCCAGAAAGCTGGCTGGAGACTTACGATAGGATCTCAGCCTTCAATAACTGAATTTCTGAAAATAAGCTGCGTCATGTGTACTTCACCTTGGAAGACGCGGCGAAGACATGGTTAGAGAACCGGGAGTCTATCCTTAAAATGTAGGACTTGTGCTGCAGTAGCTTCCTGAGGACCTTCACAATCATTGTCCGGAAAGAAAGGGCCAAAGTTGTACTGGAAGCCCGTATGCAGCTACGAAACGACAACATTGCCATCTCTGCAGAAGAAATGAGCCATCTATTCTGCCACGCCGACCCGGAAATGTCTGAGGAGAGGCAAGTTCGCCTACTCGTGCGTGGTGTCAAGTAAGAACTTTTTGCCGGAATGGTATGAAAACCACCGAAGACCGTCGAAGAGTTTCTTCGCGAGGCCACCAGCATCAAGCAAACTGGAAATGCGGAACCAGCAATTCAACCGCCGCTCAATCCCCGCAAACTACGCCGCAGTTCAATCATTGGGCACCGACGACCTGCGCAAGACCATCAGAGTGGTCAGGCAAATGGAGCTTCAGAGGATGTTTCCAAGATCCCAGCCTCACGTTGCCTCGATCGCTGACGTCGTGAGAGAAGAAATCCAGCGGTCACTGGAACTTCCCGAAGGGCAACCGCATCACCACAGACCCAGCCTGAGGCGATGACCTATGCCACCCTCGCCCGCCATCAAAGTAACCCTCCGCGCCCGTGCCAGGGCGCTGTAATGATGCAGTTCCACTGTCTGCAACCACCAGCTCACACACCCGTCATCCAGCGAAACTACCCAAGGAAGACAGACATCTGGTGCAGTCATGACCATTGCCCGCTCTGCTACCATTGTGGAGAAGTGGCTCACGTCTACAGCCGATGTCCATACTGGCAAAAGGGACTGCGAGCATTTGCCGTTAACGCACAATGACCGCAGCTTGGCGAACAGCCTCACGAGATCGCCGGCTACCTTGCCGCCACTCAGTGGAGCCCTTGATGACCATATCGTTCGCCATCACCTGTCCGCTACCTGTCGCTGCAGCACCAACCATACATAGTCCCAGTCTGGTGCCAGTCTGCGAGCCCATATCCGGGGAAAACTAAAAGCAGCTACCAATGAAGGTGCGGTTGCTGTCCATCGAACTGACGAAGATCCTCCGCCGCTGAACACGCCGAAAAGTCTTTCGTGACGATATATCAACAAGACGCTGCCATCCCGACAAAGCCTAGAAGCAAAGAACATGCCGACAAAAGAAGACCTGATTGCACCACTTTCCAGCCACATGTAAACACGGCACAGCCATGATCCGGTGCCATGTCCTAACTGCAATGCAAGACAAAGAACCAATGACCTCAACTTGCTTCTCGATGGCCAGGGAGTCACCACCTTAGTGCACAGAGGAGCTGACTACACCGGGATGAGTGGACCCCTTGCCGCCCAGTTGAAGAAAATTAAGACTGCGTGGGAAGGCCATCAAATCTGGACAGCTGTGGGACACCTCATTACGCCGACTGGAATCTGCACAACCAGAATTATCATTAATGACTGCACCTATCTTCTCACCTTCATTATCCTCCAACAGTGTTCACGAGACATAATTCTCAGCGCGGACTTCTTGAACCAACATGGCGCAGTCATCGACCTGAAGTTGAAGTCGATAATGCTGTTTGAAGATCAAGCAATACCACCAGAGAGCTCTCGTAGTCACCATGCCTTAAGCGTGTTCGAAAATCAAGTCGGCATCCCACCCCGCTCCAGTACCGTCATTTCTGTCAGCATCAAAACACCTGCAGACGTAGAAGGTATCATTGAGGGTGACCAATGTCTGCTGCTTGACCCTGAAGTTTGCGTCACAAGAGGAATTGCTTAACTGCACGGAGGAAAAACGTTTTACTGACAAACTTCAGCCAGGAGTTCAAACGCGTCAACAAGGGCACGACGATCGCATACATCGAGGAATTTTTGGAAACCAGCAATGCGTTTGTCCTACCTCAACTACCATAGTTTTCGAATCAGACTTCAACATGAATCCAAGTCTCCCCAT
Source organism: Dermacentor variabilis (assembly GCF_050947875.1). Taxonomy (NCBI): domain Eukaryota; kingdom Metazoa; phylum Arthropoda; class Arachnida; order Ixodida; family Ixodidae; genus Dermacentor; species Dermacentor variabilis. Next base: position 15,129,683 of record NC_134574.1, on the reverse strand, counting down.
CAGTAAGCTAGAACAGCTCAAAGGTCTTCGTGTGCACTCGCAGCAAAAGCGGGTAAGATTAGTGCCAGGTCGAGCGCGGCGGGCTGCCATGCTTCCCGACTCAATAACGCCAAATGAACCCACAGAGCCCTACACCGGAGGGTAAGTATTGTCGAGGTCACTGGTCACTCTCCGGGGCTATGGCTGACCCAAATCACTGCAGTGTCAAATCGTCTGAAGACGACTTAGGTACCTGTCGTGGTGTCGTAAGTAGTAAAGCAGCCACTGACAACACCGAGTAGTCCGACAACACAAAGACTGCTTTTCGACGTCATTAAGGCTTCGACAAACGGCAGTTGTAAAGCATTGCATAATGACTGAAGAGTGCACTCGACTACTCTGCAAGAGCCCATATGGAGTTTCAATGCGAGAATGTGATGCCATAAAGTGACAAATAGACAAAATTCTGCGCTAGAACATGATCCAGCCGTCGAAAAGCCTGTGGGCATCTCCTTTAGTCGTGGTAAAGAAAAAGGACAGAACCCTACGTTTCTGCATCTTTTACCGTAGATTGAACAAGATTGCGAAGAAAGATGGTATGCCCCCTTCCACGGATAGACAACACATTAGATTGGCTCTGCAATGCTAAATACTTCTTGGCGATGGATCTCAAGACTGGCTTCTGGCAAATAGAAGTGGACACGTGGGATTGCGAAAAGACTGCCTTCATAATGCCAGGCAGCATCTATGAGTTCAAGGTCATGCCATTTGGACTGTACTCAGCGCCTGCAACGTTCCAGCACTTCATGGACACGGTGTTAGCAGGGTTAAAGTAGCAGAGCTGCCTCGTCTACTTGGATGACGTCGTCGTTTTTTCTGCAAGTTTCAACGAGCACTTGAGATGCCCTGAAACAGTACTAAAGACAATCCAGTCTTGCGGACCCACTTTGAAACTGCGAAAGTGTCACTTTGCGTGCGAAGAGCTGCTGTTCCTGGGACACGTCATCAGCAAGTCTGGAGTATACCCCAACCTGCAGAAGACAGCTGCCATCGCAAAGTTCCAGCAGCTCGTTGACGAGGAGGCAGTGTGTAGATTGCTTGGCATGTGCGCCTAGTACAGGTGCCTTGTCAAGGATGGTGATACGGCCTTCTTGGTCGGTCATCATTCAAAGGTATCTGGATAGTGCAACAAAACAGGGACACAAGAAGTAGCACTTGTCTTTGTCTTTGTTTCTTCATGTGTCCTTGTTTTGTTGTGCAATCCAGATAACTTTGTCAAGCAAGACAGCTTCCCTTGTTCGCTTCTGTCCTTCCTTGTTTGCGCCAATCGATCATATTTATATATGGTCTACTTAGCAATATGAACTGACTAGCCCAGCAACATGTACTGCTGGTTTGTCAAGAACTTTTCGCGCATCGCTGCACCGTGGGCACATCTAACTAATGTGATGTTCAGTTCAAGTGAGAAACGTCTCAGGCTGACACATTTCAAGAACTCAACACGTGCAGTCGCCGCCGGTACTTGCGCACTTCAGCGAAGGTGCCCATATGGAAATCCACATTAACGCCAGTAGCTATATAGGTTTTGGCACTGTCCTAGTCCGGAGAAAGGATGGTCTTGAATGGGTGATAGCTTAAGCTAGCAGGTCGCTGTCAAAGCAGAAGGAAATTATTCTACAACCAAAAAGAAATGCCTTGCCATCATATGGGCTTCAGCAAAATTTCACCCTTGCCTATATGACAGACCATTAAAAGCCATAAGCGACCATCGCGCCTTGTGTTCGCTAGCAAACTTAAAGGACCCTTCAGGACACCTGGCACAGTGGAGCCTGAGACTGCAGGAATATGACATTAGTGTAATTTACAAGTCCGGACGAAAGCACTCTGACACCTGTAGTGTCTATTAAGAGCATTTAGCCAAATGTGAATACTCGGTTGGCAACCTGGAATAAAGCATGGGAGCTTAAGCAATAAGTTCATATCACCGTATCACCCCAATCTAATCAATCGGAACGTATTTCAGTCTACAGGAAAAATAAAATGCTGTCAGAAGTGTCATTTGATCTCGTGTGAGTGCCAAACCAACAGACAGTGTCATATCATCCCTCAGCAGCAACCGGCAAACGCAGCCATGGCACACGTGCTCCATCCCTTCCCCAGTTTCGACCTTGGCGCTACAAGTGCCAAATATTGGTCACGAATGGACCAAGTGAATAGAAAGGTTCGAGAACTTTCTTTTAGCGTGTGATATCATGGTAGATGCACACAAGTGCTGCGCTTGCACTACATCGGTCAGGAAGTCCACAACATATTTCCCTCCCTCCCTGACAGCACTACACAAGCTGCAACAGCTGCACGCATGACCCAGACCACACAGAACCCATTGGTGCCAGAATACTTTGCCGCATGAGCGAAACTGAGTGCATACTTTGCCCTGCGAGTGAACTTGACATTTGTGATCTACAAATTTTGTGAATCTCAGCAAAATGTTGGTGAGTCACTGGACGCCTTCTACATGTGCCTCCGGCAGCTTTCTCGCCACTGTAGCTTCAAGAACGTTGACGCTATAGTCCAGAACCAAATCATCCTTGCCACAGTATCGTCTCACCTTTCAAAATATGCAATCTTCATTCCCTCACTTTATCAGACTTACTTAAACAGGGAAGAATGTTCGAGGATGTTGAATAGGATGTATCTGAATTTGAAAAGAATGTCAGTAGCAATGCGGCAGTGCTCGCAGTGCACAAGGAAGGACAGCACCATGGACGATACCAAAGAAATGGCCGGCAGATGCCACAAGACCTGTGCACCGCAATGACCTCGTATCTCATCAGCAGATTGTCGCAGCTGTGGCGACAACTGGCCTCATCAAAGTGCGCTATCAAGTTGTGCTGCAGGGGGCAAGGCATCGAGGTTGATCACTTTGCGTGGTTCTGTTGTTCAATGAGAAAAAATGGTACAAGCAGTAGACTATGACAGTGGTCAGGACAAGCAGTGGTCCAAACTGGAATTCACAGACAGTCTGCTGTAAGAATAGTTCAAGTACCACCTTTGATACCAAGCAGTGACGAGTATGTTTTTGTTGCCAAGACCTGACCTCAAGCAGACCCATCTCCAAAAGTTATTGTCACTGTCAACAATGTGCCGGTCACTTTCATAATCTACACAGGTGAAATAGTGCCAGTTGTAGTCCAAAAACCTTTAAGAGCTATCGCATAAAGTTGAAACTCTAGGAAACATCCATCAGAGCGTTCCCATACAAAGCAGCATCTCCACTTGAACTTCTAGGAAAAGTCTGAAGTCAAGGGTCTGACGGAATCCCGTCTGGTCGGGATGGTACATGACGAAAATTAGAAGGCACCGACCAAAAAAAAAGGAAAGATAAAATGACGTTTCGGCTCCCCCATGGGAGCCTTGTTCACAATGAGGCAGAACAATTTTGCGTCGCTCTTCAAGTACGGTGCATGAGCGGACAACTTGCATAGATTGGAGGCAAGTCTCCGTCATTGCGATTAAGTGTATGTGCTGTCGTCTGGATGATCAATAATTCAAGATAGAGCCGCAACTTTCAGTCCTTTACTTGTGCAATCACACGTGCCTCTGCCCAACTTATGTTGTGTGCGGCAGATATTGAGTGAATAAAGGGAAAAGCGGACATACACCCGTTCCTAGAAATTGCTACAATGGAAACCAAAATTCCAAACCAAAAGAAACCAAAGGAATACAAAATTCGTCCCGGACCTGGACGAATTTTTCTTCAACTATGAAGCTTTTCTTTCGAGAAACCCGTATGGGTTTCTTTTGTAGCAATTGCTACGAACGGGTGGATGTCTGATTTACCCTTTATTCATTACTTCTCTTCACCTTGCGGGGTTTCCGCAGAACTACTACGTCAGATATTGAGTGCTCAGCAAGTCCATTTTGATCTGTGTGTCGGTTTCTGACGTCCCTTTGGTAATCGCGTAACTTTCGTTCATATTCACCTGACTGGCCGATATACACAGATGGGCAGTCGGCGCAAAGAATTGAGTACACCACACCAGGAAATTTTTCTTTCTTGAGTTTGTCCTTGACATGGACTAGCTGATGCTTCAGTTTTCGAGCTGGCACATGCGTGTTCTGTAAGTCATACGAACGAAATACATGCGCCAGGGTTTCACTGTTGCCTGGCACATATGGAATGGCAGCTTGCTTCCGGGTACCTGGTGTTGGTTGCAACTTTGGACAGTCAAGTTGGCATTTCACAGATTTAATTACATGATGAGGATGGCTACAGCTGGACAAATCACGGCATACATGCTCAGCTTCAGCCACTTGATCTTCCCGCTTTGAATAGAGATTTTTTCACTGGAAGAGTGATGAAGCAACCGAACGTTTTTGGCAATCAGGATGTACAGAATTGAAGTGAAGGTAACGGCCGGTATGTGTGTGTTTTCGGTAAACGGTAAACTTTAGACATGAGGTAGTAACTTAGCGTGATAAAAACACAGAAACAAGAAAGACGGACAAGGACAAGTGCTACTCACAGCTGTTTAAAGGAAGGAAGGATAGTACATATATAGCCTCTTGTCACGCATGCGCCTACCAAGCAGAAGAGAAGCAGGTCCGTGCGCATCAAAGGCGGTTGTGCAAGAAGTGAAATTCGGTATCTAGTAATGTGATAGAAGGCTCACTTACACACTTATCTCTATTCTTCTTGATGGACACGGTGTTAGCAGCGTTAAAGCAGCAGACCTGCTAATCGTGTTGATGTATGTTGATGATTTTTAGTGATTTTAAACAATAAGCGTGACTTTAGATCCTATACTTTTATTTTAGAAGCTTTTAACAACCAAGACCAAGGGCTCGTTTTTACCCATGAACTTCCTGTCGATACAGGCCTGCAGTTCCTAGATTTAAAACTGTCTTTTGAAGCTGGCCACGTCTGCTGGGCGTACTAACCGCGAGCCATGAAGCAATTGCTGCCGTACGATTCCGCACATTCTAAGGTGGTGAAGCGAGCAGTTGGTAGTCTTTCCTTGGAATCAACCTTGCAGAAATTGTGCATACACGAAATGCGCTCTTGGTTTACCTACAAAGTTGAACACCTTTTGGCAGCTGGTTTCCCTTTGAGGGTCAATGCTATAGTAGAGTCTCTTCTACAAAAAGTAAAGCAGGAGCATGAAGGGCAAGAGCAGAGGTCGAACGACCGAAGGTAGGACCAGAGGTTATACCTTACATGCACAAGGTGTCACACAACCTCAAAAAGGTTGCTAACCATTATGGTATTCCTCCATTTTTTTCTGCACCCAACAAGCTTTTGAAGCTGTGTTCACAAGTTTGCTGTGAGAGCAGGCGGGGCTGCCGCAAAAGGCATGAGAAGGCCTTTGTTCAGTACTCCAGAGGGGTTGTTTATGCAATTCCATTGCACCCTTGTGGGCAGCTCTACATTAGACAAACTGAGCATTGTGTGAATGACTGTTTACGGGAACATGCACAATAACTAAAGAAAAAGGATGATAAAGGCGCACATTTGGTGGCTCATGTTAGCGCGTGTGGTTGTGACGCTTGATTTTCTGCGACTACTATTCTGGGCAGGAGCGGCAACGCCTCTTCCAGGCTCACTCTTGAGGCCTTCTTTATCAAGAATAGAGAGAGGTGTGTAAGTGAACCTTCTATCACAGTACTAGGTGCCGAATTATAACCGCCTTTGGTGTGCATGTGCCTGTTTCTCTTCTGCTTGGTAGGCGCATGCATGACACGAGGATATATGTACTATCCTTCCTTCCAATAAACAGTTGTGAGTAGCACTTGTCCTTGTCCGTCTTTCTTGTTTCCGTGTTTTTATTACATGCCTGTGCCTTTTTCACAAAATATTTCATCATGAGTATTTGCTACGAGTTACTTCTTCCCCCTTCATATATTTCACACCGCACAGATCACATACATAAGGTAGGCATTTCTACATGCAAAACTAAAACATTCTCAGGTTCTTTTATTGCTCGCACGTCATATGACAGGAACCACCGTCCTTCCTCAATTGCCACAATTCCTGACCCTCTATTCTTTCAGACTGCTGTTACCGCTTCTATTGAATGCTATATTGTGTTGATCACTTATTCTAACTTATCTATGTTTCGGTAATTTATTGTTCTCTGCGGTTGTTTGTATTTTAAGTGTTATTACCGTATTTACTCGAATCTAGGCCGACCCCGATTCTAAGCCGACCCCTTAAAGTCTGAAGCCAACAAAAAATACATATTACCTCGAAGGTAGGCCAGACAAAGAAAGCGAGGGCAGCGTTCACAAAATGCAAACAGCATTTATTGAATCTGAACGTGCAGAGCTCATTCAACGTCGTCATCGCTGCTAGACTCGTCGCTATGTTCCTTGTCACTGTCACCTTCAAACAGTGCACTGTCTTCGGTACCGTCAAGCGCATTAGATATGCTGCACTTTTTAAAGGCGTGCACGATCAAAGTACCTGGGATGTGGTCCCACGCTGTAGCTACCCAGCGCGCCAGCTGCGATAGCGATGTACGTTTGATGCGGCCCGTTGCCGTTAGCATGTGGTCTTCGTCAGTCAACCAGTCCGTGTAATATTTCCGCAGACGATCCTTGAAAGGTTTGTTGATGCAGACATCAAGTGGCTGCAACTGGCCCGTCATGCCGCCCGGTATGACAGCGAAGTCCGTGTTCGTTTGGGCGAGTGCAGCCTTCACGTTGTCGTTCAAGTGTCCACGATAAGAGTCGATGACAAGGAGCGAGTTCTCTCTTAAGAGGGCTCCTAAACACCGTCGCCACACAATCTTAACCCACTTTTCCTCTATCGCACCCGTTCTCATTTGCCCGCACAATGACATCTCTTGGAAACGCTTCTCAAGCAGGCAGTGTCTTCCTTTTAAATATCATATAAGGAGGGAGTTTATGTCCATCAGCTGTGCAGCACAGCATCACAGTTGTGCTGCTTCTCGTAGCCCGCAGAGCTCACCTTCACCTCCTTGGCACCCTTTTCATTCACGGTGTACGCCATTGGCATATCAAAATACACAGCCGGCTGGTCGGCGTTGCTGATTTACCCAAGGTTGTAGCCCGCTGCTTCTCTCTTTCACAGCACATTGTCACGATCCGCCCGCGTTCATGAACAAGAGAGGGCTTGAGGCACCGTCCGTTAAAGGGACGTTCCGCTGCGTGGTGGTGATGTACGATGACTGACGGCCGAGCACCTGTGCTCCTTGATGTTTATTGCGGTGTGCTGACCTGTGTTGCCTACCGAGCCTGGCGGGCCAACGAAGATTATGCCCGAGGCGGCGTCACTTGCTTGTTACATCCCCTTACCCCCAGTTTGTCAACAACAAACATCCAAGTTCAAAGTGCGAGGCTTTGCCTCCGCCCTAGCCGGGTTGACGATGCCTACTACCCAGGTTTACTAACAGTCCGGTTGCCTCCATCGTCGAGTACTCCGCCTGGGCACCGGTGTTGACGGGCCGGGAGTGGCAATGCCGGCTGCGGTCTGAGACAGCCTCGCTCCATCTAGAGGGTCCGTAGTGGCCGTCCTTGTGAGTGGTGCTGGACTTGACACTGGCCCAACGGGTGCCGCACCACTGGCAACGCTTGCCGCCTCCGAGGTGGGCGGTCCCTCGCTGGAAGCGACTGGTGCTGCCGCTAGTCCTCCTGCGGGCTGGAACTCAAAACTGGCAGTCGAGGGTGCTGGCCAGGTCCCGAGGCGAGGCCTAACATGGTCAGTGTGTCTGAGCTACGTGGCCCTGTTTGGCATGCGGAGGAGCAGCAATGAGGCGCTGGCAGGAGACACCACCTGTCCGGCAGACCAGGGTGGGCCAGGACGGACGTTCCTGGAAAAAAGTGGAGCTCCCGACTCCGGCAAAGGCCCAGGACAACACCCTCAGTCAGCAGCCAGCTTCTGCTTCAGCTGCTGCAGGAGCACTGTTGATCGGAGGTGCGGATGTAAGACGTCCAAGGGTGTCTTGACCATCCGACCCAGCAGGAGCTCACAGGCGGCACGGCCAGTGACTTTGTGGGGGGTGGTCCGGTACTGAAACGGTATCCGGGCAATCTGCGTCCGGAAATCCCCAGTCTGCCTCTTCTTGAACTTGTCCTTGATGGTTTGCACCGCCCGCTCGGCTGCACAATTTGAAGCAGGGTGGTACGGTGGAACCATCAACCAGCGGATTCCGTTCATCGTCAGCCAGGTCAGGTACTCTGTGCTGGCGAAAGCAGGACCATTGTCAGACTCGATGACGTCCGGCGACCCCTGGGCGGCAAAGACCTGTCGTAGCACTTCGATCGTCGCGCCTGCTGATGGAGTGTTGACAGGTAGAACCTCCACCCACTTCGGAAAGGCGTCCAGCACCACCAGGAAGTAATGGCCCTTGAAGGGCCCACTAAAATCCACGTGTAGGCAGGACGAGGGTCTCGGTGGGAACGGCCAGGGGGTGACTTCCACATGACGCGAGGCCTGCTGATGCTCCTGGCAGATTTGGCAGCTCTGCACCATGTGAGCAATGTCCTGGTCCAGGCCAGGCCAGACCACCAAACATGCAACCCGGCCATCATCTTGGTATTTTCTATGCCAGGATGACCTGCGTGCAGCAACTGCAGGACCCTGGACCGGAGACTTGGTAGGGTCACCACCCTGGAACCCACAGTAGGCAGCCCTGCTGCAAGCTCAGCTCAGCGGCTTTGTGGATACAGACCTGCTGAACAAATTCCTCCCCACGGGTCACCACCTTGACCACCTGAGACAGGACTGGGTCCCGGCTGGTCGCTTGCCATACCCCAGATCTGGAGAGCACCTCCGGGTACGCGTGCTCCAGCACGAACACTTCAGCAGGTTCTGGAACAGCATCAGGCACCTCTGGCAGGGCAGGCGGATCAGGGCATTAGCAGGACCGAGGTCCTTTCCTGTATGATAAACCAACTGGGAACTGTAAGCTGCCAGCCTCAAGGTCCAATGTACTACTTGAGGTGATGCCTGCACGGCAACTGCCTTGTCAGGCCCCAGCAGCCCCAACAACGGCTTGTGGTCCGTGACCGCCTCAAACTTCCGGCCCCACAAATGCTGGTGGGAGCGTTTGACACTGAACATGTGGGCCAAACTTTCCTTGTCCAGCTGGCTGTAACCTTGCTCTGCAGCATGAAGCCGGCGAGAAGCGAACGACAGAGCACGTTTCTGGCCATCCATGTCCCGGTGTGCCAGGACAGCTCCCACGCCGTACGGCGACGCATCTACGGTCAGGACGACAACCTTGGCAGGATCGAAGTGTACTAGCACCCTTTGTGATTAGCTCCTTGCTGCGCTGGAAGGCGCAGTCCTGCTCCTTCTTCCAGACCCATTGCTGACTATCTCGAAGCAGAAGATGGAGCGGCTGTAAATGCTCTGACAGGTTCGGAGGGAAACTCCTGTAGAAGTTGATGAGGCCGAGGTAGCTCTGAAGCTCCTTGTTCTGGGGCTTAGGCACCTAGAGCCCAGCATCAACTTTGCGGGCAGGCGGGGCTAGGCCAGGCTGGGTAATGACATGTCCCAAGTACTCAACACTGGGGGCCAGGAAAACATTTGTCCAGCTTGAGCTTGAGGTCGGCGTCCTGCTGCCGTGCCAGGATGTTGTGCAGGTTTTGCAGGTGGTCCCTGTCATCGCTGCCTGTAACTAAGATGTCATCCAACTACACTGCCACGTGCTTCATGCTCCTGAAGAGGTTATCCATCTCCCTATGAAATATGGCTGGAGCTGAGGCCACGCCAAAGGGTAAGTGCATCGACTGGAAGAGTCCCAAAGTTGTCGATATTGTGACATACTTGCGGGAGGCATCCTAAAGCCCCAGCTGCTGGTAAGCATCTCTGAGGTCGAGCTTGGTGAACTTCTGTCCAGCGGACAACGCAGACCAGAGATCTTCAATCCGGGACAACGGGTACTTCTCGATGGTAGCGACGGTGTTGGTGGTAACCTTGAAATCCTCGCAGATCCTGTTTGCCTCGCTGTCCCCAAAGGGAACGCTGACCTGTGAGAGTTGCCCGAAGTAGCTGCGCAGCATCATGCCCGAAGCCTCGATGGACACGCTGGGGAAAGTACACTTGAAGAGTTTCCCGGCCATTACTGACACGCTGGCCCCTGTGTCCAGCTCCGTGGAAATGGGGTGCCCACAGATTTGGACGGTCAGCATGTATGACGGCACAGACGACGGTACAAAGCCTGTGGGCCACATGTCGAAAATCAGCGGGTCTTCAGCCACGACGTGGAGGGGGCCGCGGAAGAACTCGGGCCTTCTGCCGCACGCCCCCGCCGCGTACCTTTGCGACAGCTACCCATGCCGCGGGCTTGTGTGGTACCTCGGCTTGAATCAGGCTGCAGCTATTTGCTGTTCGTCCTCCCCCTTCGGCATACACATGCTAGGTGCCCAGTTTTCCCGCACGTAAAGCATTGTGCTTGAGAGAACTGGCAATGTGAGGGGGAGTGGGCACCACCACAGCAACCACAGGTACTGCCCTTTGTCGCCAACTTCTTGACCGCCGCTTCCGCCGACGGTGAGCCAGTCGTACGGACAATCTCGCCGGCATCTTTGGCGGCAGCTTCCATTGCCAGCGCTGCCTTCCCGGTGGCGCCCAGCGAGGGCTCGGGAAGCTCCAGGAGTCGAGTCTGCATGGCGGGGTTGTTGATACCCCAGACAAAACGGTCCTGGAGCAGCCGGTCCAGCTGGTCCCCGAAAATGCAGGCACTCGCTAACCCTCGTAGCACGGCAAAGAACTGCCCGAGGGTTTCTCCTTCCCGCGGCTCCGGTTGTTGAAGCGGAAACGCTCCGCTAGTGTCGACGGTTCTGGGTTGAACTGCGAGCGCAGTATGGCGACCAGCTCACCCAGCGTCTTAACATAGGGCATGGCTGGCTTGAAAAGGTCGAGCAGGAGACTGAAGACGCGGGTCCCGCAGCTGGCCAGAAAATGTCCCGCTGTTTGGCCTCGGGTGTTTCATTTGCCCGGAAGAACTCGTGGACTTCTTCCTCGTATATTGGCCAAGAGGACCCATCTCTATCGAACGGCTCGAGCCTTCCGTACAGCGTCATGGCGGCAGTAACGTGGGGGTGGTGTTTCGCTGCTCGCGGCAGCGTGGGACGATCCGTGGGTGTTGTCGCCAGTGTCACGATCCACCCGGGTTCGTGAACAAGGGAGGGCTCGAGGCACCTGTTGTAGCTCCGACGGGGTGGCCGAACGGAAGAGCTATGGCATGAGGCCTAAAGAGCCGCAAGAAAGAGCCGGACTGCTTCAGTCGGGGACCGGACAAAGAATGATTTTATTTCCGTGAGGTGAAACGCTGCAGGCAACTTACAGCATTTGGCTCTGAGCGGCGCCCTGACGTAACGACCCAAAACCGAAACAAGAAGTCAACACAGGGTACCACATCACCTCTCCCTTGAGAAGAAAAGGCGCTACTCGCTCTCATCGCAACAAAAGTTAAGTCATGAGTTACAGAAGAACACATGTTAGCACTGTAACACGCGTGTTTAGTGATGATATCTTTACATAATTGAAAATGACATCTTTGGCTTGCTCATTTTAAGAAAAACGCACAACTTGACAAGCACGGAGAAACGTCCTGAAGGCAGTATGTCTTGCTGCGAATAATTCTGGAGTCGAAGACTCGAAGGAGGTAATGGAAAAACCTTGAAATATTCTTTGTATAGGGAGCTGTCCACCAGCGACACCGTAGCTCCTGTGTCCACGGGCAACTTGAGTGTAGTATTCGCAAGGAGGACTTCGGCGCAAATTGTTGGCGGACCGGAATTCGGTGCTTGAATTGTAAGCACAAACGGGACTGTTGTGGCTGATTCTGTATCAGCGGTAACGGAAAACGGAAACAAGCTGCGTTCGAGCAGGAGACTTTCGCTGCATTCGGTTCCTCGAACGGCAAACCGAAGCGTAATGACCCACTTTTCCGCACACACGGCAGGTATTGTGCTTTGCCGGACAGGCTGGATTGGATGCGATGTGCTGAGGTGAACCAAATTGGTAACAATGGGGTGCGAACTCTCGACTGGCTTCGCAGAGTTCGGGCCGGGCGTCACGTTGGCCGGCCGCTCGAGGATGCGTCTGTCCGCCACGCCATTGATCGCCATCTTGAAGGCGCCGGATCGAGGGAGAAGGGGGGCGGGGACTGTCATCTTGCTCTCCTGGGCGAGGAAGAAGATGGCTGGCGACGCCATCATGGCGTTGCATCGAGATGCGCTGAACAGACAAGCTGCGGAAGACTTGAAATTCCTTGTCAACTTGTTCCTTGTCAAGTGAGGGTTAACAGTATGACTAAATAAATAAATAAAATAAAACAATAAAATGGGGCAGATCACAAGCAGAACATGTGCCATTCAATGCCGGTTGCTCAAGAAGTCAACTTTGAGTTAAGAAGTGCAATTGACAGCTCACATATAATGATCTCTATATTTATAATAAAAAAGGCTTCCAATGCAAATCTAGAAGGCGTGTTGCTGCTCGTGCCCAGAATGGTAGTCTCCGAGAAACGAGCCTGACAACCGCACGCTGTAACATTGGCCACCGTATGTTTGCCCTTGCATTCTTATTTGCTTACTTTTTGCTCGTGCTCCCTTAAGCAATCGTTCGCACAACATTCAGTTTGACCGATATACACTTTACTGCACGACATGGGGATGGCATAAACCACACCTCTGGAGAACTTAATGAAGGGTCCCTCATACCTTCCATGGTAACCTCGTCTGCTTTCACAGCAACTTCAAGGGCAATAAAAGCTAGAGGCGGACCGTTACGGATGGCACCCATTTTAACATTGTGTGACACTTTGTGCACATGCGCTATAACCTCTGGCCTCAACATTGGGCCACTGGCGTTACGCTTTGTGCTCCACATTTTGCAGTAGTGGCTTTTTGTTGTGCTCATCAGCAATGCAAGACCAACTAGTGCAACAATTAATTTTTATTGTCATACACCCCGCAATGTCATTGAACTCGTGTTTTCAGATGGCTTCAGAGGTAGGCTGATTTTGAAGCTTTGTGATTAAAAAAGTGGGTGATAGGTGTGTAAGCGCTCCGTCACTGACGCTCGCCCCAAAACAGTGAAAGGGCGGTCTGTTGTCCACCCAACCTTATAGCATGAAGCTACAAAGAAAATCTATGCGGGCTTTGCAGAAAGAAAGCGTCGCAGTTGAAAAAAATTTCTCATGGTCCTGGGATCTAACCCATGGCCACCGCCTTTCCAGAGTGCAATTTGAGCTAACCAGGAGGCTCGCAGTTTGCAGCACAAAGCCAAATCAATCAGCAAGCCTAAGTGCAGGGATTTTCCTCCACCTTTTGCAGAACTTATATGCCATAGCCCCTCTTTCTTTTGTGTCTGTTTGAAAGCCGGCAAAGAAAGATGTGTTGCAGAGTCCTCCATGTCGTGGTGAGCAGAGCACAGGACAAAGGCCGTTCAACATTTGTTGCAATTAGAAAACAGTGAAAAACATACAGGCACGACAGCATAGTGACATGGACAAGCACGAACTTTCTAACTTTGAAAGTTTGCTCTTGTCAGTGTCGCTACCTTTTCATGCTTGTCTGTATATTGTGCAGTATCTTTTCTTTAAGCATTATAAACCAACTAGCCCAGCTACAATATTTATTCAAATGAAGCTTGCGTGACTCCACTAGAATGTGATGCCTTGAGGAAAGTGTGGTGCGCATTCAACTACTTACAGTAATGATCTTTGGAACTTCTAATCACGTGGCTGTGCAATTTTTTGCCTGCATCACTGCATCCAAAAGATGTGTTATCTCTAAAGAGGTTTATTGGGTTGGTGTGCACAGTGAAGTGAGCACAGATGTGGCCAAGCAGTGTAGCAAATGCATCCAGTGTAAGACATTAATTATAACAGAATTTTATGTCTGCATACCTTATGTCTGGCACGGGGTTCCATGGCCTGCATAAAAATTCTGGTGATCATGGGTGTCTCATTGAGCGGATATAATTATAACTGCAATTATTGAGCTAAATTGGCAATGAAATTGACTAACTCATTACCCATAGAGCAGGTGTTTCATTGAAATGGGTGCCAAAAGAAGGAAAGCACATTTATGAGTGGCAGAGGTGGTGGCATGTTGGTTATTCATCATAATACTGAAGGCATAGTGCAGTAGGACAAAGGACAAGCAAAGCTTGTTCTTTGTTTGCTTGTCCTGTCTTCACTTGTCATTTGTCATTACTGCACTGTGTTTTCAGTATTATGGTGTGATCAGGTCAGGAAATTTGCTTGCATGGGATGACTAATGCAAAACGAGGCAGTTGCTGAGAGAGTGGATTGTTGATGAGTCGGGAAACTAAATTTCACAGTTGCATTTCTAGACTAGTTCTTTTTCCCTTGACCGCTTGTTGCACCCTTCTTTGGAGCGTGGCGGTGAAGCCAGCTTGGACGAGGTGCCTTGGACATCGCACATGCTGGACACCATCCTCCAGTCACCTTTGCAGTGGGGTGAGTTGTGTCGTGCATTGCCTTTGATGCGAAGCCCTGTGAAGCATGGCAATTGTGTATTATAAGGCGAGGGTGCAGTTGAGAGACCCAGAAAAAGAACTTAAGTATGTACACTAATATGAGGCCATATAGAGTAGCTATAGCTCATTATTCAGACTTGACGAGGATTGCCTGAATTACCAAATAATTGGAAGTCTCCATAATCAGAATAATCAGTGAGGGTTATAGCGAATTTCACCTGGAGTTGTGACTTCATGGGAGTACAAATTTTGCCTTATGGTTTGGCTTTATGGGAGCACACACTGTGCTGCCATAAGTTACAGTTCAGCGCTTCACACATCAGTGCTTTGTCCGCCTTGTCTTACTTTTCGTACTGTTCAATTTCTCGCTGTAGTTTTCAAGCGTAACTTGCACCATGCCTTTACTGTTAAATTTTTTATATTCTCGGCATTGGTTATACATGCAAAAATACAGCACCACCCTGCTTTCCAAGGCTTATTAGTTGCTACAGTTCGTGCTGCCATCGAAAATATTATCGAAAATGTGGTGCTGCGGCTACGATATAGAAATAGTAACTTAATCTATCAGCCTCTCGTATAAGGGGGGTGACTGGGGCAAGGGAGGGTTCTAGGAAAAAGATATGGTTGATCCCTCTGTCATAGGAACTGGTAGAACATGAAAGTGAAACGTGTCTTCAAAGAAACTATTACATATTTGCATGCCTTATGAGCTCACGATCTGCAGCAGCAAAAGGTGCACAATTTGCGGGCCGACGACCGTGTTGCAGGTTTGCTTGGCAAGCGCCATCCTGCTGCCAAGTGCCAAGTCGCTTTGGCGAAGGTACGAGGATTTTGGTCTTGTCCTGTAGTGTCTTGGGCAGCCAGTTGAGTTGCGACGGGCTCAGCTTCAGCAATACGAAGGGCAGAGTTCGCAGCATGCACCGCAAATGCACGAAGGCGTTCTGCTTCATGCTGCCGTGTTTCTCGCCAGACCAAAGCGGGATTCGCCCATCTATGTTGTTGCCTTTCTGCGCTGCTTCGCACAACAGTTTTCTTAGTTGGTGCCATCACAAGGAAAGCAGTGGGCGGTGTGTGAGAACTGCTGATGCATGTTGAAGCTGCCCTCTGTAGGTGACAGGGGTGTCAAAGGCTGATGGGACACTGTGCGGAAACTACGTCGTCACCTCAGCAGAAAGCCGACACTGCCTACACAAGGCTACACCACGTTGGAGCCTCCGCTGCGCTGAGATTACTGAAGTGCTCACTGTCGGCGCTCGTTAGTGTCATTATATTCTAGGCACTATAGTGTCATGGTGCAGTTCTTCACTTCACCGCTCCTAGGTGGCGGTGTCGTGCCTCTCAAAGGAAAGCATATTTTACGCGTTAGCACTTATGTCACATCTGTTACAGGAAGTTGATTGTGGACCCCAGCATAAAGCACTTCCATGTTAAAAACGTTGTCTTATATTTGAATAAATTGTAAATGTACACAATGCATACCTACCAAGTTTTACGGTATTATTGTAAAGTACCTGATTACTTGCACATTTTTACGAGTACCTTGTCAACACTTACAATATTACAATTTTCTATTTTCTCTGTTCAGAACTTGTGAATGCACTGTGCGTTGGTTCATTGAGTAGCTATAACTCCTAAATCTAGCTTGCTCATGGTGTCATGTCGGCAACACTGAACATGATGACCAGACTTGTATCCAAAGCCAATGATCATTTGCGAAAACACATGCTAGCTTTAGCTAACCCTATTACTTTATCATGCATTCTGCCAGTGCTGTGGCACATAATCCCATGCAAGTAACACATTGTCGGAAAAGAAGTACATTAAAGTATTTATCCCCAGTTACTCGGCTGACTTTCAACAAGAAGTCGCACAAAGGCATGCATTCTGTGGGTTGTGTTGCTGTAATGTTAATATTTCGCATGCTGGTTGCTGGGACATTCTATTACATCTGGGCACAAAGAAACACAAGGACTGAGCAAAACTAGTGATCTCAAATGGGTAGCTTTGATGGTTGTGCAGCCGATCAGCAGGTCTCGATACTACTGCTCTGAATGCCTTTATGCTGTGTTCATGGTTGAATACAATGTGCCGTTCACAGCTGCTGACCACGCCAGAGAACTCTTTCAGAAAATGCTCCCAGACTGAAAGATAGCCAAGAGCTATGCTTCTGCTGCAATCCTGAAAGGAATGGGCACCAAAGCAATCAACGATGTGATTACCCATCTAAGGCGTGCTCCATTTTCGGTCGTGACAAACGGGAGCAATCACATTGGAAACAATGCAAAACTTTATACGATCGTGGTGTCGTTTTGTGGCAATATTGTTTGCAGTACCTTTTTTACTATGCCTGCTTTTGAAGGTGACTCCACGGAAAGAAATGCTTGTTGTGGACAGGCTAGGCGAGAATAGCATATCGCTGCAAAACTACATCGCCATGGGGTGTGACAATTGGCTGCCATGGTTGGATCGAAGAATGGAGCTGCTGCTGTTCTCAAATAAAAACGTGAGAATGTTGCCATCTGAGCATGCTGTAGCCATTTAATCAATCTCTGAGCACAGAAAGGCACAGCATGCCTTTCAATGAATGTGAATGACACACTAGTGGATATTTACTACTACCTCGACAAAAGCTGTACAAGAAAGGACAAGCTTAAGGCTTTCCAATCTCTTCACGACATAGAATCGAAGAAAATCTTGAAGCATGTCCACACTAGGTAGCTGTCTGTGGGCAGGGGCGTAAACTAAGTAGTGGCAGCCACTACTTAGCTCCCTCCACTGTGAAATAAGGCCATCTAACCAAATCTTGAAGCTGCCTGGCAAAGCAAGTGAACCCAACACTGACCCTCAGAAACATAGACAGGAAGCAGACAGTGGACCCCAAAGAATGAGACCAAGACTGGACAGCAGTGCCCCTGCATCCAGTAAGGCTCCTGCCAAGTGAATCCGAAGTCTAGGCAGCAACATTCTAGATCGAGAAGAACGACCATTCATGTTCCTATCATCAAATGTCAGCAAGGCATATTGTCACTTTTTGCTTTCAAATGTACCAGAGTTCAAGAAGGTTAACGTGTTCCTACAGTCTGGTGCCCTGAAAATACATCTGCTTCAGGAGGTTCTAAATAACCTCCTGAGAGATCTGATGCTGCGGTTTGTCAAACTGTCAGTGATGAAACAAACTGACCTGCTCACGCATGTCGACTAGAAGCATTCTCCCAACGAAATAAATGACAAAGATCTTGCAATCGGTAGGCTGAAAATGAAGAGTTTGCAAAACGTGAAAAACGAATCCAAGTAAGAGTATTTTGTGTAGATCAGAAGGTTCTTTGTAGCAGTAGTCGAATACATTATACTGAAATTTCTACTGAAATCTGAGCTGCTAAAAACTGTTGAAGTAGCCAAGTTGTGCATGCCAGGTTTGCTGACCTCAAGTGCCTGGCTGACCATGTCCCAGTGCTGCTTGAAAAGGGGCAATGTATAGATTCCGCTTTGGATGACACTCCAGCACAATTCAGTCATCTTCAATTAGAAGATCTACCTGCTGAAGTAACTTCTCCGGATCGGATTGACTAGCAGTGGGGTGTGGTCTCTGATTTTCGGGAAATAGATTGTAATTCTAAGTATGCCAAGCTTTCAAATGTGATATTGAGTATTTTGACACTTCCGCATAGCAGTGCAGAGTGTGAAAAAGATTTCAACAAAGTTAAAAAGGCAGACACCCAGTTTCGGTACACCGTGTCAAAAAATGTAAGGGTGAAGTTGAACGTGGTGCTCAGCCTCACTAGGGGAAATGCCATGAACAGGTGCTCGAGAAAGACTTTAAGCTGCAACAGCTATAGAGATAGCCCAGCCCTCAATGCTGAAAGTGTAATGAGTTTGTTTTGCTTCTCCTGTTACAAATTTGTTGTGAATTTCCTCTACAAAAATGTTTATGACCAATAAAATGGGATTTTAGTATTTCTTATTTCTGCAGCCATAGTACACGCAGTCATTTCAGTAATCACAAATTTAAACAACAGCAGCAGTAGAGATATCGACGAAATTCAAATAAAACCTAGCTGTGAAATATGTCGTAGACGTAATTGCTCCAGTCCTTGTGAATACATTGCTGCGTGTGGAAAGACAGACAGAAGAGGCTATATTACAGGCTATATACACTGGAGCCAGGCAGACAGGCCGACACTCGCTCGCCCCAAGCGCACCGACCAACTTCGTCGTTCTCGCGGCGGCTCGTCTCTTGAGCATCACTCGATGATATCGTAATACTACCCCCCTCCCCCCCGGTGGCAAAATTACCGTCACGGGGCTGTAAATATCCAAGGCGCGTGGAGAGTTGTTGGGCTTGATTCGGGCGACCCGGACAATGTCACTGGTTGTCACAGCGAAGGACGTAAAGGGCGTGGCTAGAATTATTTCATAGGTGACATCGGTTACTTTGCGGAGCACGCGATATGGGCCTGTGTAACAAGAAAGCAGTTTTTCACAAAGGCCAACTTTACGCGAAGGTGACCAAAGCGACACGAGGCTGCCGGGCACAAAATGGACATCACGGTGACGGAGGTCGTAGAGTTGCTTCTGCTTGTCTTGAGACACTTGAGGAGCGCGCGCAATTTGGCGAGCATGGTCAGCATGGGCGATTGCATCACGGGCATAATCGCTAGTTGAAGCTGTGGCGGACGGAAGCACAGTTTCCAGTGGTAGCGTTGGTTCGCGGCCATACAAGAGGTAAAACGGGGAAAAGCCAGCAGTTGCGAGACGGGAAGAGTTGTATGCAAAGGTAATGTAAGGTAGAGCCAGGTCCCAGTCACGGTGGTCGTCGGAAACGTATTTGGATAGCATGTCTGCAAGGGTGCGGTTCAAGCGCTCAGTGAGGCCGTTCGTTTGGGGGTGTTAGGAGGTGGTAAATTTATGCCGTATTGAGCAGGCACGCATGATGTCGTCGATGACTTTGGCCAAAAACGCACGGCCACGGTCTGTTAGCAATTGACGCGGAGCACCATGCATCAAAATGATATCATGTAGGAGGAAGTCCGCAACATCAGTTGCGCAACTGGTCGGAAGAGCACGGGTTATGGCGTAGCGGGTCGGGTAGTCCGCCGCGACTGCAACCCTCTTGTTTCCTGATGTAGATTCCGGAAATAGTCCGAGAAGGTCTAAGCTGACACGATGAAAGGGCTCGGGAGGGATGTCGAGTGGCTGCATGCAACAAGCGGGCACCTGGGAAGGCTTCTTGTGTCTTTGGTAAAGTTCACAAACGGCGACGTAACGTCGTACGGAACGAGCAAGGCCCCGCCAGAAAAAACGGCAACGTACACGGTTATAGGTTCGAGATACGCCGAGATGTCCTGCGGTTGGTGTGTCGTGGAGCTCTTCTATAGAACGGTAGAGCGGAGGTGTTTAGGTATTACAAGTAGGAACTGAGAGCCGTCGGGATGAAGGTTGCGACGGTACAGAGTACCGTCGCGGAGGACGAAGAGGCGTAGAGTAGCATCGTCCGGAGAGTGTTTAAAACGGTCACGAAATCAAACAGCTCAAAGCAATGCTCCACCCCCCCATCGATATCACTGACACTCCTGCTGCTACTTCGAACCCACTCCCGCAAACGCTTGCGCCCACACTCACACGTCCTCCGACAGGAGAAATGGACACCCTTGCATCCACTGCTACGACGGAAGCCGCAACTCCTATGCTGCCTTATGCTGCCTTCATCACACACGCAGCCCCCACCCGCAAGAAGGAAGAATGCCGAAATAACAGGCACCGAGAACACCGTTGAAAACGCCATATTTGTCCTCACTGACCGCATGGACATCCTGGAAAACAAACTTGTTGCCCTTGAAAATCGGCTACAGAGCAAGCTTGATGCATTTATTTGTGAGGCATCTGCACAGTTTTGCCGGTTCCAAGCGCTAATCGACAGCTGCGGAAGACGCTCCGCGACGTCACAAGTTCCCGTCCTTCAATATGACAATAATGATGAAGCCAGCCCGTAGTCTAGTCATCTGGCAGTGGAACTGCAGGGGGTTCCGCAACAAGCGCGCATGTCTAACACTATTTCTGCAGAGTCTTAACGAGCTCCCTGACATTATAGCCTTGCAGGAAACACACGGGAAAGTCACGCTACCTGGATACAATACGTTTCAAGACCCTCACATAGACAAGCCCAACATTGCCGTACCTGCAAGGCGACATCTTTTTGTTAAACGGGACACATTCAGCAGTACTGAAATCCCTCACGATTTCATCAGAATTCTACCGCAAAGCCACACACAACCCACCCTATGCGTGTTGAATGTTTATAGCCCTCCCAATGCTCGACAACACCGCTTTGAGAACATGCTTGACCAGGCCAAAGCTAACGCCAATAAATAGCCGCTAGTCGTAACGGGCGACTTCAATGCCCCCATCAAATGTGGG
Organism: Dermacentor variabilis; assembly: GCF_050947875.1. Taxonomy (NCBI): domain Eukaryota; kingdom Metazoa; phylum Arthropoda; class Arachnida; order Ixodida; family Ixodidae; genus Dermacentor; species Dermacentor variabilis. The sequence goes on along the minus strand of NC_134574.1, from coordinate 15,108,808 downwards.
GCCACTCCGCATCCACTCCTAAGGGAAGAGCTCTATGGCAGCACATACAAAATCAAGGTTTCACCATCTACAATGACTTGACTCTTCCACGGCCGTTCTCGAGGGGTGCGCGCGCTTCAAGAAGGAAAGCGCGCGCTCCCCTAGAGACTAGCCGTGACTCTTCCTACCCGGCTAGGAAATAACGTCAGTAGAGATACATCTCCCGACCTCACTCTAACTCACCGCATCACTCAGGCGACGTGGCAAAACCTCCAAAACAACTTGGGAAGCGACCATTACATCCTCGAACTCCGTGTAGATTTTAAGCACAGACCGTTAGCCACGAAACCACTAAGGCTTACGAATCGGACGGAATTCAGAAAATCTCGCTGCAACACTAACGAAGAAACCATTACCGACATTGAGCGATGGGCGAATGCCTTGCAGGCAGACTTAGAGGCCCATACCACCACTCTCCCGCTAAACACGCCCTTGGCCACAATTGATTCCAAGCTACTACACATGTGGGAAGCGAAGCAAGCGTTACTTAGGAAATGGCTAACAGCACGTTACAATCACAAACCCCGAATCGCCAAACTAGGCTCTCAGATCCAACAATACGCTATGAAATTGGCGACGCAGCAATGGACTCAGGTTTGCGAAGGAGCGCATGGGAATCTCAGCACTAAAAAGACCTGGCAATTGCTCCGGCACCTGCTCGACCCCACCACGTCTAGGACGCACAATAACCACCAGATGAATAAACTGCTGCATGAACATGCAGCCGACTTGCCGACCATGTTCAGCAACCTGGCCTCCAAACATATGCCCCCCTCCTACGCAAATACACAGGCCCCACTATGCTGGTGAACCCAATGAGGAGCTTTGCAGCCCCATCACAGAAGCGGAGGTTCGACATGCCCTCAACCAAGTGCGAACCATCGCGGCACCAGGCCGAGACTGTGACTAATAAAACGCTTCGCAACCTCGATGAGCAATCCATAAGCAAACTCACTGAGTATTACAACCACTGTCTCGAAGAGGGGGGATACCCCAACAATGGAAAGCAGCCAAAGTGATCTTCATTCCAAAGCCGAATAAGCCAATTCACATTGAGAACTTCCGTCCAATTTCTCCCACGTCATGCATAGGAAAGATCTTGGAGCACGTAATTCACCTACGCCTCTCCAAATATATCGAACATATTCACTTGTTCCCTTCGGAAATGTCTGGCTTTCACAAATCTCTTTCTTGTCAGGATGTCATGCTAAGGCTCAAAGAAGACATTATCGAACCGAGCGACGCACGTGACACACAAGCGTTGCTCGGCCTCGACCTCAAGGGCGCCTTCAACAACATGTCCCACTTGGCCATACTACGCTAACTTAGCAGTATAAACTGCGGGGAGCAAATCTACCGCTATATACGCAGCTTCATCACGAAGCGCACTGCGACGCTACAATTAGGCAGCCAACAATCTGGCCAAATAAGTTTAGGAAGCACTGGCACGCCCCAAGGGGCAGTACTTTCCCCCCTCCTCTTCAATTTGGCTATGCGACCTTTAGCTTTCACTCTCAAGAAGATTCCTGACCTCCGATTCACACTGTACGCGGACGATATTACGCTGTGGATGACCGGAGGTTCTGACGGGCACATCCAAGACACCCTCCAAGCCGCAATTGATCAGGTCGAACAAGTAGGTCACAAGTTGAATCTCAGGTGCTCCTCCACCAAATCGCAGCTTCTCCTTCTGCGCCCCACAAGACGCTTCAGGACTTCACCCCCGAATATCCAACTCATGATTGATGGGTACCCTATACCCCAAGTAGACAGGATAAGGGTCCTAGGATTACACCTCCAATGCAGCCGAGCAAATCAGCATACCTTGCAAGCACTACAAACAACGGTAGATAATACGCTCCGCCTGATAGGCAGGATCTCCAACAAACACGCAACAAACATGGAGGGCTTCGAGTGAAGGAGTTAATTCAGCTAATCAAGGCTTTTTTATTAAGCAAAATCACCTTCGCACTACCGTATCTCTCACTCTCTAGGCAGGAAAGGATACCGTGAATTGCTTGATTCGCAAAATACACAAAGTCGCTCTTGGTGTTCCAATTAGAGCATCCACACAAAGGGTGATGGCCACCGCCACACTAAATACCCTTCAAGAATTAACCGAAGCTCATCTGTCATCGCAATACCATAGACTCATAACCACTGAAGCTGTGCGTGAGATCCTGAGGCAACTTCATCATGTTCCACCATTCAACGAGAGCAAGCGACATCAACTTCCTCCGAACATACACGGCCAATACCACATCCAGCCCCTACCCAGAGACATGCACCCCGAATTTCACGTCAAACGCCGCAAACTTCGAGCCAAGGCGCTACAACGCAGCTATGGACAAGCTGACGGAGTGTACTATGTGGACGCTGCAGCCTACACCCCTAAACATCGTTATGCTATAGCGGTCGTAGACAACCGGGGCAACACTGTTTGTTCAGCATCAGTCAAGACCACCTCGGCAGGTGACGCGGACCCACCAGAAAAAGACATCGCTCTCGTATGGACTCCTGCACATCAAAGACTCCATGGCAACGAAATAGCTCATGCCGCTGCTCGAGGATTCACGGACCGAGTGGCCGCAAATATGGGCCTAACTCTAGAACCCAATGACTCCCAACAACACACCAACAAAGACACACTCGTCACATTCCATGAAATTTGCACACTATACAGAAACCAACGCCTATTGTATCCACCTCTCTCTGTGTCTAGAACGCGCCAGACAGAAATACTGTGGCGACAACTACAAACACACTTTTCTTACCCCGCGCACTTTGCACTTATTCTTTCCCGGCACATACCCTACACCCAAGTGTCGCTTTTGCCCTGTCCCCATAGCAGATCTCTCCCATATCATGTGGCAATGCCCCATCAAAACTCCCCCCCCCCCGCACGCTCAAACCATTAATTAGTAGCGAGGAGCTGTGGGAGACTGCCCTGCGCAGCTCCGATCCCACCCTACAGGACCGAGTCCTGAGGTGGGCTGAGGAGGTAGCGGAGGCCTACCACGACTGGTAGACGGACTTCTAGCCACATAATGTGGTGATGGACGCCTGCCGGGACTGGAGTACTTAGACCTCCCTCTCTCCCCCCGGCCCCTCCCCTTTCTTAAAACGGGAATAAAGTTCATTCATTCATTTATTTAAACGGTCGATTAGTGCTCTGATTTAGGCGTCACGGCGTTGCTCGTCGGCGAAATGAAGCAGCTGTGATACAGAGAATACGCAAGAAGCACTGGCAATATTGGAGGAGTCAGAGTCGTTAGCAGGGTAACGCGACAAGCTGTCAGCGTCTTGATGCTGGCGGCCAGACTTGTACACCACAGAATATGAAAATTCTTGTAGCCTCAAAGGCCATCGACCAAGCCGGCTTGTAGGATCTTTCAGCGATGAGAGCCAGCAGAGAGCATGATGGTCAGTGACTACGGAAAAAGGGCGACCGTAAAGGTAAGGACGGAACTTCGCAACCGCCCAGACAACAGCAAGGCGTTCTCGTTCCGTAATGGAATAGTTGCGCTCCGATGGCGCTAGGAGGTGGCTCGCATAAACAATAATGCAATCCTGGCCACGCTGACGCTGGGCTAAGACGGCACCTACGCCATGACCGCTGGCATCTTTACGCAATTCTGTAGGGGCATCAGGGTCGAAGTGGGCGAGAATGGGTGGTGAGGTTAGAAGAGTCACGAGACGAGAGAAGGCCGTGGCTTCTCCAGTGCCCCACGCGAATTGTACGCCTTTCCTCAAAAGATTAGTTAGGGGCCTAGCAATTGTCGCAAAATCTGGAACAAAACGACGAAAGTACGAGCATAGCCCTACAAAACCTCGAACGTCTGCGGCTGTCTTCAGAACAGGAAACTCTCTGACAACTCGGTGATATTATAATAATATTTAATACCTTTCTGACTACATCAAGATTTCCAATAAATATCCAAATTGCCAAAGTAGTAGTGCTCTTTAAAAAGGGGAATCGAAATCACTTGGGTAATTACTGACCGGTATCTGTCTTGCCAATTTTTTCAATGGCTCTCGAGAAAATAATTCACTGTGGGGTCTTGAACTTCGTTGAAAGCTGTAATGTAATAACACCTCACCAATTTGGGCTCCAGAACATGTCAACAGAACTAGCCTTGCTGTACCAAAAGGAATTTTTTAAATACAATTTGAAAGCAAGAAAATAGTGATTGGCTTATTCATCGACTTCTCCAAGGCTTTTGACTTGGTGAATCATGAAGTTTTGCTGGATAAGTTGTATATTTATGGTATACGTGGGTGTGGGTTACATTAGAGAGTTGTAGAATAGGGGCCCCAATAGTTTGGGGTCCCAAAGAGGTTTGCGGGTGTTAGCGTTGGGGCACGAAGAAGTGAAGTGTTTTAGAATAGGGTTTTACGTTTGCGGATAGCGTGTTGCGCCCACTACGGCGTCAAATAAAAGCTATTAGAAATAAATAAATAAAGTATACCATTTTATGATAGGAATAGTAATTTTGACTTGCGTGTATTCGCGTTTAATTACAATTTTGAGGTTATTCTGTAAGCAGCAAACAATTATAGTTTTGGGCAAACCAACTTTACGTGCCTTCACTAGCCAAGCTTAGCCGTGTTAGGCCTGCGAGCCATAAAATCCACAATCGAATTCGGAATCAGCGGCGTCTAATGAATCAATCTTCATTAGACACGCTAGTTGAGAGAAAGCGATAACCGCAGTCACTTCTCTTGCGAAGTTCACACGTTACCGCGAATCGAACATAGTTTGGTGCTAGGTTAGAGCCGTCGCTTCGATGGGGGCCGCCATGTTTGCTGACGCAAAGTTTTTGTGGCCGCTATTTGGGCTCCCGCTAAATCGGTGAAATAGCGTTCCCAACGCAAAACCCAAACGCAGTTTGCGTCTCGCGCATGCGCAGTGGCTTCGACGCTATTTCTTTGGGGCCCCTATTCTAAAACTCTATTAACTGCGGTCATATTTATCCCATCGGCGACAAGTTGTCCAAATCAATAACTCACGATCACAAGTTCTTCCACAGCATTGTGGTGTCTCACAAGGCAGCATATTGGGGCCCTTGCTATTCAACCTACATATAAATGATATTGTTAATATTAATCAGAATGCGAAGTTTATTATACATGCAGATGACACTACCATATTTTTTGGTGGTAACGTCGATCACCTTATCTCTAATTTTAATGATACTATAGTTCAGCTACAACATTGGTCCTCCTACAACTCTATGAAGATTACCGAAAATAAAACAAAAGCAGTGATCTTTCGGGCCAAAAATAAGCCAGTCCCTCCTCATGCCGATATTATTTTAAACTCTCATCCTGTAGATATTGTTGACCATTTTGAATGCCTAGGTGTGACATTTACTGCATACATGTCCTGGGAATCCCATGTGAACTCACAAGTAACAAACCTTGCTCGAATAACTGGAATAATTGGTCGTCTCAGATACATTCTTTCTGCAAAACCTAAAATACTTACTTATAATTCTCTTTTCTATTCACATGTTAACTACTGCCAACTTGTCTGGGGTACAACTACATTTTCGAACCTACAAAAAATTTACGTTATGTAGAAACGCTATCTACGCCACGTGTACAATGCTGATTTTAATGCAACAACTGCGGGTTTTTCCATAAAGCGCATATATACCCTTATCGTTTAAGTATTAGATTTAAATATGAGGTGAGATATAACATACGTAACCTAGGTAAACTGGCACAATTAAAAAAAAATGAGCACTATTATGCTACCAGACATGGAGAATATTGGAACGTTGTTGCACCCCGCTTGACCTCTGGCATGGAACGTCTATGTTATTCTTTGCCATCACTGTTAAACTATTATCAATCTACTAATTTTGACTTATTTGTTCCAATGCTAAACTTAGGTCTATGTTTGCAAAAGAGGAAAACTGATTTACTTATCCTGGCATTTATTTGTTTATTTATTTCAATGTTTTCGAATGATTGTGTTTTATGTGTTTTACTTTTGTTCTGCACTGATCAAGTGTTCACATTTGTTTATTGACTGTTTTTCATTGCTGATGCCCAAACGCCGCTCATTACGTGGGGCTGCGGACTCGTCAAGCCGCCTGTTGGCAGCTTTTTTTCGTTGTCCTCCGTCTGTAATGTACATGATGGACATAAAGATTTGATCTGATTTGATCTTTATGCAATTGTGACTAGTATTTTTTGGCACTTCCTGTTGTGTTTTAAGCTGTGTGGGGTTGGTAGATATGCCATTGTATTTCCTCGGTGCTGACTGACTTCACTTTCTTGGTGAAGCCAGTCGTGTTGCAGACGTACATCTGTCTTCCCAGCCGCCTGGGTAACAATGCACATGCAAAACACTGCACTAGGTATGCAACCAAAACTTGTCCCTAACTAGCCCAATCCATTACACGAACTCCACTGCTATTGAACAAGGAATGTGCTGTGCAAAATATAAGTATACAGAAAAAATAATTGATCTGCGCACCCTCCTTTCTTTTTGCTCATCTTGTTTACAAGGGTTCAATAAAGATTTGACACTGATGGTCTGAAATCGTTATTTCTGAAAATTGTTAATAGGCATGTTTATCCATTCCTATATGGTCCCTAGTAAGTGAAATACACGTCCCACCATTTCTACCAAGTCTAAATAACATGAGTGAAGCTTTCTTTTGACATCTACTTAATTTCCTCCAATGCCAGTGCCACATTGTTTCATGTCAAAGCAACATCCTTTTTTACCGTGATGTGCACAAAGAAGTTGGAGAGTGCCGGATCTGGACTGTAGAACTAATAAGGTGATCGTTCCAATGTTATGGGAAATTGTAAAAAAATGGCTATTGCATTGACATGCAAAAAGACATAGATTAAGGTGAACCTAAAACATCGGAGGCGATTTTATTAAGCTGGCAAATGATGGCTTGATTCATGTTATTTAAGCTTGGTATAAATGGTGGGACACATGCATTTCAGTTACTGGGGAGATTATAAAAAGGTGTAAATGTGCCCATGAATAATTTTCAGAAAATTTTCAGAGCATCAGCCTAAGTATTTATTGAACAATTTGTCACGATCCATCCGGGTTCGTGAACAAGGGAGGGCTCGAGGCACCCTCCGTTTGACGGACACTCCGCAGCATGATGGTGCTGTACGATGACTGACGCCGAGCAGCCGTGCTCGTCGGTGTTTATTGCAGTGCGGTGACCAATGTTGCCTGCCGAGCTTGGCAGGCCACCGAGCCTGGCGGCGAAAGAACGTTATGCCTGAGGGGGCGTCACATGCTTGCTACAGAATTCATGTACGTAGTTCGTGCAGTATTAACGCATTGGCTACCAAATAATGAACGCGGCGCTGTGCCCTCCATACCAATTATTTTTGCCACTTACAGGCCTGACATAAACTCCTGCTAAATATAAACACAGTTAAACGTCAACATGACCATAACGAAATTCTCACTATAACGAAGTACTGCGTGTCTGTAGAACACCGTGCATTTAGAAGCTCAATATAGCAAAGCACCTTCCTATGCAATTTCAATATAATAAACTCACTGTCACTGCGAAAGTGCAGTGAGGCAATAAATGGAAACTTTCGCGGACGCAGATGGTCAAATGACTGAATTACAAGCAGCTGCTTGGGAATGCACCTCTCACATTGAAGACTGTACAACCAAAAGCGGCCACCAAAGCAAAGCACCGCCACATTATGTATAAAGTCTAAGTGCAATAATATCCTATTGTGCCCTACGCGCTGTATGCTTTGGGTGCGAGTGAAAGTGTGTGAGGGTGTGAGCCAAGGAAATTGGTGGCTTGATAAGCGCTGTCTTCCTACGCAAGCAAGGGGAAAGGAGGAGGGGAGCGAGCTTGCAGTAACGCGATCAAGTGTGTTGATGTGCACCTCCCTTTCTAGAGTGGCCGAGTGTATATGCAGACCGCGCGTCCTGTTTTAGAGGTAATCTGCTGCATCTGCAAAAAGTGGCCGTGCTGAGATTGCATGCTTCATGTGTGCTGTCTTCCCGCGTGTTTAGTACTGGAAGTTGCATAATCTCGGGTTTCAGAGATGTGTTTAAGCAAGAAGCAGACAAAGCATTCGCTCCCCGCTCCCGGCGCTTTTCATGATAACGCTGTCCCAGTGCAGGTGACAGTTTCAACCACAGGGGCAGAATGGACTTAGAAGCATAGCTGGCTTCACCTAATTCATACCACTTAAGTGAAGATGTTGTTGACACAGCACGAAACCATATCATTTGTCGCCGACTCCCAAATTCATCAAAAGGAATTCTTTTCTCATTCAAATTTGCTTTTTTCGGTTGCCCGATAATTTGCCAAATTTTGTGGCCCCTTCCATGCAAGAGGACATCGATCAGAAACTTTACTTATTTGCCGAAAAGGCCGAATTACAATACAATGAAATTCCAATGTAACAAAGCAAATTGCCGATTTTACTGGCTTTGATATATCGGGGTTTAACTGTACTAAGAATATAAAAACCTAACCACCGCTGTCGTGGACAAGTTGTGCCATATAATGACAACATTTTTATGAAGCACACTGCAGTCTACTTACAGCGATACCACATATAACTATATATCAGTTATAATGATGAGTTGACTTCAGAGTATCAACTTATGCATCAGGGCTATGAGGAAAAAAACGCATATCGGATATAACGATCGAAATTCTGCCTTTTGGGCGGCGTTTTCTATGCAGAATAATCGTAAAATTTGCGTTGCTAAGTTCCCCTTAACTGAAACGGGGTGAAAAGTTTGCCTACGCGAGTTCGTATCTGCCGCCATTACCGTGCAGCGCGTCCCGCCAGCGCGCTGAGTGGAAAGCCATGGAGTGCATCGCAAGTTGGCACAGCGTGCCATAAGATGGCGCTAGCTGCTTTGTGTTCAGAGAAAAAAAAGTGAGAAGCAAACCGCGCCTGCACTCTTTCTACAATCTCCCTATGTCTCCTTCTCTTCCTCAGCAAGTGTCTCCCTCTCCCCCTCTACCCTCTCATCTTTCTTTCCCCGCCCCCATTCCCCATTACGCTGCGCCGTGCTCCCATATGGGCTGCAGAACTGAGCGTATTTTCCCTCTCCTCAAATCACGAAGAAGAAGAAGAAGCAAGTGCGTAAATGCGCCGCGGAAGCAACAGGTGGTGGTAGTGAAAAACTGAGTAATGACAGGACAGAGTTGGGGACGGCCTTAAGGGCCGGCCCCTCACACATTCTAGGCTTCTGCTGCAGCACGCTCTCGCGCCACCAGGCCGCGTTGATCCTCCAGGGTCGAGCAAATATTAGTGGTTAGTGGTATATATTAGTGGTTAATAGCTACTAGTGTTTTACTGTGCATGTTTTTGTAGGAAAGGGAGAGCGTGGCCGCGTGGTTGAGCGCGTGTGAGAGTTTGTCATACCTTCGGTCTCCGCGGTATTGATTGCTTTTGAAACAGTGGTGATTTTGCGACATTTTGAGGATTTGGATCCTGTGCATATCGGTTTTTGCTAAAAGACACGGACTCTGCATTATTATAGTATTATAGTATTTGCATTAGAAAAAGCAGGCAGTGCGCGGGGGGTCCCTCAAGGCAGATGAGGGGACGGATGAGAAAGGAGAGGGAACCGAGTCAACCTGCACAAACTGTGATGTCGATATTAGGCTGCAGAAAATGGAGGCTTTCCAGGAAGAGCTTGTCAAAGTGGAAGAGCTCAAAAATGAGCTAAACGGGGAGCTTGGTGAACGGAAGGTAGTTGAAAAAAGACGAAGCAGCCGAGGAAAAGCTGAACAGGGCCGCCATAGTGAAGGAGAATGTGCGTGGCAATTGAACGCAGTCTCCGACGTGACAGGAGAGGGAGTGCTAGCAAAGTACTTGGAATGCCTGCAACGTAGTGAAGGGTTAGCTGGAAAGAGCGGCACCCACCTTTAGGCCGCCATGTGGAAAAAGCAGGAGCAGGAGGGACAATGCCCCTTGTCGAGTCTGAATCACGCGGAAAAGGACAAAGGGAAGCAGGGAGAGGTAGAAGAAAGTGAAAGGGTGATTATCGCTGGCGACTCAAACCAGGCTACGTGCTCAGAAGCAATTGTGAAGAGGGTGAAAGGCGATAAAAGAGTGGCAGTAGGGACATTTCCAGGGCGGACACGGGTTCTGTCACGGAGCGAGCAAATGAATAGCTAGCGGAAAATGTCCACGTGCGCAACCTTGTCATAGCAGCAGATGGGCTAAATCACGTCCTAAAAAGGAAAGGGACAGGACTAGCTCAGCACATGGCAAAGAGGGTGGACGACTTGCGCGAGCTATCCCCTCAGGTGCAGATTGTGGTGTGCACGGTGCCGGAGGTGCCTGTACCTGACAGTCACGTACAAAAAGCCGTAGTGGCTGCTAATGAGGCAATATGGAAAATGAGCCGAGAGAAAGGCTTCGAGGTTGCCGAAGTAAACAGGTAATTGAGAAGGTGTGGTGGTTTTCAACGAGACGAGCTCCACTTCAATTACAGGCTGGCACGAGAAGTGGGCTGGCGACTTGGTGGTCGCGCTGTTGCTTCTTTTGGTGGCCCACGGGCGCTCAGGAGGCCAGATTAGGTAGTAATGAAGAAGGTCCCCTAGGGGAACCTCAGAACAGCATCGCCATCGATAACAGAAAAAGGAGGAAAGCAAGAAAGAGAGCTCGCCATGCAATAGGCTGCATAAACATGCAGGGCAGCAGAAGAAAGGAAAAGTGCGCAGAGATTGAGGAGCAGTTAAATAGAGAACAAATAGGGGTGTATTCGGTTACAGAAACGCACCATGGAGGCTCTGAAGAGCCGTCAGGGATTGAGAATTATATTTGGGAAGGGTGCAACAGAACTGAGTCGGAAAAAAAAAGGGAAGAGGAGTCAGAATGCTCATCCATCATGGAGCCAAATGGAAAAGAGTAAATTCAAAATGTCAAGACCATCTTTGATTATCAGGTGGCGAGTGGGAGTGGTGAGTGGGTACACTGTTTGGGAAACTTGACTGGGCGTTACGTATTTGTGGGCCGGAAATAATTGCACAGAGAAGAAAAGAGTTAGTGGAAGGCATAAGCGCTGATATTAAGGGTTTCGGGAATAGTGCTGAAATTATCCTATTAGCTGACATGAATGTCCACATACAGGATTTAGATGGCTATACCGACAATAACGGGAAGACAATGCTAAAGCTTTGTGAGCAACATAACATACAGGGCCTAAGTGTGAAGGGCAGATCACGTGGGAAGTGTGAAACAAGCAACCGACCATTGATTACTGTCTGATGGCAGAAGGAATTCATGATAAGTTTTGAGAAACGGTCATCGATGATGAAGGGTTTAGCAGCAAAGGGAGTGACCATAAATGCATCATTTTGAAAATAGGATATGTAGTTGGGAAAAAGCAAGGAGCGCGAAATGGCCAGTCCAAATTTGAACGCTCAACAAATAGTAAATATAGTCACTAGAGTCGAGGAAGTACTTGGCAAATGGCCAAGTAAAGAGTAGGAATATGGTGAACTTCTAAGTGTAATAATGACAGAAATACGGAAGGAGAAACATGTTCATTGTAAAGGAAGAAAGAAACCGAAAAGCTGGTGGAACAGGGATTCATGAGGAGCGATCGCTGAACGACAGAAAGCATCCCGAGAGCACAGGTAGGCAAAGAAGGCGCAGTTGCCGCATTATGAAGTAACCAGCAAATGAAAAAAATACCAGGAAAAAAGTATGGTTCAAATACTGGTGCAAGCAAAATTAAGAGGTGAAAGTGAACGTTGGTTGTCAGAAATACCTGAGGAAAAAAAGGGCCCACCTATAATATTTTGGAACCAAACATAATTGTTAGGCATAAAGTCAACAACAATACATGTCCTAGACGAAGATGAAAACAGACTGAAAGCAGAAGCGGCAATAAATTACATACGCAGAATAACAGCCAAATGTTTCCAAGGCAATCACGAGGTTGTATTTGAAGAAAAAAAAGAGCATGAAAGAGACCCAGGTGGCAAAGGAGCTGGTGCTGACAAATTTCAACTGGGAGAAAGCCGAAGAGAAAATTCCTAAGCGCACAGCCACAGGGCTAGACGAGGTTCCCGTTAGATTGATTAACGAACTAGGACCAAAAAGTAAGGAAGCTCTGATGAAAGCAGTGGAAAAAACTTTAAAAGATAGATGAATACCAGACAGTAGGCGACAATGTAGAATGAATTTAATTTATAAAGGTAAGGGGGAGAAAGATAGAATTCACTCGTATAGACCGTTGACCATTACATCGGTAATATACAAGCTAGCAATGCAGGCAGTCAAATTAAAGCTTCAAGTGTGGGCAGAGAATAATGGCATTTTGAGAGAACTTCAGAATGGCTTCAAAATAGGTATGCGTTTAGGTGATAACTTATGTGTTCTTACTCAGTGTATTGAAATATCAAAAGTAGGAAGCAGACCGTTATATGTGGCCTTTTTAGACATTACAGGAGCCTATGACAAAACGTAGACCGCAACATATTGTGGGATATTCTGGAAGGGAAAGGCTTAGGTGATGATTGTCTACAGCTTTTGAGAAAGATTTACCTAGAAAGTACCATTTGCGTTGAATGGCAAGGGATCAACAGCGAGAAGAAAGTTCATATCAACAAGGGACTGAGGCACGTGTGGCCTTTGTCCCCGCTTCTGTTTATGATGTACATGGTGAGGATGGAGAGGGCGCTAGAAGGAAGTAATATCGGGTTTATTCTCTCATACAAACAGGCGGATACATTAGTAGAGCAGCAGCTTCCAGGTTTACTTTATGCGGACGACATTGTGTTGCTAGCTCACGAGCAAAGTGATTTGCAACCTCTGGCTAATGTCTGTAGGCAGGAAGGCACCAATTTAGGTTTGAAATTTAGTTTTAGAAAATCAGGTGTTATGGTATTCAATGGAAGCAGGGAACAGACAGTGGTGACACAGGGCCAGGAAATACCTCTGGGTAACCGAATATAAATACCTTGGTATATGGATAAACGAAGGCAATGGATATATGGAAAGACAAGAAAAAACAATAACAGTGAAGGGGAAGAGAAATGCAGCCATAATGGGAAGCACAGAGCGCTATGGGGTACAATAGGTACGAGGTGCTCCGAGGTATGTGGAAAAGTGTAATGGTTCCCAGAATTACTTTAGGAAACGCGGTTGTTTGCTTTAAAGTAGGGGCACAATTAGGACTTGATGGCAACCAAAGGTCAGTGGGTCGCCTCGCATAGGGCGCTCACGGAGAGACTACAAATGAAGCTGTGCAGGGTGATATGGGCTGAAATAGTTTTCATGTGAGGGAACCTCGCAATAAAATCGAGTATGAAGAACGACTGAGGAATATGCAAGAAAGCAATTGGGCTGGGAGAGTGTTGAGGTATCTGTGCAGGAAAACATTGATTCACAGTGGAGGAAAAAAACTAGAAAGCAACTATGCGGCTTGTAGGGTGGGCAACAGAGCAAAACAGAACGTCAAGCGGAAAGTCGTAAAGGCTGAAATAATCTCATGGGTGGCGGCAATGTAAAAGAAACCTGCCATGACTAACTACTTAAAAGGAAAAAACGAAATCAGGAAAGAAACATTATAATTCAAAGGGAAGCATATTACTTTTCGAAGCGAGATTGGGATGCCTTCGAACACGCACCTATAAAGCGAGATATAAGAAGGAAGAAGCATGTGTTTGCTGCGGTAATGCTAGGGAAACTATGGAGTATGTTTTATTAGAATGTGAAGACGCCTACCCAGCGGTCGATTGAGGCACCAATGGCCTTCTTGAAGCCCTTGGGTTCAGCGAGAGCAGTGCAAAAGTAAACATGTGCGCAATAGGGATTAGTAAGAGGCGATTGGAGGATTGGTAGAAGAAAAGTAGGGAAACGACAAAAAAACGTAGACGTACAAAAGAACAGTTGACGATAGAGGATCAGACAATTTGGTTGTGGGAGTTCATTGTGTTTTCTTTTTCTTTTTTATTGTTTAACCTAGGTAAACCATTAGGCAGTATAATAGCAAGAGCTTGGTGGCACAACCCACTGCCTCGTTCCAAAGGGGACCGTCATAACATCCATCTATCCATGCGAGCAGGGCAGCCTCCCAGCTCTCTAGGGTAGGGGAGAATGGGAAGGGGTGTGGTGGGTCTGCCGGGTTTGAGGAGCAGGCCCACACCATGTGGAAGGGGCCCACGAACGGATGGTCACATTGTGGGCAGGCCCCGGAGAATGGCGGGTTAAAGTGTTTGAGTATTGCTGGGCACAATATCATGTTGGTGTAGAGACGGAGGAGCCAGCTCTCATCTGTCGTCTTTAGGCCCGATGCCGGGGGCGGGAATTTGAGCCTGTGCGAGTTGTAGATGGCCATTATTTCGTTGAAGGATGTAGCCGGATTGAGTGCTGAAACATCAGGCAATGGAGGGAGAGGCGGATCCCAGTAATTTAGGGTGCGGGCGGAGGCATTGGCAGCCTCGTTTTCACCTAGCCCTGTATGGCCAGGGGTCCAGATGATTGTACGCAGGTTCGGGCGATCTAGGTAGTAGCATCGTTTAGGAATTTGGGCTGCGCATTCAGGGATGCAACCCACAATGAGATTTTGGCATGCACCTCTCGAGTCCGAAATGATGATCCGAGATGTGGGGTCCGCTGCAGCGAGTGCTATGGCGACTTCCTCCGTGTGTGTGATGTCGGGAGCTCGAAAAGTGAGCCCTTGAATAGGTACGTTTTGGTGAACAACAGCGGCCATGTACCACACGCCGTGATGATGGGCCGGATGCATCTGTGTAGAAGACCCCCATGCGTGAGCTATAGCGTTGCTGTAGGGCGTTAGCCCGTGCTATACGCCTACCATCGTAGGTCCCCTTAGTCATGTTTTCGGGCAGAGGCGGAATGACCAGGGCACCACACCAGTCCTCAGGGATCGTGGTCCACACATCTACCGTGTAGGTGTAGGAGATGTGTAAACGGTGTAGGAGGTCTCCCCCAGCCTGAGACGTACCAAGTCGCAGGTACTGGTTGTTGAGATGAGCCTCTTTAAGTTCCCCGTATGTGTTTGTCACGCCCGTGTCTGTGGGGCATTCGTTAGATGTCGAGATGGGGAGGTCAAGGACACGTTTGTAGATTTTACAGTATATACAGTCGAGTGTATCCTCGTCCCGTTTACGCAGACGCAGGTAGGGGGTCAAGTACAGGATCCGGCTGGTCATGAAAGCGTTGGTGAGGCGCAGAGCATCCCTGCTCCAGAGGCCTCCCCGTTTATTCAAAACCCGGTGGACCCTACGGCCCACCTGATCCCCTACCATGCGTAGTTTACACAGGGTGGTGTCGATCTTGCGGTGTGTCTGGTTGAAGAGCCCAAGGACTCTGATTTCATCACGTTCCGGGATAGGCCCGGTACGCAGGGAAAGTTCAATTTGTGTGGTGTCCTTTGGTTTAGGGCGAAGATGCACATATTCCGTTTTGGCAGGTGAGCATTCGAGACCGCAGTGACGGGCGTAGTCGTCTACTACCGACGCTGCTTGTTGCAGGCACATCTCGATGCTGCCAAGAGATCCCTGGGTTGTCCGTAGCGTGATGTCGTCAGCATACATAGTGTGCTGCACGCCTGCGATGTCATTGAGCAATGTGGGGAGGTGAGCCATGGCAAGGTTGAACAGGATAGGAGAGAGGACCGCTCCTTGTGGTGTTCCCCACGTACCGAGGGCGTACAGGCCATGCTCCTTGTCTTGAATACGGAGGTATGTCTGCCCTCCATGAGGCATTGGCAAACATACCTGAAGGCATCATGCCCACAGTTTGTCAGTGGGAGGGGAGTAAGAATGATGTCATGGGTGACGTTATGGAAAGCTCCCTTGAGGTTTAAGGTGAGGACTACCTTGTCATCACTGGGGTGTTCAACTGGTTCGATAACATCTTGGTGTAGTTGCAGGAGAATGTCCTGTGCAGAGAGATGTGGGCGAAAATTGTACATGGTGTCCGCAAAGGTGTGTTGGGCTTCCAGATATTCAGAGAGCCTATCTAGGACCAATGCTTTCCATAAGCTCCCCAGCCCAGGAGGTTAAGGAAATGGGTCTGAGATTGTCGATGTTAATGGATTTGCCTAGTTTGTGTATGAAAGTAACCAAGGCCGTTTTCGAATCTATTTATTTATTTATTTATTTATTTACCCACAGCGCCACAGTGGCGTTACAGTGGGGGGTGATGTTGTACAAAAGAAAATATTACAAGGGCAATCACAATGACAATGCAAACACTTCATTGACAGTAAAAGTAACAAGAAATGAAGATAAAGCATTCCATTCTCGAACAGTGTGAGGAAAAAACGACATCTTGAACATATCGGTTCTTGACCTGAATTCACGCATTTTATGGTTATGATCAACCCGCTCGGATCTGTAGTGTGAATGAAAAATGTTACTTCTCCCTGGGAATATCAATCTTATCGTAATATATGTTATGAAAAAATTTAAACCTTAGCTTTCTTCTTCAAGGGGTTCCCATTCTAATTCCTGTTTTATGCCAGACACACTAATGTATCTACTATAATTCCCAGAAACATAGCGGGCCGCTAAGTTCTGGATTCTTTCTCATTTTTGTCTGTCGGTCTTTGTCGGCGGGTTCCATACAGTACAAGCATATTCCAACGCGGACCTAATATACGTTTTAAATAGTAAATTCCTAGAGTCTTGCGGAAACATTCTCGTGTTACGGCGCAAAAAAACCAACATTTTGCAAGCTTTCCCAGCAACATAATGAACATGTCGATGCCAACATAGTTTTGAGGTGATGTACACACCTAAATACTTACATTCGAGAACAGTTTCCAATAAGTGGCCGTTTATGTTATAGACGTAATTAGGCACATTGTTTTTCCTCGTGAAACACGTGTGCGCTGTTTTTTTGCAAATTTATGTTCATGTGCCACTGTTCGCACCACCGGTGCAGTGTATTTAGGTCTTCCTGCAAAGCAAGCGAACCCTGGGAATTTTTCACTTCTCTGTAGACTACACAGTCATCAGCGAAGAGTCGCATGTGGGAAGTAATATTGGCTGATATGTCATTAATGAACACAAGGAAAAGCAACGGTCCCAAAACTGACCCCTGTGGGACGCCTGGCGTGACGGAAGTTACATTTGATTTGGCTCCATTTATTGTGACATACTGACACCTTAAACTTAAATATTCCCTGATCCATTCAACAACCTTCTCATTCACATTTGAACAGCGCAACTTGTGGACTAAGAGACCATGATCTACTACGTCAAAAGCCTTTTTAAAATCAATGAATATGCAGTCAGTGATGCTACACGATCCAAAGTTTCGCATACCTCATGAACAAACTCGGTTAGTTGTGTAACACAGGATGTCCCTTGCCGGAAGCCGTGCTGATTTGGATTTAATAAGGGATTGAGATGATTCATTATGTTCGTATATAGGATGTGCTCTAGAGTAGAGTAGGGGCTCATGCCCCTCCCAGATCTGATTGAAATAGTCGAGGAGGTGAAGGCATGCCGAGTCAGGGAGGTTGGCTAAAAGCCTAAGCGTCAGTCGATCCCTGCCTGGCGCCATTCCTCTTTACATTTTGGACAGGGCCGCCTTCAGATTGTGAAGTTGGAAGCAACAATCCAGGTCAGCATTCTCCTTGCCTGCGTAGGAGTACGCCGGTCTGAGGGGGTCCTGTTGGCGACCGAGATATTTATCTCTGAGCGCTTGTGGCAATTTCTCCGCGTCTCCCGCGTATGCGTGAAGTGCACGCTGTAAGTGTTTTTGTGTTTCTGTGCGTGTTTGTTTGGCTAGGGTCTATGAGAGCCCTGAAAAGACTCCAGCTGTTACGACTTGACATCTGCGTAGCAGCAGTGTTGCAGCGTTCCACCCAGTTAGAATCGGCGAGCTAGGACGCGTACTCGTCCGCTTCTAGGGTAAGGGCTGCGATTCATAGTTTGAGTTTTCTGTTGTGTTTCTGTCGGCGCCAGGCAGACTAGGCTGTGCCAAGCCTCCCAGAGGTGCAGGAGGTGGTCGTCCACTGCAGGTGGGGCCTCTGAAAGTTGAAACGTCTGCTCGGTGTGACAAAGTGACGACACGAGGTGTTGAGACCAGGTGGCATAGCCCTGGAGCGTGGTCGGAGATCCTTGTTCGATACGCGTTCTGTTCGGTTGCTGCAACGTCACAAAGTGTCAGTATGCAAAACTTCTGAGAACGGGGCGGAGAGAGCAGCCAATCGGCAGGCGGAGAACTCCCAAAAAGTTTACTTCTCTTGTTTGTTGTCTGCTTGCAGACAGTATACTACAAAATGAAATGTTTCTCGTCTTCCAATAAATGATATCTTTACCCAAAAAATGCATTTTTTTCTTCTCATGCTTAAACACGTTTTCAAATAGTAGTATGTGTGACTACTGAAATTTATAGCTATTATTCAGGACAACATTCTAACTCAAGTTCAACATTCAAATTATAACTATTAGTTTCTCTGCGTCGTCCCTTGGTGGTGTCGCGCACAGCGAGAAGAAAAAAGTAAGAAGAAACGACTGGAACAGTGACGCACTTGTCAAGAGGCAGCAAGAACATTCCAGTGCCTCGCGTGCACCGATAATGGGGTCGATTTCGCTGAACAACCAACGCACTGTTTGTTTCAAGGAACAAAAGCGATGCCGGAATTCGCTTTCTGCGATTTCTTGAAATGTGTTTCGCACCGTCACCCGCTCTCCTTCCTCCTCGAGCAACGCCAGCGCAACAACCTAAGTTCCCAACGCAAGCGCCCTATTCTAAAAAAAAACTATGGATTGGATCTGAACGTGCCATTCCACAGCCGTAGCCGCTGGTTGGATCCAATCCAGTCCGCCAGACGCGCCATGCGAAGACGGTTTCGTAACGAGCGCATGACCGCTCCAAACTTCTCAACTCCTGTCGGGTTCGGCGCCTAGCAGATGACGCGCTCGGTTGCACGATAATTGACAGGAGCGTGTCGTCATTTTGATGTCATCAAAAACGTGGCCGCGCACCGCGGCTGGCGACTTCGGTGCGGAGTAGGCCAATCGGGCACGCCGATAACCGAACAAACGCGCCGAACAATGATCTCCAGTCGCACCCCTGGTGGGCTATGTGCACCAAATTGCTATACTCCGATTGGAATTTAGTCCAGTCGGAGAGTTTTGCCTGTTTGTAAGGACGGTTAAAGGGGGTGTATTCGGATTGTGGTGAGGACAATGCAGTGGTCGCTGCCGAGGATTTACTCGGTGTTGAGCCAATCTGCGTGTCTGATGTTTTTGATCAGTGTGAGGTCGGGACACTTGTCGCCAGTCACAGAGTTGCCAATGCGTGTTGGGTGTGTAGGGTCTGTCAGGAGGGTAAAGCCCATGGTAGAAATGAGTTCCACCAATTTTCTACTGCGTCGTTCCTCCCGATGATAACCCCAGTGGGGGCTGGAAGCATTAAAGTCACCTGCTTATACCAGTGGTTCCTTGCCTGCCGCCGCGCAAGCTTTACTAAAGATGCCGGTGTAAGTTATGTTGGGCAGCTTGCGTGAACTGTAGATAGATAGAAACTTTATTGCAATGGGAAAGATTTGAAGGAGGCGTCGTCGTAGCCTCTGCCGCGTGCCTGACCTGGCTAATTAAGGACTTTTGTCCTGACAGGTCGGAGCAGGCGAGCACTGCCTCCCACTGCTCCATTGTGTTACTGGTATTTGGCCTATCAGGGTGCTTAGTGCACTCCCACGTTATATGTATTAGGGTAGGTATGCCACCCCACCAAAGACAGTTGCCCCCTATAACGAGTGGGATACATGGCGTTTAGCAATTTTAAATGGGGGAATACCCCGGTCTGTATTTTACGTCAATCGGCGGCCTCTTCCCCGTTAAGTTGTGGGTGATGCGGCAGGTATTTTCTACGCACTCCGCGCTGATGGGCAAGGATGTCTTTGGCATTTAAATTGGTGGAATCTTGTCAGGGATAGTGCGTGCGGTTGGGGTTAGAAGAGGACGCCGTCGCTCGGTTAGTGAACCCTCGAGCTAACGCGTTAGCCTTTTTATTGCCCTGTATCCCCGCGTGGCTCGGGCACCAGAGTAGGCGATGATGGTGGTTGAAGGATTTGGGGATCATCGCGAGGCTAGCCGCAGTCACGTGCCCCTTCAGAAACATGCGACATGTCTCCTGGGAGTCCGTGACCACGACCGAGTCCCTTTGCGAACGCACCGCGTGAGCGAGTGCGATCGCCACTGCTAATATTTCAGCCGAGGTGGGGGATCCCGCCGTGGCCGACGCGGTAACTTGCTGTTGGCTGATCGCGTAGGTACAACACGTACTACACGGACGCAGCTATGTATGCAGAGGTGACCGGGCAGCGCTACCAAAGTAGGTACGCCCTGGCAGTCGTGCGTGAATTGTAAATGTTAAGAATGTGTATGGATGGGTCCTGCTTCCCAAGTGGGAGGAGGGTCACCATAGCATACGAGTAAGGCATTCTAGATCCACCAAGTTGGCAGTGTAATTTCGGTGCACGCATATTGCGGTTTGTGCGCCCCTTTGATACACGGTATAATTTGTAAGGGCGGCGTGCTCGCCTGGCTCCTGGAGAGCCACTACCGCTGGTAAATTTGAATAGGTTTCTAGGTGTAGCCTGAGCGCAGCCCGGACTCGAAATCCCTGCCAACTCCACTGAAGGATTGTAAGAGGGTTCGAATTAGCGTGGGTGCGGCGTGATTTAGGACCGTGGCCCGACATCTTGGGGAGTAGAATTTTGGGTTACCTCCAGTACAGCAGAGAGGTCCATAGGCACTCCACTGCTCAATCTGGGGCTATTGTCCGGAATCGCAGTCAGACTGACAGGCTGTCGATCAGCCTCGGCCATATGAGATAGTGGCCGTTGCCTCTGAGATTTATTCACCCGTTTAAGCTTGGGGGTGGGTCGACAAGTGCTGAAAACGATTTGGGGCAGCCGGGCCACTACCATGCCCGGGATGCGGTCAAACACAGTTTTAATGGCAGCAGCCAGTCTATCCTCGATAGTGGTTACTATGGAGGCCATTTGGGCCTCCAGGTTGCTGAGACATGCTTCAATTGGAGCGAGGGGTCCCGTGAAGTCCCTTTGTTCAGAAGGGGCACTGTCCATCGCTTCCGGCGCTAGCCCGAAAGGTATCGAGGTAGGGAGTAGGGGCAGGCGGTACACGAGCGCCTCGATTACCTGTGCTAGTGAGGCCACTTAAGCCATAAGCTGTTGAATTTCGACTTGTTCTCATGAGGGAGTGGGAGGTGGGGGCGGTTTGGGTGGGTTCGGGGGGAGGGTTGCGGTGGGGAGGCCGCCCTAACCGTGCCACTCACCTGGGGTCGTTGTCGGATGCGGGCAGCCCATGTGAATTCCCCTTGGGCAGCAGGCTCGAGTCTGGGTGGTGGCGGGTGTGATGTGGGGGCAAGAGTCCGTGCGCCAATAAAGCGCAAAAATGTGTCGCTTGGGAACGAAGCTGCAAATTGTGCAAGCCTCGCGCAGTCGATGATATCGATGATTCTGAAAACAGCGAGCACCGCGATCATGAAGGCTAGAACCAACGACCTTGTCAATCAACGGAAACGGCGGGCCTTGTGTGTCCAGCCGGAACCCCCATGTGTGAAACCAACACTGTAGCAGCCGCTGACATTAGTGAACTCTGGGAGCACGTCGCTAGTGGCGATAAAATAGGCGGTGCTTCGATGCAGGAGTTTCTGAGTGCAGATAGCGCTGCCTCGTTCTGCAAAGAATCTCAGACGGGGCGATTGTTGTCGCGACACAGACGGCAGCATGGTGCAGCGGAGGTGACGACAGCAGCGGCAGTGATGACGAGATTTACAGTGGCCCGTCTTTGACACCAGCCCTAATGTTCAGGCAAAGTGCGCTGTTGTTGATAGAATCGCTCGTCGATTTCATGCATGCTAAATTATAGCTGCCAGGGTTTGCGCAGTCACTGAACACGATGCACACCGTGGTTGCGAACCTGAAGCTTCCGTGAACGCAAGTGCAGATTTTTGGCTATTTAAGCATGCCTAACGTTTGACACGCTGCTTAGAGATATAAATAAACATTTCATTTTTCAGAGCCTACTTTCTGCAATTTCAATTTATCGTAAGTGGCAAATTTGGTTTCGGAGCTACAAAGGTGTGTTCGGTAGTATTTTTTATTATTGTTTTTACGGCAGTCCAGATATAGCAATGATCGGTTATAACGATTGGAATTCTCCTTCTTGATATCGTTGTAAGTGGACTGCTATATATTACGTATGTTGTCCATCAGGCCATCTGTGAATAAATGTTTAAACCAACCATATCTCCAGCCTACAACCGATCAGATCGCTGTCTTTGGCAATATGGTCCATGTTGTTGGGGTCAGCAGCTTGGTAGCGAGGGTCGGCTTTGGTATCCACAGAGTTAATCGTTCAGTGTAAACCAGCAAGTGCTCAACAGAGTTCTTCCACCACTATAGCCATAACTCTAGCCCGTGCACATGAACTCGTCTCCATTTCCAATGAGGTCTACTGGTACAAAAATACTGATGAGAGGCTTCTCACAATGGCTTTTAAATCTACCAAGCATTGATTTGTCGGTAACCAATAAACAGGGGAAAAATTGAATCTTGTGCCAAGTCAACGTGGCGGCAACTTTGTTCAGGCCACCATGTTTGCAGCATCGTGTGCACAAATCCATTGGTCCCATCTACTGCGTAATAAATTATCCATAAGAATTGGCCCAAAATTCTGGTCTTCTACCATTCCAAAAAAATTAATTGCACACTGTGCGGCATCAAAGATTTCAGTTGCCATTTATACATTGCTTCTAGGCATAGCTGGAGGGACCGTGGGAAAACCAGAAGTGCACAAAAAACATTATGCAGATCCCATGCGCTGTGGGAATTGATGTAAGTGAAGCTTTCTGTGCTGTTTGCACTCACTGATGATATTTGGCGGTGATGTCGATGGCCTGCGACAGTCATGATGTGATGTTAACTGTTACCTTGCTTGCACCACTTGTGTTTGTCTACATAGTACACAAAACACAGTGAGAGGTGTTTGCTTGAAACACTGTTGTGCGCCATTGTTCGTAGCCTGCGAGAAAGTTAGCACTCTCATTTCCTCACATGAGCACATATCATGATTGAATTGTTGATTTGTTGGACAACCGCTTGCGTGTTGTCATTTTGACACGGTGGTGCTTTAGTGTGGCTTTACATCTGCACGCCCTGTGTCAGTTTGTCCGCATGTACGTGCCGTGACGCCCGGACTTTGCGCGTTATTGGGCGAGTGACTGAACTCCGTAGTATGCCACATCGTAAGAATTTATACGCTAGAAGATAATCTGGGCTAGAGAATATTACTTGTTTTTGTGGAAGAGAATAGTGTGAAATATATGTCCGCCTGTGCAACCCGTCCCATTAACGCATTTGAGTCTTTTCTCAGCGCACTGCATGTCAACAAACGTGATGGTCCACGTGATTACTTTACATCTCCTCTTTCTACCGTACTATTTCCCCTCTAGGCTGTTGCATATGAGTGCAAAATTAAGCGCTGCAGCTTCAGCAATGCTTTTGCGAGAGGCTAGCGTGCAAATATGGCTGTGCAGAGGGTATTGTGTTGGTGACCTGGGAGCTCCAGAGGGCATTGTGGGCACGGCCACGAAGTTCTCACCAGAAATGGCTCACAGATGCCTCTGCTGCACCCCCACCATGTACATCCTACGTGTTTTTTCCCCGACTTAACGTGCAAGGCAAGCGACAGCCAGCAGCAGCAGAGTGCACAAGTTGAGGGAAGAGGCAAAGAGAGTGTTGCTCTAACATTAGGTGTCCAAAAGATTGGTTGGTGACTTTTGCATTCTTCCTATCAGAATGCATATTTTGAGTCATGTGCAGAGAAAAATTTACTTTGCCATAAGCAGTACCATGTCCAATTTCACATTTTCGATCGCACATAGCAAAATAATACATAGCACATAAAGCGTGGCCACGCATATTTCAATATTTGTTGTCCCCACAACATTATAGCATTGAGGTTCTACTGTATGGTGCCCCAGAGAGAGACCTCATCACCTATTCGTTACAGACACTGCATCTTCAGTTGGTGTTGATCAATGTGATCTACTTGATTCCACGCAGTGAACTCGCTATACAAGTATATTATCAAAGAATCTCTTTACATAATACATCTGGTGCTAGAGCAGAAGACTCATAGGTTACCTATTAAAATTTTATCTTTGACAAAATGCTGCACATGCATTGGTGCTTGAGTTGCACTGCTGCTTTGCATTTTATGCTAGTGTGGAAGCTTGAGCAAATTGTGAAGCTTGCGTGCCGATAGATAGCTGCAAAACACAAAAAGAACACAGCTGTGAAGAGTTGCATCATTGGCTGTTGAGGGCAAGGGAACTGTCAGCTGCCACATTCCTTATTTTGCTCGCATCATTTATGCATATACTACTGCCAATGATGCAACTGCCTGCTCAGAATAAACGAAGCAGTTATTATGGGCAGAAGCAAGTGTGAAATGATGCACCTTGTTATGGCACCTAAATGTATAGCAACTTTCGGAGACATCACGAAACCATTCATACCATTACCAGTAGAAAAGATTGAATATCTTCTCATGCATTAAACAAAATGCCTTCTATTAAGCAGGCTTCAAAAGTTTCCGTGTGGTTTTTCTTGCAAAGGGAGTGGAGAAGTGGTGTGGAAAGAAAGAGACCGGGAAGATACACTTGTTCACCTAGCAATGCACGCATGCCTCGTAGAATCTTTCGGGTAGTTAAGTGCGGCTGTGAAAACTGGATATAAATGTACTGTTAGAATTTCGCACTGTGTGTATTGTGCCCTCTTTATCCATCTTGTGCCTGCGCTAAATATGACATGATGTGGATGGTGTTCAAATTTATCTTGCTGGGGACTAATTTCTCAAAGCTTAAAGTCATACGATTCACCATTGCCTCTGAATGAGTTGCGCAGTTAAAGAATAAATTGTGGAATTCAGTTGCATAGTGAAAGAAGTTGAGAGAGGAAACATTTATTTTCAGCAGCCTTCAGTGCAGATAAGGCCTTACTTATTGATACGTGATACATATTCACACCAATATGTGGGGCTTCCGCAATGCAGGACGGCATGCACAAAGGTCGGCGCTACGAAAGACGTGAAGTGCGTCAGCTTCACGCTCTTGTTCTTGCCCGCCATTAAAGAGAAGCGTATATTTTGCAAGACTCCGTCTCCAATCTAAGTTACATTTTTCTGGTGGAGGTGCTGGGTACATGCTACCACTCCCAGATCGAACACCGTCTACAAGCCCAGTACGAAGTCCGGTCGAGCTGACGCCTGTGCACGTACGGACAAGCCGCCGACTTCAAGGACTGCCACCTGAGCACGAGCCTCTACCCAATCAAGTCAGGAGGGTGAATACATCGGTTCCATCTTCTTCCTCGACCGCGCCGACCGAGGTCGTCCTCAACCTGCCGCGAATCCCCACGTCCTTCCATGGGGACACCTTCGAGGATGTAGAGGACTGGCTCGATCACTTTGAGCATGTCGCAGAATTCAACGGCTGGACTCCAGAGCGCAAGCTACGCAATGCCTACTTTGCCCTCGAGGACTATGCGCGGACATGTTTTGAGAACTGTGAGGCGGCCCTATCGACACGGGACGAATTTCGACGGCAGCTAATCGGCACATACGCCAGCCTCGATCGCAAGGAGCGAACTGAATCTGTAATTGAGGGGAGAGAACAGAGGCCGAACGAAAGCTTCGCAATGTTTGTTGAAGATATGTGCAGACTTTTCCGACGCGCGGATCCGTGCATGCCGGAAGAAAAGAAGCTCAGGAACTTGATGCGCGGTGTCAAGCAAGAGTTATTCGGTGCCCTAATACGCAACGCACCAAAGACCGTTGCATAGTTTCTCGCGGAAGCCGTATCAATGGAAAAGGCAATGCAGCAGTGAAGAAGGCAGTACAACCGCGACGTGTCGACCCTATCGCGTGACTCTCGCTATACCCCTGGACAATACCGGCGCCTTGCGGGAGCTCATTAGGCTTATCGTTCGAGAAAAGCTCCAAAACATTCAGGTGGCTCCAGCATCGGTACAGCGACTCGCTCTGGCTGAGGTCGTCCGGGAGGAAATAGGCAGGCAGTCCAAGTTTCAGAGCGAAGCGAGACACCACAGCACGAGGTACGGCAGCCACAACCTCGCATGTTATGTGCGGAAGCTGAGCGAAGTTCGTTGTCCCCGATTTTTCGCGATGTGAGCGACGTCCTGGACTTTCATGCTGTGCACGTCATTGAACAAACTGGCGATTTCAGGCCTCACGGCACGCCATTCATGGCTGAAACACGACCACCCCGCAAGAGCGACGTATGGCGCACCGCAGACCGGAGGCCCTTGTGTTTTCATTGCGGTGAAACCGATCACCTCTACACGGCGTGTCCTTACCGCCAAGCTGGGCTCCGTGGATTTTCACTGAATGCGCCGTGCCCGCGCATTGGTGAACGCCCACTGGAGATTGAAGCATACCTTGCGGACGCCAGGACCTCGTTTGCCCCACGATTACGTGAACCCCGGCCACCGTCACCTGCCCGAAACAGGTCTTCCAGCCCCCTATTCACGCCGAGAGCAACGAGGCGTCGCTCACCAGCCCAGCCTCCCGGGAAAACTGAATCCAGCGACCTGCGGAGGCGAGGTCGCTGACGTTGGGAACGCTAAAGATCCTCCACTGCGACGATTGCAATATGACGTAATTGAGACACAGAGAAAGCAGTGTAGTTCCGTGTCAGTATCCTGCGACGTAACGTTACCATGGATGACCACGAAGTCACGGCGTTAATCGACACGGGTGCAGACAGGTCTCTTATGAGCCAGAATCTCGCGTGTATACTGAACAAAGTTTCGACGCAATGGACCGAAACTCAGATTCGTACTGCAGGAGGGCATCTCATAACTCCAATGGGCCGGTGCACGGCACGAGTCAACATTCGGGGCTTCACGTACATCGGCGACTTCCTCATTCTTCCTGAATGTTCGAAGGACCTTATACTCGGCAATGATTTCCTTCAGGCGAATGGTGCCGTCATCGACCTGCAAGGGTCTAGAGTCAGCTTCGCTACTACGCAAGCCATAGCGAACAGTAATGACAACGACCGTGACATCGCGCTTCGCGTAGCTGACGATCTCGTCACCTTGCCACCCAAGAGCAGCATGCTTACCCTCGTCCGATGCGACATGGAGGACGACGCCGAAGGAATTGCTGAGGCAAACATGCCCCTGCTTCTTGAGCAGCACATTTGTACAGCCGGAGGTCTTATTCAGGTGCCAAAGAAATGTTCTGTTGTTTTGCTAACAAACTTTAGCAACGAGAATTGGCATTGTTAGGGATGGCCGGACGCCAAGGGCGATACGTCATCCCCTTACCCTCTACATGGTCGTGGCGCCGTGGGTGCTACGTCATCCCCTTCCCCTCTCATGGTCGTGGCACCGTGGCGGCTACGTCATCCCCTTCCCCTCTCATGGTCGTGGCACCGTGGGTGATACGTCATCCCCTTACCCTCTACTTAGTCGTGGCACCGTGGGTGCTACGTCATCCCCTTACCCTCTCTTGGCCGGACCCCACGGCGCCGGAGAGGTCATTCACCCGACCTTCTCCCCGGATTCTTCGAAAAGAGGATTGACCTTTCCTTCCCGTGCTCGGTATTGCAGGAGGAGGGGCCCTCTCTCGGTGCCTGTCACGTGTCATCGACGGAAGCAAGATCCCGCCCACACTTGTACAGAGCCTATTTAAGGGGCTCCGAAATGTTCTTTTGAGATACTTCATACTTCATGCTTTTCTTATTTTCTTTCAACTACCTTTGAATAAACAGTGCAAGTTTCGCACTAGCAAATCGTCTCGCCCCTGCTTGGTCGCCATGATCTACCGGATGCCTGCAGCCCGCCGACCACGCCACGCTACCCAATAAGTAATGTCGGTCGAGCTTCGATAGGCAGGCGTCGCTACTTCTCGGCAGCAGTACGGTACGCTACCCTGGAGTACGCCACAAACTGGCGGCAGCGGTGGGATACCGAATCCTGGAGACCCCAACTTGGACGACAACTACAAGATCGTAGCCTCTTCGTCCTGGCAACAACGTTCGGAAGGAAGGTGTCTGGATCATGACTGCATATGGTGAGTGCACGGCTTTACTTCACTGAGATATCACTTGGCTTTTACGTATTTTTTGGAAAGTACATAGCAGTGATTTTTCTTTAAACTGTTGACGGAAGTTTGAGTACGTCAAGGTTGTATAGAGTGAAGGTTTAGCAGCACTAAGGGCAGCCATGAACTTGAAGGCACTAATGAAGCCGGAATTGTTGAGCTTGGCCAAAGAGTTGGGCCTCCAAATTGCCGAATCAAAAAGAAAGCCGGAGATCATTGAGGCGATCGAAGCGACCGGGGCAGACTACGAGGAACTGACGGAATACCTAGAGAGCATTAAAGAGAGAGAGGAAGAGCGTAAGCGTCTAGAGAAAGAGGAAGAAGAAGAGCGTAAGCGCCTAGAGGAAAAAGAGGAGCGCGAGCGTGCCGCACGTGAGGCCAAAGAAGAGCGCGACCGTGTTGCACGCGACGCACTCGAAATGAAGCGCCTAGAGATTTAGCTTCTCGAAGCACAATATAGCGAAAGACCTAGCACAGAGGCACGTGAAAGCGAGCGCAGAATGACAGACTTGATGGCACCCTACGGCATAGGAGGGGACATAGGTATTTTTCTGGTACAGTTTGAACGCACGTGTGAGAAGGCAAAATTCGCGAAAAACACGTGGCCGCAACGCTTGCTTACGTTACTGCCACGTGAGGTAGCTGATATTATCGCCCGCATGGGGAAAGAAGAAGCAGAGGACTTCGATGAAGTCAAAGCGACCCTGCTTAAAAAGTATAGATTATCAGCGGAAGCATTCAGGTGAAAGTTCAGGGAAGTCGAGAAGACCAAGAGTGAGTCATATTCAGATTTTGCGTACACTTTGGAGGTAAACCTGAAGCAATGGCTCAGAGAAGAGGGTGCACTCGGCGACGCCGAAAAGACAATGCAGCGCGTTGCTTTAGAACAGTTCTACCGCCGGCTGCCAGTAAACATCTAAGTATTGGGTTCAGGATAGGCCAGGCGTAGACACTGTTTCGAGAGCGGCCGATCTCGCTGAGGATTACGTAACTCGCCGTGCGGATGAAGGCAGCGAAGCTCCTAAGGAGGAGATGAATAAATGCAGACCCGACAAGCCAAAACGATGGTCAAAGTCGAGTCGGTATAAAACAAAGGAAAGATCAGATTCAGGGAAAAGTAGTGACGAGGACAGCGAAGGAGAAAAGGAGTCACCCGAACACAGGGCAGAAAAGCAAAAGAAAAAGGCTTTCGAGGCCAAGAAACCAGTAGTTTGCTACAACTGCCGGCAAACGGGGCATATCTCCGTGGGAGGCAGAAATCCCAAACTAGTGTTGATGTCACTAAGTAGTAACGCAGAAAATCTGAGCTTGCTAGAACCATACATTCGAGACCTCGTGGTAAACGGCAAACCGTGTAGGGTGCTTCTCGACTCAGCAGCCACAATGGATGTAGTGCACCCGTCCTACGTTGAGGAAGGCTAGTTCACGGGAGAATGTGCTTGGATAAGGCAAACCGTGGAAACGTCCAGTGTTTGTCTCCCTGTGGCCAAAATTCGTATTGAAGGCCCTTTCGGAGTACCGGACACTGAAGCCGCCGTCTCGGCACATCTTCCGCCGCAGTATCCGTATTTGTTTTCTAACAAATAAGAGGATTTGCTTCGACGCAAGGGAATCTGGTTTAGTGAGGGAACAGTGCAAGCCCTAACTCGTTCCAAGGCAATGGAGCTCGCGGCTAAAGCAGTGGATGAAAGTCCAGTGGTGAAAGAAACCGGTTTGACAGCTGATTGCTCAACTAGTACTGAACAGGATAGCCCTATAGGGGATGAGGCGGAAAGTACGCCAGCTAATGAAAAAACCAGGAAAGCAACGGAGCCTGAAATGTCGCGAGAGGCAGAATGTAGGAGAAAGTTGTTAAACGTAAGCCCTGCCACAATGATTGCCAAGCAGGAAATGCGTAAAGCACAAAACAGTGCTGAGCATTACTATGACAGGACGGCTCGCACGCGACGCTTTGAAGTTGGGGAAAAGCGAATGATCGTGAAATCCTCTTTGAATAACCAACCTGAGGAAATGCCTGTCGACTTTCCAGAGTTAACAGCAGTGACGGAGACAAAAGACATTGACGAGACCATTGATAAGTTAGTAGAACAGGCGGAGTTGAATCCCATTCAGAGGGCCGAACTGAGGGAACTCGTGTTTGAATTTAAAGACGTATTTTCAGATACACCGGGCAGGACAACTGCGATCGTTCACGATATCGAATTAACTTTGTCGGACCCTGTTCGTTCGAAAGCTTATCGCGTTTCGCCTCGTCAACTTGAAGTCATGACCGCTGAAATAAGATGTTAGAGCTAGGTGTAATCGAGCCAGGAGAGAGTGATTATAGACCTCAGACTCTGCCCAGGCGGCGCTGCGGAAAAACCCGTCACCAGCGCCCCCATCGCAGCCTTGGCGCTAACTGAGTAGTGCAAGGAGAGCTGTCCGCAAGCGAAGGTGCATAGGCCACAATGGACCCTTCTCTTTCGTTTGTGTTGAGGCACGATTTTCTAAAAATCAAGGACCTGGAAAGCTTCTTCCGCCCATCCACGCTTCGGGAAGGAAGCTCAGCAGGGCGAAGTACGTGTACAATATAAAATAAAGTCTGAAGTGTTATTTCGGCGTGCTCCAAATCGCAAGTACAGAGAGCATCAGGTTTGTTTATAGGCATATCAGCATAAAAATCTAATCATTTCAAATATGTCCTGAACACAAGACTTAAGTATCTCCTATATTTTTATGTATGTTATCGTAATGTTTTGTCTCGCAATTATTTACAGAGAGTAAATCCTTTCATAGCCTTTTCCACGGCAGCAAACAGAAAACGTTTTCCAAGGCAGCGAACAGCGTGCGATCATAACGAAAGTAAGCTTCCTACAGTGCCTACGCGCTGCATCTTTCTTTCTCGCAGGAGCTACAGCATCGTTCAGCACCTTAATTTGAACTTTTCGCAGACGCTTCGAGCAGCAAGCGCGGACAAATAAATGTAAATAAATGCGACATTCTTTTTTTCTTTACACACGTGCGTTACCTCGCAATTACTCATCTAGTGCTTCTGCAGCAACTTTATTGCTCACATTTGAAAAACACAGTCGAGCAGGCTCAGCACATTGGGAAGCATGCTTGTTGTATCGGTGCAGGACATACAAAATACCAAAAGTAGAAATGAGCTTGCGATACAACGATGCTCTAGAACAGGATTTCGAATTCTTAAACGAACCAAAATCTATGGTTAAGCTGACCTGCCAAATCTCTTCGTTCCACTTGTTTAGTCAAGCGGAGGCGGACGTCAGTTAAAAGGTGGAAATATCGATGGCACATAAGCAGGCTGGTTCGTAACGTTGTTTTTTCTGTTACCAACGAAGTGGCGGCTGCAAATTCTTGAGTTTTCGCTTAGTTACCGCGGTCCTCCGTCAGGGCTACGCAACACAATTACAGTAGAGCAAAATTGTCGCACTTTCTCATGCGAGCCGCTGTGTTGTGGGGAATGCAAGTAATCCGATTACCCAACAGGTTGAACGGCCCGCATCCAGCGCTCTCGCCTTTCCGCTTCATACGATCGCGATTGAAATCGGTAAAACTGAACGTTGTTATTCTGTCCTTCACATTCATGGCAATTCACAACACAAAAGTAGCGTCGATTTCGGCGTTTCTTCGCAGCGCGCGGAGCTATCGCGGTCGCCGTCGTTTCCGCCATCAGTCTGAAGAGTGAGCCATTGAGTGAGCCAGCAAGCGCTTTATGGCAGTTCGGCGGCGCGTCCGACTACCGTAGAAATTCATAGCTCACTGTCTGGGTGTTAAATGCGCAAAACACTCGCAATATGGACCAAAATCTAGTTAAATCGTTGTTTCACAGTCGCTAGCTCCATAGGCAACTTAGCAAGGGAGTCGGGCTTCGCACTACTCAATTACTGCCTCTTCGCAACGGCAGGTGGCGCTACGCGTCTTGCAAAACTCCAGAGTCTGACGTCCATACCTCACCTCTTATCTTGGTTGAGGTCCCAGGAAAAGAGCCGCGGCCATGTATCGACTACCGCAGGCTCAACTTAATCACGAAGGACCAGAATTATCCAATAACGCATATCGAGGAAAGGCTTGAGAAAGTGAGCAGTGCTAATTTCATTTCTACGCTCGATTTAGTCAGAGGGTATTGGCAGGTTCCATTGACCGAGAGGGCAAGCAGGCTTGCAGCGTTTATTTCCCCGATGGGAACCTTTCGTCCGAAAGTCCTGAGTTTTGGATTGAAGAATGCGCCATATTGCTTCTCTAGCCTTATGGACCAGGTGCTACGAGGAATGGAGGACTTTGCACTTCCCTATCTCGATGACATAGCTATCTTTTCTTCATCATGGGCGGACCATATGCAACACCTGCGAACCGTGTTGTGTCGGCTACGAGAGGCCAACTTAACTGTTAAGGCTCCCAAATGCCAATTAGGGCGCGCGGAGGTAGCTTATCTAGGTCATGTAATAGGGCAAGGCCATCGTCGGCCTTCCGAGGTTAAACTGACCGCGATAGACAACTTCCCGCAACCACGCACCAAGCGGGACGTCAGATCATTCCTTGGCTTGGCGGGTTATTACCAAAGATATATTCCGCGATATTCCGAGATTGCGAGTCCTTTAACGGATGCTCTCAGAAAAACAGAACCACAAACGGTAAAGTGGGATGACGCAAAAGAAAAGGCTTTTAGTATGCTAAAGAACGCACTAACGAGCAGCCAGTGTTGAACGCGCCCGACTACTCTAAGCCATTCATTCTTCAGTGATGCCAGTGACAGGGGTATGGGGGTCGTGCTCTGTCAGAAGAAAGATGACGAGAACGAACACCCTGTACTGTACGCCAGTAGAAAGCTTTCAGTTCGTGAGGAAGCATACAGTGCATCAGAAAAGGAATGCGCCTGCGTAGTTTGGGCGGTACAGAAGCTAGCTTGCTATATCGCTGGCTCAAGATTCACCATAGAGACTCATCACTGTCCCCTCACATGGCTGCAGTCCATGTCTACGAAAAATGGTCGTCTTTTGCGCTGGAGCTTGGCTCTTCAACAGTACACCTTCGATATTCGCTACAAGAAGGGTAAGCTTAACGGCAATGCCGACAGTTTAAGTCGTTGCCCCTAGAGTATCGAAAGCCCCATGCTCATCCGGGTTTCCGTGGCATTTTTTTCGTGCATTCATGTTTTTCCGAAGTGAAGCCGATTTTTAGCTGATTTTAATAACCACGTCCTAACGCTTTCAAGAAATGGCTGTTTTTCGTGTTGAGGGGGGGGGGGGGGAGGACGCGCGTAGGAAATGGGAAAGGTGTAGCGGGTTTTCTTTTTTTGTTAAAAGCCGGGTGTGTCTTGGGGGAGAGTGGCCTTGTGCTCGCTGCTTTGTGGTTGTGGGTCCGGCACTGTTCTGGGGTGATTGCTTGCCCACGCAGGAGACGAAAAGTTGCGATACCTGCTTGCAAAGACCAATTTCACCGGACCGGACCTAGGAGAAAAGTCACAAGAGCGCCACGAGGACGGATGACCACTCCCCGGAATCTACCTGCTACGAACGAAGGGTTCGTGACCTCTACGGGGAATCCTGATACCGAAACGCCGATCCCTCGTACAGCGGCTGCTGGCCTCTACACGTCGGGATCTTCCTCCCCCGCCGGAGATGCTGTTAGGGATGGCCGGACGCCAAGGGCGATACGTCATCCCCTTACCCTCTACATGGTCGTGGCGCCGTGGGTGCTACGTCATCCCCTTCCCCTCTCATGGTCGTGGCACCGTGGGTGATACGTCATCCCCTTACCCTCTACTTGGTCGTGGCACCGTGGGTGCTACGTCATCCCCTTACCCTCTTGGCCGGACCCCACGGCGCCGGAGAGGTCATCCACCCGACCTTCTCCCCGGATTCTTCGAAAAGAGGATCGACCTTTCCTTCCCGTGCTCGGTATTGCAGGAGGAGGGGCCCTCTCTCGGTGCCTGTCACGTGTCATCGACGGAAGCAAGATCCCGCCCACATTTGTACAGAGCCTATTTAAGGGGCTCCGAAATGTACTTTTGAGATACTTCATACTTCATGCTTTTCTTATTTTCTTTCAGCTACCTTTGAATAAACAGTGCAAGTTTCGCACTAGCAAATCGTCTCGCCCCTGCTTGGTCGCCATGATCTACCGGATGCCTGCAGCCCGCCGACCACGCCACGCTACCCAATAAGTAATGTCGGTCGAGCTTCGATAGGCAGGCGTCGCTACTTCTCGGCAGCAGTACGGTACGCTACCCTGGAGTACGCCACAGCATGTACCACGAGGAACGAGAATCACATTTCTTCGCGAAATCACTGATGTTACTGACATTGCCACATTGGAAACCGCATCGTCTCAGCAATCTGAGTTACCCAGCCAAACAGAACGGATTCACGTTAACACCGCTCTGCCAGACCATCAGAAAGTCCATCTACTGAGTCTCATGAATGAATTTGTGGACTGTTTTTCAACGTCATCCAAAGTGCGGCGCACGTCCACCACGAATCACCGCATTATTACGGGCGAGCCCGCACGTCCTGTTCGTCAGCAGCCTTACAGAGTGTCTCCAGTGGAAAGGAAAGCGATCAAGCATCAGGTGAAAGAGATGCTCCAAGACGACGTGATCCAGCCATCCACCACCCTGTGGGCCTCCCCTGTAGTGTTAGTCAGAAAGAAAGACAACAGACTACGCTTCTGTATAGATTACAGAAAGCTGAACCGTGTCACCAAGCGCGATGTTTATTTATTGCCACGCATCGACGACGCATTGGATCGTCTACAACATGCCAAGTTTTTTTCTTCGTTGGATCTTAAATCAGGGTATTGGCAAATCGAAATTGATGAACAGGGTCGTGAAAAGACAGCGTTTGTGACACCTGAGGGGCGTTATGAGTTCAAAGTTCTCCCCTTCGGTCTCTTTTCCGCACCTTTCACCTTTCAGCGGATGATGGATACCGTGCTTGCTGAACTCAAATGGCAAACCTGCCTCGTATACTTGGACGACGTCGTTGTGTTCTCGAGCACGTTTGACGAACATCTCGCACGACTCGAGAGTGTCCTCGCTGGGATCCATACTGCCGGCCTCACCATCAAGCCTGAAAAATGCTACTTCGGGTTCCAAGAGCTCAAATTTCTTGGCCATGTCGTTGGTCCTCAAGGCGTCCGACCAGACCCCGACAAGTTAGCTGCCGTCTCCGAGTTTTCGCCACCCACAGACAAGAAGGCTGTCTAACGCTTCCTTGGTTTGTGCGCATATTATAGGCGCTTCCTCGAGGGATTCTCGAGAATTGCTGAGCCTCTGACGCGGCTTACACGCAACGGTGCGCTTTTCATTTGGGCGGACGAGCAGCAGCAGGCGTTCAATGAATTGCGCAAGCGTTTGCAAGAGGCTCCAATACTTGCTCATTTCGACGAAGACGCTGACACTGAAATCCATACTGACGCCAGCAATGCAGGTCTCGGCGCAGTTCTTGTGCAGTGGCAAGCTGGTGCGGAACGCACCATTGTTTATGCAAGCCGTAGTCTCACCAAGGCTGAGATAAACTACTCGACCACTGAAAAAGAACGCTTAGCGGTTGTGTGAGCAATTGGTAAATTCCGACCCTACTTGTACGGTAGACCTTTTAAGGCTGTCAGTGACCACTACGCGCTGTGCTGGCTTGCCAACATCAAGGATCCTTCAGGCAGACTAGCTCGTTGGAGCCTGCGCTTACAAGAGTACGGTATTGCAGTTGTCTACCGATCTGAAAGGAAGCATAGTGACGCTGACTGTTTGTCACGCGCACCACTCTCCACGACGTCATCGGACCCTGACCATCACTTGCCATTTCTCGGCGTTATCGACGCCATAAAGATGGCTGAGCACGAGCGCACTGACGCTGAGCTGCTGCCGCTGATGGAGCACCTCCAAAGAGTTGAAGGTGTTTTACCCTGCTCGCTCGTGCGCGGCTTATCATCATACTACTTGCACAACAACGTCCTATACAGGAAAAACTGCGGAAGCGGTCCCAATACGCACCTCCTTGTCGTGCCGTCGGCCCTACGCTAGACATTTTGTAGGCCTGCCATGATGAGCCATGCGCGGGACACCTGGGATTCGCTAAGACATTAGCAAGGATACGACAGTAGTATTACTGACCCCGGCTTTATTCTTCTGTGCAACGGTACGTGAAGACCTGCCGCGATTGTCAGTGCCACAAGAAACCACCAGTTGAACCGGCTGGGTTTCTCCGCCCTTTGGACCCTCCTCAAGCACCGTTCCAACAAATAGGAATGAATCTACTTGGGCCTTTCCCAGTGACCTTCTCGCGCAACAGATGGATAGTCGTCGATACCGACTATTTAACCCAATACGCTGAAACCAAAGCTGTTCTGCAAGCGAATTCGACTGAAGTGGCCAAGTTCTTTGTACGCCACATCGTCCTACGACATGGTGCACCGTCTGTTCTCATCACCGGCCGTGGTACAGCATTTACAGCGGAACTTATGCAGGATGTTCTCCAGCTGACGCATAGCTCTCACCGCAAGAGCACTGCGTATCACCCTCAAACCAATAGATTAACGGAACGTCTCCACAGAACGCTGGTTGATATGCTATCCATGTATGTCGACGTAGAGCACAAGACGTGGGACTAGATCTTACCCTATGTGACGTTCGCGTATAGCACTGCTGTACAGGTGACTACACAGTTTACGCCGTTTGAACTTGTATACGAGTGCCACGTCACATCAACACTTGACGTCGTGCTACCTCTGGCTGATAATAGCCCGACAGCGAACACGTGGAAGAGTTCATATAAAGAGCCGAAGAGGCACGCCAGCTTGCTCGGCATTGTATCCGGAGCCAACAGCATACCGACACCCTTCGATACAACCAGGGTCTACGCGACGATGTGTGACGTCCATTACAATTAATACCGGCGCCTGTGTGTTGGTCTGGACGCCCATCCGTCACCGTGGACTCTCGGAAAAGTTGATCCGCCGGTATTTTGGTCCCTACAAGGTTACGCGCCGCTTCAGTGATGTGACTTACGAAGTCGTCCCCTACAGTTGCGACCCCGGTTCGCTTCGTCGTCGTCCTCACACTGAAGTTGTTCATGTAGTGCGCATGAAACCATACTATGCGCGTACGAGAACGCCGAGATGCAACTGAGGAGCTGCGTCTCTTATGTCGCTGAAAGAAGTTTTTTTGACGCGACCGAGACGGTCGGTTTTCGCATGGGAGGCAATTGGCACAAAGATGTGGGGCTCCCGCACAGCAGGATGGCGCGCGCAAAGGTTTGCGCCACGAAAGACGATGAAGTGCGTAAGCTGGATGCTCTTGTTCTGGCCCGCCATTAAAGAGAAGCATATATTTTGCAAGACTTCGTCTCCAATCTACGTTACAATATAAATGTCATACTTATAGTTGTTGGCGTTGAGAAAACAGTTAAGTACAGTGGTGCTGTACCAGTTATTGATGTCTTTGTTGTGAGCTCCAGTGTTTTGATGTAATTGAGCATGGTGGACAAAGCAGACGCACTGTTGTAACCTCGGTGCCGTGGCTTCGTGAAACTGAATTAGGAATAGCATCATGTTGCCAAAGCCGCCATCTTATCTTCACACTCTTTTTTTTTTGTTCCTTAGAAGTCCTAGATGAAGTCTGAACCTGTTGTACTTGCATAAAGTTGTGCCCTGAAGCTGTATGGTCATGACCAAGTAGGAAAGTGCAGGTATTTTTGGTTAAATAATCTAATAATACTGACAGTGTATGGGCCAGAAGCGAAGCCATCACAGTCTCTTCATTTATACAGAGCTTTCTCCAGTTGAAGGAGTCCGAACAATTTATGAAATGTAATAATAAGCAGTAATAGAATATTGTACTATTGGCATTTTTAATAACCTGAGCATTGGCTGGTGCTCCTACTATCTGCAGTGTTGGAAGTATCTCGTGGCTGGCAGCTTTTTTTAAAATTTATATTGTAACAATGTTGAGGAACACTGGTTACTGAAACAACTATATTTATTAAAGGCAAACCTGTGCCCACAACTCAGTCACTACTGTCGTGAAAACGCCTGTTAGTCACATTCCAAACTGACCTTGAACTGTCTTCTACTTTCTCCTCGCATGATCCCTCGTGCACATGGTGCATGCGAGCTGGGTCCAACCGGCTACCTGTACCATGATCGCTGCCTTTTGTCACTGAACTACACCACGGTACAGCGCGCACAGTGTCCAATACGAACGGTG
The DNA here is from genome assembly GCF_050947875.1 of Dermacentor variabilis. Taxonomy (NCBI): domain Eukaryota; kingdom Metazoa; phylum Arthropoda; class Arachnida; order Ixodida; family Ixodidae; genus Dermacentor; species Dermacentor variabilis. Next base: position 15,070,426 of record NC_134574.1, on the reverse strand, counting down.
ATGGGCGCACTACTTGAATATAGCCAATTGTCACGGCAGTATGTTGTAATGACCTAGTGCAACTGGTAAATGATTTACCAGGGTGTGTGTGTTCAACCAAATCTTGGATTTTTCACGTAACATCATCTTCAAGTACTCTAACTACAGGATGGTTACACGGTCTTTCGACATGCCCTCTTTTTCTGTGGTTTTCTAAGTTTGCTTTGTACCACATTTAAATTGTACATATGCTTACAGTGTTGCTTTGGATGCAGAAGTGCAGGTTGATGGTAGGATCCACCGGCCAGAGCAGGAGTACGTGTTTCCAGTTGGAGAGCCCCTGCGACTGATCGTGCTTCTCCACAATGTCTCACGTGAGTGTTATATTACAGGTGAAACTTGATTTAACGGAATGATGACCACACTCGAATTATTTTGTTAAATCTGGAAGTTCGTAAAATCGGGAAAGGGATTGTTCGGTCCTTCGAAATCTAAAATTGTAATGAAGTGACACCAAAATGCTACCACGACATTGTATTTGTCATAAAGAGGGCTTCCTGTAGCTTCTCGCGTGGTGTAGTCCTCAAGTTCTTTTTCTTAAATACGTTCTCAGATGAAGCAGCACGAATTATGGCGTCTTTTCCTTAATTTTCAGGATGGTTGAAAGAGTACTGATCAGGATGCTATGTTCGGCGGCCACATCGCATTTCTTGCGTCCACTTGGGACAGCTTGAATCATGTCTGCCTTTTCTTCAAGTTTATGCACTTTCCTTTTTCTTGGAAGGCTCCATATCAGGGCAACGCAGGTCAGGTAGTCGGTCACGTAAACCTCTAACAAGACGCTGATGAGCAAAGACGCGGAGAACGAACGCAGTGATTGTGTGAACAGGCCGAGCAAGAAAGTTGCGAGGAGATGATCAGTGCCATCTGTCGCATAAACCATGACATAACAAAAGCAACCACCGCTGCCCCTAGCGTCATCTGGTGTGTACGAGCGCTGCCGACTGCCGAGTCCGTTGTTCCCTGCATGGGCGTAGCGTGCGCAGCCTCATCAAAATAAAATAGGGCCGTGACTGGAGTGCCTAGGTGTCTTAACGCGATAGCATTAAAGTGCACGAACAAAGAAGAACCAGTCTGTGTCAAAATTAGAGAGAAATCACCGCTTTTTAACTAATTGAAAAACTTCATTAAATCGGATTTCATGATCAGGTTTGGTGGCCAAGTTAGTTCCGTTAATTCAGGTTGATGACAACATTGAACCCTATGGTGCCTGCCGGAGAATGGAAATTTCTTCATTAGATCGGGAACTTGATAAAATCAAGTTTCGCTTGATCTAGTTTTAACTGTAGTTGGTGGGACATAGGAAGGAGGCCTCAATGTCTCATGTGATTGGTGGACGACAATGTGCAGACCTGAGGTATCTCAATAATATATTTTCTTCCTGATGCTGTTCCCATATTTGCCTGTGTTTTCACAATTGTGGAAAGTTGAGCTTGTTGGTCATTCATGATTACTGGTACAGTGCGAAGTAGACAACGTGGACAGGGGTAGACAGCCGCAGTGCTGACTGTCACCAACTATAATTCGAAAATAGAGGTACGCAGCATATATAGAGTAGAACCTCGTTAATATGTTCCCGTTATATGTGTTTTACCAGCACCAACTTCGCAATCGAGAACACAAAAATGTCCCAATAGAATTGCGCTAATTTTTTTACCAGTTTACACGGTCCCTGAAAACAAGATTTCATTTTATTACCTTAATGACCCACGAGGGGTATTACATAAGGGGTGGGTACATATATTTTGGTGAGCAAGTATTAACACAACGAAACATGACTGGTAACATTATTGGCAAAGTTGGATGAGCACTTGATGGCTGCGATGTCGTTGGGTAGGTCGTTCCAGTCTGCTGTAGTACGGGAAAAAATGGTGCTGCGAAAGTGGTAGTTCGGCCATGAGGTCGGGCAACTTGAAGCGGATGACGAGTGCGATGAGATATGCGGGCTGGAGGGACGATGTAGGGTGCGCGGCCTAGTGAACTATGGAAAAATTTATGGAACAAGCAAAGGCTGGCAATGCGGCAACGAAGTGATAAGGGCAATAAATCGGATTCAGCTTTCAAAGCAGACACACTTGTGTCGTAAGAATATGATGAATGGATAAATCTGGCTGCTTTGTTTTGGACTGATTCGAGTGCATTTATATAAGGTAAGCTTGGTGAGGGTTCAAAATAGGTGAGACATATTGTAATTTTGGTCTTACAAGGGATTTGTACGCTAATAACGTCACATGTTTAGGGGCTTGGCGGAGATGACGTCTGAAAAATCCAAGTGTTTTATTAGCGAATGAAATGATGTTCATAACGTGTGTGCTCCAGGACAAGTCGCCACACAAGGTAATGCCTAAGTACTTGTACGATAGAACCGGTTGTACAGGGACGTTATCTATGATGTATGGGAAATGAAGTGGGTTACGGCGACACGTGAAAGACAAGATGTTACAGTTTTGAGGGTTAAGTTCCATTAAGCAATTGGCACACCATTCCTGAATGCGGTTAAGGTCGTCTTGAAGAGATGTTTGGTCAGAAGCGTTATTAACCTTGCGATAAATTACACAATCATCGACTAACATGCGAATATTACTGGAGACATGCGTTGGTAAATCGTTAATATAAATTAGAAACAGAAGCGGACCGAGGACAGACCCTTGCGGGACACCTGACGTTACTGGGATAGGATTGGAGTTGTGGTTGTTAATGGTGGCGTACTGTGAGCGGTTAGTCAAGAATTCTTCTATCCATTTAAAGATATTAGAAGGGAGGTTCAAATATGAAAGTTTTAGTAGTAAGCGTTTGTGACGAACCTTGTCAAACGCTTTTGCATAGACCAGAAAAGTAGCATCGGTCTGTAGGTTAGAGTCAACATTAGCATGTAAATCATGAAAAAAAATGGCCAGCTGTGGTTCGCATGAGAAGCCGTTTCAAAAACCGTGTTGCGCAGAATGAAAAAAAGTTGTGATAATCAAGGAAGCTCATCACATTGGGGTAGATGACGTGTTCCATGAGTTTGCAGGGTACGCTGGTTAGAGAAATGGAATGGTAGTTAAGCGGCGCAAATTTTTTACCCAATTTGAAGACTGGAACGACCTTACCGCTATTCCAATCGCGTGGTGGTTGACCTGATAACAGTGACTGTGAGAAAAGTAAGCATAAAGATTGCGCACAAATATCCTCGTTATTCTTCAAAACCTTCGGGTTAATAGTGTCAATACCGGATGAAGATGAAATTTTTATGGTTTCAATTAGGGACGAAATGCCAAATGACGTGAAGACAACTGGTGGCATAGTATAATTTATCACTGACGGTGGTGCTGGAAATGATGGCGGTATTTCAGTTTCTTTCGTAAATACGGATGAGAAGACAGAGTTAAACGTAGTAGCGCACTCAGCATCAGTGAAAACTGTGCCTGCTTTGTGAGGGTTATTTCTGGTGCGTGATGCGGATTGATAACTTGCCAGAACTTTCTGGGGTTACTAGGTAGCATATTCGGCAAGTCCGAGTGAAAAAAGGTATGCTTGGCATTAGAAATAGCGGCGAGATATGATCCTTCAGCTTCGTGATATTTTACCCATGCACTATGCGTCCCCTGAGACTTGGCTGAACGTTAAAGACGCTTCTTTTTGTTCTCCAAACATTTCAATGTTTTAGTAAACCATGGTTTTTGTGAATTAAGAGTCAAAACTAATTTGGGGGATGAATCTATTAGGCTTTCTAGTTTGTCTATGAACAGTAACCAATTTTCTTGAACACTGCGGGAATGAAAACCTGACGAGAAGACTTAAAAAAATGCGTTAAGTTCATTATTTATTGCGTTTTAATTTCCTTTGTCATAAAATGGATGGTTTTATGGTATTTACGGCGCCGGTTTGGCGTAAGGAGAAGGTTAGCGTGAATTACTTTGTGGTCGCTTATTTCAGGTAGGTATGTAATCGGCTGAACGCTGCCTGGGTGATTGGTTGATAAGAGGTCTAAAATATTTGCACAGTTCTGTGTTACGCGGGTAGGTTCAAGTATTAACTGAGTAAAGTTGAGGTTGTTCCAAAAATCTAGGAATTCCCTTGTTTCTCCATTGTTAGCTATAGGTGCGGGCTGGTTATGCCAGTCAATATTCGGAAAATTTATATCGCCGAAGAGGAAGGTATGTGCATTAGGATGCTTTGTGGACAGTTGACTTAGTATGTTATTAAGCTGACGCGAAAAATCCTGGCTACTATGTGGCGGCCTATAACAAACGCCTAGAAAAACTGTGTTAGGTGCTGCGTGAAAGATTAGCCACAATATTTTGAGGTCAGATGAATCTTGTATTATGGAACATGATAAATCTTGGTTGACGGCACTGAGTACGCCCCCTCCTCGTGAATCTCTCCGGTCTTTCCGAAAAACTTGAAAGTTTGGTAGGTCAGTCAGTATTTCGTTGTATGTTATGTCACTGCTCAGCCAAGTCTCAGTTAGTATAAATAAGTTGCTCGCTTGATGACGAAACAAGGCTAGAAATAATTTCACGCTTAGGAATCAAACTACGAATGTTAGTGTATATAACGGAGAGCGAGAGGCTAGATAAAGAAGCGTTCTTGGCACGGTTCCCAGACGGTTCACGATGAGGTGATTACTAATTTGATTGTGAGGGCCGAGTTGCTATTTCCTTGACTGTTTGCTCGGTTTCATCGAACATGTAGCGCTTGGGACCAATATATAATGTCTTAAAGTACAGAGCAAACTTTCATCACTTTCTTTAGCGAACGCGACTAGGTGCTTTCGCGCATTTCGTATATAGAGGGAAAAGTCCTCGCCGGACACTGAAGTTAGTTTCCTTAAACTTATGACCATTCCATAATATGGCATCTTTAATCTTAGATGAAGTAAACTTCACGTTGATTGGACGAGTGTGGTTAGATTTGTAATGCCCAAGGCGATGGGCGAGTTCAATATTTTCAGGGTTAATTGTTGTACTCAAGTTCTGACAGCAATTCTTGATGACTGTTTCCTCAGAGCCTGCAAAATTTTCGTATAGTTTAGTATCGGGAATGCCATAGAATATAAGATGATTGCGGCACGAGCGATTTTCTGCATCCTCAATTCGCGCATCTAGAATGACTAAATGTCGAGTAATCCCAGCACTCTTAGATTTCATTGCTTCGAAATCGGTTTCAAGATCTGAAAAAGCTTGGAAATGGGCCTCCAGATTGGTCATTCGCTTAGTCAAGCCGGCTATGGCAACTTCAGTGAAATCGATCTGAGTTTTGAGGTCTTGTATTTCGAAAATGAGTTTGGTTTGACCGGCGGATATATATTTTAGTTCAGAAAGCACATCGTCGATAGTGTTAGGGCCTGGGTTAGATTCTACATCACCTGCCAAAAGCAGCAAGGTGCGCAAAACATTGCCGCAATCAGCTACAAGAAAAACGCAGCACTGTGGGCTCGGCAGCTGCACTAAGAAATAGTTGCTAGTTTTTTTTTTTTTTTTGCAAACAGAGAATACTTGTTACCAACCTGCACGATGAATACCAAAGGATTAGTGACTTGTGCCGGAGCACAGTCACGTAGCCCACAGAGTGGCGAAGCTGGTTGTAGCACTTTTATATGGGCGGGTGATCACTGTGGTGATGCAGCATTCCATTGAGCATCCAGGACTAGAAAACCGGGTAGTGGCATTGTCGGACAGGATGAAGCGTTGATGTCGGAATAGGATGCCGTTATCATAGCAGCTGGGTGCTGTAGTCGACACAGTGGCAGGGGAAAGGGCGAGGAGAGCAGCGGAGAGCGCGTTGGCAGCGACGGCAAACACCTGTATGATGAATACCAGAGGATTAGTGACTTGTGCGGGAGCACAGCCACCGAGCCCACCTTATTATTTAATAGGTAAATTTGTTGACCACATTTAGTGATACCAAGAAAAGAATGTTGCCGTATTATTCTTGTCATTCTAAATTGCTTGGCATTGCTATGCTGTGCCTAGGGCCTACCCTCAGGAAATTGTGTACAACACAATGGAGGCCTCGATAAATACCCAGATTCATTGTCTACATTGGTGATGTCAGTCATGGAATTCGTTGTACAAAAGGTGAAAGGTAGTGCAGCAAGAAAGAAAAACCATACAAGAAAGAAAAACTTCAGCTGTATCAAGTGATATGTTGCTTCTGTTATATCAATCAAAGATGGGATTTCTTTAACCGCCAGTTATCACAAAAATTTTTATTAGTCAGTGCGTGTGTCTGTAACTCTATTTGTGCATCTGCACTCTAAATTAAATAAATCAGTTGGAAGTGCCACCTGTGGCGTCATCTGTGTCTTCATTTTTGTGCGTATAGTATCAGCGTCATATTACAGTTGTATGTTTTTCATCCAATACCAACTAGGTGAGAAGCATTTCTTTTGAATGCTTTGGTTGGTTCACAAGATACTGTATTTGTAGGTTTTATATTTTAAAAGAATTGTGTTTTCTCTGTGCTTACTCCTAATGATGGCTGCTGCCTTGTCAAGCTACTGAAATCAGCAGCTTCTTGCTGCAACTCCTCCCTCCTACAAGAAAAATTAACTTATCTGATTTGATTAACTTATGTACCTGCTTCTCAAGCTTTCATTTCTTCCCACAAATCCCCTTTACTCCACACATAGTGTACTGAAACAAAGTTCAGAGGACAGCCCAATATAAACACTGATATGAACACGGAAATGGCAAATCAGTTCTCTAGAAGCCCGCAAGGTGTAGGGAAGTACATGAAAGGGAAAAGAGAAATGGAAAAGTTGGCTTCGCCTTCGCTCTGCAATTTGCTAGCCTCCTGTTTAGCTCAGGTGGTAGAGCAACGGCGCCGGAATAGCATTTGTCTGGGTTCGAACCTCGGACCAGGACGAATTTTTCTTCACCTGTGAGGTTTTCTTTCTGAGAAACCTCTATGAGTTTCCTTTATAGCTTTGTGATACAATTCGGGCTGAGGCCAATTTTTCCCTTTCATGTACTTTTCTACACCTTGCGGGCTTCTGCCGAACTGATTTGCCATTTCAGATATCGTATGGCATACGCCTTGAGTACAGTTCAAAAATCTTTGGTATCGTTATCGCTGCAAACATTGCAGCACATGCGATGCGCTTGCAATTGCAGCATGCTGAATTGCTCACATGCAGTATGTCAGCGCCCCTGTATTTACGGAGTTTGCAGATATTCTATGTGTGCATTATGCTGCAGAGAGAAGCTTTCATCACCTCTGGCTGTCTGCTGTTGGCTACCAAGACCGGCAGAATGGTACACTCAGCTACCGGCTCGATTCCAAGGTCATATTCGTTGGCTCTGACAAGCTCTTCATTGAAAAGGTGAACTTCGTTTTTTTTTTACATCTGCGCGCTAGCTATAACCGCTGCCGCAAAGCTTCAGTGCATTTAGAAAGGTGTACATACTACGTTTAAAAAGAAAGATACATACTTTGCATACTTTCTAACCTTCTTAGCAATCTGATATATCTAGTTGACTTTGTCCATTCGCACTAGTTCACCAACTCGAATATGCACTTTTCGTTCATATACCAGTTTGATTTGATCATGCGTGTTGATCGAGTTGGTGGCCTTACACTCGCTGGAAACAGAATCTTCTGAACATACATGCAACAAAGCTGGTGGTCATAAGTTCTTTCTTTTACGTTGGCAATCCAAAGCAGACCCTTGTCTGCAACCGCAGCGGCAGAGTCCACGGAGTCGCTGCGGCTTACGAGGCACATTACAAACACTTCCAAAAGTTATTGGAGTCTTAGAATAGGGGCCCCGAACGTTTGGAGCCCCAAAGAAATAGCGTCGAAGCCACTACACATGCGCGAAACGCAAACTGAGTTTGGGTTTTGCGAAGGGCACGCAATTTCACTGATTTTCGGGAGCCCCAAAAGCTGCCCTAAAAGATTTGCGTCAGCAAACATGGCGGCACCCATCAAAGCGTTGGCTCTAACCAAGCACCAAACTGGGCTCGATTCGTAGTAACGCGTGAAGCTTGCAAGCTAGGACAACTGACTGCAGTTATCACTTTCTCTCAACCAGCATGGGTAATGAAGATTGATTCATTAGATGCCGCTGATTCCGAATTCGATTGTCGATTTCATGACTCGTAGGCCTAACAAGGCTTAGCTTGGCTGGTGAAGGTACGTAAAGTTGGTTACTTAAAACTAAGCACAACTAACTGCTTGCAAAACACGAATGCAAAAACACGAAAGTCAAAATTACTGTTCTATCACAAAATGGTTATTTTGTTTAAATATTTTTAATAGCTTTTCTTTGACGCCGCAATGGTGCTGTCAGCTATCCGCAAGTGCAAAGCCCACTTCTGCATGTCCCAAACCTTTGGGGCCCCTATTCTAAAACTCTCTATTATTGACACTGTAATTATATGGACACTCCAGGCACATTTCTGCAGTCGCCGGGATGTTTCGTATAAAGTCCAAGGGCAATAGCATCGTCACCGTGCACCCTACGCTTTGTATACGTGCGAGTTAAAGCGTGCACGAGTGAGCCGACAATGGCGGCTCAATCTCGCGCGCGCAAGAGAGGAAAGTGGGGAGGAAGCACGCCGTCTTCCATCACGTGCAAGGCACCGGGGAGAGGGAAGAAAGGCATGCTGCTGCGTATTGGGGCGAGTTCCACCACAGGAAAAGCTGGCGCTGCCGTCGGCATGATGTGGTGTGAGGGATCACGTGAACACAGCGGCTGCGTCGGCTATTTTGGAAGCGCCGAAGCGAGCTGAAAACGAAACTGTAAAGTCCGACCTGCACTGTGGTTCTGATTAAGTGGGGAGGTTTTCCCGCTATGGGTGTGGGCTTCACTACACTTGAAAGTCCTATAATAGATAGTGACTGCCTCTGAAGGCGTCCAACATGGTAGGCTACTGCTCGGTACCGCCGTGCCGGACGTACACAACAGAGACCGGTGTCAACCTTCACTCATATCCACAGGACAAGAAGCTGCATGAAGCTCTAACTCTAAATGTCTAACTCAGAGACTTGGACCAGGATATGAAGCATCAAAGATGGCTGGTGGCGATCGTCTTTTGGAATTCCGCAACAATAAGCAACACGAGAAACTGCACAACTTGGCATTGCTACGTGTAGAAAGACACAGACAGAAGAGACTATTTACAGGCCATTTACACCGGGGCCAGAGTGCCACGACGACATTCGCTCGCGTCAAGGGCACAGACCCACTTCGTCATTCTCGCGTCGGCTCGTCTTTTGAGCATCTCGCGATAATATCGTAATACTTCCCCCACCCCCCGGTGGCCAAAGTGCCGTCACGGTGCTGTTAAATATCCAAGGCACGTGGAGAGGTGTAGGGCTTGAGTCGGGCGACCCGGACAATGTCACTGGTTGTCACAGCGGAGGACGTAAAGGGCGTGGCTAGAATGATTTCATAGGTGACATCGGTCACTTGGCGGAGCCTGCGATAAGGGCCTGCGTAACAGGAAAGCAGTTTTTCACAAACGCAAACTTTACGCGATGTTGACTAAAGCAACACGAGGGTGCCGGGCGCGAAATGGACATCACGGTGACGGAGGTCGTAGCGTTGCTTTAGTTTGTCTTCAGACACTTATAGATGAGCGCGCGCAAGTTGGCGATTGCATCACGGGCATAATCGCTAGTTGAAGATGTAGTGGACAGAAGCACAGTGTCCAATGGTAGCGTTGGTTCTCGACCACACGAGGTAAAACGGGGAAAAGCCAGCAGTTTCGAGACGGGGAGGTGATGCGCAAAGGTGGTGATGGTACGCAAAGGTGACGTAAGGTAGAGCCAGGTTCCAGTCACGATGCTCGTCGGAAACATATTTGGATAGCATGTCTGTAAGGATGCGGTTCGAACGCTCAGTGAAGCCGTTCGTTTTATGCTGTATTGAGCTGGCACGCATGATGTCGTCAATGACTTTGGCCAAAAACGTACGGCCACGGTCTGTTAGCAATTGATGCGGAGCACCATGCATCAAAATGATATTATGTAGGAGGAAGTCCGTAACATCAGTTGCGCAGCTGGTCGAAAGAGCGCGGGTTATCGCGTAGCGAGTCGCGTAGTCCGCCGCGACTGCAACCCGCTTGTTTCCTGATGTAGATTCCGGAAATGCGCCGAGAAGGTCCAAGCCAACAAGATTAAAGGGCTCGGCAGGGATGTCGAGCGGCTGCAGGTAACCAGCGGGGAGCTGGGAAGGCTTCTTGCGTCGTTGGCAAAGTTAACAAGCGGCGACGTAACGTCGTAGGGAACGGGCAAGGCCCGGCCAGGAAAAACGCCGACGTACACGGTCATAGGTTCGAGATATGCCGAGGTGTCCTGTCGTTGGTGCGTCGTGAAGCTCTTCTAGAATGGTGGAGCGGAACTCAGAGCCGTCCGGATGAAGGTTACGACGGTACAGAGTGCCGTCGTGGAGGACGAAGAGACGTGGAGTAGCATCCGCCAGAGAGTGTTCAAAACGGTCGATGAGTGCTCTGGTATAGGCGTCACGATGTTGCTTGTCGGCGAAATGAAGCAGATCGGATACAGATACTACGCAAGGAGCACTGGTAATATTGGAGGAGTCAGAGTCGTCAACAGGGTAACGCGACAAGCTTTCAGCGTCTTGGTGCAGGCGGCCAGACTTGTACACCACGGAATATGAAAATTCTTGTAGCCTCAAAGCCCATCGACCAAGCCGGCCTGAAGGATCCTTTAGCGATGAGAGCCAGCAAAGAGCATTATGGTCAGTGACTACGGAAAAAGGGCGACCGTAATGATAAGGACGGAACTTCGCAACCGCCCAGACAACAGCATGACATTCTCGTTCTGTAATGGAATAGTTGCGCTCCGATGGTGCTAGGAGGTGGCTCGCATAAGCAAGAACGCGATCTTGGCCACGCTGACGCTGGGCTAAGACGGCACCTATGCCATGGCTGCTGGCATCTGTACGCAATTCTGTAGGGGCATCAGGATCGAAGTGGGCGAGAATGGGTGGTGAGGCTAGAAGAGTGACGATACGAGAGAAGACGGGGGCTTCCGAAGTATACCCACGAGAATTTTACGCCTTCAAAAAATTAGTGAGGGGTCTAGCAATTGCCACAAAATCTTGAACAAAACGACGAAAGTACGAGCATAGCCCCACAAAACTTCGAACATCTGCGGCTCTCTTCGGAACCGGAAAGTCTCGGACAGCACATGTTTTGTCGGGACCAGGCTGTACTCCGGAAGCGTTAACGAGATGACCCAGACGAATAATTTAACGGTGGCCAATATGACATTTGGACGAGTTAAGTTGCAACTTCGCCTTTCCAAATACATTAAGTATAGTTGTTAGACACTCAAGGTGAGTGTCGAACGTCGGCGAGAAGACGATGACGTCGTCATAGTAGCAGAGGCATGTGGACCATTCGAAACCTTGGAGCAAGGAGTCCACCATTCGCTCAAAGGTGACAGAAGCGTTGCATAATCCTAACGGCATTACTTAAAATTGGTATAGGCCATCAGGTGTGATGAACTCAGTTATTTTTCTGTCCATATCGTCAACAGCAATCTGCCAGTATCCATATCGAAGATCAATAAAACAGAAATAGCTGGAATCGTGGAGGTAGTCAAGCGCGTCGTCTATACGTGGGAGCGGGTAGACGTCCTTCTTAGTAATGTTGTTCAGATGACTGTAGTATACACAGAAGCGCCACGTGCCATACATCTTAACCAACACTACAGGCGACGCCCAGGGACTCGAAGAACGCTCAGTGATGTCTTTATATAGCATTTTGTTCACTTCACTTTGAATTACTCTGCATTCCGACGCAGAAATTCGATGCGATCGTCGGTGAATAGGCGTAGCATTGCCAGCAAGAATCCGATGCTTGACCGCGAGCGTCTGGCCTAAAGGGCAATCGTCGAAGTCGAAAATATCTCGGTAGGACGATAATACTTGGCAAAGCTCTTCAGTCAGCGCAGAGGACAGGTCTGTCGCAACCATTTTCTTCATGTTGGGATCGGCACCCGAGGCTGGCGTGGGGGTGGGGAGGCTGCTGAACTCGCAAGAACCATCGGTCGATAACGCTGCCACGTGATGGTCGCCGAGGCAATCAACATTGGCAAGGCAAATACCTTGCAGTAGAATTTGCTTTGCCAATTCAAAGTTAAAGATAAGCATGCGAGTGCGGTTCGCAGTAATAGTAAGTATACTGTGAGGCACGGTAACGTCAAACTGCAGTGGAATATCGGACAGAGAATTGACGAGGTACTCGCCATCAGGAACTGGTCAAGACGAGGTACTCGCCATTAGGAGCTATTGACTTTGGCGACAGGCGAAGAAGGCCGGTGTTGCATAAGCGGCACTGGGGTGCGTCAGAAGGTTCTGCCAGACTCGGTAACTCAAGATGAAGTGTACTGGCAGAGCAGTCAGTAAGAGCAGAATGCACGAAGAAAAAATAGAGGCCTAGAATTACGTCGTGGGGGCAATGAGCAATTACGGTGAAGAGGACAGGAGTGTAGCGGCAGGCGATGCTGGTACGTGCCGTACACATTCCGATGATGGGCACAGTACCGCCATCCGCAACGCGGACGACACGTGCCGACGCTGGGATGAAGAGCTTGTTCAATCGTCGTCGGAAGGCAGCACTCATAATAGAAAGATGTGCTCCTGTATCGATGAGTGCCGTGACAGGATAGCCGTCAACGTCAAGAAGGTTTTGGTTCGTAGGTAACGTGAGCAGAGGATTTGAGTGCAGAGTCGACAACGCAGCTTCACCTGCAGAAGTTGCAGTATAGTTTTCCGGCTGGATCCGGGAAGCGATAGGCGGCGAAGAGAAGTGACGGGGTTGGGGTGAACGAGACTGATGGCGTCGAGGTGAGGGCGAGCGGCTGTAGCGAATGTTCGGAGCCGGAGCATCAGCGGCAGTGGGTTCATAGCGGGTAGTATAGGGAAGAGAAGGTCAAATGTGCGGGTATAAGCGGCGGCGTATGTCCGAGGAGGTGGTGGCCATCGGTTGCGGCAGTGACGAGCGACGTGGCCGATGCGACAAGCAGTGGAAGCAGATCGGCCTGTCATCAGGGGTACGCCATTCGGACGGGTTGCGGCGAGATGTGGCAGAAAAAGAGTGCCGGGGACGAGGAGGGTCGCTAGAGAACTAGGGAACGCTGGGTTGAGAAGTTGAACACAGGGAGTCCAGACCCATGTTCTCAAATTCCTGCCTGACTACGGCCTGAATCATGGCAATCGTGGTTGCTGGCGGATCGGGAGGCGTCGCTGAGAAAGCTGGCGAACAGGGGGCCTCGAGTTCACGGTGAACAATACGGGTTACGTCATCACAGGTGGTAGATTGACCCGGTCGACCCTCACATGTCGACGTAGCAGCAGTGTTGGGTAGCCGCGTGATGTGATGTGATTCGGCGTCTCTTAGCTTGTTCAAGGCGACGGCATTCTTTTATGATGGCGTCGATAGTTGAGACATTGCCGAAATCAAGCAAATTGAAAGCGTCGTCGGCGATGCCTTTTATCACTTGCGCCACTTTATCTGCTTCAGACATAGCATGATCAGCTTTGCGGCATAGAGCCAAAGCGTCGAGAATATATGAAACCTATGGCTTTGTAGGTGTCTGAACACGAGACGCAAGAGCTTTTCTCGCGGCAACCTTGTGCCCAATCGGGTCGCCGAACAGTTCCCGTACCTTTTCTTTGAAACTGTCCCAACTGGTTATGTCGTCGTCATGCGTTTGGTGCCACACGCGTGGGGTGCCGCCGAGATAAAAGATGACATTGGCGAGCATAATGGTTGGGTCCCACCTGTTATTAGTGCTGGCATGTTGATATAGCTTGATCCATTCGTCAACATCCTGTCCCTCCAGGCCAGAGACCACACCCGGGTCGCAATGTTGGGCAACCGTAGCCATTGGAGCAGTCAGACCAGCCGAAGCCGTTGCAGAGGCGGGCTCGTCACCGGAGGCATGGTGACAAGCTCGATGTACCGACCACTCCGGAGTTCCGTGGTGAGGACCGGGGATGGCTCACCTCTACCAGAATGTTACGTGTAGAAAGACACAGACGGAAGAGACGATTTACAGGCTATTTACACTGGAACCAGAGCGCCAGGCCGACATTCGCTCGCGCCAAGGGCACAAACCCACTTTGTCGTTCTCGCGGCGGCTCGTCTCTTGAGCATGTCGCCATAATATTGTACTAGTATTATTTGGAGATGTCCCACTGAGAGTGACGCTGCACCACACGATGAACACCACACGTGGTATTGTTTCCAATGATGACCTGATGGAGCTTACTGAAGCTGAATTCTTAGAAGGCTGGAGTGAGGAAAACGTAATTAATGTCAAGAAAATTCTGCTAAGGCGTGATGAAAAAGAAATACTTACTTGCCTTTGGTTCAAGTGTGCCCCCTGACATTATCGAGACGGTATGTGAAAATCTGGGTCAGACCATATATCCCAAACCCTCTGTGATGTTTCAACTTCCAGTGATCTGGCCACAGTTCGCAGAAGTGCGGAGGCCGCCAACCTTGTGCTTAGTGCAGTTCTCACAAGCACTCCTCTGAATCGTGTGAAAACCCTCTCCACTGTGTGAACTGTGATGGGGAGCACATCGCATACTCGTGGTCATGCCCATCATGGAAAAAAAGAAAAGGGAATTGTGACAATCAAAGTAAAATATCTCATTCAAGGATGCACGCAGACGGGTTTCCCACCTGCCTAAGGCCAGTTTTGCCGAAGTGATGCGTCATGGGGCAGCGCCACAATGGCCTCCGGCGGCTTTGGCCCGCACACAGTGAGCCGGCGGTGGCGCCATCCACCCCCTTGGCGGCAGCAGCTAGCGCTTCGCCACCATCCCAGGAGAAGGGGCCGTCAACTTCTGGGTTGGTGACTTCCAGGGTCGCGTCTCCCAAGGCGAAGCCTTCAAGCCAAACAAACTGCTTGAAAGAGCAGGTGTGTCCAGCGCCTCGGAAGAGGTGACGGACACAACATCCATTCAGATGGCGCCCTTAGCGCCGAAATAGCGGTGCGAATCTCTCGACAGCTCTAAAAAGGACAAACCTCTCATCATGGTGCCCAGAAAGGGCTCTGTGAGCTAACTTCTTTTCTTTAAACACACAACTCAAGAAGCACATTCAACATGGATACACAAATAATACACTGGAATGTCAGAGGTCTCCTCTACAACCTCGATGACAGCAAAGAACTTTTATATAAGTGTAATCCAAAGGCGCTGTGTGTTGAAGAGATATTTAAAGCCCGCACAAACAAACTTTCTTCTGCAATATGTCATTTTTCAAAAAGACCAAGATGATGCTATCGTGTTGTTCGGTGGTGTCGCAATAATTGTAGACAAGTCTGTAGCTTGTTAACATGTGGTGTTTCAGACAGCGCTTGAGGCAGTATCAGTTCAGGCCATTCTTTTTAATAAATTGGTCACCGTATGTTTCATTTATGTACCCCAAAACCATCTCTCGAAAAAACACTTTTATAACCTCATTGATTAGCTTTCGTAGCCCTCCATAGTCGTGGGAGATTTTAACGACCACAACACGATGTAGGGAGACTCGCGATACGACGCGAAAGGTCGACTCATTGAACACTTCCTTGTAAACTCCGGTGCGTGCCTCTTCAGTAAGAAGGAACCAACATATTACAATCGTCATCATAATTCATATTCATCAATAGACTTGTCTATTGGGTTTGGTTCCCTTTTTTTCGACCTAGAGTGGAATGTGATCAAAAGCCCATTCGGAAGTGACCACTTTCCAGTAACTCTAAGCTTGGTGAGCGAACATGATTCCCTTCAGCATTTACCTAGGTGAAAACTAGCCTCCGCCGTTTGGAAACTTTTTAAAAAATCTACTTTTTTATCATGAGGTTTAACAGCAAATTTAGTATAGATGACGCAGTAACATATTTTACCGCCTTTATTATTGATACGACAAAAAATGCATTCCACAAATAAGTAGCAGGTCATTCAAAAGACGAGTGCCTTGGCGGAATAAAGAGTGCAAGCAGTCATGCAAAAAGCAAAATAAAGCATGGGGCATACTTTGTCAATTACCAACAGCTGAAAACCTGATCGAGTTCAAACACATTACATCACAAGCGTGGTGGACGCAACGACAAGATAGAAGGGCAAGCTGGGAGAGGTTTCTTTCAAGCATTAATTAATTCATATATCCAGGAGGCGAAAGTATGGAATGGGTTACGAAGTCTTAAGAGGCAGCAAAGCCATCTGTTACCCCTGGTAAATGACAAACTGAACAGCCTACAAGACAAAGCTGATGTGCTTGGGGAATACTTTGACAGTGTGTCTAGTTCCGTGAATTATTCCAAATCATTCCTTAATTACAAAGAAATAGAAGAAATGGGGGGGGGTCCACTCTGCGTGCGGCTAGGGCTGAAGGCGAGCTCCGGATCTAGCCCCACGCAGTCGCTTTGTGTTACTCCCCAACCCGTAGCGCGGGAATCGCGGCTACGTCGGGTTCGAACGAATAAGACAACCAGCGGCGTCGAGTGTAAGAACGTTTATTGCTACCGGCAATAAAGAACACTGGCAGAGGGACGTCCTCTCTGTAATAGTAATAAATAGGCTGGCCTCGTTGCCCGGGATAGTCCGGCAAACGAGGTCACTCGCGGGTGGCGGCAGGTACTCCAGTCCGGCAGGTTAGGGGCCCGGCGTCAGAGAGAGAGGGTCTCCCTCGGTCGCGTATTTCCAACTGCTCGTAGGTACAGCGGGGCGTGGAACTTGCGGAGACGGCGGACGTTCGCGCATGCGCGAGTGATTGCGGGTGTGAGAGAGGAAATGTGGGGAGTTTTGCTCCTTGGAAATACGACTCTGCCTAGATACTACAGAGGAGTTTCTTGGCGCGCGGTGTATGCGCTTGTCCCTAGGCGTGCCGGCAGAAGTCGCGGGGCGCGGTTGTGCTGAACTTAGCATCGCAAGTTGGCGGCTCGACGCAAACTTAATTAATCGATCATGTTTTTCCTAATGAAAACAAGGTGTCATTGTTTCGCATTATTGGCGGCGCCTCCAGGGCACCAAAGCGGCAACGGGGATATCAAAGCTAGAGCCGGAGTGGTCCGTGGGTTGGGGCTCGCAGAGGCCTGCGCGTGCCAGGGAAGTATAAGATCGGCTGTCCGCTATCGCGGACAGCCAATGTTTTATGCGAACACCCCCAGGCACGCTTCGGCCTCTGCCGCCCCAACCCACGGGCCGCCCGGCTTCCAGCTTTGATCCCCCCGCTACCGCTTGGGTGCCCCGGAGATCCTGCGCCGCCGGCTTTAGTAGAACCTCAGGTGCTCTCCTGAGGCCTCCGTTTGCCGGTTACATGTGCCCTCCTGGAGCAGTGCTCGTAAAAAATTCGATCTATCGTCGCGACGAAAAAAGCGACCCGCGACTTATAAAACACCAGTCAGAACATTGTCCCTTCAGACACAGCGATCACCAAGCGGCGTCCGCGCCCACTGCTTCACCGCGCGGGCAGCCAGCGGCGGAACGTATAAACCAACTCGACCGAACTCCCCGATGCCGGCATGTATAAGGGACAAACAAATACAACGCGCTCTAAGAAACCTCTTCCGTGTCTAGGGTGTCTGCCAACCGGGAAAACCGAGAATTCTCAGGGATCTTAAATAGTCTGGAAAAACTCAGGGTATTTGTGCCTCTATCAGGGAAAATTAGCTGCAATTTTATTGAAAGGGTCGAAAGTCGCGGTAATGCTCACTCGAGTAGAAATGGGAATGAATCGCCTTTGACGTCCTGTCGTCGGCTGGAGGAGTTGCCAGAGTGCAGTCAACGACCGACTATCCAGATTCCCGATAATTTGGACGGCGTCGCGGCACCACCAGTACCCCATAGAGTCAATGAATCAGAACGTCTGAAATTCCGGGCGCAAGAACACTTCGCCGTCCGATTTTCTGGACGCTTTGCCGTGACCACAGGGCCGAAACGGCATTAATCAAAACCACCACTGCTGCCATTTTGATTACTTCGCCGCCTCCAACTGGCGCTCTCGCACGTAGATCCGCTGGCAGCCGTAGCCACCACTGCGGCAACGCTAGGCCTAGCTGCTTCGACGTTCGCTATGAAGCTTCTTGCCCTTGGGTGCCGTGTTTTTCATTGAAAGAATTCGCGGCTGTCAACAACGGCATAGACTCTGCCTTTGTGGTCCTTGCGATTGGCTTAGAAGCTTGGAAAGCACGTACAAGCCTCCGTACAAAAATGTCACTTAGTGAAGCATGCGCAAAAGTATTGCAGTGAAGCATAGCTAGCGTGGGAAGGGGCTACTGCCACGGGGTACAGTATGTATTCCTTAAACAGGCGTGTTCCCGGTATTTCCTCTCACAGTACCAGCACCGATATGCCTAATACGTTTACCGACAGGTGTTCAGAGCGTTTTTGAATGTGCCTGTGGCGGTTTGAGCCCTTAAGGGCAGTAAATGGCATGCATTTATTTTTTTCCAACGCCCATTTTTCGGACGTTTTCGCTGCCCCTGAGGAGATTGAAAACTCGGACGTGGAGTGTACGACTGACCAAGAAGATGCTTCAAATTGTCCGTGGGGCGAAGGAGTGGCGGAAGGTCTACAAGAACAGAACGGACCTACGCATTCAGGAATGAACGGGAGAGGAAGCGTGCTGCCGCCGTTTTGAAGGAGCTTGAGTTCAAAAAACAGTGTCGGCTGATGCCGAAATGCAAGTTTCCCTCATCCAAACCAAAATAAACGCTTTCAAGCAGTGAAACACAACATTGAGGTGTCGTGCGCGGGCTGAGAGTATGTCAGGACAGTACAGGTTGACTTTTGAGCTGTTGAGAGAGAATCTCAATTGTGACAAAGTTCGGGCCTCATACCACTGAGCTTGCTATCAGTTGATAGAAATACCTCATATTCGAAAATATTCGCTTTTGTATGCATCTCCTTTTTCATTCGTATTTCACAATTTCCGATTCGATTTGCAATTTTTTTCGAAGACAATTTATTTGTTGTGCATTTTACTATTCCCTCCCTTCTATTCTCGTTTTGAATAACATAAACACTACTCTTTAGTATTCAAATTGGATTAAGTCGTTTTTATTTTTTTTCGTATGCTTACTATATACTAACAGCATCGGGCGATATGGTTTCAGCTCACCCTGACATAAAACGTAGTTCTGCATCACTCATGGAATTTTGCAAAGGCACTCAGGGAAAACGTGGAAAACTCGGGGAATATGGAAATGTCAACTTGGTAGACACCCTGCCAGTCAGCGGCACTGCTCGGGCTTGCGATGCAGATCGTAGTCGCGGTTCGAAGGCGGCTCTCCGTGCCGCACCCCAGGTGTCGGCTGCGCAAGCCGGGAGGTCGCTTGCTGGGCGCCGGGCAGTGGTTCGAGCGGCTGCAAGGCCAGCGTAGCGCCGTCAGCGCCGCCGATGCGTGAGTTGTACCCGCGAGTACTGCAGGCAGTTCGCATGGCCGTGTCTTGTTTCCTGCTTCAGAAAATTGGATTAGTCCACTGCACGGAACGAAATTGTGATAAGCAGCATGACTGTCCGGATCCGGGAACACCGTCAACGCCCGTTAGGAAGGGAATGGTCGTCCGCACCATCAACGATTGCCAGCACAGGATAATCACCTCACTGGCCCTCGCAAGTCTTTGGTCAATGCACACACCGCATGCAAACACGTTGAATTATTCACGCCACATTCCCGTCGGGGTCTGGGTGGTTGCTTGAAGACTGGAACGACGGCTCGTCGTCAATACTCGGCGATCTGCTGTCGCTAGACGTTCGCTTCCGGGCAGGAACCAACAAGGTGCCAGCACGGCCAGGACTTACGAGTGGTCCTCGCAGTTATCGGGCTACGCAAACATAGCCGTCGGATCACTTCCGCCTGCTACGCAAGTTGTAGCGCGGCTGCGGGCTCACCGTTCGATTCTGGCTGCTCTCACTCACCGACCATGGTTGAGGGAGGATCTGATCTTCATGCCACTGCTCATCACGCGGCACGTAGCGTTTCAGGTCGCATACGTGTACCGGCCCGCCGATCGGCTTCCCTTTCATGTTCTCGAGCCGGTAAACAAGCGAGGAAACCTTCTCTCGCACTTGATAGGGCCCGGTCCACTTCGGCGCCAGCGAGGCAGTGAACTGTTTGCTAGAATCGCTGAGAACGTGCTGGCGTCGAAGCACCAGATCGCCCACTTCGTAGCGGACGTTCCGATGCGAGCGGTCATACTGCGCCTTCTGTTGCGCCTTAGCAGTGCGAAGATTACGGCGTGCTTTGTGTAAAGCTTCCGTCATCTTGGCACGTAGGTGCGTCGCGTATTCAGCTCGTGCTGCCGGTGCGACCGATATTCCGCGGCGATCCGCGAGAACTCTATCCATTGGATTCGACAGCTCTCTCCCCAGGTTGAGAGAAGAAGGCGCATACCCAGTCGAGCGGTTCACTGTCGATCGCAATGCAAACCCGATCTCTGGAACGTAGATATCCCAGTCCTTATGTCTTTCAGAGAACGCGACAAGCATGTGCTTGATGTTGCGATTGACCCGTTCAGTGGGGTTCTACTGAGCATGGTAAGTTGTCGTCGTTTTCTTGTGCATATAATGCCAAGTGCAGCTCATGAGTCGACGAAAACCTTCGCAGTGAAGTAGGACGCATTGTCCGTTATCAACTGCTCCGGAAAGCCAAATCTGGTAAAACCTCGATCAACTTATCCATGATCACTCGTGCCGTCAGTTTTCGCAAGGGGAAAAGTTCGACCCATTTACTGAAGTGATTTGTGACTACAAGCAAAAATTTGGTCCTGCTCGGTGGGGTGGGATACGGTCCCATGACGTCACATGCCGCGATTTGCCAGGGAGTCTGGCTGTCGATAGGCTGCATGAGGCCGGGTGGTCGTCCACCTCGAGGCTTCACGCTTTGGCACACATGACATGAGCGGGCGTAGCGCATCACGTCCCGTTTCATGCCTGGGTCAGGTAGCGAGGCGACACAACTTAACGTAAGTCTTGGGGCCGCTCGCGTGCCCAGCGATGCACGAGTCGTGGAAGTAGCGTAGCAGTGCTCCTCGCAACGCGCGCGGTATCACCACCTCAAATGCCTCACTTGTGTCGTCCATTGGGCGAAATTCAGGGAACGTCGCCAGGACCCACCTGAGCGCCAAGGGTACGAACGCTGGCTTGACTCTCTCGCACAAGATCTAGAGACCACCACGAGCACACTGCGCACCACAACCGAGACACCAGACATAGACCCGCATTTACTTCATCTTTGGAACGCCCGCAGAGGGTTGACACGACGATGGAAATGACAACGCCTCAACCGCAAACTTAGGAAACGTATAGATCAAATTACACGGGAATCTCAGGAGTATGCAGAGATCCTTACGAGGAATAACTGGCGAGGATTTTGCAATCGCCTCTCAGGCACACTGAGCACAGCAAAAACGTGGTCGATTCTTCGCTCACTCACAGATCCCACCACAACAAAGGGAAAAACATTTCAATAGCTGCACATCCTAATGCACGAGTACAGGGACGATGTCTCGACACTCCTCAGAGAGCTAGAGAAGCATTTCATACCCACAGGACCGCCGCCGCAGTACCCTGACTATCCTTATGTAGGCGAGGCGAACGAGTTGCTCGATGCGGACATCACATCTGACGAGGTGCGGGTGGTCCTACAAGACCTACGCCGCAACACGGCACCGGGAGCCGACCACATCCGATTCACCACCCTTCGTAACCTCAGTGACGCGGATATTAACCACCTCACCCATATCTTCAATGATTGCTGGCGCAAGGGCATGCTTCCCCAAGCATGGCGACACGCCGACATCACACTGATCCCCAAACCGGGCAAGCCTGTTAAGGTTGAAAACTTACGACCCATCTCCCTAACATCCTGCATTGGTAAGCTCATGGAGCATGTACTCTTGCGGCGTCTGCAGCCCTTCTTCGAAGAAAAATAATTCTTTTCTAACTCTCAATTCGGATATCGGGCTCATCTGTCTGCCAAAGATGTGCTTTTACAATTGCGGGAGGAAGTCATAGGACCTCCGTCGTCCGCCCAAACGAGAGCACTCATCGCCTTAGTCCTAGAAGGGGCATTCGATAATGTTGAACATGACCTCATCCTTCGCAATGTTGCACATTCACACTGTGGAATTCGTATGTACAACTATATCCGCGCATTTCTTCGAGATCGCACAGCCACCGTAGGAATGGGACCGCATCGATCCGGTACGATTCGCCTTGTAGGACGTGGGACACCCCAGGGCTCAGTTCTTTCCCCTACTTTATTCAATATCGCGCTCGCAGGGCTCCCCCGACTACTCGACCAGATCCCTGATGTCGCCCACGCTATTTATGCGGACGACATTACTATCTGGTCGACACTGGGTTCCGACGGAGCCATACAGGACCGACTGCAGCAAGCAGTCGATACAGTTTCCGAGTACGCGAGAAAATGCGGCCTAAGATGTGCTCCGGAAAAGTCGGAGCTCATAATCATTCGCCCCCGGAGCCGTTCCTCTACTCCCCCTATCACTTTGCACGTGGATGGCACACCGATACTACAGGTTAATTGTGCTCGTATCCTCGGCCTACACATCCAAGCGGATGGCAGGTCATACTACACTGTTTCCCTTCTATCCAGACAGATTGAGCAAATTCTGGCCATGATCCGGAGGGTCTCCAACAGGCGGTCGGGCCTTCGAGAAGAGGACCTGCTGCGCTTGGTGGAGGCATGCGTGATCAGCCGCCTTACATACCATCTCCCATTTCAGTGGTTGACCCAAGCGCAACAACTTCGCATAGACGCAATGATTCGCAAAGCGACGAAGCTGGCCCATGGCCTCCCGAACTATACTTCCACACACCGTCTCCTTAACTTAGGGACACATAACACACTAGGCGAGCTGCTAGAGGCACATTGGGTCAGCCATCGCCAGCGCCTCCTACTCACTCCTACTGGCCGCCATCTTCTCACACGGCTAGGATACTCTGTCCCACCCCTCGAGTCTGAAACCCGTCCAACGATCTTGTCGTCAGCGATACGCCAAGCACTAAGTATTCATCCATTGCCACGTAATATGCACCCCGAGCATGACAAAGGGCGGCGCAAAGCCCGTGTACGATACATTGGCCGCATGATCGCATATATCCCGGAAACACACACTTTATACACGGACACACCACGCACTCAAGAGGGCTATACCTCGGTAGTTTTGGATGGCACCGAATCCCTGAGAGACTCTGCTGCAATGCGCGGAACAAATGCCGCTTACGGAGAAATTCTAGGTGTTGCTCTTGCAATTCGATACGCCATCCATGTTCCTGAGGAAGTGTATATATTGACGGACTCGCAACAGGCATGCCGGGCGTTCCTATCAGGACATGGCATCCCGAGAGCGGCGCACCAAATTCTCAAACAGATCCCGCAAAATACACCAACCACACCTCCCCGCATCCACTTACTCTGGACCCCTGGTCATACCTCGCTGCCAGGTAACGAACGCGCACATGCGGTTGCCCGAGAAATTTCCCTCCTGGCGACTCGGCGTAGTGAGGCGACTAGTTCAGAGGGGGGGGATCCCTTGCTCCGTTATAAAGACATATCCGTCATTATACACACATTCGTAGCACCCACGCCGCACCACCACCGTCCTTCTCGCCGGAGGAAGCAGTGGCATCACGCCAGTTACAAACCGCAACTTTTCCTAATCTTGTCTCTCTCAATAAATTCTACCCACACTGTTATGCAGATCGTTGCCCTGGCTGTGGCAGCTCGCCCACAATCTTCCACGTCACGATTGAGTGCACTGCAAACCTCTTTCCTCCCTTGCCAACTCTCCTTTACCCCCTACGCAACAAAGAGCTGTGGGACGATGCCCTCCGCGACGGACCTCCCGAGGTCCTCCGAGCAGTGATACAACGGGCTCGAAACATCGCCGGAATCATCTTATGGACCCTGGACTGAGGGTTCCTCCCACACTGCTCTCGCCATTCAAATATTAATAAAGATGTTTTACTCTCTCTCGGTGGGAATATACCTCAGCAGGAGGCCGTCGGAATTCAGCAGATAAGAATCCAGCGCACTCACAGCATCACCAACTGTTCCCGAGCGCTTAGCACCGGCAGCAATACCAGCTGCCTCCGTGTGTGCGGTGGCCACGCCACCCTGCTCCCGGAGCTCGTCGAGCACGTTTCGACTTTTCGTCCTTCTGCTGAGCCTGCTGAGCCTGCTGAAGACGACTCCTGCGGAACCGACAACATCTACGTGGTTCACGCTCTCGCCCGGGATCGACGGTTGTTCCGCGTCTTTTATTCGGGCTACGGCTTGGGTTTCTTCCTCGCCTCGAACTGGCGCTCGCGAAAGTGCGTCAGCTGCGGCATTGCTTTTTCCTTTGCGGTAGCGCACGGTGAAGTCGTAACGTTGCAGCAGCAGTGCCCACGCGCCAGGCGCCCACTCGGCTCGCTCAAGCGTCTCAACCAAGTGAGAGCCATGTGGTCAGTCTCAATCTTGAATGCCACTCCATCGACGAACTTTCGCAGAGCGAAAACTATCGCGAGGCACTCCTCGGTCACCGAATAGTTCCTTTCTGCCGGCGTCAACGAATGACTCGCGAACGCAGCCGGTCGGAGAGTGCCTCCGTGCTCCTGAAGCAAAATT
This sequence comes from Dermacentor variabilis, assembly GCF_050947875.1. Lineage (NCBI taxonomy): Eukaryota > Metazoa > Arthropoda > Arachnida > Ixodida > Ixodidae > Dermacentor > Dermacentor variabilis. The sequence goes on along the minus strand of NC_134574.1, from coordinate 15,045,791 downwards.
GCACCTAAGCCTAGATCGCTTGCGTCTGTTTGAATCACAAACTCCCTATTCAAATCAGGCAGCTGCAATTCGGCCGTGTCAGCGAGCACCTTCGTGAGGCCACGCTGTGCCGCCTCCTGCTCTTGACCCCAAGTCCACCGTTCGTCTTTCCTCAAGAGCTTCGCCAAATGCGCTTGCCCGGCCGCGCAGTCTGGAATGAACTGGCGATAAAAGTTCACCAATCCCAGAAAGCGTCTCAGTTCGCCGATATCTTTCGGCGACGGGTACCTCAGTATAGCCTCGACCTTATCCTCACTCGGCAGGATGCAGCCGTTGTCTAGCGTGAATCCCAACAGCGCTATTCTGCTCGCAGCTATCTGAGCTTTGTTCGGGTTCAACGTGATACCCGCGGACCTCAGCCTGTCTAGGACGTCTCTCATGTGGCGCAAGTGCTCCTCGAATGTTCTCGAATAAACCACTATGTCGTCCAGATATGCGAGAGCATGTTGCCACTTCGCGTATCTTAGCACTCGGTCCATCAATCTTTGATAAGTAGCGGGAGCTCCGACCAAACCAAAAGACATTCTCTTAAATTGAAAGAGCCCCCGGTGACAAGTGAAAGCCGTTTTCTCTTTGTCACGCTCGTCCATTTCGACCTGAAAGTATCCACGACTAGCATCGAGCATCGTAAAGTACTTCGCGCCGCCTAGGTTAGACACTTAAGAGAAAATGGAGGGTAGAGGGTACGCATCCTTCTTCGTAAACTCATTCAGCCGGTGGTAGCCTACGCAAAGGCGATAAGTATCGTCCTTCTTCGGGACTAGAACTACCGGGAAGCCCCATGGGCTGTTCGACCTTTCCACAACGCCTGTGTCGATGAGTTCGTCTAAGGCGCTGTCAAGTGCTTTCCGCTTAGTCAAGCTAATCGGCCGAGGATTACATTTCCATGGTGCAGCGTCACCCGTGTCAATCCTGTGCCTGACTAGCGTAGTGCGGCCCGGACAGTCCGTGAAAATCGCGTCGTATTTGTACAACAGCGACGACAGCCGTGCCCTTTCTCTCTCCGGCATGCTGTTGACCTCTGACAAAAGCGGGTGCGCTGCCCCTCGCAGAACCGTGACGCACTGTTCTGCCACCGCGTCTCTCTCCTCGCCTTCGCCGATTACTGTTTGTTCGTTTGGCTGTGGCTGGGTGTGGCCCGCTCGAGCAGCACCCGGAGACTGGCGTGCCTCCACTGCCACGGGCGCTCTTGCGAAAAGCTTTAAAGCACCCGTTCCGTTCTCTCGGTAACCTCCGTGGCCGATGTCTATTACAATGCCCGACATGACGAGGAAGTCTCTACCGAAAATAACAGGCACTGATAGACCGGGGACATGTACAAGGCGTTGTCGCCTTACGCGTTTCTCCCAACGGATCACCAACATAGCTGCACCGCTAGATTGTGCTGTGCCGGAAGCAACTCGGAAGGTGGTGTCATTATCTCTCAAGCGGATATTGTTCTCGCGGAGATGATGCAACATCTCGTCACGAAATAATGAAGCGCTTGCGCCGGTATCCAATAATGCAGCGAAATTCTTTCGGGCTATCGTTAGGTCGATGAACGGCGCCTGCGAGTCCGCAACACCTCCTACGCGACAGGCTTTGCCAAAGGCGCAAGTAACTCGATACCACCGGTTGGGTTCGACATCGCCGCACGGGACCCAAGGTGGATCACCGGCGGCCTCGTCCGTTTCCCGAGCCACGCGTTCGGCCTCCGCCCGGCGTGCGGCCGCAGTCACGGGCGATGTGCCCTGGTCGGCCGCATTGGTAGCAACGGCAGCTGAAGCCTCGGTGGCCTGGGCGCCCGTCGCTCCACTCCGGCCCGCTGTAGCTTCCTTGAACTGCGTGCGGCGTGTGCCGCTCCTCCGGCCTCGCATCGGCCTCACGTTCCTGTCGCGGCGCGCTGAGTGCGGCATTAGTCGGTGCTGTTCTCAGCGCGTAGGCGTACGGGTCCAAAGCGCGGTGTGATAATTCCCAACTACGCTGGACGTGCTGCTCCGCGAACGATGCCGGCGCGTCGGCTCTAGACGAGTGGAAAGTGATCGCGCCGCCGTTCCACGCGCAGCGAGGCTCGAGTGACAGCGTCGCTGGTGGAGGCGGGCGGTATGCTCGCGCCGCGAGGATGTCCCCTGGATGCGCCTCGCCTCCGCGGCGAGTTCGTCTAGGTCTCTAAACCTACATCCTCTGAAGTAGGCCGCGAAAGGGTGGTGCGCCTGCCGTGTGACGCGCTCAACTTTCTCTGCATCGGTGGCGAGAGGGTTCGCGAGACGATAAAGTTCGTCCATCGCTCGAACATATTCCAGCAGGGACTCGTCCGATGCTGGTTACGAAGCTCCAGCTCTCTCCTGAAACGCCACTCGTAATCTGCCGGAAGAAATTCCTCGCGGAAGTTCGCGCGGAACTCTTCTACCGTGCGGCATCGGTTTCCGGTCAGTCGGAACCATCGGGCCGCCTGGTCAGTCAGTGAAACCGGGATCACGCGCGCGACTAGTTCGGCGTCTCAAAGCCCGGCTGCCTGCTGGTAATACAGCAGATGGTCGAGGTACTCACTTGCACTCGTGCGATCGTGGTACCCACTGTAGGTAGGCATGTCTACCTTAATCCGTGGTCGCTCGCTCTGCGACGAGGCCTGCATTGTGCCTTGCAGGGCGCCGGCTAAGGTCTGCATGATTTGCAACGCGTTTTGCAACATTGCCTCGCTAGACGGCAAACTCTCGCCCAAAGGGCCGGATGCCTCCGCCGCCCGGGTCGAGTTATTTAGTGGCATGTGTGCCTCTGTGTCCGCGGCTCGAAGCGGCGAGGGGCTCGAAGTGGTACGCCTTGTATCAGGGTTAACCTCTGCCCACGTGGCATTTGCGCCAGCCTGACTGTTCCGCGTGAAACACTCAAAACAAAAGTTGCTGGTTTGTTCAGCAGCTGCCTCCGCGTTATCAATAGGCTGCTGACTTTGCGTCGCTACATTTGACAACATAAACAAATCTGAGAGGTCAGATAAGCCAGCCGCCATTCTTCGCTGAAACGTGAGTAGTCATAGCGCCAACATACGCCAGAAGACTCGCCGTGTTGCCTAATCCGATCCACGTTGGTAGCGCCAAATGGGGGGGGGGGGGGGGTGTTCCACTCTGCGTGCGGCTATGGCTGAAGGCGAGCTCCTAATCTAGCCCCACGCAGTAGCTTTGTGTTACTGCCCAACCCGTAGCGCGGGAATCGCGGCTACGTCGGGTTCGAACGAATAAGACAACCAGCGGCGTCGAGTGTAAGAACGTTTATTGCTACCGGCAATAAAGAACACTGGCAGAAGGACGTCCTCTCTGTAATAGTAATAAATAGGCTGGCCTCGTTGCTCGGGATAGTCTCGCAAACGAGGTCACTCACGGTTTGCCGCAGGTACTCCAGTCCGGCAGGTTAGGGGTCCGGCGTCAGAGAGAGAGGGTCTCCCCCCGGTCGCGTATTTAGAATTGCTCGTAGATACAGCGGGGCGTGCCACTTTTCACAGAGCTCAACGTTGCTCAGGCGCGAGTAAGAGCGGGCGCGAGAGAGAAAATCTGGGGCTTTTGCTCCTTGAATATATGACTCAGCCTAGGCACTACGGAGGTGGTTCCTTAGAGCGCGTTGTATTCGTTTGTCCCCTAGACATGCCGGCATTGCGGAGTTCGGTCGAGTTGGTTTATACGCTCCGCCGCTGGCTGCCCGCGCGGTGAGGCAGTGGGCGCGGACGCCGCTTGGTGATCGCTGTGTCTAAAGGGACAATGTTCTGACTGGTGTTTTATAAGTCACGGGTCGCTTTTTTCGTCGCAACGATAGATCGGATTTTTTACGAGCACTGCTCCAGGAGGGCACATCTAGCCGGCAAACGGAGGCCTCAGGAGAGTACCTGAGGTTATAATAAAGCAGGCGGCGCAGGATCTCCGGGGCACCCAAGCGGTAGCGGGGGGATCAAAGCTGGAAGCCGGGCGGCCCGTGGGTTGGGGCGGCAGAGGCCGAAGCGTGCCTGGGGGTGTTCGCATAAAACATTGGCTGTCCGCTATCGCGGACAGCCGATCCTATACTCCCCTGGCACGGACTCCCCAACTCCCCGACCCCCCCCCAACCTCCCCAACCCCCTCCCAACCTATACTCCCCAACCCACGGACCAGTCCGGCTTCCAGCTTTGATATCCCCGTTGCCGCTTTGGTGTCCTGGAGGTGCCGCCAATAATGCGAAATAATGACACGTTGTTTTCATTAGTAAAAACATGAACGATTAAATATGATTGCGTCGAGCCGCCAACTTGCGATGCTAAGTTCAGCAGAACCGCGCCCCGCGACTTCTGCCGGCACGCCTAGGGACAAGCACATACACCGCGCGCCAAGAAACTCCTGCGTAGTACCTAGGCAGAGTCGTATTTCCAAGGAGCAAAACTCCCCACATTTCCTCTCTCGCACCCGCTCTCACGCATGCGCGCAAACGTCCGTCGTCTCCGTAAGTTCCACACCCCGCTGTACCTACGAGCAGTTGGAAATACGCCCCCCTGTCGCGCTGTTTTGTACCTTTTAACGCGATAGCGTTAAGGAGCTCGTGTCGCAGAAAAGCCGGTGTCGTCGGTGTCGGCGTCCGCGGCGTTGGCCGTGAGCGATAAATCACGGCATGCACTTCATAAATAAAAAGCAACTTCCAAGATGGGCTGGGTGGGAATCGAACCAGGGTCTCCGGAGTGTGAGACGGAGACGCTACCACTCAGCCACGAGTTCGACGCTTGAAAGCGGTACAAACGCGCTTCTAGTGAACGCGGTGTTGCCTTAAAAACGTGCCGTACAAAGTTATACTGCGGTGTATATCGGTAATTATGAGCATGTAACTTACAGAAGTCGCATTTACACGAGTAGCGAAGTAAGTTTCCGCTACATTTCTTCTGCGCTTACCGCACACGCAGAGCCATCTTGCGGCAAACACAGAAGACCCCCTCCTCTCAATGTACGGCGCTGCCCCGACAGGTGGCGCGCCATGCGCGCATTGGGGCTGTGCGCGGACCGGTGCCAGGCGCGTCGCGGCTCCGACTCCCTCTCCCCTGACGACGCTTCGCCGTGCTCCCACGCGGGTTGCAGAATCAAGCGCCGTTCCTTTCTTTAGATCACTATCTATCTATCTCTCTGCCCGTGCCGATCACGACGTTTGGCTGGCGTAGATCGTTTCCCCCTCCGAGACACCGAGTTCTTTGGTTCGTTCCGTTTGCTCAGGCGCACGTTTCGTTGCCGCGCCGAACGCTGCGTTGCTCGACGCTCTCCGTGTGATAGGTGGCCGCAAAGTCCGATGCGGGGCGCTTCGTAAGTGATCCCTGCGCCGTAGCGCATTGTCTTACACCCCTTGGCGGGTCGATGGGAACGCTGTCGCGTTCCACTCTTGAAGGCGAAGCTTAAGCGTCCTCCAATTTTTTTACCTAGGGGATAAAAGTCGGGGATAAAAATTGGGGATAAAAGTTAATGGAGAATACTTTAGTAACTTGCGATTCGCTGATGATATTGCCTTGCTTAGTAACTCAGGGGACCAATTGCAATGCATGCTCACTGACCTGCAGAGGCAAAGCAGAAGAGTGGGTCTAAAAATTAATCTGCAGAAAACTAAAGTAATGCTTAACAGTCTCGGAAGAGAACAGCAATTTACAATAGGCAGCGAGGCACTGGAAGTCGTAAGGGAATACATCTACTTAGGGCAGGTAGTGACGGCGGATTCGGATCATGAAACGGAAATAATCAGAAGAATAAGAATGGGCTGGGGTGCGTTTGGCAGGCATTCTCAGATCATGAACAGCAGGTTGCCATTATCCCTCAAGAGAAAAGTATATAATAGCTGTGTCTTACAAGTACTCACCTACGGGGCAGAAACCTGGAGGCTTACGAAAAGGGTTCTGCTGAAATTGAGGACGACGGAACGAGCTGTGGAAAGAAGAATGATAGGTGTAACGTTAAGGGATAAGAAAAGAGCAGATTGGGTGGGGGAACAAACGCGAGTTAATGACATGTTAGTTGAAATCAAGAAAAGAAATGGGCATGGACAGGACATGTAATGAGGAGGGAAGATAACCGATGGTCATTAAGGGTTACGGACTGGATGCCAAGGGAAGGAAAGCGTAGCAGGGGGCGGCAGAAAGTTAGGTGGGCGGATGAGATTAAGAAGTTTGCAGGCATGGCATGGCCACAATTAGTACATGAGCGGGGTTGTTGGAGAAGTATGGGAGAGGCCTTTGCCCTGCAGTGGGCGTAACCAGGCTGATGATGATGATGATGACCTAGGGGAGGGGAATGTCCTTCTCGCCCGTCTGCTATCTGCCCTCGAGTCGGGGAGGAAGGGTGCGCGCGCGTCACGAGAGCGAGGGTGAATCGGGAGAAGGCGTAGTTCGCCTCTCCCGTGTCTATGCCGGCTCTCGACGCGACGATGCGGGGGAAGATGGGCCCGTGTGCTCCTCACAGAACATAAGGTGCTTGACCGCAGAGGCAGACAAAACGAACCATACAACTCTCCCTTCGACATAGCCGAACTGAAAGCTGCCTTAATCGTATGCAAAAGCTCCGCACCTGGAGGTGACAGGATCATGTACAACATGCGTAACTACTTGCACACTGATACGCAAATTACACGGCTTGCACTTTTTAACACAATTTTGAGCGCCGGATGTCTTCCAGCTAAATGGAAGAAAGTTATTGTTGTCCCAAAGCAAGGCAAAGACCCATCCTTGGTGTCAAGTTACCGCCCAATAGCATTCACCAGCTGCCTATGTAATTTGGAAAGATTAGATGCGCCTTGTAGACGATCACAAGGAAGAAGACAGGGCAATCTTCCTGTCTTCTTCCTTGTGATCATCTACGAAGCGCATCCAATCTTTCCAAAAACAATGAACCAACTTGCCCAAGAATGCATTCTGCCTATGTATGCTGTTTAAAAAGTTGATAAATCGCCATCTGGTGCACTTTCTCTAACCCAATAAGTTTCTTGACCCACATCGGTGCGGTTTCAGGGAAGGGCGGTTGACAACAGACCATCTTGTATGCGTCGAGGCTATCATTCGGGACACATTTGCCCATCAACAGTACTTTTTAGGTTTTCCTTAACATGGAAAAAGCATATGACACCACGTGGCAATATGGAATTCTGTGGGATCTGTCGGGAATGGGTATCCGAGGGAACATGTTAAACATTATTGAAAGTTACTTAACAAACCGGACATTCGGTGTTTGATCTGGTAATGCTTTCTCCCGGTAGCTTTATCCAGGAAACTGTTGTGCCACAGGGTGGCGTCGTTAGTTGTATGTACCCTTCTTGTTGTAAAAATGAACTCTTTGCATTCATCAATTCCACAGAGTGTTTTATTTTGCATATGTCGATGATGTACAAATTGGATTTAAGTCGTGTGACCTCGCAGTCAGCGAATGGCACATCCAGCTTGGCCTAAACAATGTGCCCAAATGGGCTAATGAAAGTGGGTTTAACTTAGATCCCCAGAAAAGCTCCTGTGTCCTCTTTACAAGAAAGAGAGGCCTCGTGCCAGCGCCCGCTATCAAACTCCATGGACAGTGCTTACCTCTAAATGTGCAGCACAAGTTTTTAGGTGTGATATTTGACACTAAATTATCCTTCCTTCCCCACATTAGGTACCTCAAAGTTAAATGCTAAAAATAATGAACATTCTCAAAATACTCTTGCATGCTACGTGGGACAGTGGCAGAATGTGCTTATTGAACCTGTACAAGCGCCTAGTACGATCACGCTTAGATTACGGTGCCGAAGTGTGTCGCTCTGCTGCACAAACCGCTTGCCAATCCGATTCATCATTTAGGCATCTGATTGGCCTTCAGGACAAGTCCTGTACCAAGTCTTAACATGGAATCGAATGAATGGTCTCCTAATTTGCAGAGGTCATGCTCCAGCTTTGCTTATTTTCTGAAAGTGCATTCGAGCCCTGAACACCTCTGTTACATGACCATAAGTAATACCACACCTGTCACAGTTTTGTAATCGACCCACAGTGAGGGAGCCCTTCTCACTGTGTGTCAGAAATGTAAGTAATAAAATGGGCGTCCTATTGCTTGAACATCGCCTAATAACACCAGCAAAGGTACTATCTCTGTGGCAGGTGGTAGAATGTGCACATATCATTTATCAAGGTCACAAAATGCCCTCCACATACACACATGCACATGCACTTTTTAGAACTTCAGTGAAAGTGTTCTTGCCCAGAATTTTACACAGGTGCATGAAATTCACATGCTGGCGTCTCTTACGCAGCTCTCTGTCTCTGTTTTTTGAGTCCAGCATTCTGCGCCCTCAGACAAATATTTTCACGGCAGAAAGCTGTGCAGTACTGTCCGCGGTAAAACACATCAGGGAATTCAAACTACAAAAGGCATTAATATTCACCGACTCTTTAGTTGTTTTAAAAACTTTACAGTCTCTAAACATGCAGAAGAACCCTGTTTTTATTCGGCTTTGTTCTTTATTGTGCCCTATTCATTCATCTCACCAACATGGTATAGTATGCTAGGTAACTGAGCATTGAGAAATATTATGCTTACCGACAAAATAGCTACATCAGTAAATACAATTCCTGCATAGTAATTCTTCCGTAGCTGTCCCTGTCATGCATTTAAAGCCCTTCCTTTGCAACAAACTGTAGGGCTATTGGCAACATACGTGGGACACTGAAACATAACATAAACTTCACGTCATTAAGCCAAACGTCGGAAACTCGCCTCCACTAATGACTAATGAAAACAAGACAAACTGAGGTTATTTTCTGCAGACTCGAGATATGGCACACCTATGGTACCGATATCTTTCTACTGACTGGAAATGAACCTCCAACCTGTGGTAGATGTGGTGAGAAGCTGACCATCCTCCACATCCTCCTCAAGTGTCGAGAAGCCTAAGCTGAACGAGAAAAAAAGCACTTTCCTCTGACATACCTATGCCACATTCCCCTTCATCCGCTATAGTTTTTTGGAGTAGGACCAATTTTTCATTATAAATTTATTTTTATATTTCTTGCAGGACGTCAAATTATTGTGCGTTATAAACCCACCATATTCGTAGCACATCCTCTCACGAGAGGCTGATGATGCAATAGTAGCGACCTGTATGGGCACGTCTCTGGGCCCTTGTGCTTTAAAAGCCTTGGTGAGGCAGTAGTGCGATTTGTGACATATTTTAGTACATCACCTCTTCTTACTACATTGTTTCTGCATAGCATGTCATGTATCATTGTCTAGTTTTATTACGAATATATTTGCGCACTTTCGAAAGGATGTTTTTTAAGCCTCTATACAACCACATTTCACCCACGTCTCGATCATTATTCGTTTACCAATGGCAGTCTATTATCATAGGCTTGGCGCTCTTTGGCCACTTCTGGCCCTTGCGCCAATAAAGTGCAATCGTCGTCAACACGTGCTTCGCGGACAAGAGGTAGTACATGCAACAGTGGTCGCACCAAGGAAATGTGCACGCGCTGTCCATAACATGCGAGCTGACATTTTACAATCTCTGCGGTATACTGCTAACCACTGCTGCAGCTGTGTAGACTTGACGACACGAGTCCAGGCGAGGACTCTAGAAATGGCGACACAGTAGTCGGCACGATTATACCTAGCTTGCACTGACGCGCCCTGCTAGCAGGAACCACAGTTGCCGTTGGAGACTGCCGGCCACAGGCAGCCACTGAACTGGCCACAGGCATCTCCATTGCCCGGGGTTGCTCGATCGTAGTCCGGGGCAGCAGCGCAGACGATGCACAGGTGACAGCAAACCAGGGGTGACTCCACTCATGCTGTGTACACTCAACGCGCTGGGCAATTTAGTACTAAAGTATTGCAAGGGAGAGTAATTTTGCATGCGCATCACCCACATGGTACGATGTTCAATTCGGCTAGCAGAATTTCAGGCCGCTATTCAAATGCAAAGTTCACGTGAACAAAGTTAGCTTTCTTGAGTCGAACAAATAATTTCAATTTGTGCGAGGCTGAATAGAATGAGAGAAGCAAAGTGCTACACCTCAACGCCGCAGTCCACCAGGTTGTGTCGTTCCACGTGCGACAGGCAGTTTCGTAAAGCCTTAGGCCTAATGCGATGCTACCATGACAACAACCGGCATCCAAAAGCAACATCCAAAATGGGCACAAGACAGGCAGCCGTAAGGAGACGTCAGCGCTCTGAGGTGGCCCTACTCCACTCGGTGCACAGCATCCGAGTTGACGGTGCCCTACATCTTAGATGGGGTCTGAGCGCTTGGTGCCAGACCACAATACCATACAGCCCGTAGCGGCATCCATAGCCCGCGGCTCCCAGAGCCACTACATTTAGAGGCAAAGAGGTAGAAGCTATTCACATAAAAAACTTGGACCACCCACGAGGCTTCCCTACTCACTCGCTTCAGGCTTGCCAATGCTCCATGGGTGCTAGGCCTCGCTCTCCCAGGATTCAGACCACGTGGCTCCTGTACCGACGTATGTTCCTAAATAATGCTTGCAAAAAGGATTAGCATGTTGAGAAGTTCTAACACGCTACAGCAACCGTCGCCTTACTGAATCTCGCCGCTGTTGCTAGCGATCAAAATCTACACTAGGCATATACACTTCAGTTAAAACAAAGTTTGTCTTGAACCAAGCAAAACTGTGCAAACTATTGTCCGATGACCCGAGAGGTCCACACTGGGCAGCCAAATGTGGGGCACTGACCTGTGCTCTTGGGACAAAGGAACGACGACACAGTGCAAGCAATCAATCACACGGGCGTTTATTGCACCTTTCATACACTAATGACTGCTGGCAGAGTTGCTATCCAGGAAACATGCCAATGGGCTTGCGACAAATTGAGGAAGTCCGACTAACCGCGACCGGATAGCGAGCGAATAATTTTGCCCCATGCTGGACACCAGCGCCTGGTCGTTTGCGTGTACGGTCACGTAAATAGTGGCACGTTTGAACGATCATGTTCGCCCATTCCGGTGTCCTGTTCCTCGTGAGACGGTCTTGCAGAAGCGTGGATCGGCGCACGCGCAACACGGCCGCTCCATTTGCCAACCCCGAGAAGAACAGCCTTTTTGCGTAATTATTACGCAGTGCGCACTAAAAAACACGGGCGAAGAATATAGACGAAACACGAGTGCTCATTCACGACTAAAAATTTATTGCATTTAAACACCCATATAAATAGGAAAAACTCATACATGCGTTCCCTCGTGCAGCATGCATTCCCTCAACCAAAAGCAAAGCAAGAAAGGCGAGCGCTAAAGCAACAAGTCCAATAATTTTAACGATTAGATGCTTCTAAAAACATTTTTCTTTGTTGTTGTAGTGCGACTGACGGCTGGCTTACGCGCCTGTCACCAAGTTTACTGATAAGGTAGGCCTCTGAAATGAGAAAGACCTTTTCATTTTTGTTTGTCCAGATTATGCGTGTGCATTCAAAAATGGGCTTGCAACTGCAAGATGCGCAATGGGTGGTCAAATGTGATAGACCAGCATTTTTTAATCTGGAGGAGCGTTCTTGCAACCTTTTGTTTATACACCTGCCCATTTGGCCAAGGCAACAAGATTCACATGTCAGGGAACCTTGTACACAACATTGTTGCGGCACGCCACGAATTTAGGTCTATGCTTTACCTCACAGGAATTGTGCGCAACCGAATCTGGCATTCGTGCTCGTGATTGCACAGCCTGGCACAGACAATTTCTTTGGACAAGAAAAAACAACTCTTAACACCGTAAGGGTTCACGATGTTTTTGAGGCCATGTGCCAGCCTGTGTACATAAGAAATGCTGGCCTTTTGCAATCACCAATGTCATTACCATCGCTTGCTCTTTCTCTGCTTTTTAACCACTTTACCAGTTTTTGGGCAGTCGTCCGGATTGTGTGTTTGGGGTAACCAGCCATGGTTAGCCTGCTGACTTGATCCTTAGCCCCTTCCAGCAAGTGGTGCTGACAAGACTTTGTTATGGCAGAACAGAGGTAAGACAGGGCAATACCATTTTTTTACCAATTTGCTGTGTCCCGCATTGTATGGCAGCAAAGGTTTCACAGAACGGGGCTTGTACATCCAGCACACATGATTTTGCAGAACACTTGGCCTCAGATCTAGAAACTGAAGTGTATTATCTTGAGGTAATTCAATGGTAAACTTGAGTCCCATTCCATTTTCGCGAGAAATCTTCAGTATGTTGACACACACTTGACTAGACTCAGTATTATCCACCACAACTAAATAATCATTCTTCGTCCGTTTTTTCTTTAGTGCGCCCTGTGTGTAATAATTATGCAGATGTACCAACTCGCCCAGCTAGCTATCGTTCTCCCTTTTGCACTCAAGTAACCCCGCCATTAGGTGGTGTGAGCAACACAACACTCGCGCCATCTCTCGTATTACTCTGCAACCACACCGCCTGCCTTAATGCCACGCAGCAAAGCTGGATAACAGGAGCACTGTGGGGAGAAACAACATGAAGGATGTGTGAGAGTCACGCATCCTCACAATATATAAGTAATAACTCTCGACCAGAATAAGCGTGTTTGTAGCAACAAACGCGGCACCAGCATACTTTTCTTCATGGTGGTGTGCTGTTCATGGGAGCGCGCACGGCAGCTTTGACTGATGGCCTGTGGCTGGGGCCTTATCACGGTTGGAATTAGAGTGTACAACAACTCTAGTACACTCTAGAAGTAACCGACCCCAGGTGTACCAAAGAATCAAGGCAATGATGCGTCCAAACATTGCCATGATTCTTTCTGTCGTAACTGGTAACAGACAAAAGTGGAGGCAACCACAGGGATACCTCATGAGTCAAGTCACTTATATGGCACTGCACGCGATAGGGTCTAACGTAACGAGGCAGCAGGTTTTCGCAGCGGCACACGCAATGAGAAGGCCGCCAGTGGAAGACCAGTGATCTAGAATGAAAGTGGCCATCTCAGTGGTGGCGATCGTAAAGCGTTTTTGAACAGTCTGAGATACTACAAGACCATCACGGGCAATGCGGCGGGCAGTTTCGGCGCAGGAAATGGCATCCAGAGTGTAGGAGCAAGTCGCAGATCAATCTGGGAAGCAAGGAATCAAATGGCAGGAGTGCGTTGCAGCAATATAAAGGAGAGAAAGGTGAACAATCCGCAGTGTCATGGCGCGAGGAGTTATAAGGGAAGGTAACAAAGAGCAATGCATAGTCCCAATCCCGATGATCTTTCAACATATACATAGCGAGCATGTCGGTAGCGCGTCAGTCAGTCCATTTGTTTCGGGATGGTAAGCTGTCATGAACTGAAAATGAGTGGTGCAGGATTGTAGAAGATTGTTAACAACTGTGGTGAGGAAGCAACAGCCGCGAGCCATTAGGAGCTGATGAGGAGCACCGTTTTGTAGAATAGCATCTCGAAGGTGAAAATCGGCGACATCAGTGGCACAGCTCATGGGGAGAGCTCGCGTGATAGCCATGCGAGTCGCCTAATCCGTGGCGACTGCAATCCATCGATTGCCAAGTGCTGACACAGGGAAAGGTCCAAGTAGGTCCAAGCCAACACAAAAGAGGCTCGCCGGGAATGTAGACTGGCTGAAGTAGGCCAGCTGGACCCGAGGAGGCTCTCTTGAGGCATTGACAGCTCTCGCAGCTTGCAATGTATCGTCGAACGGAACGGTAAAGGGCAGGCCGAACGAAGCTCCGACGGACGCGGTCTAAAGGTGCGAGCTATGCCTAAGTGGCCAGTGGTGGTGGCATCGTGAAATTACACGAGCACATCCAAGCATAGGTGTTCTGGAACGACTACAAGAAACTCGGCGCCGTTGCGATCAAAGTTTCACCTGTACAACACACTGTGTTTTGAAATGAAGAGCCGGAGAGGGGTGTGCGAGGGTTGTGCGATGAGGCGATCGATCAGAGATCGTAAGGGGGGTCATGATGCTGCTCGATGGCAATGTTGAAAAAGTCCCTAATGGAGAGAACACAGGCATCAGTGTCGTCGGTGAGATCAGGTGGGCAAGCCGGATGTCGAGACAGGGATTCGGCATCCTGCTGCAGTCACCTTGATTTATATGTCACAGCAAAAAAGGTATTCCTGTAACCGTAATGCCCAGCGGCCAAAGCATCCCGTACGATCTTTCAGCGAAGATAGCCAACAAATGGCGTGGCAATCCGTAACAACAGAAAAGTGTTGCCCGTAATGGTAGGGACGAAACTTCGCGATGGCCCACACGAGAGCGAGGAACTCACGTTCAGTTGTGGAGTAATTCTGCTCAGAACGAGAAAGGAGTCGGCTAACGTAGGCAATAACGCGGGTCAAGCCATTCTGTCGTCCGGCAAGCATTGTGCCGATGCCATGGCTACTCGCATCTGCACGAACTTCGGTTTCGGCGGCCGGATCAAAATGAGCCATAGTGGGCAGATTCATGAGTCTAGTAATAAGTTAGGAAAAGGCGGCGGCCGGATAGGAACCCCACGAAAATAAAAAGTCGGGTGGATGTGGATCGTCGTTTGAAGAAATCGTGATGGAACCGATGTGGCGTCTACTACGGAGATCTAGCGCAGCGTCGTAGCGAGCGTACCCCGAACCTCTCACCAAATGTGACGGTGTAGGAGATCTGCACCGGTTAATTAAACACAACAGCGAGGGCTCCGAACCACAGTACTGGAAAACAGTCGACCTCGCCTTCTTTCGTTCTCGCGCTGCCGGCACATAGCATGTATTAACAATATTGTTTTTTTCTATTATTGTCCATGGTCTTTAATATTGCATGAACAAGAAACGGGCGTGAAACAACACGATGAAATTTTCTTGCATAGCTTCATGTTGAACATCGGTGGCTGCTGTAACAAAATTACGTAATAATTTTAGAAATCTCTGTTGAAGACAACAATTCACTGGGCTAAAATTACAACTGGTAACAGCCAACAGGAACCATTAGCACACCAAAGCAAATAAAGACATTTAAAAAAATGTACTGTACAAGCTACCTACAACAAAAACGGCGTCCACGTAATGAACGCACGCTTGCCAGCAGACGACTAATTTCATAATGACAGCAAAATTGAAAACGTCGAGTTGTATAATAATAATAACAATAATAATAATAATCAGCCTGTTTTATGTCCACTGCAGGACGAAGGCCTCTCCCTGTGATCTCCAATTACCCCAGTCCTGTGCCAACCGATTCCAACTAGCATCCGCAAATTTCCTAATTTCATCGCTCCACCTTGTCTTCTGTCGTCCTCGACTACGTCTCCCTTCTCTTGGGGCCCATTCTGTAACCATAATGGTCCAACGGTTATGTAACCGGCGCATTGCATGACCTGCCCAGCTCTATTTCTTTCTCTTTATGTCAATTACAATATCGGCTATACCCTTTTGCTCGCTGATCTAAACCGCTCTCTTTCTGTCTCTTTACGTTATGCCTAGCAATCTTCGTTCCATTGCTCCTTGCGCGGTCCTTAACTTGTTCTCAAGCTTCTTTGTCAGCCTCCAACTCTGCCCTATATGTCAGCACTGGTAAAATGCACTGATTGTACGCCTTCCTTTTCAATGATTATGGTAAGCTCCCAGTCAAGAGCTGACAATATCTGCTATATGCGATCCAACCAATTTTTATTCTTCTATGAATTTCCTTCTCATGATCATGGTTCCCTGTGATTAATTGACCTAGGTAAACATACTCCTTCACAGATTCTAGAGGCTGACTGGCGATCTTGAACTCTTGTTCCCTTGCCCGGCTGTTCATCATTATTTTTGTCTTGTGCATATTAATCTTCAACCCCACTCTCATACTGTGCCTGTTAAGGCCCTCAATCATTTGTTGTAATTGGTCTGCATTGTTGCTGAATGGAACAATGTCGTCGGCAAACCGAAGGTTGCCGAGATATTCCCCATAGATCCTTACTCCTAAGCCTTCCCAGTTTAATAGCTTGAATACTTCTTCCAAGCACGCAATGAATAGCATTGGAGAGATTGTGTCTCCCTGTCTGACCCCTTTATAGGTATCTTCATGCTTTTTTTTCTGTAGAATTGAGGCAGCTGCAGAACCTCTGTAGATATTTTCCAAAGCATGTACGTAAGTGTCCTGTACTCCTTGATTACGTAATGCCTCTGTGACTGCGGGTATCTCTACTGAATCAAATGCTTTTTCGTAATCTATGAAAGTCATATAAGGAGGCTTACTGTACTCTGCGGATTTCTCGATAACCTGATTAATGACATGGATGTGATCCATTGTAAAGTATCCCTTCCTGAAGCCAGCCTGTTCCATTGGTTGACTAAAGCCCAGTGTTGCCCTTATTCTATTGCAGGTTATTTTGGTAAATATTTTATATAATACTCAGAGTAAGCTAATGGGCCTATAATTTTTCACTTCCTTAATGTTTCCGTTTTTGTAAATTAGTATAATGTTTGCATTCTTCCAGTTTTCTGGGATCGTTGCAGTCGATAGACACTTTGTATTAGGAGCCGCCAGTTTTCCAAGCATTATGTCTCCTCCATCTTTGATCAAATCAACTGTTATTCCGTCTTCTCCTGTTGCTCTTCCACATTTCATGTCTTGCAAGTCCTTTCTGACCTCATCACTAATTATAGGAGGAGCTTCTGTATCCTGTTCATTACTGTTTCTAATTGAAGTATCCGGACCCCTCTGGGTATTATACAGCTCAGTATAGAATTATTCCGCTGCTTTTACTATATCTTCGAGATTAGTGATGATATTACCCTGCTTATCTTTCCGTGTGTACATCTTGGTTTGTCCAATGCCAAGTTTCCTTCTCACTGATTTCAGGCTGGGTCCATTTTTTATGACGTATTCAGTCTTTCTCACGTTAGAGTTTCGAATATCACTTATTTTTGCCTTGCTGATCAGTTTTGACAATTGCACGGATTCTATCTTATCTCTTGAGTTAGACACTTTCATTCTTTGTCGTTCCTTTAATATGTCCTTAGTTACTTGGGAGAGCTTGCCTACTGGTGGCCTTGGTGCCTTGCCTCCCACTTCAGTTGCTGCCTCTGAAGCCAGCCTAGTTACGGTTTTATTCATTACCTCCATGTCATCTTAATCTCTCTGTTTTAAAGCTGCATATTTGTTTGCGAGTACCTGCCTGAATTTGCCTGCTTTTACCCTTACTTCCTCTAGGTTGTCCTGTTTCTTCTTGACCAATTTTACTTTTTCTCTTTAAATTGAGATGAATCCTAGGCCACACTAACTTAGGATTACTGCACTTTACCCTACCTAACACTTCTGTATCCATGCACTGTGGTGGAATCAGCAGAAAGTATTAAATAAATTTTATTTCTTGTTTCACCATTAGAGCTTTTCCAGGTCCACTTTCCTTTGCTACGCTGCCTGAAAAAGGTGTTATTTATTCTAAGCTTATTCCTTTCTACGAATTCTACCAGCATCTCTCCCCTAGCGTTCCTAGAATCAATGCCATAGTTGCCTATTGCTTGTTCACCAGCCTGCTTTTTTCCCACTTTTGCATTGAAGTCGCCCATTACTGCAATATACTGAGTTTGCACTTTTCTCATTGCTAATTCAACATCTTCATAAAACTAATCTACTTCATCATCATCGTGACTGGATGTTGGAGTGTAGGCTTGTACTACCTTTAATCTACATACCTCTTATTAAGTTTGGTTACGACTACAGCTACCCTCTCATTAATGCTGTGGAAATCGTCAGTGTTGCCCGCTATGTCTTTATGGATTAGGAATGTTACCCCGTATTGCTTCTTATCTGGGAGGCTTTATAGCAGAAGAGAGGTCCGTTATTGAGCAATGTACGAGTTCTGTTAGAAAAGTATCCGACCTTTTGCCGAAGAAAAAAAACTGGCATAACTGGAGCGTTGGAAACCTAATCACCCTCAAAGTAGTCTCTTTGGGACTCCACACACTTCTCCCAGCGGTGCTGCCATTGTTGGAAGCATCCCGAGAAGGCCTCTTTCGGAATGGAGTTTAGCTCGGCTCTCGTTGCAGCCATAATGCCCTCTCTTGTCTGAAATCGCGCTCCTTTCATTGACCTCTTGATTTTGGGAAACAGCCATGAGTCGCAGGGGGGCCATATCAGGAGAGTAAGGAGCCTGCTGAACTGCAGGAGTCTGGTTTTTCACCAAAAAAATCTGAATCAAGTGCGAGGAATGTGCAGGAGCATTGTCGTGATGGATGCGCCAATTTCCTGTTGACCACAACTCCGGTCTCTTGCGCCGCACAGCATCACGTAGGCGACGGAGGACATCCCTGTAGTACTACTCTTTAGTGATTGTTTGACCCTGTGGTGCGTGCTCGTGGTGTACCACACCGTGGCAATAATGCAGTCAGCATCAGCTTGACGTTGCTGCGCACTTGGTGGGCCTTTTTGGTCTTAGTGACGTGGAATGCTTCCACTGTGATGACTGGGATTTGGTTTCCGGGTCATACCCATACACCCAAGACTCATCACCAGGGATTGTGGTGTTCATGAAGTCAGGGTCACTGTTTGTGGAACCCAGCATGTCCTGTGAGGCTTCAACACAAAGTTGCTTTTGCTCCACCGTGAGAAGCTTCGGCACGAATTTCGCCACAGCTCTCTTCATGGCCAAATTTTTGGTCATAATGGAAGGTGCAGAAAAGGTGCTGATGCCCACCTCTTCCGCAATTTCTCGGATAGTCACACGACAGTCCCCCATCACCAGTGTTCACTTCGGCAATGCCCTGGTCATTACGGCATGTTGATGGCCGACCGAAGCGTCGCTCGCTCTCCGCATATGTGCGGCCATCTTTAAACCGGTTGAACCACTCATTAATCTTTGTGCTGCTCATAACATCGTCACCAAAAGCCGTCTGAATCTTTCGAATGGTTTACACTAGATTGTCGCCCAGTTTCTGGCAAAAATTGATGCAGTAGCGCTGATCCAGTTTTTCCACCATTTTCCTTGCAATAAAGAAACGACAAGAGCATTGCGCACTACCTCACGCAAACGCTGTGCCCCGGCGACTGACGCTGTCGGCAGACGGGAATAAATTCGCGTGTGCTTACGAAGGTTCAAGGTCAGCTGATGCAAGCGCGCTTGTCTCATATCTATCAAGTGTTCGCAAAAAAAAAATAAGGTCGGATACTTTTCTAACAGACCTCGTATAAACCTTACCAGTTCTTCTAATCTCACTAAGGCCGATGATTTCTCAAACAATGTCTGATAGTTCCTCAAAGACTCCTGCTAAGCTAGCCTCACTCGACAGAGTTCGGCAATTAAAGGTTGACAGGGTCAGTTTCCATTGGTGGCCTGTCCGGACCCAGAGATTCTTAGCACCCTCTGCTGCATTACAGGTCTGACCACCGCCTTGGTCAGGTGTTCCGCAGCTGCTGAGAACTGAGGGCCATGGGTTAATTGTAGGAATCATTCGGGAGGTAGTGGCTGAATATTGCACCAGAGAGGCCAGTTCCTGTTCTGGTAAGGGAGTGCCTTTGTTGAAGCATAGTGGGCCTTCCTAATTTGGTTTTACCTGGATTAGTATAGCCCCACTTGCTCTCGGCATTTTTGCCGGTATGAGGCGCCATTCCAAGCCTGGAGATGTAGTGTACTGGCGGAGGTGAATTTCAAGCTCACCATCGTCAAAAAAAACTTACACAAGGATTCGAACTTCCGACTATGGCAACTGAGCGTTCGACATAGCTCAATCAGATAATCCCGTAGGCAGTGAGGCTACCTTATCGCCAACAAGTACAGCCCAGAGGGCCCTACGTGCCTAAAAATTTGTTTCATTTATCCACGATAGATGTTTTTTTTTTGTCCTGAGCGCGATGGGTAACTCAATATAGAATGATTCCTAAATGATTCTGGCCTTGTAGTTGCAGAATCTGACGTGCGCAGGCAGCCGTGAACTCGGCTAGGCAAACCATACAGGCGTACCGACGACCTTTCATGGTTGCGAATGCATGCTTGTGGTGTACAGGAGTACAAACGGAAACCAGCGAAAACGAATATAAGTGCGAATGTAGAAGAAATGGACGCAAACTACGACCTTTTCTTTCTTTTTTTTTTGATGAAAATTTGGAGATGAGCTTTGCAACTGTTGTCGTTACGTTATTTTTTCTTATTGTTTGCGTGATACTGCAAATCTTCACATCATCTTTTTCTCTTCCTTTAGCGCTACAATTTGTTTATCTGGGGGGGGGGGGGGCGGGCTCTCACTAGAAGGTCGGCGCGAGGCATGTCGGTAGAATCAGTTTAAGTCAATTTGGCATATCTCAAATGCCTGAAAACATGCTCAAATTATCTGCAGTACACGGGTGTCGCTGATCGAGGCAGGTGGCACGGCACAGTATTTCTCAATGGTCGTAACATCGTGGTTTCGGAGTCTCCCATACACAAGTGGCCATGAATTGGCTAGATACACGATATATTTTCGGGCAATTTGAACAGCACTCAAATGTAGTGCGAAAAAAAATAAGAAAATGAAAAACTTTCAACGCTTGGGAGCTGTTCTTGTGCAGTGGCAGGAGGGCACAGAAAGAGTACTTCCCTATGCAAGTAGAACACTCTCACGCACAGAGGTTAATTACTCCACAACTGAGAAAGAATGCCTCGCCGTATTATGGGCGGTTATGAAATTTCATCCATACTTGTATGGCCGCCACTTGGAAGTTACCAGCGACCACCATTCACTATGTTGGCTGATAAACCTTAAAGAGCCTTCCGGACGACTGGCGCGTTGGAGCCTAAGGCTGCAGGAATTTGACATGACTGTCATGTACAAGTCGAGGAAACAACATACGCATGCTGACCGCCTGTCTCGATTGCCGATAGAGTCGTTTGCTCCATCCGAAGAAGACCCAGCATTTCTTTGTGTTCTGGACACATCCACCATCGCGCAGCAACTACGGGACGACCCTGAGTTTCTTGAGCTCATCGATTACTTAGAGGGCAGATCTGCGAAACCGCATAGAGTTTTCGCAAAAGGACTGTTGTCATTTGGTTTGCGGGCCAAAGTCCTTTACAAAAGAAACTTTTCTTCGACCGGGTCCCCCTATCTGCTCGTCATTCCTGCAGCTCTTCGTATGGAAATACTTCAAGCCTGTCACAACGAGGTGACTTCTGGTCACTTAGGCTGCATGAGAATGTTGGCCAGAGTGCAGCAGAGGTACTACTGGCAGAGACTTACCACCACCGTGAAACATCACGTTCGCACTTGCCTCGATTGCCAGAGGTGCAAGTCGCCTTCGTCAAAACCAGCAGGCCTCCTACAATCCGCCCAGGTTCTTCATAGACCATTTGATCAAATCGGAATGGATATATTGGGCCCACTTCCTACTTCTACTGCAGGGAAGCGTTTTGTTACCATCGCAACTGACTACCTCACACGTTACGCTGAAACAAAGGCAATCCAGAGAAGCACAGCAGCCGAGGTGGCGTGCTTTTTCATCGAGCATGTCGTGTTGCAACACAGCGCACCAACCGTCGTAATAACAGGCCGAGGAACCGCATTCACGTCTGCGCTTTTAGATCACGTCTTGCTGCTAAGTGGAACGGCTCATTGGAAGTCAACCGCCTACCATCCACAAACCAACAGATTATCAGAATGCCTAAACAGAACAATTGAAGACATACTTTCCATGTACGTGGATGTTGAACATAAAAATTGGAACGACATCCTACCTTATATCACCTTTGCGTATAACACGGCGAAACAAGAGACGACGCGCATGACTCATTTCACCCTTGTTCACGGACGAGATGTACGAACGATGCTGGATGCTATGCTGGATGCACACGACTTTGACGACACTGACACGGACGCCAGTGTGTTTACACAACGCGCAGAAGAGGCTCGGTAGCTCGCATGCTTGCGGATCGGCCAGCAGCAAGACTACGACGCAGGGAGCTATGATCTTCACCGTCGAATAATAATCTATGACGTCGGCAAGAGAGTGGGGGTTTGGACACCCATACGGAAACGAGGCCTCTCCGAAAAGCTGTTAAGGCGATACTTCGGACGATATTGTCACGAGAGGAAAAGGCAAGCACTCAGTCCCAAGCGAACGCCCGTTTACTGTTCGTTTCCTCAGCAGCTGCCATGCACACTTCTTCCTCCTCGGCTTCTAGCGTAACTAGCGCGTGCCATTGCCCCTCCTCCAAAAAATAACAAAAAGAAAGACTACTTCTTTATGCGATTAGACGAAAGTTAGCCCCCTCCCCCCCGTCAACAAAAAAGTTGGGGACATGTTAAATGCCACAAGGAGAAAAAATAAATGTGAAAGACAACGGACGTTACGACAGGGGCCGCACCAGAAAGTTTGTGGACGGGAGTAAGCGCGAGTGGTAGGACTTCATCCTGGTAACGTGAACAATGAAAGAGGAACGTGGTCTACTGGAGTGTGGTGAAGTTTCGGCTGGAGTCACTTCGTAGTTGGCAGGACTTAAACGATGCAAAACTATGTAGGGTCCAAAGTATGGGCGCAATAATTTTTCTGAGCGGCCTCGTTGACGTATAGGGGTCCAAACCCATACAAGATCTCCCAGGTTGTATGTGACGTCTCGATGGCGTATGTTGTATTGACGAGCATCTTGGCTTTGTCGGGATAGAATTCGTTGCCGTGCAAGGTGCTGCGCTGCTTCGGCACTCTGAAAAAAAGCGTCTGTATCTGGTGTGGTAAGTTGAGACTAAGTGGTGGCGTCGCGTCCGTAGACCAGACAAAAAGGAGGAAATCCAGTGATTTCTTGAAACGCAGTGTTATACGTGAGCAGTTCATCCTAATTTTTATGATCCGTGGCGACGTAGAAAGCATATCCGCAATCGTTTTGTTGAGACGCTCAGTTAACTCGTTAGTCTGCGGGTGATACGCAGTTGCCATACGGTGCGTTGTTCCACTCAGATGCAGAATATCTCGGACCAACTGGGTGGTGAAGGCCATACCACGGTCTGTGATGATGATGGCAGGAGCACTATGTCGAAGGACGATATTTTTGACAAAAAAGTTGGCTACATCTGAAGCAGTAGCTCGCTGAACGGCTTGTGTTTCGCAGTATCGAGTGAGGTAATCGGTGGCGACAACGATCCAGCGGTTATCAGCCGAAGACTTGGGAAATGGGCCGAATAAATCCATCCCGCCTTGTTCAAAAGGTGAGTAAGGAGGTCGTACAGGCTGAGGCAGACCGGCTGGTTTCAGTGGTGAAACTTTGCCGCGCTGGCAATCTCAACAACTTCTGACGTACTGCCTCACGGTTTTCGTGAGTTTTCACCAGTAGTACTTCTGCTTGATCCTTGCCAGAGTATGCCTGAAACCAAGATGCCTGGACGTTGGTTCGGCGTGGCATGCACGTAGAATGTCGTCGCAGAGAGGAGCGGGAACAACGAGCAGCAAAACAGTTTTCGTAGGGTGAAAGTTTCGCTTGTATAGCATGTCGCCGCGTAGGCAGAAAGAGGACAAGTGATGCGCGAACTGCTGCAGGGGTTGTGGGTGGCTTCCTTCAAGGTATTCAATCAAGGGCTGGAGCTCGGAATCTTGGCGTTGCTGTTGAGCTAGGTTTAAAGACGGAAGAGTACTAAGAAAACCAGAGTCGTCGTCAGTACCTAGTGGTGCGGGTTCGACGGGGGCGCGAGAGAGACAGTCGGCGTCCGTGTGCTTCTGGCCAGACTTATAAACGATTGTCACGTCAAATTCCTGCAACCGAAGGCTCCATCTAGCAAGGCGGCCTGAAGGATCCTTGAGATTCGCCAACCAGCAAACAGAGTGGTGGTCGCTGACTACGGGGAACATACAAGTATCGTCCATACAAGTCCATACAAGTATGGCCGGAACTTCTGGATAGTCCATACGACTGCCAGACATTCCTTTTCAGTTGCTGAGTAGTTTGTTTCAGCAGCAGACAACATTCGGCTGGCATACGCAATAACGCGTTCAACACCAGCTTGAAACTGTACGAGTGTCGCTCTGAGGCACGTTACTAGCATCTATATGGACTTCTGTGTCGGCCTCGGTGTCAAAGTGACCAAGGATCGGTGGTGTCTGTAGACATCGCTGAAGGTCGTGGAAGGCGTCAGATTGTGCCGGGCCCCAAACAAATGTGACGTCGTTCTTGAGTCATTGCAAAGGCTCGGCAATTTCACAAAAATTGGGCACAAAACGGCGGTAATACGCACAAATCCCTAGAAATCGGTGGACATAATGCTTTGTCTTCGGTATCGGGAACAGAGCAACTGCCATGGCTTTGCCAGGGTCAGGGCGCACACCGGTGCTGCTGACAATATGACCTAGAAATTTAAGCTCCTCGTAGCCAAAGTCGCATTTTTCTGGCTTCAGAGGCAGGCCGGCGGTACAGATTGCTTGAAGAACCGCCTCAAGCCGCGGGATGTGTTGCTCAAACGTTGTGGAAAAAACAACTACATCGTCTAAGTAGACTAAACAAGAGTGCCACTTGAGGTCAGATAAAACTGTCCATCATGCGTTGAAATGTGGCCAGAGCAGAACACAATCCAAAAGGGAGGACCTTAAATTCATAGAGGCCGTCGGGTGTTATAAACGCTGTTTTTTCATTGTCCCATTCATCACCTTCAATCTGCCAGTACCTGCTACGCAGGTCCAGTGAAGAAAAGTAACGGGCACTTCGCAGGCAATCCAAAGGAAGGATGTCAACCTGAGAAAGGGGGTAAACGTTTTTTTTTCGTGATCTTGTTCAGTTTGCAATAATCGACATAGAATCGTAGTGAACCATCTTTCTTAACTAATACAACAGGTGAAGCCCAAGGACTTTTCGATGGTTGAATGACATCATCGTCTAGCATTTGTTTAACTTGATGACAAACAGCATCCTGTTCTCTGCGACACGCGATAGCGTGTTGGCGAACAGGTTGGACGGTCGGTTCAGTGATTATTCTGTGTTTGGTTAAAGGAGTCTGTTTGACCTTCGATGTGGTGGCAAAACAGTCGCTAAATGACGATAGCAGAGTGAGGAGCCTTTCCTTTTCGGGTTGGTCTAGCTGTGGGTTGACGTTGATGTGACTGGTCAAGTCAACATCACTTGGTTCCGGAATCGAGATTGCCGTTACCGAAGCAAGCACAGGCGTTGGACTCGGCCACTGTTTCAAAGTAGGCCATGGTGGTACGCTTCCCAAAGTGTTTGTATTCGCCACTGAAGTTGGTAACTAGAATCGTGGTTTGCCTATTTTGGAGCTCTACAAGACATCGTGCGATGCCGACTTCTCGATCCAGCAAAAAGGTGAGGTTACCTTCGGCGATGTGTATTCCTAGTTGGTCTTGTGGGCATTCAACGAGGACAAAGATGCTACTTCGAGGTGGTAACGTCATGCAGTCATCGACCACGTGTAAAGCCGTGCAGTGATGTTCATCCTCCATACTCGAATCCGCGGAAAATCGTTAGAAAAATTCACGAACAAGTCGCGCAGGTTAATGATCACCCCATATTCTTGCAGAAAATCCATGCCCGTATAACCAGCTGAGAACACTTGGGCAGCACAAGGAAAGACGCTACGAAAGTCGAAGTACAAATTGCAAGTCTGGCGGTGCATCGTCCAATGGGTGTCACGAGGGGTCCTCCAGCCGTAATCAGATCTGGGCCGTCCCACGCTGTCAGCACCTTGCGTGGCCGAGTGGCCAGTGAGGCACTCATAACCGAGTAATCAGCTCCCGTATCGAAAAGGGCAGTTACCGGATAACCGTCGACGGAAACATTATAATAGCAGCAGAAGCTCTTTTTGGCAGTTTCGAATGAAGGCGTCAGTGGTACTTCGTGAGGGGGGTAGCGTCGGCGTAGGGTATTTGGTGGTTCGCATGACAGCGGCCTCACGCCCGGAGGTCGCCGTTTTCAGTTTCACCGGCGTGGGCTTTCACCGTTGACTGCAGCTGCGGAATCAAAGGCGGATCGAGCATGCTTTGGTGGCGTGTACCGACGAGGTGATGGCGACCGTGGATGTCTTCGCTGCGAAACAGGAGGAAGCTGGTTACTTTACAAGTATTCTTCGAGATCGTGCGGGCGTTCGCCATAGCGCGGGCAACGGGCGTCTGGGTGGCATCCCCGCAGACCACTCCATCGCTACTGGCAGTCGCGATACAAGTGACCAGCCTCCCCACAGTGGGAGCACAACGGACTGTTGTCGGGAGTGCGCCATACTGTAGACTTGCGCGGACCAGGATGAAAGGCTGCTTGCAGATTCGTGCGGTGGACTAAACTTTGGAAGCGCTTCAAGGAAACCCAGCAGGCGGCTGCGAGAAACGGCCCGTCGACGGCGCGCAAACCCGAAGAACATCCGCGTGCGAGAACGTGGGGGGTTCGGTACGTGTTGATGGCGAGGGATGAACGTTCCACTTTGCGGATTTCCTCCCGAATGACGTCCGTAAGAGCTGCAACACTCGGAGGTGCCGGGGCCGATGCATGTATAAGACTTGTGCAGTTCTTCTCGAACAATCTGCCGTATTAGTTAGGTAAAGGACTCCCTGTCATCATTTGCCGGTACGAGAGCATACAGCAGTCATGGTGGTCTGGCGTTCGTACTGCGAGAGCCGCTGCCGGAGCATACGTTCCGTGACTGTTGCCTCACGAACGAACTGAGACACTGTTGTAGGAGGATTGCTCACGAGGGCCGCGAAAAGCTGTTCTTTTACGCCTCGCATTAACAGGCGCACCTTCTTGTTTTCTGGCATTAGTGGGTCGGCCCGACGGAACAATCGCGTCATGTCTTCGACGAACATGGCGACGGTTTCGTTCGGCATTTGGAACCTCGAAGACAGTGCCTGTTCGGCTCTTTCTTTCCTTTCGGGGATGCTGAAGGCGTCACAAAGCAGTCGGTAAAACTCCTGCCAGCTGGTAAATGATGCTTCGTGGTTCTTGTACCACATTCTTGCCGCGTCTAAAAGGGAAAAGAAGGCGTTCTTCAACTTACGACGATCATCCCAGTCCTTAAAGGCGGCAACCCGGTCGAAATGGTCCAACCAGTCTTCAACGTCCTCAAAGGCGTCGCCGTGGAACGGGTTAGGCGTGCGATCGAGGCGCGTTGACAATGCATCGTACAGCAGCATTTGGAACCCCCTCGGTTTGGCTTGCGGTCGTTGTTGACATCTTCCTGACGGAGATTGCCAGGGGACTGTATTGCGGCGGAAGACCTTGGAGGCGACGGCTGCTTCGATGGATTTCCGCCGTCCCCGAGGAGCCGGCGTCGGTATAGCTTCTGGTTCAGGACCAGTAGATATACGGTGGATGCGTACCCGGCGCCTCCACCAGTTTGTCGCGAGAGGAAAAAGCAAGCACTCTATTCGAAGCAAACGGCAGTTTACTGTTCGTTTCTGCAGCAGCTACCACGCATACTTCTTCCTCCTTAGTTTCTAGCGTAACTAGCGCGTGCCAATATCGATTTTTGCGCCGACTCAGTCATGTCACGTGCGAGGTCGTTCCCGATAGTCCCAATTGTACGCGACGCCGCACGCTCCGTCCTGAACTTGTGCATGTTGTCCGCATGAAGCCGTATGTGAGCGAATAACTATGCGAGAGACCCTTACTTCCGCAAGTGACACTTCTGATCTAGCATCGGGGCGATGCTCTCTTAGGGAGGGACAAATGGCGCGTGTATTCTATGCAGATGACAACGAAGATAGGGACATTAATGGAAGCTTCGTCTAGTGGGTCAGTGAGATCCGGCGAGGACGAAGACGTGTCTCTGGCCTCTTTGTTTTTGACCAAGTTCTCCTGCTGTTCTTGAAAAAACGTCTTAATTCCTGTCTGCTTTCCGCGTTGTACTGCGACAATATATTGTCGCGAAGCACTTTGAGCAGTAAGCGTTCGCGACTAGAACGTTGGAGCAGCGAGAGGTAGTGTAGCCGATCGAGCACCGAAACAAGGTTTTTCTCTCTTGTCGTCGTTGTCTCTCCCATAGTCACAGCCCCACTGCTCCTTATTTTACAGTACAGTTATCTCCCCCGCGGAAAAGGAAGCCGTCCCGGCGACCTACGGGTAGGACAACACAGGCGGATCATAGTAGGGCTTGAGACGCTGGACATGCACAAGTTCGCGTCCTCGACGGCGTTGATCCACAGGTAGCTCGAGGGGTTCCACGATATAGTTGACTGGAGACGTTTGGTTGATCACGCGGTATGGGCCTTGGTACTTCGACGTGAGTTTCGGTGACAGTCCAGGGGTAGAGGCTGGAACCCAAAGCCACACTAGCGAGCCAGGAGCATAGGCTACAGGAGCATTGGAAGTTTCTCGATGGTGCTTCTGGCGTTGCTGGTATCCTGACGTAAATATACGGGAAAGCTTGCGACACTCTTCTGCGTGTGCAGCAGCTTCGGATAGGGTAGTTGTTTCCGTGGAGTCAGGGCGGTACGGAAGGATAGTGTCCATTGTGGAAAAAGGTTCGCGTCTGTACAGGAGAAAGAAGGGCGAAAATCCCATGGTAGCTTCTGCGTGGCGGTGTTGTAAGCGTAGGTCAGAAAAGGTAGAACATGGTCCCATTTGGTTTGGTCGGATACAACGTACATGGCCAGCATGTCACCAAGAGTGCGGTTAAAGTGCTCGGTCATGCCATTAGTCTGCGGATGATACGCAGTAGTGGTGCGATGAATGATGCGGCATTCTTTGAGGAGAGCCTCGATGACGTCGGAGAGGAAGACGCAGCGCGGCCTCTGTCACTGAGTAATTCTCTGGGAGCTCCATGGCGAAGTATGATGTGGCGCAGGAGAAACCAGGCGACGTCACGTGCAGAAGCGCTGGACAAAGGGGAAGTTTCCGCATAACGCGTAAGATGGTCGATGCCCACGATTACCCAGCGATTGCCGTCTGATGTGGTTGGCAGAGGTCCATAAATGCCGATGCCTACTCGATCAAGAGCACGTGCTGGGCAAGGCAAAGGCTGCAATGGAGCGGTTGAACGACGAGGGGAATCTTTACGGCGCTGGCAAACGAGACAGGAGCGGACATAATGACGGATGAATCGATACATCCCCCGCCAGTGGTAACGAAGGCGTAGATGCGCGTATGTCTTCAGTACACCTGCGTGCGCGCACTGGGGATCGTCGTGGAACACTGCACAAATATCCGAACGCAGGTGCCGCGGGATGACAAGCAACCATTTGTGGCCGTCCGGGAGGTAGTTACGTCGGTACAAGAGCCTGTCGAGAATGGAAAAGTGATGTGCGTGGCGACGTAATGCGCGATTGGTAGTGGGTGTCGATGGGCTGGACAAGAAACGCAGCATGGACGCAATCCATGGGTCTTTCTTCTGCTCCAGAAGAATGTCCGTGGCAGCCAGGGAAGACTCGGCCAATAAGGCCTTCGGGGAGCTAACCTGGTCTGTTAGTGGCGAACGAGACAAGGCATCCGCATCCGGCCAGAACGGCACAGCACGTGAATGTCGTACTCCTGTAGTCGAAGAGCCCATCGAGCAAGACGACCTGGTGGTTCTTTCAGGGACGACAGCCAGCACAGCGAATGGTGATCAGTTATCATGTCAAATGGGCGGCCATAAAGATACGGACGGAATTGGGTCATGGGCCAAATTATAGCCAGACATTCCTTTTCTATGACAGAATAGTTCGATTCAAGTTTAATGAGTGCACGACTGACGAAGGCAAGGACGTACTCATCGAAGCCAGCCTTTCACTGAGCGAGAACGGCACCAAGGCCAACGCCACTGGCATCCGTGTATATTTCAGTTGAAGCACGTGGGTCGAAATGGCGCAGGATTGGTGGTGACATCAAGAGACGACGCAGCTTTGTGAAGGCGACATCGCAATCCGGTGACCAGGTTGAAAGGTTGTGGCCACCACGAAGAAGCCGCGTTAAAGGTGCTATTATGGTGGCAAAATTGCGGATGAAACGGCGAAAGTATGACGCTAACCCAATGAAGCTGCGCAGTTCTTTCAAGGTCGTTGGTCGCGGAAACTGGGCAACAGCTTGTAGTTTCGCCGCATCAGGGAGTATACCTTCTTCCGACACGACATGGCCGAGGATGACCAGCTGCCGGCCAGCGAAGCGACACTTCAAGTTAAGCTGGAGGCTAGCATCGGCGATGCACTTTAGTACGTGTTCAAGTCGAAGTGGGAGGGAAAGTCCGGTGAAAGGATAACGATGTCGTCCGGATGACACAGGCATATTTACCATTTGAGGCCGTGCAAGAGGTTGTCCATCATTCTTTCAAATGTGGCACGCGCGTTACACAGGCCAAATGGCATCACGGTGAATTCAGATAAACCGCCAGGTGTGATGAAGGCCGTTTTCGAACAGTGACTCAGCCACTGGCACTTGCCAGTACCCGGATCGTAAGTCTAAAGATGAGTAGAATTCGGCGCCTTGGAGGCAGTCTAGCGCGTCGTCAATACGGGGTAGCGGATAAACGTGCTTGCGGGTGATCTTATTGAGTCGCCGGTAGTCCACGCAAAAGCGAATTGTGCCATCTTTCATTTTTACCAGCACTACAGGAGAAGCCCAGGGACTGTGCGAAGGTTGTATGACGCCGCGTTGGAGCATGTCTGCAACTTGCTCAGCGATGACGCTACGCTCCGTGGCGGATACACGATATGGCCTGTGGCGTAAAGGCGCATGGTTGCCGGTGTCGATGCGATGGACAGCAGTGGAAGTACGGCCTAAGCGAGATTGTTGTAGGTCAAATGACGTGCGAAAGCGGTCTAGAAGATGGACGATCTGGGCGTGCTGCGCTGGAGTGAGGTTGGGATCAATACACTGGTAAAATGTTGGGTCACACGGCGGCGCGGGAGGAGAAACTTGAAGGGCCAGAGCATCAACCGGAGGAGAAGCCGGGTCGTCAGGCACATCGTAGAGGAAGCTTGGTTCGATTTCGTCGGCATAACCAAGACACTCATTGTGGAGCAGTCTAGCAGGGCAAGGAAACATGTTCGATACATAAAGTGCGTTGGTACCTTGTCGAATGGCAAGAAGGGCAAAAGGATGCAAGAAAGGATGACGGCGAGCAACAAGCTTAGACGCAGTAAAAGACGTTGTGGGGCTAGTTCGTGCATAGCTTTCAATAGGTGAAGCGCCAATAGCGACGACACACAAGAAGGAATACAGACAGGACAAGGCCATTCTCCGCCTTGTCCTGTCTGTATTCCTTCTTGTGTGTCGTCGCTATTGGCGCTTCAGCTATTGAAAGCTTAGACGACGTGAAAAGAACTGTGGAGTCGGAAAACCCAACGCAGGAAACGGGTACAAGTGAAGCAGAGTATGGAGGTATCTCGGTGTCGGCGGTGACGAACACACGACCGGAAGCGTCATCAGTATCTTCAAAAACGTTGGTGCCGAATGGCGACAGCGCGAGTCCAGCACGGGCACAATCTATAATGGCATGATGAGAGGACAGAAAGTGCCATCCTAAAATTATGGCATGGGAGCAGCGAGGCAGAACAACGAACTCAACATGGTATAAAGCGCCGCTTATAACAACACGCACGGTACACTACCCTAAAGGTTCAATCGGCGCAGCGCTTGGTGTACGCAATGAAATGGCTGAATATGCCGTCGCGACTTTTCTAAGGGTAAGACGAAGCTGGTCCGAAATCACTGATATTGCTGCTCCCGTCTCTACAAGCGCATGAACGGCAATGTCTTCTCCATAAACTTCAAGGACCTTCGCAGGAAATGAATGAGGTCTTGAGGAGTTCGCTGAGATCGAAGTTCTTGCCTCCGGAACTGCGGTCCTTAGTTTTCCTCTCGGATAGCTTCAGGGGGACGGATAAGCGGCGACAGAGAACGCCGACGGGGAGACGGAGACCGACGGATATTGAAGCGTCGGGAAGCAGGAGGCGAGGCTTCGAAGAGCTGAGCGGCAGTAGCGGAACGGGACGGAGAGTCGAAACCGTTGCTTTGTGCCTTCGGAGAATCCGAAGGATACCATCCACGCCGGCGGCAAAGCCGTGCTACAGGCCCAGGTAGGCCGCATGAATAACAGATAGGCCGATTGTCATGGGTGCGCCATGGATTGAGAACAGCGGGCGGAGACTGATGTAAATATTGACGAGGTGGGCGCACGGGCTGCTGTGGCGACCAGTAGCTGCTTGGGGTTGTAGGTGCATATGTTGCAGCTGCTTGCGGAGGTGAGGGAAAGGCGCTGGTAAGTCTGGATTGAATACCTGCAGACGGAGGCCTTGGATTCGCAACAACGGCAGCGTACGTAAAGGGCACAGGCGTAGGAGGCGGTTGATGAGCAAGTGGTACTGCGTTAGCGACTTGTTCTTGTATCACCTGACGGAGACCGGGAGACAAGCGCGACTCTGAGGCTGGAGTGACTGGCAGGAGAGTTGGGGTGCCACTTCTCGTACAAATTGCTTGATTTTGTCGGAAATTGCTGAACTGCAAGTAGTAGCACTGACACCATCACTCAGAGCTGAAAGCGCGACGTCCGGAGCGAGTGCTTGGCGCGTAGAAAGCCGTTGTTTGCGCAGCTCCTCATAGCTCTGGCAAAGCGTTATGATGTCGTTGACCGTCCGAAGATTCCTTGCCAAGAGCATTTGGAAGGCGTCATCTTCTATGCCTTTCAAGATGTTCTTGACCCTGTCATTTTCGGTCATATCTGGGTCTATACGCCGGCAGATGTCAACTACATCTTCAATGTAGCTCGTAAAGGTTTCGCCCTTTTGTTGGGCACGACAGCGGACCTGCTGTTCAGCCCGAAGTTTGTGCACAGCAGGGCGACCGAAGAGTTCTTGAAGTGCCGTTCGGAATGCTGTCCAGGTGGCAAAGTCAGCCTCATGGCTGCAGAACCAAAGATGGGGGACCCCGGAAAGGTAGAATGGTACGTAACCAAGCTTGTCAGCTTCAGACCATTTGTTGTGGGCACTCACTCGGTTGTACGATGATAGCCAGTCCTCTACGTCAGGATCGTCAGTGCCATTGAATATGGGAGGATCCCGTTGGCGTGGCGCACCAGGACAGACGACCGGAGGCGGTGCAATGGGTGGCGCATGGGAGATGTAACAGGTATCGTCTGGCTTCGGAGTTCCAGGTTTGCGAAAGGTCCAGCACCTTCCACGAAATGTCGCGAAACACTTTGGTGGAACTCGCGAAGCAGCGAGAGGTAGTGTAGCCGACCGAGCACCGAAACAAGGTTTCTCTCTCTGTCTCTCTCTCTCTCTCTCTCTCTCTCTCTCTATATATATATATATATATATATATATATATATATATATATATATATATTACGTGTAACTGATGTACAAGTCTATTTCCAATATATTTACACGTACACCAACGGTGGCAAAGATGGCGACGCTATATCAAGCGGGGCCACGTCGTCTTCTTTCTCCTCAGTGCAGCCACACTGTGGCGGCTGTCCCGTAGCATAAACCCGGCTGTAGAAGCACCGTCCCGGTGCTTAATCTACATGCCCGCGGCGAAAGGTGTGTGGTATGGCTTTAGTCTCGCCACGTGAACGTTGTCACTAGCAGCCGACGATGACGCTGAGAGGTTGGCGGAGATGACTTCATACGTGACATCGGTCACTTGTCGCACCACACAGTATGGGCCAGTGTAGCGCGACAGCAGCTTTTCGAAAAGGCCCACACGTCGAATGGGGGCCCAAAGAAACACGAGAGAAACCGGAGTAAATTGTACGTCGCGATGATGGCAATCATAGAGGCGTCTCTGATGCTCCTGCGAGGCCTCGAGACGGGTGCGGGCGAGCTGGCGCGCGTGGTCGGCGTGTGCGATCGCGTCGCGCGCGTATTCAGTGGCTGAACTTGTGGCCGAGGGCAACAAAGTGTCTAAGGGCAACGCGGTTTCTCGGCCATATAGGAGATAGAATGGTGAATAGCCGGCGGTGTCGTGAGGCGATGAATTATACGCGAACGTCACATATGGTAAGTGAAGATCCCAGTCGTGGTGGCCGGTCGCGACGTACTTGGATAGCATGTCGGTGATGGTCCGGTTGAGGCGCTCCGTGAGGACTTTGGTCTGTGGGTGGTAGGACGTGCTGAACTTGTGCTTAGTCGAGCAGGAGCGGAGGATGACCTCGACGACTGCCGACAGAAAGCTGCGGCCACGGTCAGTGAGTAATTGGCGCGGAGCACCGTCCACTAAAATGATGTCATAGAGCAGAAAGTCAGCAGCGTCAGTAGCACAACTTGTCGGGAGGGCTCTGGTGACTGCGTACCGCGTAGCACAATCAAGAACGACGGCGACCCATTTATTTCCGGAGCCCGAGAGAGGAAACGGTCCCAGAAGGTCTAGACCAACACGGAAAAAAGGTTCCGGTAGGATGTCGATCGGCTGGAGACATCCAGCTGGCGGTGTGGAGGGCTTCTTCCGGCGCTGACAGGGCTCACAAGCGGCAACGTAGCGCCGCACGGAGCGGGCGAGACCCGGCGAAAAGAATCGGCGGCGTACACAGTCGTATGTGCGCGAGACGCCCAAGTGTCCAGCCACGGGAGCGTCGTGAAGTTGTTGGAGGACAGTCGAACGCAGGTGTGATGGAATTACGAGCAGAAGGTCATGGCCGTGTGGATCGAGATTGCGGCGGTATAGTGTCCCCTCCTTAAGGAGAAACATCCGGAGAGAGGCGTCGCCAGGCGTTGACTCCAGATGGTCGATGAGGGCTCGTAATGAAGGATCGCGGTGTTGCTCCTTGCCGATTTCAAGCAACTGGGACACAGAGAAAACGCAAGTGATGGTGTCCGCACCAGCCGGGTCGTCGACGGGGTAGCGGGACAAACAATCGGCATCCTGGTGCAAGCGTCCCGTCTTGTATACCACGGAGAAGGTATATTCTTGCAGGCGTAACGCCCAGCGAGCGAGCCGTCCCGTGGGATCCTTGAGCGAGGATAGCCAGCAGAGCGCGTGGTGATCAGTGATGACACAGAAGGGGCGAACGTACAAGTATGGATGAAACTTGGCAACAGCCCCCGCAAGAGCGAGGCGCTCGCGCACTGTGATTGAATAATTGCGCTCGGCGGGCGATAGAAGTCGGCTGGCATAGGCTATAACGCGAACATGTCCACGCTGGCGTTGTGCTAACACTGCTCCTATACCGTTACCACTAGCATCAGTTCGAACTTCCGTTGAGGCAGACGGGTCAAAATGGGCCAGAATTGGAGGCGTGGTAAGGAGAGTAGTGAGCTGCGAAAAGATGCGGCATGGTTAGGTCCCCAAGAAAATAGGGCGTCTTTCTTCAAGAGGTCGGTAAGGGGATGGGCGATGGTCGCAAAATTCTTCACAAAGCGTCGGAAATAAGAGCACAGCCCTACGAAACTACGAACGTCCTTGGTAGACTTCGGAACAGGAAAGTTCGTAACGGCGCGAATTTTTTCCGGAGCAGGTCGCACGCCTCTGGCGTCCACGAGGTATCCAAGGACGGTGATTTGGCGGCGAGCGAAGTGACATTTTGACGAGTTTAACTGGAGACCGGCGCGGCGGAACACGTCAAGAATCGCTGAAAGACGGTCTAGATGCGTGTCGAATGTGGGCGAATAAACGATGACGTCGTCCAGATAGCACAAACAGGTGGACCACTTGAACCCCTGAAGCAAAGAGTCCATCATTCATTCGAAGGTGGCGGGCGCGGTACAGAGACCGAAAGGCTTCATTTTGAACTGATAAAGGCCGTCAGGGGTAATAAATGCAGTCTTCTCTCAGTCTATGTCGTAGACGGATATCTGCCAGTAGCCGGACCGTAAGTCGATAGAAGAAAAATAGGTGGCACCGTTCAGGCAGTCGAGAGCGTCATCAACACGTGGCAGAGGGTACACGTCCTTTTTTGTGATTCTGTTCAGGTGGCGATAATCTACAGAAAAACGCCACGTGCCATCCTTCTTTTTGACAAGTACGACGGGAGAAGCCCAGGGACTACAAGGAGGCTCGATAATGTCCTTTGCAAGCATCTTTTTGGCTTCGTGTTGGATGACAGCTCGTTCAGACGCAGAAACACGATATGGACGTAGGTGAATAGAGTTCGCATCGCCAGTGTTTATGCGATGGGTCGCGACGGACGTTTGACCTAAGGGTCGATTGTCAAAGTCAAAAATGTCGCGATAGCCTTCAAGAACGCGGCAAAGAGCTTCAGCTTGAACAGGTGTAAGGTCAGAGGAAACCATCTTCTCAATGTCGACACTGTGGCGGCTGTCCCGTAGCAATATTGTAATGCGGTTTATTGAACAGCCAGGAACGCGACCGTGTCAATCGAGCTTCAGACACCGAGAGCGCGAGCCCCTCTTCGTCGGCGGGCCGATGATGATAGTGCGTCCATAGGGTGCGCCAGTCTTCTTCGCTACAACTGCCCCATGGAGAAGAAGGAGCCATCCTGGCGACTCAAGGAGAAGCGAGGACAAGGGGGTCGTAATAGGGTTCAAGCCTCTGGACGTGCACTTTCTCGCGTCCGCGACGCCTCAAATCAGTAGACGGCGTTTGCGGCTCGACGACGTAGTTGTATGGCGTCGTCTGTTGTACGACGCGGTAGGGACCGTGGTATTGAGCGAGGAGTTTAGAAGATAGACCAGGGGTGCTTGAAGGTATCCAAAGCCAGACTAATGAGTCCGGCTGGTAGGTGCAGGGAGGTCGGTCATCATAGCGACGGAATTTTTGGCGACTCTGGTCTTCCGCCGTGAATGAACGGGCCAGCTGACGGCATCCCTCAGCATACTTGGAGGCTTCAGACAGAGGCGTGCCCTCTGATGTGTCAGGCTAGTAGGGGAGAATGGTGTCTAGCGTAAAGGTAGATTCACGGTCATAGACGAGGAAGAATGGCGAAAATCCCGTTGTGGCCTGTGAAGCGGTGTTATAGGCGTACGCAACATATGGCAAAACAAAGTCCCAGTTGGTATGATCCGATGTAATGTACATGGATAGCATGTCGCCCAAAGTAGGATTGAACCGTTCTGTTATGCCGTTCGTTTGCGGATGATAAGCTGTAGTGGTGCGATGGACGGTATGGCACGCGGTCAGAAGGGCGTTAAGAACTTCGGAAAGAAACGCACGCCCTCTGTCACTCTGAAGTTCCCGTGGTGCCCCATGACGCAGTATGAAGTGATGCAGGAGGAAGGACGCAATGTCGCGGGCTGTCGCTTTTTGCAGTGCCGCAGTTTCTGCATTCCGGGTGAGGTGGAAGACAGTGACAATAATCCAGCGATTGCCAGCTGATGGGCAGGGAAGAGGACTGTAGAGATGGTTGCCGACGCGGTCTAATGGTTGGGATGGACAAGGAATGGGCTTTAAAGGAGCAGAAGGACGAGGGGTAGGAAGCTTGCGTCGTTGGCACGCTGTGCACGAGCGAATGTACTTTGGCAGAAAATTATACATGCCACGCCAATAAAAGCGAGAACGAAGCCTGGCGTAAGTCTTGAAGAGGCCGCGGCATGGGCGCATTGCGGGTCTGAATGGAGAGCGGAGTATGCATCTGTGCGCATATAGCGGGGGACGACTAATAACCGTTTGCGGCCATCGGAAGCGTAATTTCGACGATAGAGAACACTATCCCGTAACTCAAAATGAGAAGCTTGCGGCGGATAGCGCGTGAAGGGCGTGTTGTTGAAGTGTCAGGAACGCAATCCGTAAGTGCCGCAATCCAGGGATCTTTGCGTTGCTCCACAGCCATGTTGACCTGCACAGGCGACGAAAACGCAGATTCGATGACTGAAATGCAAGTCATGTCACTTGGTGTGGGCGACCGAGAGAGGGCATTCGCGTCGGTGTGTTTACGGCCAGACCGGTAAATGACGCGTATGTCGAAGTCTTGTAACCGTAGAGCCCATCGCGCAAGGCGGCCAGACAGATCTCTTAAAGTCGATAACCAAGATGGAGCATGGTGATCTGTAATGACGTCGAAGGGGCGCCGTACAGGTTAGGTCAAAAGTTTCGAACGGCCCAGATGATAGCCAGGCACTCCTTTTCGGTGATGGAGTAGTTGGATTCCGCTTTCGTTAGTGTTCGGCTTGCGTGGGCTACTACGTATTCATCATGCCCACTTTTTTGCTGTGCAAGCACAACAACAAGTCCTACGGCGCTGGCGTCGGTGTGGACTTCCGTGGGGGCCGTGGGGTCGAAATGGCGCAGTACGGGAGGCGAAGTGAGCAAGCTCCGCATTGTTTCAAAAGCATCGTCGCAAGCTGTGGCCCAAGTAGAAAGTCGTGTGTCGGCGCAAAGCAGCTGAGCCAAGGGAGCAATGATAGAAGCGAAATTCCGGATAAAACGACGAAAGTAAGAGCAGAGCTCGATAAAGCTCCGAAGTTCCTTTAGGGACGTGGGTTTCGGGAATACGGCGACTGCGCGAAGTTTGGAAGGGTCAGGTAGTATGCCATCTTTCGATACAACTTGTCCAAGTATTGCAAGCTGCTTGGCTCCAAGGCGACATTTCTTCAAGTTGAGCTGGAGGCCTGCCTCGGCAATGCACTGCAGGACTTGTTCGAGACGGTACAGATGTGTGGGAAAATCTGGAGAAAAGACGATGACATCGTCAAGGTAACATAGGCATGTCTTCCACTTTAACCCACGAAGGAGATTGTCCAACAATCGTTCGAATGTAGCAGGGGCGTTGCAAAGCCCAAACGGCATAACGTTGAATTCATATAGGCTGTCTAGGGTCACGAAGGCTGTCTTCCGGCGATCAGCAGGATTCATAGGCACTTCCCAATAGCCTGAGCGTAAATCGAGCGAAGAAAAATACTCTGCGCCTTGGAAACAATCCAGATCATCGTCGATGCGCTGTAGAGGGTAGACGTCTCTGCGAGTTATGTTATTATTAAGACGGCGGTAGTCGACACAAAATCTAATTGAGCCATCTTTTTTTTAACCAGGACTACAGGTGACGCCCAGGGACTATTAGAGGGTGGAACCACTCCACGCTCAAGCATTTCGCTTACTTGATTTTCAATAACACGGCGCTCCGCGGGTGATACACGATAAGGCCTCTGGTGCAGTGGTGCGTG
The DNA here is from genome assembly GCF_050947875.1 of Dermacentor variabilis. Lineage (NCBI taxonomy): Eukaryota > Metazoa > Arthropoda > Arachnida > Ixodida > Ixodidae > Dermacentor > Dermacentor variabilis. The sequence continues at coordinate 15,006,940 of NC_134574.1, read as the reverse complement.
GGTGCCGGTGTCGATCTTGTGACGTACAGTCGATGTGCGGCCTAGTGGGGCTTGTTGACAGTCGAACGTAGATTGGTATTTTCGTAAAAGGCTGAGAAGCTGCGAACGCTGCGTAGGGCTCAGGAGGGCATCTACTGAGCTATGGAAGACGTCTTGCGTAGGCTGGGGACAAGGCAAGCTATAAGTCAACGAGTTCACGTCTGAACAGGTGTTGTCAAGAGGTGCGTCAAAGATGGTCACTGAGTCGGCAGGCTGAAGACGTCCAAGGCACTCGCCACGACGTAAGACGAGGTGCGTTGCCTTAGTGTTGGAAACGAGCAGTTGCGTGCAGCCACCGCTGACAGTTAGGACAGCGAAGGGAAGGGAACACCGTCGGCGAACAAAAATGTCCGATGGGACAAACAGGCAAGTGGTGTCAGTGGCGAAAGTAGAGCAGGCATTCGCAGTCACAGAAGAGTGCGGAGGGATCGTGGTGTCTTTTGTAACGGCCAGTTTGTTGGCAAAATCGTCAAAGTCATGTAAATGTGTATCGGGAAGCGGAGAAAATTCAACTTCGGCGCGAGAACAATCAATGATGGCCTGATGATCGGAAAGGAAGTCCCACCCCAAGATGACGTCGTATGAACAGGATGAGAGGACGACGGACTCGACTGTATAAGTGTATCCTTGAATGACGATGCGGGCGGTACATGTGGCAACAGGGGAAGGGCACTGGGAACTTGCTGTTCGAAGTGACAGCGCAGATAAGGGCGTCATTACTTTTCGAAGCTTGCGGCAAAGTCGGCAAAGTTCTTCCGTAACTACTGAAACGGCGGCGCCTGTGTCGACTGATGCCAGTGTGACGGCTCCTTCTGCATATACTTCGATTACGTTCGTCGGAAGAGAGCAAGGCTTTGTGTGGTTCGACTGGAACGCAGTTCTCGCCTCTTGAACTGCGGTAGCTAGTTTTCCTGCTCCGATGGGACCGGACGCCGCCGCATGGGGGAAAGTGAGCGGCGACGAGGGGATGACGAGCGACGACCACGGGCAGAAGGGATGACGTTGCTCGTAGACGGCAAGTGCGAGTCATGTCGTGGCAAGAAGGACGAAGCTGGCGAAGCGGAGGAGCGGACAGATTGATCATTACTTTGAAGCCATAAGCGACGGCGACAGTGCTGTGCCACGTGACCAGGGATTCCACAGAAGAAGCACATGGGGTGATTGTCGGGTGTACGCCAGGGTCCCGTGCCAGCCGGTGATCTGGTGGTGTACACTGGAGGGATTGGACGCGGCGGTGTAGCAAACGGCGGGGCTGAAAAATTCGATGGAGGTGGCCGTGCTGCAACCCCGACGTAGCCTAGAGGTACAGGCAATGGTGGCGCTACACGAGGGGACTGAATAGCTTTGGACACTTGTTCCTGGAGCATCTGATGCAACGTAGGAGCCAAGGACGGTGTAGGCCCTGGGACGGTGGTGAGTAGGGATAGCTGGCGGGCGACTTCGGAGCGTATAAATTCCTTGATTTCGCCAAACAGATGGTCGTTGTTAGTCACAGCGGCTAAACTTTCAATGGAAGTATCGGGGACCGAAGAACGTCGAGTAAGTAGACGTTGCCTCCTGAGTTCGTCGTGGCTTTGACAAAGTTCAGCGACTTCGACCACGGTCCGCGGGCTTTCCGGGGGAGCATTTGGAATGCATCGTCTTCGATGCTGTTCATTACGTAACGGATCTTGTCAGACTCAGTCATCGATGGATCGACGCGCTTGCAGGGGTCCACAACGTCTTCTATGTACATGGTGAAGTTTTCACCGGATTGCTGGGAACGGCTGCGCAAGCGCTCTTCGGCACGCAGCTTCCGCACCTCAGGGCGACCGAAGACTTGCGTAATGCGCGCCTTGAAATCTGACCAGGTGCTGAGGTGGGATTCGTAGTTGTGGTACCACACGCTAGCGACACCCGTGAGATGGAAGTTCGCGCAACTGAGCTTCGCAGCATCATCCCATTTATTGTGGGCACTCACCCGCTCATATGTCGAGAGCCAATCTTCTACGTCGTATTCCTCGGAACCGCCGAAGATCGGAGGATCGCATTGACGCACTGAGCCAGGACAAATCAGTGTTAGCGATGCCGGAGGTGTTGTTTGGCTGGCGTTGTCAGGCATGATGGCCGGCAGTGTCTGAATACGTAGTTCCAGGGTAGTTGGGGAAGTACTACCCGCACCTCCACCAAATAAGTCATGCGGATTATTGAACAGCCAGGAACGCGACCGTCTTCGCTACAATATATATATATATATATATATATATATATATATATATATATATATATATATATATATATAGTTACGTAGGAAGACGCAGACGAAAAGCTATATGTACAAGTATATTTACAGGGAAATACGCCGCACCTGGCCAAGAGGCAGCAGCCCGCGCTAACCTCCAATCGTCGTCGTCTTCTCACTGCTCGCGTCTTCGTCATTGGAAATACTGTTTCGTAGCACTACCCCCGGTGGCAAAAGCGCCGTCCCGGAGCGACCAAAGGCCGGACTCGCAAGCAGTGTAGTAGGCATTGAGCCTACTGGCGTGCGACATCACTAGATGCCAGAGTAGAGGACGAGGTTGAGCTCACAGGAGCAATTTCATACCTCACGGGCGTCACCTGGCGCAGCACGCGGTAGGGCCCCTGTATCGCGAAAGGAGCTTCTCTGAAAGTCCGACGTGACGAGAGGGCGACCACAGGAGCACGAGCGCACCAGGCGAAACCTGTACGTCACGGTGGCGGGCGTTGTACTGACGCTGCTGAGTGGCTTGCGAGGCCGTTAGTCGAGCACGGGTAAGCTGGCGTGCATGGTCGGCGAGGGCGATGGCGTCGCGCGCATACTCGCTTGTCGATTGAGATCGCAGCAGGAAGAAGTGCCATGTCAAGGAACAAGGTCGGTTCGCGACCGTACAGTCGATGAAATGGAGAAAATCCGGCAGTGTCGTGCCGGGAAGAATTATACGCAAATGTGACGTAAGAAAGGCAATGTCCCAGTCGTGGTGGTCCTTGGAAACGTACTTAGACAGCATATCGGTAAGGGTACTGTTTAACCACTCGGTCTAGGCCATTGGTTTGAGGATGGTGTGAGGTAGTCGGCTTGTGTTAAGTGGAGCAGGAACGCACAATGTCGGCGATAACTTTCCAGAGGAAGTTACGACCACGGTCAGTAAGCAGCTGTCGCGGGGCGCCATGAAGTAAGATAATGTCACGCAACAGAAAGTCCGCGACGTCAGTGGCGCAACTGGTAGCGAGAGCCCGCGTGATGGCGTATCGGGTGGTGTAATCCGTTGCGACGGCTACGCATTTGTTCCCAGAGGATGACGTGGGAAAGGGACCGAGGAGGTTTAATCCAACACGAAAGAACGGTTTCACTGGGACGGTGATCGGCTGGAGATGACCGGCAGGCAGCACCTGAGGTGTTTTCCGCCGCTGGCAATTATCAGAGGCGGCAACATAACGTCGGACGGAGCGAGCGAGACCAGGCCAATAGAAGCTGCGGCGGACGCGGTCGTACGTGCGGGTTACCCCAAGATGTCCTGCAGTGGGTGCGTCTTGCATCTCAAAGAGTGTGTCTGTCGTAGATGTTTCGGCACAACAAGTAGAAGATCAGATCTGTCAGGGAGGAAGTACCTTCGGTACAGAATGCCGCCCTGGAGGACATATCGGCGAACGGATGCGTCGGTAGGTGTAGAGCGCAGACGCTCGATGAGTGCTCGCAGCGATAGGTCTCCGTACTGCTCATCGGCGATATTAGCGAAGGCAGTCACAGAGAAAATGCCGTTGGCGGTACTACTGTCGGCGTCGTCAGGCTCGTCTACCGGGTAACGAGACAGGCAGTCAGCGTCCTTGTGTAGTCGGCCAGATTTGTAGGTGACAGTATACGAATATTCTTGGAGGCGTAAGGCCCAGCGACCAAGTATTCCTGTAGGATCTTTCTGTGAGCACAACCAGCAAAGCGCGTGATGGTATGTGACAATGGAAAAGGGTCGGCCATATAAGTATGGGCGGAACTTCGCAACCGCCCAAACTAGGGCCAGACACTCACGCTCAGTGATGGAATAGTTGCGCTGCGAGGGTGAGAGGAGCCTGCTGGCGTAAGCGATAACACGGTCGTTGCCGCGCTGGCATTGTGCCAGCACTGCGCCAATTCCGTGACCGCTGGCATCAGTACGGACTTCGGTAGGCGCAGAAGGATCGAAATGGGCCAGAACGGGAGGCGTTGTGAGAAGGACGATTAAATGCGAGAATGCAGAGGCCTCGTTATCGCCCCACTGGAAAGGGGCATCTTTCTTCAAAAGCTCGGTTAGCGGTCGTGCTATGGCCGCGAAGTGTTTCACGAAACGGCGGAACTACGAACAAAGGCCGATGAAGCTGCGCACATCCTCGACACACTTTGGAACAGGGAAGTGCATAACAGCATGGATCTTGTCTGGGTCCAGTCGCACTCCGTTCGCGTCAACGAGATGCCCAAGGACGGTAATCTGGCGACGGCCGAATTGGCACTTCGATGCGTCGAGCTGCAGACCGGCTCGACGAAAAACGTCCAGGACTGCCTAGAGGCACTCGAGGTGCGTAGCGAACGTTGGAGAGAATACTATCACGTCGTCCAAGTAGCACAGGCACGTGGACCATTTGAAACCGTGAAGAAGGGAGTCCATCATGCGTTCAAAAGTGACAGGAGCGTTACATATACCGAACGGCATCACATTGAATTGATAAAGACCGTCGGGTGTTACAAAAGCACTCTTCTCATGGTCGAGATTGTCCACAGCAATCTGCCAGTAGCCGGAGCGAAGGTCAATAGAGGAGAAGTAGCGAGCACCGTGGAGGCAGTCAAGGGCGTCATCAATCCGAGATGGGGGATACACGCCCTTTTTGGTAACCCTGTTAAGGTGCCAATAATCCATAGAAGAGCGCCATGAGCCATCCTTCCTTTTTACCAGTACAACAGGTGACGCCCATGGACTACATGACGGTTCAATAATGTTCTTGGCAAGCATTTTGCGAACTACTGCGTGAATAACTTGACGCTCAGCCGGTGACACTCGATACGGGCGGCGATGAATAGGAGGGGCATCGTCATTATTAATGCAATCTTTAACAGCTGTAGTTTGGGCCAAAGGACTAAAGTTAAAGTCAAAAATATCGTGGTAGGAAAACAGAACGCGGTAGAGCTCACGAGCATGCTCGGGCGGCATGTCGGGCGCAATCATTTTCTGTAAGTCGGCGATGGTACAAGTTGCCGACTGCGATGGTAGAGGAGGATCGGCTGAATTGTCTACTGCAATAGATGCTATTGAGTGATCCTCGAATGAGCAATTAATGCGGGGCCAGAGACATCCCGCGTGGCAGCACTTGTGTCGTCAAGCCAAAATTGATCACTGGCAGGCGGACGCAATTCGCCGTAATAGATAAAACGCTATGACGTACTGTGATCGCGTATGTAAGTAGGACGTCTTGCATAGGAGCCGCGACGTAGTGACCGTCGGGCACTGTTGGGGATGACACTAAGTCAACGTAAGTCAGTGCCGAAGATGGCAAGCGAACGAAGTCGACGGAACTGAGGCGACTGGGGTGTGGTTCAGTGGGATCCAGAACAGCAGGTCAAGGCGGAGAGCACTCGCGGAACAATCGATGAGATCAGAATGTGCGGACAGGAAGTCTAAGCCGAGGATTATGTCGTGGGGACAGTGGGCGATGCCTGTGAATAGCACGATAGTGGAGCGATCGGCGAAGGAGACGCGGGCGGCACACATACTAATTACGGGGGCTGTTCCACCATCGGTGACACGGACAACAGGCGTCGTGGCGGGCGTGATTATTTTCTTCAGGCGGTTACGAAGGTCAGCGCTCATTACCGACAAATGCGCCCCAGTGCCTATAAGAGCAGATACAGAAACACTGTCGACTTGCACGTCAAGAAGGTTCAGATCAGTGGGCAACGTCAGAAAGGGATTTGGCGCCGTAGGGAGCAATGCAGCGTCACCTCGAGGCGCTGCATCGTCTAGTTTTCCGGCTGGGAGCGGCGTCCGAAGGGAGTCGGCGAAAAGGAGCGACGGGGCTGGGGAGAGCGAAATTGTTGTCGTTGGGGCGAAGGTGAACGAGAATAGGGGTGGTTCGGCGCAGGAGGATCAGTGGCGGCATTATCGGAGCATGCGACATAGGGACGAGAAGGGCCACCTGAGGGGCGAGAGTAGTCAGTATAAGTATACCGGGTCGGGGAACTCCAGCAACTGTGACAGTGCCGAGAATTGTGCCAGATTCGACGGCAGTGAAAACGAATGCGCTTGTCGTAAGCAGTGTGCCGTTCAGATGGGTTGCGGAAACGTGGTGGGTAATAAGATGCCGGACTGGGCGGAATTCATGAAGCCGGGTGGTTATCAGGGTGATGGGCTGAGCAGATAGTGTGAAGACCCATGTTTCCGAATTCCTGGCGGACAACTGCCTGGATCAGGGAAACCGTGACTGCAGGTGCGTCGGAGGGGCTGGAGTCGAAGGCAGCCGGATAGGCGGCCTCGATCTCACGGCGGGCGATCCTGGTAACATCACCAGTGTTGTTGGGACGAGGAGCGTCGGCACAGGAAGATGTCGTGTCGCTGAAGTGTTGGGCAGACGGGCAAACTGCTGGTCGATACGTCGGCTTTTAGCGAGTTCCAGGCGGCAGCACTCTTTTATAACTGTATCCAGCGTCGCCACGTTGTTGAAAACGACTAAGTTGAAGGCGTCATCGGCAATGCCTTGGAGGATGTGGGAAACCTTGTCTGACTCAATCATGTGTGCGTCAACTTTGCGGCACAGAGCCAAGACGTCCTGAATGTACGTGACATAGGGCTTTGTTGACGTCAGCACACGGCCGGAAAGCGCCTTCTGCTCGGCAACTTGGTGACCGTATGGGTTGCCGAACAAGTCTCGGAGCTTTTCCCTAAGCGAATCCGAACTGGTGAGCTCATGTTCGTGCGTCCGAAACCAAACTCGAGGTGTGCCACCGAGGTAAAAGACTATATAGGCGAGCATGATAGTAGGGTCCCACCGGTTATTGCGGCTGACGTGTTCATACAGGCTGATCCAGTCCTCGACGTCTTCCCCATCTTTGCCCGAGAACACGCCAGGATCACGGGGAGCGGGGAGAGTGATGTAGGTCGTCGAAGTGGCAGCAGGTGTCGGAGCCAGCGGAGTCGAGTTGTCGTCGCCGGCAGCCTTGAAGGAAGGCTCGACGTACGTTCCACTGCGAAGCTCAGGGAACGTCCACCTCCACCAGATATGTTACGTAGGAGGACGCAGACGAAAAGCTATATACAAGTATATTTACAGGGAAATACGCCGCACTTGGCGAAGAGGCAACAGCCCGCGCTAGCCTCCTATCGTCGTCTTCTCACTGCTCGCCTCTTCGTCATTGGAAATACTGCTCCATATATATATATATATATATATATATATATATATATATATATATATATATATATATATATATATATATATATATATATATTACACGAAGTGATGCTGCAAGGAAACAGGAAACGATGCATAAAAGCGGGTGCTCGCACGGCGCAATTTATTCCTCGTTACTGCGAACTGCGATCGCAAAATGCAGTGAAAGGGCGATTACTCGTTCTTACTGCTGACTTCTTTGTCACCGTCGGTGAGGACGGTTTCTTTAGTTATTCGGCAGGCAGCACTTCAGAAATATCTTTAATAGAATCGAATACGACTAAGCTTTTCACGCAGTGTGCGGCGAACCACCAGGTGACTTCGAAGGCCGCTCGCCCCTGCACATTGCCGCCGCTCGTCTTGCACAAGGTTTCGATTAATACGCCGTAACCACACTGATGCGGCACTAAGAGCGTTTTAAATCGGGAGAATAAAGGTGGCGCGATATGCACAGTGGCAACTCCTAGCGCGCGCGCTCTTGCGCACGGTGAAAAAAAGAAAACTAGAACACGTTCTGTTCATGTCACGAACCCAAATACAATGCGAGGCGCTTTCCGAGGCTGGAAATTTTTGGGAGAAAACTCACGCTATATTCGTGCAAATATATTAAGTGCATATCTCTCATGTGTCCTCTCTTCCGTGGCTCACGTGCTCTGATGCTGCACAACCTCCGGTGGCACTGGTAGCAGCACGTAAAGAACGCCCCCTTTTATAGTATTATTTCATTATCTTGTTTTTGTATAAGGCAACCACCAAGAATGGTCAACTTACGCCAGCATCCAGGCACTCCAGCTACGTGTGTCTCTGTGTGTGGTAGTACCCATTCACTACATTATGTCATTAACTACAAATGCTCATTTAGACGTAAATCTCCGTCTATGCATTATGGTATACGTTTTTAACAAGTAGACGTCATTTCGGGCGTTCGGTTGTCTCGATCTGACACGTACCAACTCGCTAAGTACGAGCTACGACGCGCGCGCATTCGCGTTGTAGCTCATATTGAGTGCGATTGTACATCGTAGCCCCATGTACGAACAAGAAAACATATATGTTTTAACGCGGAAAGCGAAAGTTCGATCACATTAAACGACCTCTTTTTTCGTATATCTGCCAGAAGGAGTACAGAATACCTACGGGACGTCTTTCATACATAAAATACCCACAATGAGGCTTCCGAGGGATGCGAATTCGTGTGCTTAGGTGCAAAACATGCATGAGTCGGATATTCTAATAACACGAAGCTTTCACGGGAGCTACAATAGGTCACATGGGCGCCTGCATGCAACGCACAGTCTGCCATTTCGGAAGTGGTGTCGTTGTCCAGAAGGCCCTTATCGTCTTGCGCAAGAGCGATATATGAAAGCGCTATACGTGAAAACATCTAAAGTCTACAGCAGCTTTGACGGACAAGGAAAAATAAACGTATATAATATTGCCTATTGTAAGCCGTTCCATGGTTTCAGCGAGAAATTTATAACTATATTAGGTAAAGATGTATAGATAAGACTATACTGATTAAAAAAAAGGCATTCCAATTAGTCTGTACATTTGTTGCGACGCACTAAAGCGCATGGATCCATGAAATTTTTCTGCATGCAAGTGCTTTAGTGGTCGTGAGGCTTATAGCGCGTGAAAAAGACAAGGACGAAAGGGAGACGTGGCGCACACAGGCGCGTGATGCACACTAGCGCCTGTGTGCGTCACGTCTCCCTTTCGTCCTTGTCTTTGTCACGCGCTATAAGCCTCACGATGTCTTACCAACAAGCCCAAATCACTGCTTCACAGCTTTAGTTGTGCTGCCTTGGGCTTGTTTATGAATTTCCCATCTTGGGCTCAGGTACATCGCACCGTTTATTCAAAATTTATTGACGACAGGCACCGCTGGCTTGGCCGCAAGCGCAGTGTACAACTCCACTAGATGTCACCTGGCCAGCTGCAGAGACTAGTCGAAATCATGGAGGGAAAAGAAAGACGGTCGAAATGTTTCCCGTGCTTCTCCGCCAGTCTTAGCTCGTTGCGCACGTTTCGTCTTTTTTTCTTTTTTTCCCTCCTAGCTCCATACTGCGGTTATCCGGCCAGGCTACTCGGCCTTGGGCTTCTCTCCTCATGCTCGCATTTTTCCCTGCCTCTGGACTATTTTCCTTTACTTCCTTTCTTTTTTTCCTTCAGCCCGAGTCGCCAAAGGTTGTATCAGCTTGTCGTTGGAAGTAGGCATGCGCGTTTACATTGCTTGTTCGTTCGCGCTCAAATTTCGCAATGAGGTCGCAGTCTTTCTTTTTGCGTTTTTGAACAGAGTGTTTAATTAGTATTTCCGCTTGCCATGGTTCATGCGAAAAAGACACCTCCTACTTAGTTGAACCGAACCAGCTGCGAACGAACCAGTTTAACAGCAATTCCGAGTGTTTTGCCAATGCGGACAAACAAAAAATGCCGCCTTTTAGCGAAACGTGAGTTGAAACCAAGCAGCAGTACGAGCAAACTCATTAAAAAATAATTTTAAAAGGTCCTGAGTTGCACTCTGGGGCTTCTGCAGTGTGTATCAGCTGTGGCAGCATGTAAAATGCTTGTTATTATCGCAGTTGTGTATTCAGTGCAATATATTTTATGCTGTCTAACAACAAAAAATATGTATGGGCAGATTGCTGAGCTAAATTGCTATAGGTAAAAGCCTATCTATGACTGCCTCTGTTGCTGTTGTCTGAACTGTCCTGCCAACGGACGCCGCCGTGGCCGCGAGCATGGGATGGAATCGCAGCCGCTGCAAGGCTTGTCGCCGATGTGCGCGCACCCCACGCGCTCACTCGCACAACGCTACTGGCATGAGGGCCTCCTCTGCTTGCTCCGCTCGCCGGTGATCACCGCTTTCCTGCGTCCACCACGGACTGTGTGCACGAACACTCATGAGCCACTAAAGGCTTACGCCTTAAAAAAATACGTGGAGCCAAAGTTCAGTCGCCAACTAACGCCGGCCCGATGCATTGCCGGCTTGTCGCACCGGCGAGCGTTTGGCGCGCTCGGCGTCAAGTCGTGCCCTGACGGAGGCCCAGCCCGTGCTGCCGGCCGCGTGCCGATGTAGCTGGAAGGAGACGCCAGGCTTTCGGAAGTCGGGGGGCCAGTGAAGCCGGCTTCCGACTATTTCTCAACAATCGGCCATGCATCGGCAGTCGGCTAGGGTTGCGTGGGTTCTGTACCGTGCAAGACACTCAACCATGAAGCACCCGCAAAGATCAGGCGATATGCAAAAAATGCTGCGCTTTAAACATTCCCCCACAGAGTGCCTCGATATCGCAACCAGCCGATCCGCGCACAGCGAAGCGTCCGCATGGCTGCGTTTGCCACGTGTCTGTGCTATGTGAGCGTGTGGCTGGTAGTAACAACCGAGTAATCGAAAGACTGCTTCCGAATGCATAAAGCAATTTCAGTTCGCGGTACTTTTATGTGCTGCTTTGAATGGATGTGTGCGCTACTGCGGTCCCCGCAGATTTTTTCTTGCCCAGTGCACGTGGCGCGTACTTGCACAGCAGCGCTCGGCGTGCTTTGACTAAAGCAATGTCATTTAAATTTTGCTCGCCGCTAGCTGCTGCAGTTATACAGTACTTTGGTTATAAAGTGCAGTAAGCGTAGTTAAATTTTATTGGGATCTGAGGTCTTATTTTGTTAAATCGAGAACTTCCTTAGATTGAAACCACTTAATTATATCATAAACGAGAAGAAAGGGTGTTAACCGAGGGGCCCGATTTTTTATTAGTCATAAGAAGCCAACAAACATGACACCATGGACAACATAGGGGAAATTACTTGTGCTTAATAAATGAAATAAGGAAACGATAAATTAATGGAAATGAAAGTGGATGAAAAAAACTTGCCGCAGGTGGGGAACGATCCCACAACCTTCGCGTGCGCTGCTCTACCAATTGAGCTACCGCGGCGCCGTTTCCCCATACACTTTCTTGGGTATTTATGTTTGCTAGTTGGAACCTGCCAGCGCCACCACTCACAGATCTTGGCGGCGGATGTGGAACATCCTCTCTGCCGCAGGCGTCACGAGAACGTGATCTTCTTCGGTGAAGGCAACCGGTCAATAAACCCACACATGCTACCTGAAGGTATGAACGTTGCCGGATACAGGACCCTCGTTATGTAATAAACTAGAAGAAAGGGTGTTGACCGAGGGGCCCGATTTTTTATTGGCTATATCATAAGAAGCCAACAAACACTGACACCACCAAGGACAACATAGGGTAAATTACTTGTGCTTAATAAATGAAATAAAGAAACGATAAGTTAATGGAAATGGAAGTGGAAGAAAAAACAACTTGCCGCAGGTGGGCAACGATCCCACAATCTTCGCATTTTGCGTGCGACGCTCTACCAATTGAGCTACCGCGGCGACGTTTCCCCATCCATTTTCTTGGGTATGCGAAGGTTGTGGGATTGTTCGCAACCTGCGGCAAGTTGTTTTTTCATCCACTTTCATTTCCATTAATTGATTGTTTCTTTATTTCACTTATTAAGCACAATTAATTTCCCCTATGTGGTCCTCGGTGTGAGTGTTTGTTGCCTTCTTATGATTTGATTAGATCATGCAACATGCCATAAAATTTATGCAAGAGCCAAAAATTTCATTTTTGCCTTCGGTCACACTTATTGTAGCAGTTGCATTCACGGGAGAAACGATTAAACATTCTTAAAAGCTATGCATCAGTGCTACTAAAATCATCACAACTCAATTATACTTGCTATACCCACATTCTTCTTTTTAATTATGGTAAATCAGGCAGGATGTTACTTGTTTCTAGGTTTTCAGTGCTTATGAATCTGACAGCTAGAGTATCGAATGGCTTGTAGTATGTACTATCCTTACTTCGTGTAGCTGTCTACTAATTTGCTATCTCAATCGATCGTTCTTGTTTCTGGCGAAACTGCGACTTTTTTTTCAGCTGAGTATACCACACTGTGGTAACCTTGAATCGCAACAATCGCGTACTGAACACGTTAGAATCGTGCAATGCAACCGCTACTATTCGAAGCTGCCGCTGCGAAAAACAGCGATCCGCACATGCGAGAAGGAGAGCGGCGCGGCGCACTAGTTCGAGCCTACGTTCCTCCTCGCCAATCCTCGCGGAGTCCATTCGCATCCGTGTTGTCATTTTTTGACAGAGTAATGCACCTGCAGAGACGTTACATCCGCCAGAAATGCTGGAGCGAGGCGAAATGTTCACTAGATCTTCGAGCACACTCAAGGCGCGGTGACTAGGAAGGCTCTCCGGTGGTATCGCTTGATCGTCCGACAGCGTTATTGACTTCGACTTCAAGTCGATGATTGCGCCATATTGGTTCAGGAAGTCCATGCCGAGAATGACGTCTCGTGAACACTGTTGGAGGATAACGAAGGTGGCAGGGTAAGTCCGGAGTAGCAATACTGTGAAAGACAAAACTAACTTTTATTGGCCGAACCTGTGCCCACAAAACAGGCTACACTTATAGCACAACGATAGCGGCGAACACGGTCGGCGATTGTCGAAAATCTGATCAGCGGGTCAAGCGCGTCGGCTTTTATAGAGCAGTCGTCGAATGTTCCAGAGCAATCGCTGGGACCCGCATGCCTTCCACAAAGTTCTACGCCATTCGCGTCGCGCAAACATGCAATCAGATACAACAAGGTTCGGCGACAACAGACGGCGGATAGAAGCATCGATAACATTCCAGAAACTTCCGACACATGCAGGCGCGTCCTGCGCTGTGCGATAACATTTGTTAAGTTAGGTTAACCACACGAAATAATCAAGGCATTCCACATTTCCACATCAAAAGATTAGGAAACACTTGCGTTAGCCATGCATCTTTGTCTCTGTTAGGATGCGAATTTCAGTACCTTCACAATACGTGTACTAATCTGAAGTAATCATTTTTTTTTGTGTTTCGTTCTTTACTGCCATACCTCCTGATATGTTTAACTGATGTTTTTTTACCCTGTCACGTTCTTACGCTGCGGTTTTTGCAATCACCTATATATATATATATATATATATATATATATATATATATATATATATATATATATATATATATATATAATGTTCTTCGTTTTAATAAAAATTTAGGTGACAGTTAGCGCTCGTTCTGTCTGCTCCTTTCTGTGTCCGTGTTCAGTTCGCGCTACAAACCAAGATCATGTCTTCTTATACTCCCTGACCGGGACGCATTCATTATTATATTTTATGTAACGGGGGAGTCATTCTAGCTCAACCCCGCGACCCAGGAACCTTTTCTGGCGCCGACGACACTGATGTTGAAGACTGGCTTCAACTATATATGAGCGGGTGAGTGCCAGCAACCATCATTCTCGCTAATGCGATATTTGACCCACGAGGAGGAACTTACCAGCTGGGACATTTGTAAACAGAAGCTCAAAGATTTGTTTGGCAAGCCTGGTGGACGTCAGCGCGCCGCCCAAAAAGACCTCGCTTCGCGGGTCGAGACGTGCACTGAATCATACCTCATGTACATCCAGGACGTGCTCGCTCTGTGCCGCAAAGTGGATCCGAAGATGTCCGAACCTGATAACATGTCATTAAGGGCATAGCAGGTGATGCCTTCCATCTCCTTGTGATCAAGAATTCTTCCACTGTGCAAGCCATTATTACCGAATGCCGGCGGTTTGAAGAAGCCAACAGTCGCCGCATTGCCCAGCCATTTCCCCGCCTTCCCAACACGGCTGCTACGTCCACCTGCGAAGACCTCCGCAGTCCGCCCACGCCCAATCGCTCTGATCCTACATATCGTCCGACGTGAAATAGAAGCCTCATCTCCTGTCACGACCCCAACCCATGGCCCCGACAATTGCCAGGCGACCGTCTCATTGATCCAGTCCGTCGTACGCCAAGAATTGGCCAACGTTGGCTTGACCAACGTCTGCTGAATTAATCGGCCTGACTACACTCCGTCCAGCACGGTCGTACGCACCCGCAGCCTGAATGCCCCAACGCGGTATCGCAACCCGGCCAAATGGCGTATTCCAGACGACAGGCCTAATGCTTCACTTGTGGCCAAATCGGCCATATTTCACGTCACTGCCGGTCTTCGTGGAATTTGACCCCCTTGCCCTACCACCCATCCCACGGCCCTCATGCTGCTGCTCGGTTGCCCCCGCAAACGGAGCCAGTAAATTCTGGTGACACTTCTCTTCCTAACCGCTCTAGCCGCTCTCCTTCGCCACGTCGCCGGTTCTCCCGATCGCCTCCACCTCGCCGATCACCGTCTTATAGCTCCTTCCGGCGCACCCTTCCGGAAAACTAACGGGTGCAGCACTTGGAGGTGATGCTGCCAAACCTACCCGACGCAAAAATCCTATTCCGACCTTGCCCACACATCGGAGCCTCGTTAAAGTGAACGTGAATGGTGTACCTGTTACGGCACTGATTGACACTGGCGCGCACGTATCTGTAATGAATGCTCAGCTTCGGAATCGTCTCAAGAAGGTCCTCACTCCTGCTCCGTTGCAGGTGGTCCAAGTCGCCGACGGTGGAACACCAGCCGTTATTGGCATGTTTCCGGCTAGCGTGAATGTCGCCGCACGTCATACTTCTGTTTTATATTATGTTCTACAGCACTGGGCCCTCACGACCTCATCATATGGGCCTTGACTTTCTGTCTACTTATTCCGCTTTGATAGACTGTTCGGCTGGTGTTGTGCAGCTCGCTCTACCTGCCGCTATAGACCCTCCCGATAGTGCTCCGATACGGCTATGTTCCACAGAGCATATTCGCCTCCCTCACCGTGCCGTTACCTACATAGGTGTCTCCCCCGTTCCACCTGTACCAGACGGTGACTACATCGTATCCCCTAATCCGGATGTCCTGCTCTTGCATAACGTCGCTTTTCAACACACCGTCACTGCCATTTCGGACAACACGTCCTGCCTTCCGCTTGTGAACTTTGGACTCTGTACACAAGTACTCCCGCGCAGAATATCCCTGGCGCAACTAACGCCATCAGAGCCTACCACATTTCAGCTTTAACTTGTGACAGCTCCTCGTGTTCAACACTTGCTTCGCCGCCTGTCCCTTCAGACTTGAATGCCTTAACAAAAATGATTGCTCCCGATCTTCCGCCCCAGCGTGCTCAAGAAGTACGTTGCCTCCTTGCCTCATACTGGGACATACTCGACCTTGGAGAGCGCCCTCTAGGACAAACATCTCTCGTAAAACATCGAATAAACACCGGTGATGCGAGCCCGATCCATCGGCGACCCTACCGCGTCTCGCCTACTGAGCGACATGTCATCCAACATGACGTTAACAAGATGCTTTCTCGAGACATCATCGAACCTTCTTGCAGCCCATGGGCATCGCCTGTTGTACTAGTTAAAAAGAAGGACAGCAGTTGACGATTTTGCGTCGATTATCGACACCTCAACAAGGTAACAAAGAAAGACGTCTATCCGCTACCACGCATTGACGATGCCCTAGATTGCCTGCATGGAGCACAATATTTTTCGTCCATCGACCTTCGCTCCGGCTACTGGCAAATTGCCGTCGATGACATGGACAGCGAGAAGACAGCTTTTATTACTCCCGATGGCCTGTATCAGTTCAAAGTATGCCCCGGCCACATTTGAACGAATGATGGACGCCCTCATACACGGTTTCAAGTGGTCCATCTGCCTCTGTTACCTGGACGACGTGATCGTTTTTCCGCCGACTTTTGCGACACACCTCGAACGCCTATCGACGATCCTATCTGTTTTCCGTCAGGCGGGGCTACAACTAAATTCGTCCAAGTGTCACTTCGGTCATCGCGTCGATTCTTCTGGTTTACGCCCTGATCGCGATAAAATACGGGCAGGGAAAGATTTTCCCGTGCCAACATGTGCGAAAGATGTTCGCAGCTTCTTGGGCCTTTGCTCCTACTTCCGTCGGCTCGTCCGAAATTTTGCGAACGTTGCGCGCCCTCTCAATCAGCTCCTCAAGAAAGATGCTGCATTCATTTGGGGCCCTGAGCAAGCTGGTGCTTTCACCGAGCTGATTGGGCTGCTTACGTCCCCGCCCATTCTCGCTCACTTTGATGCGTCAGCTCCAACAGAAGTCCGTACCGATGCCAGTGGCCACGGTATTGGAGCTATCTTGGCACAGAAACAACAAGGGCGACAACGTGTTATTGCCTACGCCACCTGCCTTCTTTCCTCTGCGGAGAGCAATTATTCTATCACCGAACGCGAGTGTCTGGCTCTCGTTTGAGCAGTGGGTAAATTCCACCCCTATTTGTACGACCGCCAATTCACAGTCATCACTGATCACCACGCTCTCAGTTGGCTTTCGTCCCTCAAAGATCCTTCAGGCGTTCGTCGGCGCTTCTTTTGGCCTGGTCTATACTGTGATGTTTGCCGTTATGTCGCTGCGTGTCACCTTTGTCAACGACGCAAACAGCGGACCACACTCCCTGCTAGTCGCCTTCAACCACTTGACGTACCATCAGAACCATTCTTCCGTGTAGGTGTTGATCTTTTAGGCCCTTTCCCTACGTCTGCTTCGGGAAACAAGTGGATTGCTGTAGCAACAGACTATGCCACCCGATATGCAATCACACGGGCTCTTCCGACAAGCTGTGCAACCGATGTCGCAGACTTCCTCCTAGAGAACGTCATCCTTCACCACGGCGCCCCTCGACAGCTCCTCACCGACCGAGGCCGTTACTTTCTTTCTAAAGTTGTCAATGACATTCTACACTCGTGCGCGACTAAAAACAAAGTTGCTACTGCTTACCATCCACAAACGAATGGTCTAACCGAGCGCCTTAACCGCACCCTTACTGACATGCTGTCCATGTATGTCTCCGATGACCATCGCGACTGGGACGTTGCGTTGCCGTTCGTTACTTTCGCCTATAATTCGTCTCGCCATGACACCGCAGGCTTCTCTCCATTCTTCCTCTTGTTTGGCCGCGATCTTACGCTACCTTTCGACACCGTTCTGCCTGCTAGTCTGAAGTCCACATCCGAGTACGCTCTTGAAGCCATACTCAAAGCACAATAAGCACGCCATATTTCCCGACGTCGACTTGTGGAGTCGCAGGACAATCAGCGGCGCTTATATGACACCCGCCATCGTGACGTTCATTACACGCCGGGCGCGCTGGTTCTCCTTTGGTCGCCGTCGAGACGCGTTGGCCTCTCGGAAAGGTTACTTTCACGCTACTCCGACCCTTACCGTGTCTTGCGTCAAGTAACTGACGTCACGTACGAAATCGCCCCTCTTGAGCCAACCGTGGCTCAGCAACGCTCCGACGTGGTCCACGTCGCGCGTCTTAAGTTGCATCATTCGCCCGCCTCCTAAGCAGCACCGAGCCAGTGCTTCAGCCGGCGAGGGTCATGTGACACGCTGACGAAGAAGATGATGTAATCCTGGTCGGAAGACGACGACGCTCTGGACTTCGCGCGCTGTCTACCATGTTGTCAGCTGCTACAGTTATTGTAAATATCTTGTAGATATACGTCTGACTGTTTTTAACCCCGTAACAATATTACAACGATTAAATGTTTTCTAAAATTATGCATTCTTGTGCACGTACAAGGCATTACACTTTCGCGTGATGGAGTTGGGGTATTCGCCAAAGGATGCTTACGCATTAAACGAAGCCAGTCATTAAAACGACTTCATGCCCATAAATGTACTGTAACTAAATTGCCTCATAGTAAGTAAAAGAGGCATATAAGATAAACAAATATTTGTTGAGCACTTTGTGATCGGAAAACCAATTGTGCACTCGAGTGCCGCGCGTGTTTCGCAGCTGCCTATACGACACTCTTTTGCCCCCGGCAATATGGCCGCAGGTGGCTTCACTCGCTCCCATAAGCGGCCGCAGCTGAGGTAGCTGGATGGATGGAAGGCAGGAGCTTCCCCTTTGAAACGGGGGGATGGCAGTGTCCACCATGCTCAGCTTTTTATTTTTGTTTAACTGTGTTGTAAGTTATTAAAATTCACCATTTTCTTTAAATACGTCTTTCTACACTTTTAGCCTTATGTCACTTGTCTGCTTTTGAGCCGCCAAACATGCAATCGCTTTTTGCTAATTTCCACCGCATATTTATTTACACGACTATTGTTATCTCTGAACCCTAGGGTCTCGGGAAGCGTGACTGTGCCCGGATCGACATCGGGATGGATACCATCGCATTTTAGTATGAGGTGTTCTATAGTTTCTACAGATTTACCACACACAGTACATGTGTCTTCTTCTTCGTTAAATTTCTTTTTATAGCTCCGCGTTCTAAGACATCCTGGCCTAGCTTCAAAGAGTAGGGCACTGCCTCTTGAGTTATCATAAAACGCTTCCTTCCTGACCTGCTGTTTCCAGTCCCGATATAGTTCAACACTATGCTTTTGTTCCATTCAATTTATCCAAGTTTTACCTTCCACGTCTTTAAGCTGTATTTTTAATGCTCTGTCTTTCTCCGTCCTCGTGTCTGGCATTCTTACTGGTTAGCTTCCTAGTTCTTTTCCGCCATAGTGAGTCAACGCTCTTTCTGTATAGGTATTTAAATACCTTAGCTGCCCACCTGTTATGGTCCAATTTCCTGAGGCGTATTTCTTATAGGATTTTACTGTCGGCGACATCTGCCGCGCGCCCCACCGAGGAAGTTCCTGTAGCAGACGGCGCCCAAGCTAAACCGCGACGCCGCGGCATTCGTGAGGTGAAAGAAATATCGGCACACGCGCGGAAATAGAACGCTACTGGTGCCTCACTGTAGCGAAAAATGAAAGAAGGGCCCGAACTGCTAAATCTAGTCCTTTAAATTCAAGTGAGCGCTGAAAGAAAAACGCTCAAGAGAGCGGAATGAGGATTTGATCGCTTCGATTCCGCATGTTTACCTTTCGTTCGTTCGGGCTCAATCACCGCGCGAGCTTTGGTGATTGCTTGCGCTTAATCCCATTTGCCCTGTGAATTTCCTTGCTTCTAAGTGTGCTGCGTACACAGCGGTTACTTTGAATGAATAATTCGTGTAAGAAAGAAGGCTGACAATCCCTTGTACCGATAAACTTTCGACATAACGTCGCTGAAATGTGCGACCCTCACGGCAGCTAAACAACATCTTATGTAAGTGTGGAAGCGAGTGCGCCAACAGTCTTCGTACCGCAAGAGTCGTCGTGTAGCGATTACACGACGACTGTTGTGTTGTGTGGTTCAGTGCTGCGAGCCAGTGCAACGGTCGTGACATTCTGAAGCGGTGGTATGGATCGTGTCAGCGAGTCTCCTCGATCGTGTTCGGGCTGCCAGTGCGATCTAATCTCGCGGCACACCAACATCGAGCGTAGTGCGTGTGCGTGTGTGAATACGGTTGACTGTTCTCGTGAACCGTGCGACGTCGCCACGTAAACTTGATTAATGACGCGCATTGTTGTGTTGATGCCTTTTCGCCTCCGTGCACCGCTAAAGCCCCGTAAGAATTAGAGGACCCTTATACGAAACGCACGCGGATTGGCCTAGCTATTACTGCACTGTGTTTTGCTGGCGATCCGTGTATCGCTTCTGCGTTTTTCTTATGTTAATTTACAGTTGTGTGTTTTTCATCAGTAAAATGGAATCGCAGATTACTGAAACATCTTCGAGTGTAAGGGAAACTTGGAAGGAACGAGCTCGCAGGTGCATGTAATGTACTTCGATATACTGTATTCTACTTTATTATTTGATGGCCAGTAGCAGTGGCTATGCAGTATTTGTTTTTAAAAGCAGAGTAATGCAGGCACTTAGAAATATATTTATTCACATATGCAATGCACAAAATACAATTAGGATATGCAGAGTTGGAAATGGCCTGTAAAGCGCAGTTAACTACGCGCGCACAAACACAGGAAAGTGTAAAAGTTGAATTCCCTGCTAAAATTTGTGATTTCTTATCGCACGTAACGCAATGCGGATATTCGTCAGCGCGTTAATGCGCTTCTGCCCCACTATTTACTTGCGTGCTAGGTCATACTGCACTTGCAAGTCAACGGGCTCATAATGCACTAAAATCAGTAATCTTCACAAACTTCGGCCGTCAACATTCATGTGCGCTAATGAAATACTATCGCAGTTCTGCACACATACACGTGTATACTTTCTCTCGCACCTTCGTGTCGCTCTATGTTACTTTCCTCGCATAGTCGTGCAGTAAGCGATGGTTCAGTCTTTCCGTCCATTTCTGTGCAACTATACTTTTCTTCTGATTAGGTTCTGGCTGCCGCGCGGGATGCAAGATAATTTCTTGCCATCCTTCGTCCGGTTTCGGTACCCAACCGCACAGCAACGAGGCATTTCGTCCCGGAACGAAATTATCGCAGCAATGTGCACAGCACAACAGGCGAAACGCGCGCACTTCGCCCGGCGCGCAGGAACTATCATGGTGGCAAAGGGGCGGAGCAAGGTCGCATGTCACCGATCAGCCTATCGCTGGCGTGGTCGGCTGGATCAAAGCCTTTTTCTACATTTTAATTATTGAGGGACTTGAGCCGCAGCGGCTGCTACTCCAGAAGTTTTAGTATATAACCTCCTTGTTTGAAACATACCCGATACGAAAAAGTGGTGGTAATGTCCCTAATTAATAAACATAATGAACGTGTCCGATGGCAGGATTCAAACGAAGGGCCCCTAGCACAACAGCTCGTTTTGTAGATAGTCAATTTACGTTTACTTCATACTGCCACTCCACCTACGGGTATTACATTTCGTGTAATATTCTAATACGTTGCCATCGCATTCGTTGCTTCGCCCTTATGGCGATATTGATATTTTTTTACTGCGAAAACTGCCGGTGCACAAAAGTTTAGGGCTTGGTCGTGGAGGTGCAGTGCCAAAGCACAAATCTTAATGTTCATTTACAAAGTGACAAAAATATTCTGCTGCAAGCATATGAGGCAAGCTAGGTTTACTTACTCGTTAGCTATGTTATTGTTAAGTCGGCTGTTATGCAGCAAAATACAGAAAAATAAGAATTTCTATTAAATAACTCTCATCAAGAAAAATAAAGAGAAACTTCGCCAGACCTGGCCCTTTCGTAAACGTGCGCCTGCTGGCGTGCGGCTCGTGCCACCCGCGGCCAGTCTACCGGCTCTTCCCGTACGATTATGCAGTTGCCGTGGCCATTGTGTATGCAGCATTGGTAAATGAAAATGAATACAATTGGCATGTGTGCAACAAAGCAGAACAGTGTAACAGTGATGCACTGGTCTTCCAGAACGCGAAATGGTTGAAGGCTTTTTTTTTTATGAAATATTCTACCGAGATAGCTGCATCAGAAAGCCATGCATCTATTTTATTTAGTGACGCTGAGATCGAGTATCTCAAAGGGTTCATGCAGTTCATTGCTTTTTTCCATGTTTATGATGGCGACGTATTAGTTTCATCAGCTCTTAAATAGATTTGATGGCGCCTTTCTTTTTCACTATTGCTGAGTTTTGGTTCTGGCACTTAAAGTGTATGCGCACGCAAAAGTAATCTTGAAGGGTCCCTCCTAAAGCACCTAGGACATTTTTAAACATTTCAGGTAAACGCGCATCGAGTCCAGAATGCCGTCACGATCAACGGTGCGAAACGCGCCGCGGGCGCGCCACAAAATAATCTCGGGGCCTTTCCGGTATCCCCAGCGCTCGTCGTGACGTCACCAGGGTGCATCTGGTGATGTCACCAGGAGCCAGACGCCATGGATTGGTCGAACCCACGACTTCCGATTTGTCTGTTAGCTACATCGCTCCCTGCTATCCCTCGTCGTGTTGCTGGCTTGTGCGTGTTCACGTTCCAACATATTCGTGCCTAAGCGGTCTGATTATCTGCGTGCGCAGAGTCCCATGGCGATGACTAGAACGTATGAGATGGTTCATTCATATGATAGAGCAGGCTACAATGTACAGTATTTATCGCTGTCAGAATTTAAAACTCTATTGCTTTCACCTCTTTAGGGCGCGTTTGTGAATGATTAATAATGTATGTTATGTTCTTTTTTTTGTCCATGTTACCAAGTGTATATCATTTAATTATTTCAATGCCGCAGTGTGTTTTGCATTGATATTGTGGAAATATTTCACTGTTTTTTTTTTCATATATTGCGTACCTGCATTGCTTTATGGCCACTATATAAATGTAATTTATATGGCGCTTGATGTGTTACCCCATGCAGCCATATTGTACCTAAGGGGGTGAGGTTACGTTAAGCCGCGTCTGTGTCCATTTGCCGCTCCTCTGTACGTGTGTGTGTAAATGGAAATCAAATCGAAAGCACCGACTGGAGAGCATGGCCCTGCGCAATGCCTGGCGCGCCCAACAGCGGCATCGCCTCGCAGCAGTGTGGGCCGGCACGGCAGCAACAGCGGGTAGCCGAGGAGCGAGGAGTCGCGGGCAAGTGGGCAGAAGAACTTCACTTTGGCCTAGTTGGTATTTACTGCATATCATATTGACCGCAAATAAAGACGGGGACAGAGGGTTATGTGTTCTCTCCCTCTGACCCCGTCTTTATTTGCGGTCAATATGATATGCTGAAAGTGGGCAGTATTCTGAAAAGTGCGTTGGCGGGGACTATGCCATGTGACATTTGAAGGAGCACTCGGCGAGGAGGAGAGACTAGCCGACGAACGGAGCGCAGCGAAGGAAAGAGCGAAACGAGCGAGGGCCGCGTTTCCATCATCAAACGCTCATAACTCCGTCATTACGGCACCGTTTCGAAAAACAAATTATCGTGGTTACGTGTTCGCTGCAGACTCGTGAACACCGCAACTCATGCAACACCACAACTAAGTTTCGACCTCTGGGTGGCTTAGGGGCCTTTTAAAGCCCGGGTGAAATGGTTGCATGTTAAGGTGGATAAGATTCTCTGGAAATCTGGCGTGGCAGATTTGGTGCGGAAATCCGATATGGCACTGAGCACACAAAAGCTGTGGTTGGCTGCAATAAAATTTCATTTGCAAGTCGGTGCTCGTCTGGTGTCTTCTTTGTCCGTGTCTTTTTAGCGCAGCTGCTGTAGGCGCCCGCTCCGGCGGCGAGCGTCGTCCGTCGTAACCGAGCGAAGGATGAAAGTGAACGCGCAGAGCGCAGGAGGAGGAGGAGGGTGCACCCGATCGGAGGAAGCAGTCGCGAAAGTGGACGTAGTGCTGCGCAAGACGGGCTTTGCGGCGACGATGGCTACGAGATGGCGCCAAAGCAGCTCGCGCCGTCTGTGTGAAAATGGGCGGACGTCTGTCTGCCGTGGCTGCTGTGAATCGCGTCACCTGCGCGCCGCCTCTCGCAATCTCCTGATTGGCGAGGCGGTCGCGCCACACATCGCTCCATTTGCAACGTGCGGCACGAGGCAGACTGTCCATTTTGGAATGCATCATGTAACCGCTCAAACAACAAAAGACAAAGAAGGAAACACACAGAACAGGCGCGGAATTTTTTTTTTTTTTTGAAGGCACCGGGACCACAGCAGTCCTGTGTGTTTCCTTCTTTGTCCTTTGTTGTTTGCGCGGTTACATGATGCATTCCATTATCGACCACCAACTAGCCCGCCTATCCCTGGTAAATATACACTGTCCGTGGCAGCCAATATATCGCTAAATGAAAAGACGTATACAGCTGCGCTCAAGTTTCGCCTTAGGGAGTATCGTTATTGTCGGTGAATTTTTTTGCTGCGTTCTCGCCAATTACTTCACTGATCCGCTCCATATCACCACCTCGTCGAACAAGGACACATCACGTTACAGTGGATTCCAAGCTACTGTCGCATAATGGGCAATGAACATGCCGACGCAGCAGCACGATCTGCCCATGAGGAGGACTTGCAAGACTCCATTTCACTCTCAAGAACAGACGCTGCAGTGAAAATTCGTGTGCTTGCACATGAAGTCATCAGAACTTTATGGAACACACCAAGCTTGCAGCACACACGTCTACACCTACTGGACGCATCCCTTCGACTTCGACCCCCATCTGGACTCTCTCGACCAGAGACAGCAGTACTTGCCGACTGTGGCTTGGTGTCCCTTACATAAGATCTTTCGCGGTCCGAGTCGGTATGGACGACAGCGCTGCTTGCAGTCACTGCGGCGGCGAGGAGACTGTAGATCATGTACTTTGCCACTGTCCTCGATACAGCGCGCACCGGCTGTCACTATAGCGACCGCATTGGCACGCCTTGACGACAGTCCGCTTTCAGAACAGTGAGTCTTGGAATGCCGACACGAACTGTCGTCGCACCGAAAGTCGGTCAAGGCTTTGTTGACCTTTTTTTACGTGGCAGTGGCCTATTACAAAGACTGTAATGATCCCATTCCGTTCATTTTCATATTTCTTTACGTTTTTATTTTGTCACGCTCTTCTTTCCGTATTTACTTCCCTGTTCCCTTCTCCAAGTGCAGGGTAGCAAACCGGAGGTTTTAACTCTGGTTAACCTCCCTGCCTTTCTCTAATTTGCATCTCTCTCTCTCTCTCTCTACATATTTCAGATGTCCGCTCCACAAATGTCTCCTAGCGCGGCCGTGGCTGCGCATATCGCGTCCTATATCGTGTCTGCGGCAAGTGCAAAAGCGTGTGCGCCGAGATGGCTGGTGTCTTCACGTGCGCTTTGCCCAGTCGTGCAGTCAGAGGCTGCGCCGAAGCGTTCGCCTGCAGCGGCTCTTAACCAGGCCAGCGTTGTGACAGAGCGCGGTCGAGTGAGATTATTTTGCCGGTGCTTGAGTGACGCGTACATCGCTTGTTAGTTTAATTAGTAAGTGAATTTTGATTGCAATTTATACGAACGATAAAACTGTGACCCTTATGTCGTGCAGTTGTCTACGGCTTTGCTAACGCCATTAGTGCTTCGCATTTCGAGAGCAACTGCGACATTAACGAACAAATAAGTATCTTTGAGAAAACTGCCAAGATGCATGACGGCGCTTCGAACAAGCCGTGTGCGCATTTTGTCACGCAGGCGGAGCCCGGCGCGAGCGAGGCGCACGAGTTCACGATCGTCTTCCTGCTGACGGGCGTCTACAAGCTGGAGCTCAGTTGCCAGCAAGCGCAGCTGGCCAGGGACGACGAGCGCGTGTGGAAGTGCTGCCCGCCCATCGAAATCACTGTGGCGCCACCCCAGCAATAAAGCGCCGGCCCTTTGTTGTTGCGCCTGTGTTCCTCGAATTACTTGCATGAATTCTGGACATCATCTGTCCCTGTCCGTAATTTGTCACTGCCTCTCGTTCTTCGGAGTCTTCGCATGGTGGTTCCGTAATATAGCAGTTGAGGGGGCACTCTTCACGCTTAGTACGTACTGGGTGGGGCGCCGTCTGGGAAAGGAATACGCATAGGCAGGTGGCAGAAGACAGTTTACTTTCTAAAAATATGCGGATCCCATGTGCTGTGGGAATCTGTGTAAGCGAAGCTTTGAATGCTGTTTGCTTTGACAGTAATTAGCGGTGATGTAGGCAGCGAATATGTAATTTTTTTCAGCATTTAGTGCAATAACAAGAGCGGTGAGTTGATGTTCAACTCTACCTCGCATGCACCACTGCTGTTCGTCTGCCTAGTCCGCAGAACACACAGGGAGAAGTATTCGCTTGAGGCGTTGTTGTGCGTCGTTGTTCATAACCTCTGAGCGGGTTGAGCATTATCAATGCCTCACATGATACATCGCATTGTGGCGGAAGCGTTAAACATTAATTGAATTATGGGGCTGTACGTAACTCAATTATAATTGTAGGTATACAGTAAGCTTGAGATTAGGGACTTGACTTTGCTGTTATTTCGTGGCCCAGTTTAAGCGACTACATCAAAGCGCAGGACGAGCTCACAGCTGCTGTATCGGCCAATAACTGCAAATGAGGCACGCAATCATTAAACGCATCGGCCAACTTCCTGCCTGACAATTCTTCATTTTCCTGACTAATTTTTATAACTTGGTTTGATAGGGAGGGAGGATTAAGCACACTTTTTAACTTTTTCCACATCACGTCAGTCCTAGAGGTTGAGTTTAAAGAGAAATTGCAATAATACTCATCTCTAGCGGTTCTGATATCTTTCGTTAGTTTATTACGAAGGCATTTGTATGTTTTAAAGAGATCAGAATCGCGAGTTTTCAAGAACTTCTTATAAATCCTATCCTTCGCTTCAATTCTAGTAAGTAGACTTGGCGTTATCCAGGGTTTATGTATTTTTTTAACTTCATAAGGTACTTGTAAGGAAATTATGCATTATATAATTTCACAAAGCTACTCAAGAATAAGTTGTATGCATGATCTGCCTCTGTTTCGCACAGCACATTGCTCCAATCAAAATTATTTACTCTTTGTCTAAAAAGTTGTAAGTTTTTAGGTGTTATTTCTTGGGACTGAACACGCTGTGTGCTCTTTGGGCGTGCGTGGTTGTTTTCAAGGTTCACGTATATGGCATTGTGATCGCTGACATCACTGCATATTACTCCGGCTTTGCAAGAAGGTGTGTATTTATTTGTTACAAATAGGTGAAGTAGTGTTACAGATGTAGCGGTAATTCGGTAATGACTATTTCAGCAAGGGGAAACGCAGCAGGTATACTTGCAGCGGTTGGTGCTGAGTGGCGCCTTCGGACGTGACCCAGTTGCGCGGTGCGAACGCTTGTTTTCGGTGCTCTTCGGATTGCGCGTGGGAGGGACGGACGACTGCGGGAGCGCCGTCACCGCGACAAATAGATTGGTTCTTTCCTTTAATGTATTGAGAAATTAGATGTAGGCTACTTTTTAGATCTAGGCTAGTCAGGTGAAGTGCTCGCGAAAGAGCAGGTCAGTGACCTAACGGCCGGGTCTTTTCCGGCCGGCAGCTATAGATTTGCAGGACTCATTTGTGAGTTAACTAGTTTAGACAGGTAGTTAAGTATTTCTTTTCTAGGTTATTGGCTTTTTGCGGTAGGCAGAATTTTCTTTGTGCACATGTTTGCAAGTGGTCTTTTTTCTAGGTTTTTGTGGTAGCGATAATAGAGTGCTGCTAAGATGGGGTCAAGCAACTGAAGGTTAAAGGCAAGGAGTTTGACGCGTCGGTGAATTGGAAGGAAACACGGGTCGAATCTGTAGAGGCCGAAGATGCGCATTTTATGTGCAAATGCTGCTTGTTAAGTGCACGCTTGGACAGGGCTGACGAAGCGAACACCAGCCTAGCGTTACGTATGGATGCTCTAGAAAAGGAGCTACAAGTAGAGAGGGCAGAGAAGCGCAAACTCCAAGAGCAGCTTAGTGAATTGTTGGACGAAAAAATGGCGGACGCCGCCATGCGAAGTCACATTGGCGGGCTTCCCAGCGCCAGCCACGTGGATGGGGCCTGCACTGGCATGAACAGCGATAAGAAAGAAGGGCAGGCAGGTTCAGACACGAATAGCTACGCACACGTGGCAACTAGGATGTCGGGAAGCGATGGGGAAGAGGGGAACAAGGTAACCCCAAGAAATGAGGTCACAGTCAATGATAATAGGCAGCATAATTTGGAAGTTAGGAGGAAGGGAATACCCTAGTGCTTATCGGTGGTGACTCAAATATGAGTACGCGCAAAATAGCTATAATGGAGTGTAAAGGGTGATAAGCGGGTAGCAGTAGGGGCGTTCCCAGGCAGGACAATGAATGCAGTACTGAGAGACGGGTTTGAGACGCACATGAGAGAGGCGCCAGCTTTGAACTCGAGGAAGGCGAATGGCAGTCGCAGTGATCGGTGGCGAATTAAGAGTTCGGACGGAGCGAAGAGTACTGTGCCGTCATCTACAGATTCGCAAGAGATACTGACAAGAGTGGAAGACTAGGCAGGTATAACGGTGTCTTCTGAAACAGCGATTTTGCGACAATGGTCCTTATGGTCAGTGATAATATCGGTCGAAAACTGAAACAGCTCGATTTCAGCGCGGGCGCAGTCCATGATCGCGTGATGTGTGGAGAGAAAGTCCCAACCCAATATGAAGTCGTGTGAACACGATGGCAACACGATGAATTCTATGATATAGAGGACCTCCTGAATTACGACACGAGCGGTGCAGGCGCCGGATGGCTCGACGTGCTGCGCGTTGGTAGTTCGAAGAGACAGTCCAGAAAGCGGCGTCGTCACTTTTCCTATCTTGCGGCAAATACGGGCATCTATCGCTGAAAGTGCAGCGTCGGTGTCAAGTGCTAGCGTCAATGTTCCTTCTATTGCGACTTCAATAACGTTCTTCAGGGAAGTGTGAGGCCTTATACATATCGCTGGCACCGCAGTTCTCGCCTACTGAACTGCGATATTTAGTTTTCCTGGCGCAAAGGGCTCCGCCGCCGGTGCATAGGGGAAAGCGAGCGGCAGCGAGGAGAACGTGAACGGCGAGCGGCGGAGAATGCGATATCGAAGGCAGAAGGAGATTCAAAGGCGTCCGAATAGTTGCGGCGTTGTTGGAAACGTGGCGCATACGGACGCACATTGTTCGGGACGTTCGGTGTAAGCAGGCGACAGTGACGTGCCACGTGTCCAGCATGGCCACAATAAAAACAAATTGGACGGTTGTCTTCCGTGCGCCAGTGGTCTTGAGGTGGTGCATAGTGCACCAGTGGATGGAATGGAAGGGATACGGGTGGGCGCAAAGGTGGGCGAAGGGGGCCGTAGGTCTGTGGCGCAGGCCTCATCGCGACTTCGGCGTACGTCAGGGGAGCGGCCGCCGGAGCCTGCTGAAGAGAAGGCGAAATGTGGTCGGCTACCTGCTCCTTGATGACAGATTGGAGAGCGGGTGCCAACGGAGTACTCGGCTGGCCGTGTGCAAGTGGAATCAAGGAAAGCTGACGAGCCACCTCTTCACGGACGAACTCCTTGATCTGTAGCAGCAGCGAAGTGTTATCCGGGGCAGCAGCCAAGCTCGACATTGAAGTGGCCTGAGGTGTAGGTTGGCGGGTGGCTACGCGTTGTTTGCGCAGTTCGTCGAAGCTTTGGCACAGACTGACGAGTTCAGAGACTGTCGAGGGATTTTTCGCCAACAGCATCTGGAAGGCGTCGTCTTCAATGGCTTTTAAGATATGGCGGATCTTCTCGGCATCAGCCATTGCGACGTCGACGCGGTTGCGGAGGTCGACAACATATTCTATATAGCTGGTAAATGTCTCCCTGCACTGTTGCGCAGGGCCACGCAAACGTTGCTCGGCGCGAAGCTTGCGAACCGCGGGGCGCCCAAATACCTCTGTCACGTTAGTCTTGAAGGCCGTCCACGTCGTCAGATCACGTTCGTGATTGCGGTTCCACACGCTGGCGACACCGCTCAAATAAAACGACAGGTAATTAAGTTTTTTGGTGTCGTCCCAGTGGTTGTGGATACTCACCCGGTCGTAGTCAGCGAGCCAGTCTTCTACGTCATGGTCTTCGGTAACACTGCAGATGGGTGGGTCGCGTTGCCCGTTGCGGCAACGGGCCGGGGCAGACCACGGTAGTCACCGGGGCAGCGGGTTGTGGTTGTGGTGGTCCTTCTTCCCGCATTATTAAGACGGGCTGCAGTGTCCGATTACGAAGTTCCAGAATTCTGGTTGTACCCAGCACCTCCACCAATTGTAAAGGGGGGTTTATTCGTATCGTTTATTATTATCGTTTATTATTATGTATCGTCCCGTTCTCCCAGCACTCTTGCGTGTACGTTGTGAGGTTGGTGATTGAGCTGTCGTCTAAATTACGGAGCATTTTGTTGCTCACTCTGTCCGGCCCTGCCACTGACTTAGTCCTTAGCCGATTAATCTCCACTCTGACCTCAGCCAGGGTCATCGGGGCGTCTAATTCCGAATTCTCTCCCCCTCCGTAGTCCGGGAGGGGTTCAGATCCGGCGGGATTGATGTACCTATTCCTAACTTCTTCTAAGAGTTCCTTCTTAGTGCCATCAAATTGATGCGCCATTCTTTCCAGCTGTTGTTTGGACGCTGACTTAGTGCTATCCGGATCTAAGAGGTGGCGAAGAAGTCGCCACGTCCCCGCGGTACTCATATTTCTCTCCATCTGATCGCAGACGTTCCCCCAACTTTCCTTCGTGAGCGTGATTTCGTGCTCTTCAATTTCCTTGTTTAAAGCCGCTATCTGTTTCCTGAAATTTCGATCCCATCTCTTCTGTCGAAGTCGGTCCTCCAGCCTTTTCTTTTTCCTCCAGAGATTAACTAATCTCCTGTCTACCGCTTCGTTGTCCCCCTCAGTTTCCACCGCTTCGGTGGCCTCTTTAACAGTGCGCACTACGCCATCGCTCCACTCCGCAATATTAGAGACGGGAGCCGGGTCTCCCCTGAGGGCCCTGAAAGAGTCCCAATTTACAGCCTCTATACCCTCCTTTTCTGGGAGGTTGTCGGGCCTCCTTCTACCACCACTTCTATGATTTTCGTTTGCATTTCACCGCGTGACTTCAGTGCCGCTCCCCGTCAAGATGAGGTCGGGTGTCGTATCACACGCGACGCTATTTCCCTTCCTCGTAGGCTGCATCGGGTCGGTTATTAAATCGAGATTATGAGTTTGCATGTCATCCCACAATTTCCTACCTTTGATCGAAGTCTGCTTATATCCCCATGCCGTGTGGTGAGCGTTAAAGTCCCCCACGATCAACAGCGGGTTGCTCGTAATTTTACGTCGCGTCGTCGCGAATAGATCCCCGAAGTCGCATTTTCTTTGTCTGGGAGAGCTGTAGACATTTAATACAAACAAGCGCACCGCTGTGACGTTTCGCCTGATTAGGGTGGCCACCTGCGTGCTTTCGCCTTCGCCTACATAGGATTTCTACCCCGACAATCTTGCCTTTCCGCCCCATTCCTGCCGTGCTATTAGCTCCGGTCGATCCCCGTTCCTCAGGAATTCCTGTAGGACCGCACGCTTGCGCGTGAAGCCTCTACAGTTCCATTACGAAACGGTGTTTTTACTGGATCTGTAAGCCATGACTGCCAACTAGCTGATTAATTTGATTTGCTAATACTTGGTGGGTGAGCTGTTCATTTGCCCGGTCCCTCTTCGCAAATTCTGCCTTAAGTTCTTAAGTGAGTTTATTATCCCTCTGATGCAGTCGCTGTGTGAGATTGTTATCTCGCTCATGCAACTGCTGTGTCAGATTTTGGAACATCCCCAACATGCGTTCCTCGAAGGCCTCGCGCCATTCATCGTCCTGACCAGATTTGGTCTCAAATTTTTCCTCCAGTTTTGCTATTTTAATGTCTATCACTGTCTCTATGTCCTTATCTATCATGGGTTTCTCCATTTCCTTCGCCCTCTTTCTAGCAGGGGGCGGAGACACTATCTGCTCCTGTGATCCTTCTATATTTGGCTTTTGCGACACTTTCGGTTGTTTAACATGTGCTGTATTAGGCTTAAGGGCTATTTTAAGCTCCTCAATTTGCCTATTCATCGCGGCTAGCTGTTCTTTAAGCATGCGATTCCCTTCCTTAATCTGAAACATTTCCTCATGGCGTTTATCCTGGGAGGCCCTGCCTGCCCAACCCACCTTTCTGTTCAGAGACGTGGATCTCGCTGGATTGTTGACGACAGCGCTGCCAGAGGTCCCCGCATTCCCGGGCCCGGCCTTCCGTTGCTTCTCCCCTTCCGGCCGTTGCGGCAGTCGCGAAAAGGAATCCGACCTCCCTCTCGACATGCTCCGCTGTCCTGACGGACTCCTGGATCTGCCTTGATTCTTTTTTCGCCAAATATCGGTGGGTTGCTCCGGTTACCGAAGGCCTCCGTCAGTTCCTCTATTGTCAATCTCGGGTCGCTGCCGAGCACCACACCCCGCCCGTTGTCTTTGTGCGGCGCAAGGTACGCCGTGACTTCGATAGACTTAATCTTGGTCACCTTCCAGACAGTGTCCATGTCTGGGGGGCTGAAAATCAGGGTGCCTTGCTTGTCGTTAACAATAAGCACGTCCTTTTCTTGTCCCTTAAACCACAGGATTTGCGCTGCCATGCGCACCGCCGCACTCAGCCTGGTAGTCGGAACTTTTGCGAGCGCCAGCCCGTTCTCCGGCCGAAGGATGATCTTGTAGTCGTTCGCCTGCAATCGCGGGAGGTGTGACGCAATTGAACGCTCCGCGATCTTCTGCCCTAGCTTCTTATACGCGGCGTTCGCCGCTGCCGCCTTCTTGCCTTCCCCAAACGCGGTTCCGCGTTCCGTCTGTTCGCCGTTGTTTTGGTTTTCTCGCCGTTCGCCTCTCGCAAGGTCTTGCAGCTCCTTGACATGTTTTACCACATTCGTGATCCAATCCGCTGTTCCCAATTCTTCGGGGGTAATTTCTGTACCCTCTACGGTCACCTCCACGGTCATCGTGCCTCCACAGCGGGGTTCCGAAGCGGGTGCCGCGGGGCTTCGGCTGCCGCCGAGCCGCCGCGTTTGTTCAACGCTAGCGTTACCCTTAGCTAGGCGGGAGACGCGGTCGACATAAAAGTGGCCGTAAAACATCCAAAAGTCCGCTTACAATCATAAAATTGTAATCCAGGTGATCCTTGGGATTTCCGATAGGCGATCACATCACTTATTTCTATGAATAGGCACTATTTCCACAAGACAAAGCAACTTTCCACGGAGCCGACTTGAACCACGTCCGCACTCTCTGGCTTCCCCCTACATCAAGGAACAAATTGGCAAAGAATAAAGTCAACTTGCAAAGAGTATGTCTGGGTATCAGGTACAATTGCCGGTAAAAAGACATGGCTAGGAGTAGTTTATTTAGGGACAGGGGACACATGCAGGCAAGAGAACAAGGAACTAGTGAAGCGTCTCGATGACGATATAAAGCAGTTTGGAGAAGGTGCCAATATTTGTCTGCTGGGTGACATGAATGGCCACATCGAGGATCTGGATGGATACACAGACTGTAACGAGAAGTTGATGCTAGACTTCTGTTAGCGACACAACCTAGTTATAGTAAACAGAGAAACTAAGTGTGAGGGACAAATCACGTGGGAATCCCGCAATAGACAAACGACCATTGACTACTGCTTAATGTCGCAGGGGATGTATAGCAAGCTCGAAATAATGGAAATAGACGAAGAGGGGAAGTACAGCCTCGGAAGTGATCATAGCGTATTAGTCTACAGTTGGGAGCCCTGCTCAAAAGAGAAATGCAGGGAAGTCAAAAAGAGTACGCAAATTTAAATTACGAACAAATAGCGCAAGAGCGGCTGGCATAGAGGAAGCAATAGAGAAACATCCCATGGAAAGGTGGGATTATAATCAAACTACTCATTAGTACAAAAATAAAAGAAGTAAAAGGAGTAAACCGCTGCAGAGGAAAGAGGAAGCCACGAAGTTGGTATGGTATGGAGAACTTTATTGGGTCCTGAAGGTCAACCATACGTTGACGCGGGCCGCTCCCACGTTGGGACTGTCAGGCCGAGCCCTTCAGCCACATCGCGGGCCTTCTGGACTGCCCGTAATTGGTCAGAGAGTGATTCACTGTGTAGCATTTGCCGCCACCATTCTTGTTCCTCGTCACGGTCTGTGAAGACCGCGGGGCACTGCCAAAGCATGTGGTCAAGAGTAATGATGCCATTGCAGTTATTACAGTTGGTTTGAATTTCCCTCTCCGGATAGATCCTGTTAATAAAATATGGACTTGGGAATGTTCTTGTCTGTAGCAAACGTAATGTGACCGCTTGGGCTCTGCAAAGCTTACCGTGTGGCAATGGGTATTCCCTTCTGCTTAAATAATAATGCTTCGTGATTTCGTTATAAGTTAATAATCGATCCCTGTGTTCCCCGGGTGAAGTGTAAGTTGCTCGGTCTTGAAGAGCACGGCTAGAAAGTCCTCGTGCTGCTTCATTTGCCACCTCATTGAGGTTTCTCCGAGCTCCGTCCACCACCCCCAGATGTGCAGGAAACCAGCGGATTTCGATCCTCTCACTCTTGACCATTCTTGGCGCATATGTCAATGCGGGGTTCTTCCTCTGGGATATATCCGTTCGGCCTGCGCCCACGCTTACTGCTCCGTAATACCAATAGTTCAGATTTTTTAGCAGAGCAGTTCAGTCCCATACCCTCAAGTGTTGTTTCTACCACATAAATGCTTTCCTGTAGTTTGATCTCTGTTTGTCCCATATTACCTTCGGCACTCCAGATTGTTACATCATCTGCATATATAGCAAAGTGGATACCCTCAATCTGCGCGAGACCTCGAGCCACTTTTGACATCGCCAAATTAAATAACATGAGAGATAGGACAGACCCTTGTGGTGTCCCACGATTCCCAAGTTCCAGGGTTGTCGATTGGAGTTCGCCTAACCTGAGACAAGCAGAACGGCCACCGAGAAAGGCTTTGACTATATTGTGCAATCGCTTACCCAATCCCATCTCCGAGAGGATATCCAATATGGCCCTGTGCTTGATGCGATCAAAGGCCTTTTCTACATCTAGGCCTAGAAGAGCTCTCGTATGTAGCGGGCTAGCAAGAATAAGGTGATGCTTGATTAAAAGCATTGCATCTTGAGTCGAAAGTCCAGGACGGAAACCGATCAGGTTATGCGGAAGAACATTTCTGTTTTCTACATACGAAGTTGGTGGAATAAGGAAATTAGAGAGGCCATCGAACAATGACGGTGGGCATCTCGGGAACACAGAGAAGCAAAGAGGGCGCAGTTATATGAAGAGGACATAGGCCAAAAATGTGAATCTTATCGACAAAAGAGACAATAAGTGCAGGTCCTCGTCCAGGCTAAAATAAAGCAGTCCTCTGATCGCTGGCTGGCTGAAGTTCGCGATGCAACTAAAGGGGGGTCAAGAAAATTCTGGAACCATATAAGCTGGCTGGGTAAAGCGAATCACAGAAAGCAGGAACAGATTCACAATGCCGAGGGAAATTGTTTAGAGGGAGCTGACGCTGTGAACTACATTGGTTCAGTTATAGCAGAGTCATTTAGGAAAGACGATAGGGTAATTGCCCCAAATGGGGGAGCAACACAGGATAGCACAACAGAAAACAGCTTAGAACTGACCAATCTTGACTGGAAAAAGGCGGAAGCAAATGTTCCAAAATGCACGTCTGCAGGGATAGACGAAATTCCAATAAAGTTAACTAATGAACTTGGCCCAAGAAGCAAAGAAACGCTGATAAAAGCATTGGGGGCAGTCATAACAAATAAACAAATTCCGTACAGCTGGAAACAGAGTAAAATGAATTTGATTTATAAAGGGAAAGGCAATAAGACGAACATAAAATCAGTCCGACCAATTACGATCACCTCAGTTATATATAGGCTGGTGACGCAGGCGGTGAAATTAAAAACGCAGTTAGGGGTGCAGAGTAATAGAATACTCGAAGAACTTCAGAACGGGTTCATAAGTGGTAGGCGCTTAGATGATAGCGTGTTCGTGCTTACCCAGTGTATAGAAATAGCTAAGGCGGAAAATAGACCTCTGTATTTAGCCTTCCTGTACATAAGCGGTGCATACGACAATGTGAACAGGGAGCTCTTGTGGAACATATTAAAAGATGAAGGTATCGGTCATGAGGTGATTGATTTCCTACAGGAAATATATCGAGAAAGTAATGTAGAAATAACATAGGAAGGAATTAAGAGTACGACAACTGTCGAGGTACACAAAGGATTAAAGTAAGGTTGTCCTCTATCACCGCTGCTGTTCATGCTTTGTTTGATAAGCATGGAAAGAAGGCTACAAGCAAGCAATCTAGGGTATAATCTGTCGTTAAGACTAGGTGGAAAGGTGGTTGAGCAACGACTACCGGGTTAAATGTATGCGGACGATATTGTACTGTTAGCAGATAGCCAGGAAGACTTGCAAACTCTGATTAATTATTGGGGAGACGAAGGAGACAGTTTAGGTACAGATTTACTGCAGCTAAGTTCGGTAGGATGTTTTTCAACGATATAATTGATCAGGAGCTTACAATACAAGGCCATGAAATACCCCGAGTGTCCGAATACAAATATCTCGGGGTGTGGATAAACAAAGGGCAGATGTACACGGAAAAGCACGAACAGTCTCTCATTGCAAAAGGGCGAAGAGATGCTGGGATAATGAAACATAGGGCATTGTGGGGGTACAGCAGGTATGAAGTACTAAGAGGTATTTGGAAAGGAATAATGGGGCCGGGGATTACTTTCGGGAATGGGGTCCTGTGCTTAAGGGCAGAAGTTCAGTCGAGACTAGAAATAAATCAGAGAGCTGTTGGAAGATTAGAACTAGGTGCCCACGGGAAAACCACAAATGAGGCAGTACAGGGGCATATGGGCTGGGCATCGTTCGAAGCACGGGAAGCTCAGAGTAAATTCCTATATTAAAAACGCCTGAGGAGATTGGACGATAGCAGGTGGCCAGTTAAGGTATTTAAATAACAATGAAGAAAGAGCATTGACTCACAAAGGAGGAAAAGAATTAGGAAGCTAGCCAGTAAGTATGCCAGACACGAGGACGGAGAAAGACAGCATTAAACGAAAGGTTAAAAACGCGGAAGGTAAAAATTGGATAAATTCGATGGAAAAGAAGCATAGTGTTGAACTATATCAATACTGGAAACGCAGTTCAGGAAGGAAGCGTTTTATGATAACTCAAGAGGCAGTGCCCTACTATTTGAAGCGGGGTGAGGATGTCTTAGAATGCACAGCTATATAAAGAAATTTAATGAAGAAGAAGACACATGTGCTGTGTGTGGTAAATCTGTAGAAACAATAGAACACATCGTACTAAAATGTGATGGTATCCATACCGATGTCGACGCGGGCACAGTCATGCTTCCTAAAGCCCTAGGGTTTAGAGATAACAATAGTCATGTAAATAAATATGCAGTGAAAATTAGCAAACAGCAATTAGAAGATTGGCGGCTCAAAAGCAGAGAGGTGACATAAAGTTAAAAGTGTAGAAAGACGTATTTAAAGAAAATGGTGAATTTTAATAACTTACAAAACAGTTAAACAAATATAAAAAGCTGAGCATGGTGGCTACTGCTATCATCCCGTTTCAAAGTGGACGCTCCTACCTTCCATCCATCCATCCATCCTCGGGTGCAACCATAGAGTTTCTCACTATAACACCTAGAGGGAAATCTGGCGCCACCGTCTATGGGGGTTTCTTAAGGGGGCACCGTGCCGTCATGGGAATGACGGTATATGTGTCTGCGAGGCTCGTGTTGGCTAGTGTTGTAAGAGGCTTCGTCTAAAACGTGGATATGGCTACACAAATAACGCGTTCTCATAGTAAAATCTTCATAAAATGTTTCCATTCACGCATATTACATCTTTACTCACCTACAATGCATGACCAAGAGAAGAAAAGCAAGAACAGACGACCAACTGTTTCAAAGCGAGCGCGAACCTTGACGTCTGTCCTCCAACTTTAGCGGCCCGCTGATACTTTTTACGTAACATATAATCATACGAGCAATAACAAGTTCTTATAGTTAAACAGAACATGTTTTTGCGTAATAATAAAACCAAAACAACTTTTCACGCGCTGTTTTAGTAGAAAATGAATCATTGTGACAAACGGAACAGTGCTAGCCAAGCAAGTCTTCAAGGTGTCCTGTCTCTCCAAGAACGATGCCAATCCGAAGTCACAATATACCGGCATTCCCATGCATACCACAGCGCAGCAGCGCCAGATTTCCCTCTAGTTAATGTAGTGAGAAACTCTATGGGTGCAACCCGCCAAAGGAGACGCTCATAACATCCATCCACCCATTCGAAACCGAAACTAGAAACGGACACAGTATATCACAACCAGCTTTCAGCCAATGCCCCTTACATGACGAATATTGTAAATACGCTGGCGTTAGAGTACGAAGCCATTTTTACCGCGAACCCTTGCTAGAGGCATTTTTGATAGCAGTTTTCCCCATACTGTCTGCCTCAACAGCAGCTAGGAAAGCTCGACGGAAAGATATTATGTAGAGAAGCAAAACTCCTCTATACATGGAAATAATAATAAAATAATACTGAAATTCACTTTTATGAGAGTTTACTTACGAATAAATTTGCACAAACAGGCATTTTGCGTGAACCTAAATGGGTGAGTCTCGGTTATGTTCAAACTGTTTATTTACAGGCAGGCGCCAAAAGAGCCAGTTCTCGTGAAGCTAGGTAGATGGCGGTGGATCAAGCATGGCCCTCAGGATAGGAATAAAGCGAGGTGCCTGGTACGTTAGGCTGACCAGGGCTTTCAGGGCAGGGAGCTGACGTCGGTAGGCAGGTTTGTCAGTCTTTGGATGACGGCGGACTAGTCAGGCACCCGAGAATCACGATAGCGTGGTGGTTTCGTTGAGTTTGCTACCACTTCCCGTAGGGACTTGACGCTTACTTGGAGGAGATGTTTGCACTCTAAATTAAAAAGAAATATCAGAGATGTTAGTATGACAAATGTATGTGGCAATATTTTCATGTTTAAAAATCGCCAGGCTACAAGAATAGAAGTTTGAGCAGAGAGTTCGAAAGGGTGAATCAAGAAATTTTCTTGCAAGAGATTTGTCAGGTAACACTCTTTAATATTTCAACATATATGGCATTTTTTGTAGAAGGTGTTAGAGAATATTTAAAACACGAACATAAAATGTGCTGGATCCGTCCGCCTTGTTTGCACCCCACATCTAGTCAGCGTAGCACTTTCTAATTTAAAAAATGCAGCAAAGCCTACTACAGCACAAAAAGCCTAGTTTCAGACAGTGTAGACGCAATGTGGCCTTCGTGCAAACTTTTTCATGCGAAATCCGAGCAGTTGCGTCACGAAGCACTAGCAAAAATAGGCTTACATTATACGGAAAGAAAGAAATATTGCCATGTGTGCTGGAAGTGATGCTGGGCCAGCGAGAAGAAGCGCGGTTCCTCGACAGGCAGCGCGCACGGCATGATCAGAGTGCTGGAATTTGGGTAAAGTTCAGAGATTTACACGTGTTCTACTCCGGGCACTATTCATAGGCTGCGAGTAAAAGGAGCTAGGTAACTACAGGCACTAGCCAGGGCTGTTTCAGTAATATATAAGCCGCGTGATATTGCTTGGGTTGGCAGCAGTTTATAACATTGGTCCTAAAACATCACAAAAAATTGTCAATTCAGTTCACAGCGTTTCTGCTGGATTGATGGGTCTGCAGGAGCAATTTATCAGCCGCTAAATTTCCGTGGGCACGAAATAAATAAGATAAGACAGCATATTTCAGTGATTATTTGGCTGTGCGCTCACTTGCTGAGATAGCAACATTTTCCAGCTGTGAAGACCACCACTTCGTTTTAGATTGCCTGCTTATTCCTGAATTAATTGCGTTCCGCCACTACAAGGAACTCGACAACGATCTAGCGGTTATATGAAAATGTATTCATTTAAATAAAGGGTATTGCAAAATATGTATTATCACATTTGCAATGTAACCACTACACATAAAAAACTTAAATTTTTAGTCAACCTAAATTTATAATCCGCACATCCCTGCCCCACGATTATAGAGGGCAAACACACTATAACGTTGCAATCTCCACCACACATTGCCCTTTAGGCCGTCCCAAATCGATGCAGTGTTGAGCATGAATGAAAAAAAAACAACATTAAGGACGCAGCGAAACCATGAGATATTTTAGGATTTCGACAGTAATATACACACAAATCGTGGAATTAAAAAGCAAAAAGAAAAAGCGCTGAGCAGCTGGACATAATTTTAAAGGCAAGAGTATCCTGAAATCTAGCCCTTTGAAACAACCTTGCTTGTAGAACACACAGCTTAACGCGTCGTTTCCCAATTCACTTCGTCTGGCTTCTTATAAAGCCTATAACATGCGCAAAACAAATGCATTCACTATTGTAAGATCCACGCTTCTATGTATCCGAGTTTATCTCACATCGAAGATGGAGGACCCCAGCGCTGACGTTCTTCTATTTGTTGTTTCGCCTGTAATTAATTCTAACACTCCCGAAAATCCGTGGCCACATTGCTGCGTATTTGAAGATGTAGACTTCTGGGTAGGAATGATGGCGGAAAGCGAGCATTTTTCACGATATCAGTGCGCTGACAAGAACGGACAAGACTGCAGGCACTCAGGCCGTCCACGCTACCCAGTCAGGTGTGCTAGCTATGCATAGAAAGAAAGGGTACAAGGAAAGAGTGAGTGAAAAAAACGGCGTAAACGATACATTCTCCCCTGCAGGACGTAGTTGTTGTTGACATAGCCCGACCGCGTTCTTTGGGCGGCGC
Organism: Dermacentor variabilis; assembly: GCF_050947875.1. Lineage (NCBI taxonomy): Eukaryota > Metazoa > Arthropoda > Arachnida > Ixodida > Ixodidae > Dermacentor > Dermacentor variabilis. The sequence continues at coordinate 14,966,400 of NC_134574.1, read as the reverse complement.
CGACGGAGGGAGACGCCGCCGCGCTCCCCCGTGCCTGCGAGAGTAGCCAGTTCAACACAGCAGCTGTCTGAACACTGACTAGGCTCGCGTGGGGGAGAGGGAAGTGGGGGTTGAAGGACGGAAAGTTAGGCCTAAGAAAAAGCGGGAATGCGCCGTGCCAAACAGGCGACGATGAGAGGATGTTGACATGGACAAGCACAAACTTTCAAGAAATTTTTTTTTCTTTCTGTCAGGGGCATCCACACAAGGAGCTAACTACACATGCACGAACAAGCAAATCTAATGGAATAGGAGCGTAATGATTATGTCACCGCAACATGATGATGATGATGTTTAATGGTGCAAGGGCCAGGTGTGGCCAAAGAGCGCCATGCTAATGTTAATGAGTTCGCAGTGGACAGATGCGTTCTGTGATCTTAATGTGCCGTGGCTGTAAAGGGGCCTAAAAGAGTTGATGCAAATTCCATAAAATGTAGGAGTAATAAAATTATGGGAATGACTATTGACGTGTACTATGAACATTAGAAGGCATTGAGAAAGAATGATGCAATATATAAAATACGTGAGATGCTAAAATGTCTGCAGCACTTCTGCCTCACCAGAGCCCTTGAAAGCCAATGACCTAGAGGCATGTGCTGTACAAAGAACACTATCGTAGATGTATCCTCTGGAAAGAGGATCCATTACGGAATAATTGGGCTTGTCACGTGTAGCACAACACCTTTCAAGTAAGCGAGGACTTCTTTGGTCCTAAAAAGCAGTTCTATACCAAGAAACATGGCCGGATGCAGAGGTCGCCGCATCTACCACAGGTTGGAGGCTCGTTACCGGTCAGGAGAAAGTTATGAGTGCCGAACGTGTGTCCTATTCTTAGTCTAGTGAACAGGACGTCTGTTCTTCGTGTTTTCATAGTTGGGTGCCAGAAACCTAACTTAGGCTTAATTACGTGAAGCTTATTACTCGTTTCTGCGTCCCACAAGCGTTGCCAGTGGCTTCGCAGTTTGTTTCTGAGGAAAGGCTTCATGTCTGTGGCAGGGACTGCAGCAGAACGAGTACCCTGCGATGCCATTGATTTGACCATCTCGTCAGCAAGCACATTTCCCTCAATTCCTCTATGGCCAGGAACCCAGCATATTACCACATGTCTATGTGATAAGTAGATGTTACATAAGTGTATGTAGAGTTCATTGAAGACAGTATTTGTATGCTTTTGTAAAGAAATGAGTGCTTTTACAAGACTTAACGAGTCTGTGAATATTATTGCTCTGTCAAGTTTCAGTGTATTTGTGTTTTACTGCAGACAGTACTGCATAGGCTTCTGCAGTGAAGATATTTATTAGGGGGTTCAATACGTCACATTCAGAAAGAGAGGGACCAACAGCAGCGTAGGATACGCCAGCATGGGATTTGGAAGCGTCTGTGTAAAATTCGTAGGAGGAGTACTTCGATTGAAGCTCTCGGAAATGCATAGCAATTTCAACCTCAAGAGCGTGCTTCGACACCTCTACAAAGGATGTGTCACATTCTATCACCTGCCACTCCCAGGGCAGTAATAGATGAGCAGGAGCCATTAGGCGATGTTCGAGTGTCGGGACATCCATTTCTCCACTAAGTTCTCTTTACACGCAGTGACAAAGAAAGTCCCATGGAGGGTCTGTTATGGAAAAGTGTTTCACACGTCAAGTCGTTTACTGTCGTGAAACACGGATGTTCCTTATTAGAGCGCACTTTAAGAAAGTAGGTGAAGCTGATGTATGTTCTCTGAAAATGGAGTGACCACTCATCTGATTCTGCGTATAGGCTTCCGACAGGGCTTGTTCTAAAGGCGCCAGTGGCCAGGCGGATACCCAGGTGGTGGACGGGGTCTAAAATTCTTAGCGCGCTCGGGGCGGCAGAATGGTAAACCACGGCACCATAGTCCAGTCGTGATCGAACTAGGCTCCTGTAAAGATTCAATAAACACTTTCTGTCGCTACCTCATGTTGTGTGGGATAGGATTTTAAGTAAGTTTTAAGACATTTTGCTTTAAGATATTTGATGTGTGGGATGAATGTAAGCCTGGAGTCAAGTATAACACCTAGGAATTTGTGTTCCTTGTTTACGGGTATTCGTTGTCCATATATTTCAACAGTGGGATCTGCAGCAAGCCCTTATTCCCTGGTGAAAAGAACGCAAGAACTTTTGTTGGGGTTCACTTTGAAGCCGTTTTCGTCTGCCCACTTGGAGACTTTGTTTAAGCACTGTTGTACCTGCCTCTCACAGACTGTCTGGTTGCAGGATTTGAAACCTACCTGTATGTCATCTACGTAGGCGGAATAAAAAATAGATGGGGGTAATGTTTTACGAAGCGTGTTCATTTTAACTACAAAGAGCATGCAGCTCAGTACGCCTTCCTGGGGTACGCCAGTTTCCTGTATGAATGCTCGCCACAGCACATTACCTATTTTCACCCGGAATGTATGGTTTTACAGGTAGCTTTCTATAATGTTTAACATAGTGCCGCGGATGCCCAGCGTCGATAGGTCACGCAGGATACTGTAGCGCCATGTTGTATCGTACGCCCTTTCCATGTCGAGAAACACGGATAAGAAGGACTGCTTATGCACGAAGGTCTCGCAAATGTTTGCTTCCATGCGCACTAGATGGTCGGTTGTAGATCGTCCTACTCTAAAACCACACTGATACGGTTCAAGAAATTCATTTAATTCAAGGAAGTGTAAACGTCAACGGTTTATCATTTTTTTTTCAAAAAGTTTGCATATACAAGTTGTGAGGGCAATCGGGCGATAACTTGTTACTAATGTGGGGTCTTTGCCCTGTTTAAGAATTGGAACAACCAACGCTTCTTTCCATGCGGTAAGGAGGTATCCCGCAGCCCATATTGTGTTAAAAAGTGCTAGCAGAGTAATTTGATTATCTCTGGGGAGATGTTTAATCATGTCGTACATGATCCTGTCCGGTCCAGTTGCGGAGCTCTGACATGCAGTCAGGGAGGCTCTCAACGCGGCGATGTTAAAAGGCGCGTTGAAGGGTTCGTTCTGTCTGCATTTGCGGTCGATAGCCTTGTGTTCTGCTACTTGTTTTTGTTTTAGAAATGCCTTGGAGTAATGGTTAGAACTGGAAACGTATTGGAAGTGTTCGCCAAGGGCGTCAGCTTGGTCTTCCAAGCGGTTTGCTTCACCGTTTACTAGGTGCAACGGATGAATTTCTTGTCCCTTAAGCCTTTTCAGCCCATCCCATACTTTAGATTCTTGGGTATACGAATTTATACCCGATAGAAACCTCTGCCAGCTTGCCCTCTTTGCCAGTCGTCTAGTCCTTCTTCCCTGTGATTTAACCTGTTTAAATCCTATAAGATTTTCCGCTGTAGGACTTTCACGTAATTTGCTCCAAGCTTTACTTTGTCTTTTCCGCGCCTCTCTACAATCGTCATTCCACCAAGGGACCCGTCTTTTGGATGAAGTGCCTCTTGTTTGAGGAATGAACTTTTCAGCGGTGTCAATGATAAAAGCAGTGAAGTATGAAACAGCATGATCTATAGTAAAATTATCTATAAAATCCCGTGATATGTGGTTGGATTCCCTAAAACGTTCCCCGTCCGCTGAGGCCAGTTTCCAGCGAGGGAAGTGTGGATGCAAGTCCTGTTTGTTTACGGAGTTCAGCGTTACTGCGAAGTAATCACTTCCGAATGGGTTTTTAATTACATGCCATTTTAAATCAGGAAAGATGAAAGCGGATCCGATCGCCAGGTCTATTGATGAGTACGAGTTATGATGCGGATTATAATACGTTGGTTCTTTCTTATTAAAGAGACAGGCATCGGTGGTTAAAAGGAAATTTTCAATAAGTCGACCTCTCGCGTCGCATCGCGAGTCTCACCACATTGTCTTATGTGCGTTAAAATCACCCACGAGTATATAAGGCTCGGGAAACTGGTCAATGAGGTTATAAAAGTTTGTTCTTTTAAGACGCTGGTTCGGCGGTATATATATGGAACACACAGTTACTATTTTTTTAAAAAAAGAATAGCCTGACCTGACACTGCCTCAAGGGGCGTATTAAGGGCGACGGGTCGGCAAGCTACCACTTTGTCGGCTATTATTGCTACACCGCCGGAGGCATTAGCCTCCTCACGGTCTTTGCGGAGGATGGTGTAGTTTCTAAGAAAATTTGTATAGGTAGGTTTGAGATGTGTATCTTGAACACACCGCAGCTTCGGATTGTGTTTGTGTATTATTTTTCTAATGTCGTCGAGGTTATGTAGAAGTCCTCGTACATTCCACTGTAGTATTTGTGTATGCATTATACTATATGTGTTGGCTGCTGTGTGTTGAAGAGACGAGGATTGGCTCACGGGCCTTTTTCAGGCGCCGTCACGGGTGTTTTGTCCCTTTTGGAGCGATCGAGAGTGCCTCGCCGCTCCTTAGGCGCCGGTGGCGCCGTCTTGCTGGTGGTTGTGTCCATCGCCTCTTGCGAGGCTCTGAACACGCGCTCTTCCGAGCGCTTTGTTTGGCCTGAAGGCCTCGGCACGTTGGACGAGGCCTTTGGGGGCACCTGACCGGGGGCAGATGGCCCCGTCTGCTCGGTTGGCGTAGCAGCGCCAGCTGCAGCCGCCGAGGGGGCGGATGGCGTTACTGCCGCCTCACTGGGTGTGAGTCGGACAGCTGCCGGAGACCGCTGTGGCGCTGCCCCCTGACGCGCCACTTCGGCAAATGTGTTTTTGGGCAGGTAGGATACCCTCCTGCGTGCCATCTTGAAATTTATGTTTTCCTTTACTTTGATCGTGACAATTTCTTTCTCTTTTTTTCAGGATGGGCACGACCGCGAGTATGCGGCGTGCTCCCCTTCACAGTTTACACAATGGAGACTGTTCTCGCAAGCTTCGGAAGTATGTTCGTGGGCACTGCACTTAGCACAACTTTCACGGCCTCGGCAGCTCTGCGAACTGTGGCCGAAACGTTGGCATTTGAAACAGCTAAGGGGATTTGGCACATATGGCCTAACGCGGAGCTTGATGTACCCGGCTTCTACAGACTCGGGCAGAATACTTGAACCGAAAGTCAATATAAGGTGTTTGGTCTTGATTTCTTTGCTGTCACGCCTGATTTTTATTCTTTTAACATTGATAACATTCTGGTCACTGAAGCCCTCCAAGAGTTCATCCTCAGTGAGCTCCAGCAAGTCATCGTCCGAGACAACACCGCGGCTTGTGTTCATCGTACGGTGCGAGGTTACAATTACTTGGGTTTCCCCAAATGGCACTAGTTTTGTCAATTTCTCATAATGTTTCTGATCGCGGAGCTCCAAGAGGAGATCACCGCTTGACATCCTCGACGCCTTATAACCTGGACCAATGACTTCAGTCAGTGTCTTAGAAAGAAGAAATGGTGTGATTGTTCGTACTGCGTTAGCTGGTTTTTCAGAGTGGATCACGTGAAAACGAGGGAAAGATTCTTTTTGCCGACCAAAAAACTGGAATACTTCATCGGTGCGCCCTCTTTTCTGAGGGCGATCAGGAAGCGGAGGGAAGGAGGTTGCCATAAACCAATTGAATTTTCGGCAGTAACGCCAGCCACCCACCGTGGAGCCCTACAAGGGGACGTTACAGGGCCTGTAAAAACAGGTCCTGCAAACGCCAGCTGTACGTTATCCCTATAACCAAATGTGAGATAACCTAGGTTGGTTATTCACACAAGGTTAACCCTTGCTGCCTGGAAAAAATTGGAAGTAAGCGGAAGCTAGGAGAAGACAGGAAAGATGAAAAGTAAGAGAAAGACGAAGATTGGAGGGAGAGAGAGAAGCAGGAAAAGGCAACTACCGATTTCCCCCGGGTGGGTCAGTCCGGGGGTGCCGTCTACGTGAAGCAGAGGCCAAAAAGGTGTGTTGCCTCCGCCGGGGGGCCTTAAAGGTCCGAACACCCGACATCGGCTGCACCCCCAGGATCCCCCTTTCCCCGGACACGGCTAAGCCGCGCACGGCTACACGCGGGAGGGTCCAACCCTCGTGTGCTCGGGCACGTGGTGTCGCAACACACCAAACGTCTGCTTACGCAGACGCCCCTGCGGGGGTCACTGCAACATGTCATGCATGTTAAACAAAGAAACAGAAATTTCACTAATACATATGCGCTCCATCTCGATGCCATATAAAACGGTTCCATCAGCTCTGTGGCGCTGTAATTCTCGATTCTCCTCAGAATCCTGATCCTCCAAAGCCGGGGAGCACAGATGCAAAATATACAATGAGCACGCAAATGCGTAATACTGTTGTTTCATATGGAAAGCTCATGTTACCACGCACGATCAATAAAGCAGCGACTAGTTTGCCCGATGTGCGACTTCCCCTGCTTGCTACGTCGTGCATTGGCTTTTCCCTTTAGGGGGCGCATTTCAGTGAAGGCGAAGTGCAAAAACGGCCATGTACCATGCATGGGGCTGACCTGGAAGAACCACAGGTGGTTAGTATAAATTTTAAGATCCCTTCACCACTCCCCTATGAGGCGCCTCATAATGAAATTGTGGTTTAGGCACGTAAAACCCCATATTTAAGTTTGTATTGACATTTTCAAACGTCACTTAAGCTTAGCACATTTGCTTACTTCAACCCCTGTGTTGTTTCAAGAAAGCCAGCTTAGTAACCCAAGTTGGCAAATTCACATAAATGTCGGTCCGATATTTCCCGCCTTTCTGAATGGCAGTGCTAATATTGTTTGTTGCATATGTAAACAGGGCCAGCCTAGGATCTCTGTCACAGGGGTCCAGCCAATATTCGATTCACGCTGTTTACCTTAGGCCATAATTGGCCAATAAATCAGAATGGCACAGCCCATATTGGAACCACGCTGTTAATATTAGGCCATCACTGGGTCAGGATGTGCCAATACGTATCGTACGTTGGCCCGAGCTGAGTGCCGCCTGGGAAGTAGCGCCATCTCCGTCACCCTTCCCCGATTCGTGCTCCTTTCTCGCGCGCTCTCGCCTCTCGATGGTGGCTCCCCCTTGTCCGATGCAGCGTAGCAGACGACGCCAGGCGTTAATGCGAGCGGGCTGACAACTTTGCAGTTTGACGCTTTTGTTCTTGCTCATATTTATTTCCTGTGGCACTGAAATTACATCCGAGAGCCTCATTTCAACCCTGGTAAGAAGAAAAGGCAATACTAACGAAATTTTAGGGGGAAAGAACATGTAGAAAAAATTCACCGACGATTACGATACTCCCTAATGCGAAATTTCAGCACAGCTTATACGTGTTTTCATTTCACGTGTCCATATTGTATTATGATTATATAGATGCACGGTTTATACAAGGAAGATGACGCTGTGAGTAGCACGCTTTGTTTCCAAACAGACGACGCGCGCTACTCAGGCGCGCGTCGTCTGCACGTCGTTCTCCGTACAGCCCGTCTTGCACGGTACTGCACTTTTCTTGCGCTTTCGTTCCACCAACGACGAGAGCAGCCCTTCGTCGCGGCGAAATCGTGCCACAAGTGTCAGCGTCGACAACACCCAAGAGAGCGTCACATCGAGCCTTACTCGTAGTCGCTCGCCTTCGCCCCTTGCAGGAGCAGTGATCCCCGTCACACACGCTGGTACTGCGGACTGACCTCAGTGGCTGACGTCGCATGAATGAATGTGTGTTGTTTAGTGGCGCAAGGGCCAGGCATGGCCAGACCCGGCAGAAGATCGGGCCGACGCCCATGGCCAGTTAAAAATTGGCAGTGCCTTAGCTCAGCTGTGCCGGGATATACGTAGCGTAAAGGTACGGCTATGCATGGTTAATTTCTTGCCGTGCTTGCTAACCTTAGCTTATCCGGTTATGGCCTTGCTCACAAGGTGAACAAAGCCATAGCTTTAGCTTTAGGTGAAGCTAAAGATAAATATTTTTCTAATGATCTTCCTGAGCTGCTTAAGAACAATCCTGCTAAGATTTGGAAAATAATAAAGCCTAACAACGAATCAGATCAGTTGTCATTACAAAACAGCAGCAATATTTCTATTCCAGACAGCGAATGTTTGGAGGTCTCTCATTCATTCTTCAGCTCTGTATTTACACAGGAGAACACTTCAAATATACCTTTTGTTTCAGAATTAGGCTACCAATACATGGAACCTATTGAAGTAACTTTGGAGGGCCTCTCTTCTCTCATAAATAACCTTAAGATGTCTTCTTCATGTGGCATAGATGGTATAAACTGAAAGATTTTAAAGAATACGGAAGAAATATCAAGCAAAATTCTTTTTTACATATTCAGACAATCACTTGCGACAGGCTACCTTCCCGCAGATTGGAAGATGGCGAAAGTTATACCTGTATTTAAAAATGGCAACAGGAACTCCTGTGAGAATTATCGTCCCATTTCATTGACATGCATTCCCTGCAAGTTGCTTGAACACATTATCGCTTCGCAGATTTACAGACATCTTGAGACTAACAAATTCCTTTTTCATAATCAGCATGGCTTTAGGAAAGGCCTCTCGTGCGATACACAGTTATTTGAATTTACAACAGACCTATACACTAACTTAAGTTATAACTTACAAATTGATTGCTTGTTCCTTGATTTTTCGAAGGCATTCGACCGTGTCGCACATTGTCGCCTAATATCAAAACTCTCCGCACTTAAATTGGACTGTCTTACCTTGTCATGGCTCCGAAATTTCCTGTCTAATCGTCAGCAGTTTACCATTGCAAATAACCTCCTCTTCCGTAACAGACGTTTCTTCTGGTGTACCACAGGGCAGCGTCCCCGGTCCCTTGCTTTTTCTAATCTTTATTAACGACCTACCTCAAAATTTGTCCTCCACCATCAGAATATTCGCCGACGACTGCATAATTTATCGCCCAATTAAAAACTCAGATGATCATCTCGGTCTTCAGCAAGACCGTCAACAAATCAATAACTGGTGCAATAAATGGCTAATGACTTTAAATACCACAAAATGCAAAGTAATGTATTTTACCCGGAAGTCGGCAACCTCACCATATTAATAATTACACTATTACAACAGCTACACAATATAAGTATCTAGGGGTTCTATTCACATCGAATCTTTCTTGGACAGAGCATATCACGTCCATTTCAGCTAATGCCGCCCAATTGTTGGGGTACTTGCGACGCAACTTAAGAAATGTTCTTTCAAATTTTCGCAAGCTAGCTTACCTCACTCTCGTTCGTCCCAAGCTCGAGTATGCATCTCCCATTTGGTCCCCTCACCAGAAATACCTAATTGAAATGCTAGAACGGATCCAGAACAGAGCAAGCCGCTACATCATAAACGATTACAGCTACCAGTCTAGTGCTACACAAATAAAACTTAAGCTTTCATTACGATCCCTGAGCACTCGCCGAGACATTGCCCTTTTATCACTGTTCCACAAATTCCTTCACTCTACTCGAACACCCGCATGCTTAAAACGAACCTACTCCACGTCACATAGGCGTCATAATCATTTCAGCTATGCCCGCTTTTACGGGTCTACAAAAGCATTCCATTACTCTGCTCTTCCTCGCGCTGTCAGAATATGGAATTCGCTCCCGGACAGCATTGCAAGCCAGTCCAACTACGATTCATTCTGTGATGCCTTGACTGAATGCATGACTAAAGAAAAGAAGTTTTACGTTTGTCGCACAATGCTTTCTATACTTGCACTATATTTTACAGCTTATTGTCGCATTATTACCGTTATGTCGCTATGTTTACCGTTTCGTTGGAATGTCACGTGCGTAACTTTTCTGTCATTGTTTTTCATTATTACTGTTTAACACTCTGATCTTATTAATTACACGACTTCACTGAAAGCAATCTGTGTGATTTATTCCTTGTTATTGTATTATGTTTTTTTTATGCTTCTTCTTTTCCCTAGTGAATCGTGAACTAAATAATTCTTTTTTCATCTCAGTTGTACTTGCGGTTGTAGGTTGTAAGCAGATACGGTTTATAGATGTCTTGAATTCTATGCATTTTCTATGTACTGCCCCCCTTACTCAATGCCTCACTTTGAGGCCTGTAAGGTATTTTTAAATAAGTAAATAAATAAAAATGTGTCCAAACGGATTGTTCACCAAGTCCGGGAAGAAGAGTGTAGACGGACTCGCACTTTCACCAAGCTTCAAAGCATGTTCAGTGCACCGACGAGTCTTGGGATCGTCTGTGACACTCTCTTGATCCTGCTGCCGTTGTTGGGAGGCCATAGCACGGCGTTGAGCTTCTTGGCGACGTCTTTTCGCTAGGCGTTCTTCGCGTTGCTCCGGTATCTCGACCGCACGTTTTGCCTTGGCACGCTCGTTCTTTCGACGCGCGACGGCCATCTGCCAAGCGACAACCTGGGGTTCTGAAGAGTTTAGGTTTTCCAGTCTTTTGCGCCGACTGGCAGCGCCTCGACTCTGCTTAACCTCCATGTCGAGCACGCTGCATCAACCGTCTCGTCCGAGGATTTATACGCACGGTGCGCCCTCTTCGCGCATGCGCTGTGCCGCGCGGCGCCACAATCGTAAATGCAGCAGCGGGCGCACACGGCGTCGGCTGGTATGCGCAGACTGCGACGTCACACCTCTGCAATGCGCCTCAGTCGGAGGCGGCGAGGGCGACGCAGCTGCGCCTCTCGTGACGTCACGCGGCAGTCGCGCATGCGCAGTATGGCAGGCGCAGAAGCACGCGAAGCTCGGCTCCATCCTGCGTAGTGTACGCTACAAAAGTAGACGGCCCGATCTCGGCCATCTGGGAGATGGCCGAGATCGCTTTAGGACACATGCTGTAATGGCGGAATTAGAGGCAGTGAACGTGCAGGACTTATTCAGCCGGAACCAATTTTGTAACTAGCACCAATTTCGAGATGTACAAAGTCAGAGTCTGCAAAATGAGTTGCTGTCCTGATTACTTCCCACGAGCATTGCATATATTCGCAGTGCAACAAGAAAATAGCTATGACGCCAAGGCATTTTTGCCGTATGTATTGAAACTGCTTGGTTCCAACTGAATAGGCCCTGCATGCATGTTAACGAACTCATTTCCACCATTGCAACATGTGCGCTAACGTTATTATTAAAAATATAGTTGGCATGATTTTGTCAATTAGCAGCTTATACAATACTACTCATTTCGAAAGTCCACCTGTTAAACGTAACCCAGATGAAGAAGCGGAATGCTGGTATCTGCAACAGCAATTTAAGAAAAAAATGACCTAAAAATGACCCTGTATAATTCGCTGTTTAATCATGCACACGTTTGCGTTTTAGCGCGCAACAGAAGGCTTTGTGGACAAATTATCACTACAGGTAATTTTTTGTCGAATCTTATTTAACTGTTTAGTGCAAACAGAACACAAATTGAAATACTTTGTTGTCAAACGCTGTAAAAGTAGATTAGTGGTTGTGCCATAAGATGCGAACTAATCAATGACAGTTTTGTATGGGTACTTGAAAATGTCTTTCCTTAAATTGCATAGGTCCATTCACCAGAGAACTGTGCAGCCAGGTCTCAATTCACTGATTCTGCTATATGGTTTGGCTCTGGTACCTGAAATAAATATGTAAGTTCCAGAAATCGGACATGTATAACTCTTGTTTTGGTGCTGAATATTGTACCATACGCTTTGTGGCCTCTCAATAACTCTTACGCAACGTACTTATGAACAGGTTCTGACAAATCCATAATTTTTCATGACAAATGCTAAATATGCAGCGAATATGCAAACGCAGTCTCACGTTATTTAGCCTCAAGCTAACAGTCGCAAAAATCTTACGCCAGCGGGGCGAAATTCGCCTTTCTTCAAATTATATTCCGCGTGTCACCACGACCGCAACGCACATACATCGTGCGCACGGCATATACAGGACGTCCAAATAACTTTAGCCAGTTTAAAATTATGCAAGTGCCACGTAGCTGGACAGAGAAAAGGTAATCTTGTTTACCGTCGCTTGGAGATGCTCAAACTACTTGATCATTCCGTCTAATTAGACAATTAGTTTTAATTAATGGACTTCTGAAATATTGTAATTAGGTGAAAAGTGTCAGTGAGGAAATTGTGGAACGACATGAAAAACTTCCGATACAGCTTTTTGTTGCTGAATACGTGCTACTTAAAAATATTTTTGCCAGCGTGAAAGAAGCCCGCAAATGCATGCAATATTACCGCGCGACTGGCCGCTCGCGGCACCTTGCGTGTTGCAAAGCATATTTAGCGCCAGCAAACATGGACAGAAGGGAGACGACACCACAATGCGCTATCAACAACCTGGTTTTCAGGAAACACACACCTATTTAACCCATGCATAGTGGCGCCGCCTCATCCTAATCATAACCATCCAAAAAAGGCCTATCCTTATCTAACAAGTCGACCGAAGGGGCACTAACACACGTATTACTATTCCGACAGATAGCCTGAGCCTCAATAATCTCGCACATCTTTATCTTTGTGCTTCGCAAGAACCCGGCAAGATCCATACACGGTCGCACAGCCGCATTCTTGACAGTCAGTTGACAGATGACCGTATTGTTTATTTTTCACGTTTAGGCTATGTTCCCGTAATCGGTCATGAAGACACCTTCCTGTCTGTCCGATGTATTTTTTCCCACAGGTCCGCGGGAGCTCATGAACAACAGCTTCTACGCAACCCACTGGTGCTTTACAATTATTCGTAGAGCATCCGACAGCTGGCTTACGGTACGGGTCCGTTAATCGACATTCTTTTGCCAGCATTCCTGGCGCTGAAAACACCACTTTTGTGTCCACCCGGCTAGCCATTTTCTTAAGACTATGTGCCGTTCTATGCAGGTAGGGCACTACCGCTACGTTCCCTCTGCGTTCCGTTCGTTGATTTGCCGCGTCCAGAATTGTGCTATCTGACCCGCACCTTTTCAGCAGCCCCTCTACGACCGAAACTGGCACTGATTCCGGAAACCCTGCTGCTGATAACCTTCCCGACGGATCCATAAGGATCGTATAGATCTTATGGTGGCAAAATTTCTTTAATGCATTTCCAACGCACAAGTTGGCAATGCTCCTCTTGACGAGCTTCGAGTGGGCTGACCGATACGGCAACACCCACGAAACACGCAAGCAGCTACTCGATGTCTAAAAGATATGTTGAACGGCTAATTCAAAAGTCTAGTAGCTGTCTTGATCAAGATATTTTTTTAGCCATGGACGTCAAGAAGTACTTCAGTAAGCCCTGCTAATGTTACGCTAAAGGTTGGCTAATGGACAGCTTGACAAGAACAACTGAAGACTTCTTTTAGACATACTCTCAAATTTTTGCGGCAGCTGTTACAGTAACACGAGGCTTGCCCACAGTTACAATTTATTTTAAATGAGGCACGGACATCAGAAAAAAAAAGTTTATATTGTCGGATAGAGGATGCACAGGTAGCCTTTTCACATGTGAACCATGGCAATAGTGTAGTACAGCCTCATTGGTCAATTAGTGCTTTTGTAGCGTAAAGCTACACTACGCGGGTTGGAGCCGAGCTTCGCGTGCTTCTGCGACTGCCATACTGCGCATGCGCGAGAGCCGCGTGACGTTACCAGAGGCGCAGCTGCGTCGCCCTCGCCGCCGCCGTAGCCAGCGTGCGCTCAAGAGACTGCGGCGCATTTCAGAGGTGCGACTCGCAGTCTCCGCAGACGCGCCGGCGCCGTGTGCACCGGCTGCTGCATTTACGATTGCAAAGCCGTGCGGCACTGCGCATGAGCGAGGAGAGCGCAACGTACGTATAAATGCGCGGGAGAGATGGCTGATGCAGCGCCCTCGATATGGAGGTTAAGGAGAGTCGAGCCGCTGCCAGTCGGCGCAAAAGACTGGAAAACCTAAATTCTTCAGAACCCGAGGTTGTCGCTTGGCAGTTGGCCGTCCAGCGTCGAAAGAACTGTAGCCAAACTCTCTTTACAGAGGTTGGTGCTGCCACGGGATCTCAAACTGTCTCAATCCCCGAGTTTAGCATGATTACTTACGCCACTGGTCTTAAGCCAGCCAAGCGTTCTGGGGTCTGTATCTGCGTGAGTAACGGGATCGCGGCTCCTAAACTGCCATCTGTCGCTGTAACCAAGGGCGAAACCTGTGCCGTTCGACTGGAACAAACTGGTGTGTTCATCCAGGCTGTGTACATGTCACCGGACGATACGGTTATTGCCACTGTGCGAGTGGTTGCTGTGGCAATACCAGGCCACGTGGAAAGAGAACCGTTTCAATAGTTGCGGGTGACTTCGATCGCGTCTCCGACTCTCTTGGTGTTCCACTCAAGGATTCGTTTCACCTTGATTTAGCAAGTTCGTCGACTTTACAGACAACGCAATGGGGAACCACTATAGACCATGTATATCAAAGACAGACATTGCATTCCAAATACTGTGTACAATCTATAGAGACAGCCGCGTGTTACTACTCTGACCATTGGACTGTCTTTATGGCCATAGAGAAACAAGCAGACATTGAACGATTGACTAGGATGTGATTTAATAAAGATATCATGTGTCCATCGTTGCAATGCTGTCCGTCTGATTACAAGGCCATAGGCAGATAAGCTAAGGTTAGCAAGCAAGGCAAGAGATTAACCAAGCATAACCGTTCCTTTACGCTACGTATATCCTGCCATAGCTGAGCTAAGCCACCGGCAATCTTTTTTACTTAGACCAATCAATTGAATGCCGCCTGTCAGAATTATTATGCAAATAAAAGAAGGCATGTATTGTATGCTGATATCATGACAATGTTCCCCCTTGACCTAGACAAGAACATCTCTGCATGAAACACGTCATTATTGACAAAACTTCGCCCTGCTGGGTCTCCACCAAATTAAAATAGTTTCTAGCAAGGAAACATTTGCTCAGTGATGCTGCAGTTCAGGCAAAAATTGTATCCTGGTTTCAGCTTCAGGGGGCACAATAACCTGACACCAGTACACGAAACAGAACGCTGTGCTGCAAACAATTGTTAAGAAATAACGGATGGTACACATCTGGAAAACACTGCGAACCACTCTAACTGGCAATATAAATATATTTATTCTGATGTCCATGCTTCACTTAAAAGAAAATTGTAACTTACTTTGTGGGTGCCCCTAGTAAGGTAACGCCACATGCTTGCACAGCATCACGCAGAAATAATGGCCAGTTCTTCGGCACACCACTAATTAGTGAATTCATTGCACGTTGCATGTTACCAGAGCTGAAAGATAAATCATAATATGCCGTCATTTTTTTTTCATACACTGCATTGAGTTTTTCGTGCATAAAAGATGATTGCAAGCGAAAATGCAGCAAGAAATCTACTTCACACCATGTCACATGCTCATACTTTATTATCTAGTAAATTAGAAAAGATGCAGAAGGTGTAATTAACAACAGCGACAAGTAGCAGCAAGGGCCATCATGGATGAATCATGAACATGATTGCCGCCGCTGCCAGAGCAGGCCAGCCTTCGTAGGAGAGCACTGGCTGCCCACAAAAGCTTGCTGTCACAGGTCACGCCTGAAGGTTCTTGTGTCTCAACACAACAGTTCTTGTAGGTATAGGCAAGCAATAGCTGCGCAGAAGAGGGAAAAAAGCCGAGGGAGGAAAGGAGAATGTTCAAATTGGAACTTCAATTAGCAATATGCGCTAAGCAAGAAGTTTGACTCACATTAAAAATGAATTTAAGCACTCCTTCCTCTTAAATAACGGGTATCTTAAGGTATGTATGTGATCATGTTTAAAATTGCCAGTATATTTCCTGGCATATAGTTATGAAATTACAAAGCAGAGTCAAAGTCAGCCTTGAAATTAATATATGGTGTTTTGTGGGTAAAAAGGCACTTATGAACTTGTCAAACAAGTCTGAGAAGCATCCTGCAAAATATAATCAGTTTAAAACAGTAATCCACTCTGCATGTAAATCATGTACTAAATTAATTTAAAAGTCAAATAGCGTTTTATATTGTTAAACTAAAAGCGTGTTTGGAATTTCGCACTGCCTAGCTGTTGCCTTTTTTTCATACTTAAACATCACACAGTACAGAGTAAGCAGGTAGTATACAAAGGAGGACTGGTGATAAAGCAGTGTTCCAAAGTAACACTCCTAGCTGGATCAATCACTTTTGTTGATATATTTTCATGTGACCTAATTGGCTTAGGGCAATACCTCACACCAAAGATGCATCACCTTGGATGATGCGTCATACAAAATTGAAAGTATCTCATGATGTGATCAAACGTTAACATTGCCCACTGTCTTGGAAGTGTTTACATGCTGCTTGCGCGAAAAAGTGCAAAGTGATTCGTATAGGTACAAATTCATCAGTGCATATATAGCCTCAGGTAATTCTGAGCCTCTACGTTGACTCGCAGTTGAGAAGCCACTGCACACAAAAAGGTGTATTCAAGTAATGGTCCATGAAGAATAATTGCCCACCTAGTGAAAAGTCAAATGTGGCTGGCTAATGGGCCAGGGCAAATAAATTGCTTAATTCTGATAACACGTCCAATGATATTATTGAAATAGATAACAAAAGACAGCACAGATAAAATTATAGTTATGACAAAATTTTAAAAGCACCTTTGCAAACTGCTGGAACCTTCAGCATCATGCCTGTTCTACACGCACATATGTTGCAGCACAATCTCTATCTCAGACGCAGGCGCCTCCACACATCACTGTGTGATGTCCTCACAATAAGGTTAAAAAACAGTCTGGCACAAGCTGCGTGATGTGATTCATTGTGCAAGCGCCAGCCAAGTGCTGACGGTGGTAGAGCGAAATGGAAGTTCGTCCTTGTATGGAAGCCTCGGCCCATGTTTTTTTCAATTGTAGCGGCAAAGCATACCTTTTACAGCAGACATAAATCCTAAATTAGACTGCTTGCTGATGCTGTACAGTAAATTCCTGTAAGGAAACTAAATCACACAGAAAACATTTAGAATACAGAACTAATCACATACTGGCTTGTCATTAGGAAAGCACTGGCTTGTGCATTAGAGAAGCAAGGTGTAACGTACACTGTTGTAGCAAGCAAATTTTTACTCTTATATGGTATACTCGTAAGACACAAGAGAGTTAATTTGTGAGTTCTTACTGCGAGTTCACTGACTACCTACAGTTAAATTTTGTAAGGCTTAGGGAAACTAATTAATAGTAGAGCTGTGTATGTACACTGGCACTGAGAAATTGGTTATAACAGTGGCAGCTTATAAGGGACCAGTGCAAAAAAATGCCAGTTTGTGAGAAACCAACTAGCCTTAACCCATTTACAATGCACTGGGAGGACCAGAGAGGGTACATTACATTGGCCTACACTGATCATGATGAGGTCCCGTCATCCAGCTAGTGCCAAGGTACAAGAAGGATGTCCAGCCGTCTATGGAGTGAAAGGAAGAAAATAAGAGAGCATCAAGTCAGTTGAAAGACACATTTGCAATAACAAATGAGGTGACCCAGCCAGTCATTCATTAATAAATACCAAGCAGTCGTGATTGCACTCCCAGACGAAGCACCTACTAGGCTAAAAAATTTGCTGCTTACTTAGACGAAAACAAGTGAAATTTGTGCATCAGCAGACGATTGCATTTGGAATTGTATAGATGAAGTAAACATTGCAGTTACATTTTTGTTTTGCTATAAAGTAGGAACGCTACAAGCTGCATGGTCACTGTCACGCGCGCGCACGCGCGCAACGCTGTAACACATGCAAGAACAAAAGGACACAAGATAGGGCGAGTTCAGTCTGGTTCAGGATTACAGCCAGCGCGTCGTCTTCGAATTCACTCCCTTCGGTTGATTCGTGCTACGTTAACCACAAAGACCAACAAGCAGAACCCTCGTATAAAAGTAAAGATGACGAAAACCCGCAGGGCAGGAGAGCGCATCCATCAAGAATTGTCGCGGGTAACATCTAAAAATATTCACATTGTTGACGAAAAACAAAGTGCGATGTATTTCACTTACCGAAAAAAGTGTTATCCGAACGTGCGAGGTACAAAGACGCACCGAGACACGAAGGCGGCGAACGCAGATGCCGCCATTGTGGTAGTAAGCCGTCGGCGAACACACGCAATACAGGCGATGTCACGAAGCACTGATGCAAAACACACCGCAAACCGCATCAGCACAGCTAATCGACTCCAGTTAATATCCAGTATAAATGTACAGAAAGTCTTAGAATGACGCACAAGTGACATAACGAACCCACGACTGAGACATTGCGGGCGGCAGTGGCTGTTATTTCAAACCTCCTGCCTCCCAGTGTTTCCAGCACGGAATGAGCTGCCTGACAAATTTGGAGCGTGCCTACTTGACTGCCGCCGAAGTGATTGCCGCGTGGTGGATCTCCTGAAACCGCTGTGGTCACACTGCAACACGGCGTTTTGCTCCTGCTGCTGTCAGTATCTGCTGCGCGAGCACAGAAGAACGGTTTCCATTCGTCGTGTGCGCGTCCCATAAGAAAAACAATAACACGCCCTTGATTGTGGAAGTTCTGGTGTTAAATTATTTAACAACAAAGCCAACTTATTATGTTCCTTCCAACGAGTTCGATTTGTCTGTGGCGTCTTTTATTCGTTAACGCCGAAGGCGGACGGTAACCCCACTTGTAACACGTCGTTTGGCATTTTATGCACTTTTAGACAAAAAGATCTAAAAAAGTTCTTGAGTTAGACGGTCTGATTGTGTTTCCCAAAATATACTCTAGTGACACCAGTAGTGCGTTTTACCGCAGATAGAATATATAATATAGCATATTCCAAGTGCTGAGGTTATGTTCAGAAGAAATTTTATTTTCAGTCGTATCATAGACCAAGACGTCTATAGCCATTTGCAGACGTTTCAAGAGGTGTTTAAGAGGTTCTGTGTTTGGCGGGCAGGGGCTTATTACTTCTAGGTTTATATTCCCAGCACGTGTGCCGTTCCATGAATTCGGGCTGAATGTCTAAGAAACCCAGCACGTTATCAGCCGATTCTTCAATCGTGAGAGTAAGTGGGCTAAGCAGAAAAACTTTGTAAAGCTTGCCTACTGTAGAACGTGCGTCTGGTTCGAAAAAGACTAGATAGTCATCTACATACCTTACAACTTTAACCAACCTGTGCTCCGACAAAATACGCGACAAGTTTTTGTTATGGTGAGCTAGAAAAATATCACTAGTATGTGCGCCAAACATGAACCGATCCAAGCTCCATTTTTGTAATGAATATTTCGTAATTCCATGCTGCATACGTCGAGTAAAGGTAGCAACTAAACATATCTAAAGAGCCTTAAACGGATAAACCGGCTGAATTTTGAAATGAAACAGCGCGATACTCGTCTGTGCACTCTTCTACGCATGTTATTAGTTCCTTTTGAGGCAAGGGGAAGTACAAGTCATTATATCAAAGGAGCAAGCTGATAAGCTTTTGTCAGAATTTCCTTTCAAGAAATACACGATTTCTGCAGAGTTTCGAACCAAAAATGGGTCGTCAATATTAAGAATTCTGAGCTTTGTTTGCAAAAAAGGAGCAAACTATTTTTGCCATGACCCCGTTCCTGAAACTATTACCCTTAACGGGCAATGGGGTTTCGCGTCTTCGCACTAAACATGATTCGAAGGCAACCAGACTTCGCGTTGTCAATTTCACGGACCAACTAACTGAGGTCTGCCTGATTGCAAAGACGCTTTGCTTCTAGCTTGATTTTTCTAACAGATACACTACTACACTGGTCGAACACAGATGCAATCGCAGAGCAGGCCTTTGCATTAAAATCTTTTTGTTTGAGGACAAGAAAGCCACTTTCCTTGTCCGCTGGCAAAACACACAGTCTGTTCTGCCTCAAAAACGAAGTTGCGCGTGTAACCGGTACACGTGAGACCATCGGTTTGTTGTGCGAGACCACATCGACCCCTTCAGAGATACATCAGTTCGCTTCACCTTGTGGGGCGCACTTTGAACTCCTTCGCACAATGCTTAGAAGTTTCGGCGCACTTAACCTTTGTTCTACGGCGAACTTGGGGCCAAGTTCAAGAACACCTTCAACGTAGTCTGGAAGACTAACCTCGCCGAAGGTTCTGATGCCACGAAATCCGGTAGGTTTCTTTGTAGGGATGCTGGCGCGTAGGCCGGGTAAGGTCCTCTGCCACAGGAATTCCGTGCCGCTGCTGCTGATCGCTAGGAAGTCGCTCCACTTCCTGCAGGCACCTTGTTGTCTCTCTGGAGCATCCAGAGTCGCCCTCAGCAAACCTTTCACCACCCGCGCTTGCCTTTGCCACTCACTTCTCATTATCTTTAGGACTCTGATGCCATGGCCAACGGAAGGAGCAAGGCCACCAAACACCCGTAGGACTTCGTTGGGCAAATACTTCTAGCGAATGTAGAAGGAAAGTGACCGAGCTTGGAAATTGGCGTAGATGAGGAGGGGGCCACTGACCATGGATTTAACGATGAACACAGAAAAGAGCCCGATGTATTAGAAAGAAATTTCAGCATTGCCATTTGTTAGGCGTGTTGGTAAACTTACTTGGAAAGCATATTTAGCGCCAGCAAGCAGTCTCCCTTCTGTCCATGTTTGCTGGCGTTAAATATGCTTTCCAAGTCAGTTTACCAACATGCCCAACAAATGGCAATGCTGAACATTGCGTGTATTCGCTGGCTTCTTTCACGCTCAAAAAACACTATTACGTAGCACATATAGAGGAAAAGAAAGCTGTATCGAGAGTTTTTCATGTCACTCTACAATTTACCTATTGACACTTTTCACGTAATTATAATATTTGAGAAGTTCATAAATTAATTAAGACTAATTATCCAATGAGGCGGAATGAAAAAAAAATAGTTTGAGTATCTCCAAGCGGCGGTAAACAACATTACCTTTGTGTTGCCCAGCTACGTGGCATTTGCACATATTTCAGTTTTAGCTGAAATTAAGTGGGACACCCTGTATATTACGCTCGGACATTGCATGCACATATCGGTGTCCCATGCATATTGCATTGCACCCACAGTCTTTTAATTCGCTTGCACAAGCTTTGGCATGCGAACTCTTGCGCAATAAAAGCAGCTACAAAGACCAGAATACATCGAATTTAGGCCGCGCTATTAACATTAACATGTCGATTTAAACACATCGAAAAGCGCCGACGAGCTCTCGACACAAAGAAACGCGGTCATACGCGCTCTCCTCCCACAACGCTACAAAGCATAGGCTCTAATAACGGAATAACACGTGCGATTTACGTGTAAATGTGGAGGTCCGTAGGAGATAAAAATCCGCAAGCTGGAAATATCCATTTCTCGCGAATAAGAGGCGCAGCACGATAGATACCCTGGGAAGCGTCGCCGATCAAGGAGCCACTGAACGCTCTTTCTTTTTCGCGCTGTTTAACCTCAGTTTTAAGTATGAACCAATTCGCCCTCATCGACATCTTACTAAAGCATCCTATATGATCGGACAGCAGCGTCGCGCCAGCTTGAACCCGACGTCTCTAGCCAACCAAAACTTTCGCGCTCGGCATTATGCAGCCCTGCGCACCCGTGCCAGCATCCGTGGTGGAGCCAGCGCCGACGGGCTCGGCAACATATTCGGCCTTTTTATGGTCCAAACTCTTCATGCCGACATGATAGGCTCCCTGCGATCCGCCGAGCACCGCCCGATGGTTGACCCTCGGCCAATTTCGCTTGGGCGTCGCACACAATCGACACGATTCTTCCGTACAGACCGGATGCATCTGAGTGTGCGCCTACTTCTGCCACAGTCAGAAATGTCGAACAGTGGCGTGATCTCTCGCCCGCCTTTATTTCAAATGACCAGGAGCGCCAGATCGAAGAAAATTCGCGGTGACACCACTTCTGCGCCCACGTTCTTCGCCGGAGCGCTTGTGTGGTTCTCGGTCCCTTCCACTGCACCTGGGCTCCCGTCGAAACTGCTGCCCAAGTATGCAGGCCCCTACCACGTTGTCGAACGCAACTCTCCGTTCGACTGCGTGATCGAGCCCGTTGAACTGTCCTCGGACATGCGCCGTCGTGGACGAGACATTGTCAACGTCGAACGCCTCAAGACCTATTATGACCCACTTATAGTGACAAGCTGTTAGGTCACCGGGTGGCAACCTTTTCTTTCTAGGGGGTAATTGAAGAGGAGGATTGAAACGATATAGTGGGTAGTCCACTCACGTGCTTTCTAGTGCGTCGTCCTTCTCAGCGCTGTTGGCTTGCACGCCGCTCGTGTTTCGAGTCCGTGCCCTGCTCTAACGGTCGTTCCCAAATGCCGGTGACTAATGAAGGCATTTGCAATATACATATATAAACGATAAGAAAGGGTGTTAACCGAGAGGCCCGATTTTTTTATTAGTCATATCATAAGAAGCCAACAAACACTGACACCACCAAGGACAACATAGGGTAAATTACTTGTGCTGAATAAATGAAATGAAGAAGCAACAAATTATTCGAAATGAAAGTGGATGAAAAAACAACTTGCCGCAGGTGGGGAACGATCCCACAACCTTCGCATTTCGCGTGCGATGCTCTGCCATTTGAGCTATCGCGGCGCCGTTTCCCCATCCTTTCTTGGGTATTTAAGTGTCCTAGTAGAACCTTGGGAATGTTAGTCATTAATTTATCGTTCCTTTTTTTTCATTTACTAAGCACAAGTAATTTCCACTAGGTTGTCCTTGGTGGTGTCAGTGTTTGTTGGCTTCTTATGATATGGCTAATAAAAAATTGGGCCCCTCGGTTAACCCTCTTTATTCTCGTTTATTACATAACGAAGGTCTCGAATCCGGCAACATTGATGCCTTCAGGTAGCATGTGTGGGTTTATCCTGAGCGGAATCAACAAATCTGGCACGTTAGCATGCTTAATAATCACAGCTGGTTTATGTGACTCCTTCAAAGGCACTCATCTAAATTTAACCGTTAAGCTTTACCAAAATGAAACAGTACATTTTTTAAAACATCTTTCACGCACCACCCTTTCGTTGAATTTGGGCACGTCATGTTTTTCGTCCTGTTAAGCAGTTTTTTCATCATAGTAGCAAGCCAGATTATAACCTAACATTACTGTTGTCACCCCAATTGTGAGCTCTTCGTCTTCCTCGTTTGAGGGCTGCGAGCTCAATGCAGTTTAGGTACCCAAATCTTGAGCCCCCGTTTCTAAAAAAAATTAAAATAATCACGAAGTAATTGTAAACAATCATATGGAATGAGCAAGTAATGTTGCATGTACGGTCCATATCCGCCTGTCATGGCATACAGCAAGCATTTGAAAACTTGTTTAGCTTCTACTATTTGCCTAGTATTTAGTTTTTTAAAATTATCATCGCTTTCTGTGCTTCCAAGAAACAGTCGCGAGAAAGAACAACAGGATGCACCCCGTCTCCCTGGCCGTTCTTTTCCGAAATACACAGAATCTTGGGTGCCCTGCCAGGAAATGATCGCTCCCTCATTCAGGAGAGCCCCTGCTCTCCGGATGAAACTATCGAAATGGTAAGAAGTGCAAACATACGTGATACATTAACATGCTTATAGGAAATAAGCCTGAACTCTAGATTTGCCTTATTTTTATAAGTACCCAAATTACTTTCCACAGAAAAAATTAACGAACAAAAGAACTAAGGAAACTGGAATACCTCCGCATAATGCACATACCTAAGCTGCTCGTCATATTCACCAACAGATTATTTTGTGTGGCAGATACCATTCTGGCTTTGCACTCGTGTGTAAATATATATGGCTGAAAACAGTCAATTGATGTGTAGGTGGCATAAACAACAAATCCTTTTTATGCATTCCAGATCATTTCCAGCATGAAGTCGAGTGAGAGTACTTCTGCGGAGGAAGTAGTCGATTTAGCAGACAAAGTGATATCAAAGAGAACAGACATAAGCAACAGCGCCGCCCACAAAAAGGAAGAGAGAGAGTCCTTCAGAAACCTTCAGAAACAGCTTGCTGGCGCAGCAGTACAAACTTCTAGGAACGCTAGAAGAAGCTACGAAAGCTGATCAAGCTTTGAAGGAACGACAAATGAATGCCCAAGAAAAGCCGGTGGACCTGCTGTCCCAGTATTTTCATAAATAAAGGTCTACCAATTGCACTTTTCAACTCACTTTTCAACTTTGTGGCTTGGCTATTCGGCCATCTGTTGGTGAAAGTTCATGGCAACTGCAGCTCGAATGTTTTTTTCCAGTTGAAATGAGTGCATCCGTAGTGTGTGTTGGCTGCTGAAATATTGTGTTGTACTGCTGTGCCTCACTGATCCACTGCTGCGATACAGAATCACCAAAGTGTTCGCAAATATTATGCAGTACACAGCATGCCCTTACTATAATTGGCACATTGCTGATGTCACATTCCATTCTCTTTAATACAAACCTGAAACCAGCTTTAAGCCGTCCAAATGAATTTTCTACTATTGTGCGAGATTTAGAAAACTCATAGTTGAAAAGCTTTTGCTCTTTAGAACTGCTTGTGCTCGCAAATGGTTTAGTAAGGTTCGGCGTGAGGCCTGATCACAAAGTATCAGAGGGGGCGCACAGCAACACCGCTTATCAGGCTGGTTGGCAGCCTGAATGTGGGCCCTGCAACAACGCGAGACAGGCTTGACTGGTGGTACACATGCGCATCGTGGCATCTTCCCGGTGATCCAACGTTTATGCACCGGAACATGTAGTGGTGGTCCACCAGTGCAAGCAGTATCACGCTGTGCCTAGAAAAAACAAAAAACAATATTATTGTCAAAGGTAAAGTCCACAACAAAGAAACTGTATAGTTTTATGCTGTAAGCACACATGGCAAAAATACCTTGTAGGGAATGAAGCAACAGCATCAGAGAGAAAGCAATAATTCATTTTTAGGAGTACGCTGAACAAGATGCAGTTATAATGAAGATGTGGGGTATATGCAATGTAACCTGGATAAAGCGAAACATTTTAGGAGCTCTCGCATCATACATATCATAGCTGTTTCATTTCTTTGAGGACAATGTTGGGTAAAAATCT
The DNA here is from genome assembly GCF_050947875.1 of Dermacentor variabilis. Lineage (NCBI taxonomy): Eukaryota > Metazoa > Arthropoda > Arachnida > Ixodida > Ixodidae > Dermacentor > Dermacentor variabilis. The sequence continues at coordinate 14,941,473 of NC_134574.1, read as the reverse complement.
CGTCATTGTCAGGCACTCAACCTATCGTGATAGTCAAAGATAAACTGGTGTAAAAGGGCAGTTCATAATAGCAAAGTTTGGAGTGATGTATGCTCCATATTACATAATAAACAGCACTTGTAAACAGGGAAGTACATTTGCATGCTGATTGTAGGCACCGTAAATTTTTTTCTCTCTTTTTACGCGAATTATATCAAGTAAAGTTTCATCACTTTTAGGCCATCCAGGACGCCTGGTTACAACAATGCATTTAGCTTACATTTGATGAAAACACTAGTGTTTTCTCATTAAGACTCGTTAAAACTCAATACAGCAGCGTCACAAAGCGATGTAGTGCGGTGTGCCAGTAGAAAAATGCTGCCTAGTTTTCGAAGAACTATTAATAATAAATAATTAGGAATATTCAGTTCAATTTCAATCAATCGCCTATAGCTGCCCTATTTGAGGCAACGCTCGCCCTTCATTCGTGCACTTCCCAGCCTTTGTAATTATAGTAGTCGCTGGCGTGTTCCTTTGGCGGAGAAACTGGAAAGTGGCAACCGTCCAGAGCGCCCACACCTTGAAGGAACCCGGTAGAAGCATGGAAATGCTCGATGTAATCCTGCATGTCATTTTCATTGAGCATCCTCACCAACTCTGCTTCCAGCGATGCCTCTACAGTTTCGCAGAATTCACGATAAGTTAGGTTCACCGTCGATCTGCCAATATCGAGCAAGTGAGCGATTGTTCTCTCCTCGGCAGACGAACAGAGCTTATAGAGGCCTACGGCGACCCTCTTGTCCAGTGGAACGGCTGCGCGCATGTTCGCCGTCTGACGTTCCATCGTGGGCCGGCAAACGTCGATTAAATATTTGAACGTGGTTGGCGACACACGAAAAGACTGTCGGAAATTCTGGTCCCCGAGGTTTGGCAATGTGTTCTCAAACCAACTTCCATGCCGAGCCCACACTTCCCTCGGAGCGCGGTTTGATGACCATGTCAACCGAGTCAGCATGCTGTTGTTGGCAATTATTTGGCGCTTGATGGTACGCACTTTCGCTGCCGAGATTTCGATGTCCACTTCTATGCCGGTTATTGTGGCGATGGCGAGGGCGACCTTCTTTTTCACGTCTTCAGTTTCGTCACTCATCTAGAAGCAGTTGAGCTCACCGCGAACACACAGACACGCATGATTATACAGCGGAATCACAACCACAGAACCACAACTCGAAGCGCACAGGCCCAACAACGGGACCCACCCTGCCCATGCATGAAAGCGAGAGCGCAGTATGGCCAGCATCGCTTGCAACTTCGCTATGCTTGGAAAACAAAAGTCTTGCGGTAACGTACCACAAAGTTTCTCGCTGTAATTGTATATTATTACATACTGCGTTAAAAATACACATACATTACTGTAACGGCGACCGTATGCGTGAACAGTTGCACGCGGAAGTAAGCGCAGCAGCGCCGTTTCTATCGCGTGCGGCGCCCGTCGAAAGCTCGCACTGTGCCGTGTAGCACGGCCGCAATTCCATTGTCGTCAATCTCTGTTAGGGAGTTTCATGCTCAACGGAGTTCGCGGGTGCCCGTGTGATGGTTTCAAAAAATGTCAATTTTCATTTGCAGCAAAAACACACAAACAAGCCGGTAAAAAATTCCAACGCAACACATTCTCATATCATCATTAGGGAGTTTTAGAATAGGGGCCCCAATAGTTTGGGGCCCCAAAGAGCTTTGCGGGTGTTAGCGTTGGGGCACGTAGGAGTGAAGAGTTTTAGAATAGGGTTTTACGTTTGCGGATAGCGTCTTGCGCTGACAGCGCCACTACGGCGTCAAAGAAAAGCTATTAGAAATAATTAAATAAAATATATCATTTTATGATAGGAATATTAATTTTGGGTTTCGTGTATTCGCCTTTAATTACAACTTAGAGGTTATTCTGTAAGCAGCAAACAATTAGTTGCGCTTAGTTTTGAGCAAACCAACTTTACTAGCCTTCACCAGCCAAGCTTAGCCGTGTTAGGCCTACGAGCCATAAAATCCACAATCGAATTCAAAATCAGCGGCGTCTAATGAGTCAATCTTCATAACACACGCTAGTTGAGAGAAAGCGATAACCGCAGTCACTTCTCCTAGCTTGCGAACTTCACGCGTTACCGCGAATCGAACCCAGTTTGGTGCTAGGTTAGAGCCGTCGCTTCGATGGGTGCCGCCATGTTTGCCGACGCAAAACTTTTGGGGCCGCTATTTGGGCTCCCGCTAAATCGGTGAAATAGCGTTCCCAACGCAAAACCCAAAGGCAGTTTGCGTCTTGCGCATGCGGAGTGGCTTCGACGCTATTTCTTTGGGGCCCCAAAACGTTTGGGGCCCCTATTCTAAAACTCCCTATTCTCTCATCAGCAGACGATTGCATTTGGAATTGTATAGAGGAAGTAAACGTTGCAGATAGATTTTTGTTTTGCTATAAAGTGGGAGCGCTACAAGCAACATAGTCACTGACACACGCATGCGCGCACGCAACGCTGTAACCCATGCATAAATAAAAGGACACAAAATAGGGCGACTTCAGTCAGGTTCAGGATCACAGCCAGCGCGTCGTTTTCGAATTCACTCCCTTCGGTTGATTCGTGCTACGGTATAACCACAAAGACTAACAAGCAGAACCCTCGTATAAAAGTAAATATGACCAAAACCCGCAGGGCAGTAGAGCCCATCCATCAAGAATTGTCGCGGGTAATATATTCACATTGTTGGCGAAAAGCGAAGTGCAATGTATTTCACTTACCGAAAGAAGTGTTATCCGAACGTGCAACGTACTAAGACGCACCGAGACACGAAGGCGGCGAACGCGGATCCCGCCATTGTGGTAGTAAGCTGTCGGCAAAAACACGCAATACAGCCGATGTAACGAAGCACTGATGCAAAACACGGCAACCAGCATCAGCACAGCTAAATGATTCCAGTTAATATTCAGTATAAATGTACAGAATGGCTTAATGACGCACAACTGGCATAACGAACTGACGATCGACACATTGCGGGCGGCAGTGGCCGTTTCTTCAAACTTCCTGCCTACCAGTGTTTCCAGCACGGAATGGGCTGCCTGACAAATTTTGAGCGTGCCTACTTGACTGCCGCAGAAGTGATCGCAGCGCGGTGGCTCTGTGACACCGCTGTGGTCACTGCAACACCGGCGTTTAGCTCCTGTTGCTGTCAGTACCTGCTGCCCGAGCACAGAAGAATGGTTTCCAGGCGTCGTGTGCGCGTCCCGTAAGGACAACAATAATACGCCCTTGATTGTGGAAGTTCTGGTGTTAAATTATTTAACATTAAAGCCAACTTATTATGTTCATTCCAACAAGTTCAATTTGTCTGTTGCGTGTTTTATTCCTTAACTCCGAAGGACGACGGTAATTAACCGCACTTTTAACACGTCGTTTGGCATTTTATGCACTTTTAGACAAAAAGATCTAAAAATTTTCTTGACTTAGACGTTGTGAATGTGTTTACGAAAATAGACTGTAGTGACACTAGTAGTGGGCTTTGCCGCAGATAGAATATATACTAACATATTCCAAGTGCCGAGGTTAGGTTTAGAATAAGTTCTATTTCCAGTCTTATCATATACCAAGACATCTATAGGCGTTTGTAGCCGTTTCAAGAGGTTTTTAAGAGGTTTTGTGTTTCATGGGCAGCAACCCCACAGGGGCGTCTGCGTCAGCAGGCATTTGGTGTGTTGCGGAAAAACTCCTATGGACGCCGACCAGTGCAGACGCGTGGACATCGACCTCCTTATGACCTCCATTTTCGGGTGGTTCATCCCCTGAAACCTTCCGGAAATTGTAACCCGCTTGAAGGGGAAGTACTCCGGCATCGGTGGACGCAACTTTCACCGAACTCGGACCATTTTTCACAATTTGACGGCCACTTGTCCATTGGCCCATGCGAAGCATCCACCACCTCGAGTAGGGGAGCAGCGGCGACGCAGAGAGACGCGCTACCGAAGACGCCAACCACGACCTCGCCGCAGTTACCGTGACGTTACCGGGCCAGCATCGCTTGCAACTTCGCTATGCTTGGAAAACAAAAGTCTTGCGGTAACGTACCACAAAGTTTCTCGCTGTAATTGTATATTATTACATACTGCGTTAAAAATACACATACATTACTGTAACGGCGACCGTATACGTGAACAGTTGCACGCGGAAGTAAGCGCAGCAGCGCCGTTTCTATCGCGTGCGGCGCCCGTCGAAAGCTCGCACTGTGCCGTGTAGCACGGCCTGGCCTCGAAAGCGCTTCCGATGGCTCAACAACCCGGACTGGCTTTGAGCGAAGAGGTTATGTACTTTGCCATCCAAAACCGGGACGATGAACGACCGGCCGGGAATTGCAGCATGGTGTCCCGGTACGCCAATGCGCATTTTCCTACCCAGAGACTGACCGCGCAGGGGAAGGTTGGCAGATATCCCAATCGCTCAGAGCATGGAAGAAACAGGCAAAGGAGCAGAATTTACGGCGAGGAGGGAACTTCTCCGCGGACAGCAAGCATACAACAGACAACCAGCCAAAATGCCAGGGTCGGCCCACGAGACACAGGTCTCCACCCCTACCCAAGAATGACCTGAAAGTGGTCTTGCGACCTCACCAGGGACTGCCTCTGAGTAATGTAACCACCCAAGCGCTTTCCGACGCAATAGTGGAGGCCTGTCCAGGAAAATTCAGGTGAGACCAGTTCATTCTCCGCATCCGGTCGGGCTCGAACATAGCACTAGCGTTCCCTCCGGATGCGACCATCGCAATGGCGATGAGCGGCGTCACGTCTTTGAAGATCAACGGAAGACCGCTCCTAGTCAATGTCTACATGACGCAAATCGAAGGAACCAGGAGATGTGTTATCCACGGTATAGAGCAGCACACACCGTCTGAGACTCAAAGCGAGTATCCGTTTTCGCACCCAGGGCGTGGAACTGGTAGAGGCCCCGATGTTGGGAGACTCTCAGAGTGCTCTTCTTACTTTCTTCGGAGACGTCCTACCGAGATACATTAACTACAGAGGATGTGAGAAGGAGTGTATTCCTTTTCGTAACGCGGTCCAATTCTACAAAGCGTGTGGGGAAGTTGGCGACCGCACCGACGTGTGCCAGCAACCAGATTTACCCACGTGCCGTACCTGTGGAGTGCGCAACCCAGAAGTAACTCACAACTGTACCCTGACATGCGCAATTTGCTCTGGGGACCATCTAACAGGAGACACTCGCTGGTTCTCCTCGGAGGACGAAGAATCGGAATGGGCGTGCGGACGAGGTGCGACCAACAGGTGCCGCTCAAGAACCCGCACGCCATCGAGCAACCGCTCGGAGCACGGACAATCAGGGCAGCAGCGTCGAAGGTACACGTCGAGGCCAAGACCAACCACACAGGAGAACACGAAGGCGAAAGTCCATCCGAGAAGCAAGGTCACCCGGGGCATCGCTGGCACAGAGCAAGCCACAGGCGAATCAGGTAAGCTGGGCGCAAGTCGTATCTCCCCCTGCCAAACATACATCTGGTACACCACCGATCACGCAACACCATGAATACAGAAGGGTAGTAGACGAGAACAGACAAGTCAAAACATAATTAGAGGAGTTTAAGTCTAGGACGTGACGCCTCGAGGCGCTACTTTTAAAGCAATCGAGCAACACGCTAGGCCCAGCGAACGCACCCGTTGTGCAGCCCATATGACAATGCAGCAACCACAAACAGTGTCGCTAGCGTACCTCGTACAGCAGATGCGGCTTGTCTTTGCCAAACTAGGACAGATGGAACGCACCATTAGCGACCTAAGCCAGACGCAGAACCCTCGCAAGAGAACTAGTGAAAGCCCGGGCTCTCCCACCAGACAACCGAAAATAGGACCGCGTTACGCGAACACCAATCATGGCTAGACATAGTAATAGTAAACAGACCGAATAAGTGGAAATTTGGCACTGGAATTGCTGCTCACTGCGGAAAAATCTCGCCAATTTCACAAAATTCATTGAATCGTCTCCAGTCCCTCGCATGTTATTGCGCACAGGAGGTAGGCAAACACCAAGTAAATCTGAAGGGGTACGTGTGCTACAAGACCCCGGAGTACCCACAAATAACTACCTTCGCAAAGAAGAACGTGGCGCTGAGTATTAGCTATGCAGGGAACGAGCCTGTCCAACATCACGTAATCACGGTCTGGCCTCGAAAGCGCTGCCGACCTAAAACGGTAATAATCAATGTTTATAGCCCTCCCAGAGAGAAACCTAAGACCGATTTCGCTGACATCATGCGCGGGAAAGTTGTTTCAAAAAGTGTTCTTAACCAGACGGTTCAGCTATGTAGAGACGGAAAACCTTCTACCCAGCAACATGTTCGGCTTCAGGCCACACGTATCACCTCATGACGTGTTCCTCCTTCTCAAGTACGATGTCCTGCACCCGATCAGAGGCTCGAGTGACAATTTTATACTAGCGCTCGATATCAAGAAAGCTGCTGATAGAATCTCCCATGACTCGATCATGGAAGGCCTGGAGTCCATAAACTGTGGCCGCTGCATATACGCGTACGTTAGGTCCTTCCTGACACACCGAACCGCGACGATAGGTTTGGGATCGACTAGGTCCGACACTTTCGACCTCCCGAACAGAGGCACCCCGCAAGGAGCTATACTTTCTACTATACTCTTCAATGCGGACATGCGTAAGCTCGCCATTGAACTACAGCAGGACCCAGATTTCGGCGTCGCTATTTACGCAGACGACATAATCCTTTGGACACGAAGAGAGTCGTACATGGAAAAACAGGACATACTCAAGACAGCAGTGCACAAGATACTGGCTTTCACGGACGGAGCACGGATGAAATGTTCCCCTGAGAAGACCGAGTTGATAAGAATCAGGGCTAAATACGCGAAAAAAAAGGATGTACCAATAACGACACATCTGGATGAACGTCAGGGAGGTGAAAATACTGCGCATTCTGGGAATGTGGGTGCAACAGAACGGAGGCACCACACACACCATCCAAAAGTTGAGAGCAACAGCAGGGACCGTAGCCCGTATGATACGAAGGATCATCATCATGAGCCTGCTGAAGCCTACAGCAGGACAAAGGCCTCTCCCATACTTCTCCAACTACCCCGGTCATTTACTAATTGTGGCCATGTTGTCCCTGCAAACTTCTTAATCTCATCCGCCCACCTAACTTTCTGTCGCCCCCTGCTACGCTTTCCCCCCCGCGGAATCCAGTCCGTAACCCTTAATGACCATCGGATACGAAGGATATCCAGCAGTAAAGATGGGCTAACTGAAGTAGAAACAATTAGGCTGGTCCACGCTTTTATAATTAGCAGGGTCACGCACGCACTCCCGTACGAAGCACTAACAAACCAGATGAAACAAGCTAATACAATTATAAGGGAAGTCTTCAAGGCAGCGCTTCTCCACGAAAATGCTAAGAACGATAAAGCTGAGAAACTAGGCATCTACAACACCTTTGAGGAATATGCGAGCGCGGTATTCATAGCTCAAAGAGAGCGGCTCTGCTCAACGAACCAGGGACGTGCAGTTCTAGAAAAACTGGGCTTCACGCCACGACCGCTGTACTGCGACGAGGATACAGTGTTACTGGACAGGGACACGAGTCTCATATGACGGTGGCACCGATACCAAAGAATATGCATCCAACGTACCATGCAGGTAGAAGACGAGCACGAGCTGCAACCCTGCGGAATCGTTTTGGGAAAGGTTCTACTGCGTACTACACAGACGCTAGCAGAGCCAGTAGAGAGAGTCACACACTAGCAGTCACTCCAAAACAACGTGTCATAATGGCCACAGTCGTAACTTGGTCTACGTGTGCGTCCGAAGCGGCTGCAATAGCCGTGGCATTGCATACGCGGAACACAGAAAGGAATCGGCGGTGATACTCTCCGACTTGCAGACAGCGTGTCGCCTGTTTCTCAAAGGGACGGCACCCAAAATGGTACGTAGAATTCTGGGACAAATGTTGACAGAACACCGCGGCATTATTTGGTGTCCGGCTCACGAGGGCTTGGAGGGTAACGTTGCGGTAGACCGTATGGGGAACCAGCGCTGGAGTTTTCACGAAACCAACAGCGCCGCCCTGGCGGTCAGAACGTTCACAACTAAGCCGCTTCCGCGGACGAAAATTGCTACGGGTAGTGGGGTTGCGTGCGCTAAAAGTCGAAGGAAAACAAAAGGACGACGACGATACTGTTGCGCATACAAGTGCCACAACTACGTCGGGATGAGGGAAAATGTATCCTTCTGCGTCTTTCCATCTAAACCCTACGACCAAGAACGGAGGCGGCGTTGGATCCAAGCATTCAGGCGAGCGGAGTAAGTTCCTCTCTTGTCGCCCTGTCAAGCGGTGTATTGTAGGGCTGGTTTCTAAATCGAATTTCGCGTGTGTGCTTGGTTTATTCGATAGTGAAGACGGTCAGCCGTGGCAGCCAGTACCAAACAGCAGAATGTGCAGTCGGCATTTCGTCGGAAACAAAATGAGCAATAGCATGCACCATCCGGCATATGCACTAACCATTTTTCCTTCGCAATACCACCGCCAAGCCCCTTCCAATGCCACCGCACGAAGCGAACGATACGAAAAGTAAATATTATCCATTCATTGCCAAGAATTATGTGGGAGGGAAGCTGCCTTGTAATACAAGTTGTGTGCGCATACTGCCGGCGCACGCGCGACTAAGCCGCCTATGTGTTTTTTAATATGCGCATGTGGATGAGGACTCAGCGCTCAGATGCATCCGGTAAATTTATGTAATTAGTGCTAAATGTAGCCAGCGTTGTTACGGATCCAGCAGCGCAGCACTCAAACCCTTGCTTGTGCGAGTCAGCTGATGCGATAAAGCTTTCTTCTCCATTGACTGCTGTGGCGAAGTAACATCAGAATTTTTTATGTCTAGCCATAGAAATATGGAAAGTCTTCAGGCCAACTAATACTTCCGAAACCATAGCGGAGCACGACCGGAGCCATAGCTGCTAGATTTGCGAGGCAGGCTGCCCCGCACGCATGGCAACGGCACACAGCGCAACCATTAAAGAAACACACGTGCTCGCCGCGACACACTGTTAAAAATTTATAAAGCTTAAAAAGCTTCTTTCGTCATTTCTTCACTTGATGGCGCTAGCTTTACGAAAACTGTCCACTTGAAGCGGCGCGGAAACGGAAACATACGAACTATAATACGGCCGCGCACGTGTGTGTCGTCTGGTCGAGCGGCTGGGATATGCCGCGTTTCGTCGCCAGGGCGGCGTGCAACGCACTCTTTTCGATGCGCCGCTTATCCAGCGCTGGTTCCCCATAGCTTGAGGATTCAACAACCGAGCTGCGGCCGAGCCGAGTGCGGGACTTCTTCCAAGCACTCGTGACATTCTTCTATCACAGCGGGAGGAACGCAGAGAGTACGGTCATGATATACGCTCGGGCCGCCTATGGCCGCACACCGCACCGCAAGCCAGCGGTGCGCCAGCAATGGCCGACGTGACGTCACGAGAGGCGGTTGTGAACTTTTGCCTCCGTGCGGTGACCGCACAGACATGGCGTTAGTTCGAAGCGGAGCGCGAGGCCGAGACCCCTAGGCTGCAGCGGCAGCTTGTTTTTTGTGTGGTTTATTGTGATCATTGCAACAGCTATTCAGCACCTGCAAAGTTATTTGCCTAACGCAGCAAGCAGTTGTACTCTTCCTGACCTCTTCAGTACGTGCGATCGCCAAAGGAAACAGACCGATGTGTGTTGTGTTTACGCGAGGGTCGGAAGGAATGAAGTCGCCGATTTCGTGCGTTTTAGGCTGTTTTTTGCATGAAAACATTTCGACCCTGCGTGCACAGGGAAGTGCCCGCACTGTGCGAAAAAATCTTCGGACATTTTCCACATGGTGTGGGCATGCCAATCAACCCCGCACCTTACTCCTATACCCAACCCTACCCAGGAGGACTGGCAGGCGGCCCTGCTCGGCTGCTCCGACCTGGCGAGCCAGAAGGCCCTGGTCGGCCGTGCCCGAGCCGCGGCTACAGCCAATGGGCTCCTGTAATGAGGAGCCCACCTAGTCTTTATAAGGAACGACCCCTTAAGGACTGCTCCACCCGCTCCCTGTGAATACTTTGACCAATAAAGTTTTTCAGTCAGTCAGTTTGCATGTGCATTACAAACGCGAAGGTCATCGCATACACCTCCATTCTAAGCATGGCACTAGTTCTGTATGCGCCAAGATGAAGATTGCGATAGCCCACCTCAGCATATGGTGCTCGTAGGTGGTGTGTGGGCGCGCTTTGACACGATGTGTAGCGATGAGCTTCATTGTCGTGTCATCGCAGTCATTCGTAATTTGCTGTTGTGTCTTGCTTCGTGTGAGCTGTTTTGCGGGCTGCGATGCGCATTGGCGACCGCGAACACGTACAGAACGTTCGAGCGCTAGGGTTCTTACTTTTACGAAGCGTAAGTGTACTGTGATGTGTACGTGCAATGTGTAACAGTGGTGCTAGGTGTATAAGTGTTCGTTTTATGCAAAATGCATATATTCTGAAGTGAACCGTGAATAAGCGTTGCGGGCGAGTTTTGGTTCTGGCCTCGTTCACGTATCTTGTGTGTTTTTCAGAAGTTATTTTTGTGCTATGAAGGTGTTTATAATCGATGAGGGCAATATAAGGAACAGCTTAAAAGTTACATGAGTACATGCGCGCTGTCGTGAAATGTGGGCGCGCTTGTGCACTGTTCTCGTTAACGCAAATTTCCGGTACTCTTCATTTTTGTCATGTGGACATTGGTGGGAACAGCAGAAATCCTGAGACGTATTTCTAGATTAAGCAAAGTATACAGTCTCATACTGAGGAATGTCAGCGCCTTGCATGGGCACAAAATTCAGCCGTCTTGTTATTAGTGTCCGAGTACACACTGTTTTTGAAACACCAGTGTCACGGCATGATGAGCATATAATGTGTAAAAACTAGATACTTCTTTTTGATTCCTGACAAATTTGCATTTTTTCATAAAAGGTCATATGCACGTAACAAAGTATGACGACGACAAAACAACTGATATGGTCAATATATGATTCGAGGACTGTAGCAGCAGAACTTAAGGAACGCGGACGCAGAATGGACGAGGATGCAGCTGCACTGTCAACTGATTTCTTAATTGAAATTCCCACTCTTATTTATTTCATCGCCATATCTCTTCTCTTATCTGTCTGAGGCTGTCTCAAAAAGGTGACTTCCTTGTCAAGGTGACTGATGGTGTTCTTACACATTGCGCTCCTGTTTAACTTAAAAATGCCTCAATAATCTCCCAAGTTAGCCTATTGTTGTTCCTTTTCAGGACTTCAACTTCGTGAAATTTGGGGGTGCATGTGCTTATTTAGCTATCTTGTCCCTTCTTGTTCATTTCGCAACGTGTGCAGTGCAAGGCCAGATTGCTGCCAGGGGTCCCTGAAAGTGATGATGCGTGCTCTCTTGTTCGATCATTATGGCATCTACATGTTTGCCCTATGTATTGTTTTCCACAGGACAGGGGCTACTCCTTTGACGCAATCGCAGTATCTGCTCTGGTGCGTTATCTGACATCGTGGTTCCGTTTTTTCCTGGTTCACTCGTGCGCAAATACTTTTTTCATTGTTTGGTGCTGAGCCTACTACTCGGACGCTGTGTCTTTTACCAGTCTTGAGATGGTGGGTCAGTCCATGCACATATGGAATTTTTGCAGATTTTTGGCATCCGCAACTTCAGGTCCGCTTTTGCTTTCTTATTTTCTTTTAATCTTCTCTATGATGTCTTAAGCTATGCTGCATAGCATTGAAGCGGGGTACCCTGCATTTTCCAGCCTACTTAACTGCTGCTGAAAACTTTGTTCAGTTAGATCCTGGCATGATTTCTTTAGTGCTGAACTATACGCTGCACTCGCTATTGCCTTTTTTAGTCTTGGAATGGCTTGATGTGAAGGGAAAAAATTGTTTCTGTTCTCTGAGTTCGTACCCTGAGCATAAATGCACCGGTTAGAATTCCAGTAAACTGTCGAGGAACTGCAGGGAATTGTGGTTCGAACGATAGTAAGTGAAGTTCAGCTCTGGGCACGTTGTTCGAAAAGACTCCAGTACGGTGTCCTTAAGTTGTTGCTAGTCTGTTGCATTCTCTATTTGGCACAGTATCAAGAAGTTGTCCACATATCGATAGATCCGTGTGACATGCCTTTCCTTGATGAGTCCTTGAATTTTCTTGTCGCATGCTGCCTAGTACAAGTCACTCAGGATTGGTGCTATTTTTGATCCAATGAAGACCCCTCTTTTTAGACAAACAAAGTACCATCATGTACAGCTATTGTGGCAGCGAGATAGGCGCTCAACAGCTCCAAGGTTTCCACAGACATCCCTACCAAGTTTTGAAATGGAATGGCTCCTTGCTCCTCGATGGTCCCTCTCAGTACATTCATCAAATCCGCGTGCGGTGTTGCATAATACATGTCTTCGATGTCAATCGAGAACCTATACCAATCATTCATTTTGTACATTCTTATCTCGGAGGTTAGTTCTTCAGAGTTCCTAATCATGAACGGATCTTCTACCCTAACTTAGGAAAGTTGCCTGAAGAAGTGTGCCGAAAGTAGCGATTTCCACGTGTCTGCTTCCGATAAAATGGCGTGCAAGGGGGTACCATTTTTATGGCTTTTTGCACTGAAGAACACCGACAGCGTGGTAGTTTTTGCTGCTTTAACCTTGTTACGCAGCTGGCTACCATTACTTGTTTCTCCTAGAAGCATCTTGACCTTTATTTTCGCTTCCTTTAGGTCTTTATTTTCTACCATGCGGAAGTTCTTGTTGATGGCTCCTAATGCTCTCGTATTGTAGCAGCTGGCACCGAATACTACAAGTCCCCCTTCTTTGTCTGAAAGGCACAATATCAAGTTTTCTTTTTTTTTTCAATTCCTTTACAGTTTTAACAAAACTGTGCACATGGTGTTTGCATTCTTTTAAACGAACCAGTGTATTTACTCCTTCAGCCACAAGTCTGCTAGCGTCCTCTTCGTTGGCTTTTGCTACGACTCGTCTGATAATGGCAAGCTTCCCTCCTGCATCTAGTCTCGGTGGAAGCGCAAATTTCGGACAGAGTTCCAATACTTTCTTAGAAAGTTGTGAGAGCTTCACCTGTCCTACTCTGACCACTGGGTTCTTGCTCATCTTCTCGTACTCTTTTTGACCTTGTATTGTTGACTTCAAAATTGGCAGGAACCACTTATTCCACATGTGTTCAGTGCTAAAACTGCCGCTGGCCAATGAAGAAGATAGGATTTTTTGCCAGAGGATCTCACTTTAAGGAAGTCGGTGAGTAGGCGAACCTGTTTCCACATTTCAGCCCGCTGTATCTTCATAGTTCTTCCTGCATGTCCTTGGGAAGGCGACAACATCCCGAGTAGCAACCTAACATCTTCCACCAGAACATTCTTCTTGATGCAACATGAGAATAAGCAGGCCGGCAATGAAGAAGGCAATGTGAAGACATTTTTGTCGTGGGTCAAGAAAATCTAGGAGACAAGTAGAAACGCTCACAGTGCTGAAAATGAATGTCAAAAAGTTTTTTAACTGGTCTGGTTGTTTCATTCTTCAAGAATTTTAGCCGCAGAACTTAACGAACACGAACACAGAAAGAATGACTACACGAGGAAGCAGCTGCACTGGCAACTTTATTGAAATTCCCTCATATTTTTTACATCGCCATATCTCTTTTCTTATATATCTGAGGCTGTCTCAGAAAGGTGACTCCATCTCAGTAGTTCCTTGCAGCACTGGAGAATCTGCTGGACCCCTTAGCTGATAAGAAACCTGAATTCCCGTCAAGATGTGCCCGTCGCGCTGCGCCGCCTGCTCCGTGTCTGCTTTCCATCATGTCAGTACATGCTCCGTGGTTGGAGAATTGACGCAAAAAAATGTTTTGACGCCATAACCATAAGCTTTGTTTACCTGCATGCGACAGCGGAGCCTGGCTTCACCTGTACGCTTTCCCTCCATTTACCTTGCAGCCACCTTAATAAACAGCAAGGATGAATGCCCTTATAAATGTTCACTTGTGGCAAAGCATCTGCTCGTGTCTACTTACTTGAATGAAAGAAGTTTAGGAAATAATCTAAAGCTCTATTTTACTGACTGCAGCATTTATCATTGGTGTGAAGAGGGTGTTGCCACAGAAAGCCTGCGTGCAAATGCAAGGAAATGTACTACGATGCTGATCAAAAGTTTTATAGGTGCATTGTGTAAAACCACAATTACATACAGATATGACATGCCACTGGTCATAACTTAAAGCAACGGTTCATGGGGTACACATATATGGGAACATATACATGATGCTCAAGGCAAGTTTGCCAGTTGCAAGTTTGACTTGAACTGATAGCCACGTTTCAGGTAGAAGTGACATGATGACATATTGGTAATTAATGCCTGTTATTTCTTTATTCCCACAATGATCAGTTGTATAATACTGCGACGTCAGACACCCCGGAGGGGCGCCTGAGTTAGCAGGCATATTGTGTTGCGGCACCATAGGGAGGGCTACGTTCGCCTGCGACGTCATCAACCCCGCAGGGGCATCTGCGTTAGCAGGCGTTTGGTGTCTTGCGGCACCATGAGGAGGTCTACGCTGGCCTACAACGTCAGCAACCCTGGAGGGGCGTCTGCGTTAGTAGGCATTTGGTGTGTTGCGGAAGCATGGGGATTGCTACGCTCACCTTCGACGTCAGCAACTCCGCAAGGACGCCTGCCTAAGGAGGCATTTTGTGTGTTGCGGCACCATTGGGAGGCCTGCGCTCGCCAGCGTCATCAGCCACTCCGCAAGGACATCTACCTTACCAGGCAATTTGTTTGTTGCGGCACCACGGAGAGGGCTACGCTCGCCTGCGACGTCAGCCACTTCGCAGGAGCATCTGCGTTAGCAGGCATTTGGTGTTTTGCGGCACCATGGGGAGGGAGGGCTACGCTCATCAGCGACGTCAGTCACCCTAGAGGGACTCTGCATTAGCGGGCATTTAGTATGTTGCGGCACCATGGGGAGGGCTAGCTCGCGTGCGACGTTAGCCACTTCACAGGGGCGTCTGCGGTAGTAAGCATTTGGTGTGTTGCAGTACCATGGAGAGGGCTACGCTCGCCTGCGACATCAGCCACTCTCCAGGGGCGTCTGCGTTAGCAGGCATCTGGTATTTAGCGGTACCATGGGGAGGACTAGCTTGCCTACGACGTCAGCCACTCCGCAGGGGCATCTGCATTAGCAGGCATTTCATGTGTTGCGGTACCGTGAAGAGGGCTACGTTCAGCGACAACGTCAGCCACCCAGCAGGGGCGTCTGCGTTATCAGGCATTTGGTGTGTTGCGGCACCATGGAGATGGCTACGCTCCCCGACGACGTCAGCCACTCCTTGGGGCGTCTGCGTTAGCAGGCATTTGGTGGCTTGCGGCACCATGAGAAGAGCTACGCTCGTCTGCGACGTTAGCCACCCCGTTGGCTCGTCTGCGGTAACAGGCATTTGGTGTGTCACGGCACCACGGAGAGGGCTACGCTCTCCTGCGAAGTCAGCAACTCCACAAGGGCGTCTGCGTTATCACGCATTTGGTGTGTTGCGGCACCATGGAGAGGGCTACGTTCGCCGACGACGTCAGCCACCCCGCAGGGGCGTCTGCGTTATTAGACATTTGGTGTGTTGTGGCACCATGGGTAGGGCGACACTAGCCTGCGACGTCAGCCACTCTGCAGAGGCGTCTGCGATAGCAGGCATTTGGTGTTTAGCGGCACCATGGGGAGGACTAGCTTGCCTGCGACGTCAGACACTCCGCAAAGGCAACTGCGTTACCAGGCATTTGGTGTGTTGCGGCACCATGTGGAAGGCTACGCTAATCTGCGACGTCTTCGATCCCGCAGGGGCATCTGCATAGCCTGAATTTGGTGTGTTTCGGCACCATGGGGACGGCTACGCTCGCTTGCGATGTCATCAACCCCGCAGGGGCATCTGCTTAGCAGGTATTTGCTGTGTTGCGTCACAATGGGGAGGGCAACGCTCGCTGCGACGTCAGCCACTCTGCAGAAGCGTCTGCGATAGAAGGTATTTGGTGTTTAGCGGCACCATGGGGAGGACTAGCTTGCCTGCGACGTCAGCCATTCCGCAGGGGCATCTGCGTTACCAGGCATTTGGTGTGCAGCGGCACCATGGGGAAGGCTACGCTAATCTGCGACGTCATCGATCGCGCAGGGGCATCTGCATAGCAGGAATTTGGTGTGTTTCGGCACCATGGGGACGGCCATAGAGTTTCTCACTATAACACCTGGAGGGTAATCTGGCGCCACCGTCTATGGGAGTTTCTTAAGGGGGCACCGTGCCGCCATGGGAATGACGGTATATGTGTCTGCGGGGCTCGTGTTGGCTGGTGTTGTAAGAGGCTTCGTCTAAAACGTGGATATGGCTGTGCAAATAACGCGTTCTCGAAGTAAAATCTTCATAAAATGTTTCCATTCACGCATATTACATCTTTGCTCACCCACAATGCATGACCAAGCGAAGAAAAGCAAGAACAGACGACAAACTGTTTCAAAGCGAGTGGGAACCTTGTCGTCTGTCCTCCAACTTTAGCGGCCCGCTGATACTTCTTACGTAACATATAAGCGTACACGAAATAACAAGTTCTCATAGTTAAGCAAAACATGTTTTCGCGTAATAATAAAGCTAAAACAGCTTTTCACGTACTGTTCTAGTAGAAAATGAATCATTCTGACAGACGGAACGGTACTTGCCAAGCGCGTCTTCAAGGTTTGCTGTCTCTCCGAGAACGATGCCAATCCGAAGTCACAATATACCGGCATTCCCATGCATACCACAGCGCAGCAGCGCCAGATTTCCCTCTAGGTAATGTAGTAAGAAACTCTATGGGGACGGCTACGCTCGCTTGCAATGTAATCAACCCCGCAGGGGCGTCTGCTTAGCAGGCATTTGGTGTGTTCCGGCACAATGAGGAGGGCTACGTTCGCCGACGACGTCAGCCACCCTGCAGGGGCGTCTGCCTTATCAGGCATTTGGTGTATTGTGGCACCATGGGGAGGGCGACACTAGCCTGCGACGTCAGCCACTCTGCAGAAGCGTCTGCGATAGCAGTCATTTGGTGTGTTGGTGTACCGTGCAGAGAGCTACGCTCGTCTGCGACGTCAGCCTCCCCGCAGGGGCATCTGCGTTAGGAGGCATTCGGTGTAGTCAGCACCACGGGGAGGGCTACGCTCGCCTGCGACGTCAGCCACGCCGCATGGACATCTATATTGCAAGGCATTTGGTGTGTTGCGGCACCATGGGGAAGTCTACGCTCGCCTGCGACATCAGCCACTCCGCAGGGCCAACTATGTTAGCAGGTATTTGGTGTGTTGCGGCACCATAGATAGGGCTACGCTCGCCGACGACGTCAGCCTCGCTGCAGGGAGCGTCTGCGTTATCAGGCATTTAGTGTGTTGTGGACACATGGGGAGGGCTACGCTCGCCTGCGGCGTCAGCCACCCCGCAGGGGCGTCTCCATTATCAGGAATTTAGGTAGTTGCGGCACCATGACGAAGTCTCCGCTGGCCTGCGACGTCATCAATCCCGCAGGGGCATCCGCTTAGGAACATGGTGTGTTGCGGCACCATGGGGAGGGCTACGCTGGCCTGCGATGTCAGCCACTCTGCAGGGGCGTCTGCGTTAGCAGGCATTTGGGGTGTTGCGGCACCATGGGGAGGGCTACGCTCGCTTGAAACGTCATCAACCACGCAGGGGCGTCTTCTTAGCAGGCGTTTGGTGGGTTGCGGCATCATAGGGATTGCTACGCTCCCCTTCGACGTCAGCAACTCCGCAGGGGCGTCTGCCTAAGGAGGCATTTCATGAGTCACAGCACCATGGAGAGGGCTGCGCTGCCCTGCGACATCAGCGACCCCGCAGGGACATCTATTTTACCAGGCACTTGGTGTGTTGCGGCACCATGGGGAGGGCTACGCCCGCCTGCGACGTCAGCCACTCGGGAGGCCATCTGCGTTAGCAGGAATTTGGTGTTTTGCGGCACCATGGCGAGGGCTAGCTCGCGTGCGACCTTAGCCACTTCGCATGGGCGTATGCGGTAGTAGGCATTTGGTGTGTTGCGGTACCATTGAGAGTTCTATGCTCGCCGACGACCTCAGCCATGGCGCATGGGCGTATGCGTTATCAGACATATGGAGTGTTGGGGCACTACGGGGAGGGATACGCTTGCCTGCGACGTCAGTCAACCCTGCAGGGCGTCTGCGTTTGCAGGAATTTGGTTTGTTGCGGCACCACGGAGAGGCCTGTGCTCCCCGACGAGGTCAGCCACCGCGCAATGGCGCCTGCGTTATCAGGCATTTGGTGCGTTGCCGCTCCACGAAGAAGGCTACGCTCGCCGACAACGTCAGCCACATCGCAGGGGCGTCTGCATTATCAGGCATTTGGTGCGTTGCGGCCCCATGGGGAGTGCTACGCTCGCCTGCGTCGTCAGCCACCGCGCAGGGGCGTCTCCATTATCAGGCATTTAGGTTGTTGCGGCACAATGAGGAAGGCTAAGCTGGCCTGTGACGTCATCAATCCAGCAGGGGCGTCTCCTTAGGAATATGGTGTGTTGCGGCACCAAGGGGAGGGCTACTCTCACCAGCGCCGTCAGCCACCCCGCAGGGGCGTCTCCGTTATCAGGCATTTGGTGTTTTGCGGCACCATGAGGAATGCTACGCTGGCCTGCGACGTCGGCAAACCCGCAGGAGAATCTGCGTTAGGAGGCATTCGGTGTTGTGCGGCCCCATGGGAAGGCCTACGCTCGCCTGCGACATCAGCCGCTCCGCAGGGCCATCTGCGTTAGCAGTCATTTGGTGTTTTGCGGTCCCATGGGGAGGGAGGGCTATGCTTGTCGACGACGTCAGCCACTCCTGAGGGGCTCTGCGGTAGGAGGCATTTGGTGTGTTGCGGTACCATGGAGAGGGCTACGCTCGCCGACGACGTCAGCCACACCACAAGGGCATGTGCGTTATCATGCATTTGGTGTGTTGTGGCACCGTGGAGGGGGCTACACTCGCCGACGACGTCAGCAACCCAGCATGGGCATCTGCATAACGAGGAATTCCTTGAGTCACGGCACCATAGAGAAAGCTACGCTCACCTTCCACGTCAGCCACTCTGCAGGGCCATCTGCATTAGCTGGTATTTGGTGTGTTGTGGCACCATGGAGAGGGTTACGCTCGGCGACGACGTGAGCCACCCCGCAGGGGCATCTGCGTTAGCAGGCATTTATTGTGTTGCGGCAGCACGAGGAGGTCTACGCTCGGCTGCGACGTCAGCCACCCCGCAGGGGCGTCTGCATGGGCAGGCATTTCGTGGGACGCGGCACCATGAAAAGGGCTACGCTCACCTTCGATGTCAGCCTCCTCACTGGGGCATTTGCGTTAGCAGGCATTCGGTATTTTACGGCACCATGGGGAGAGCTACGGTCGTCTGTGACGTCAGCCACCCCGCAGGGGCCTCTGCGTTAGGAGGCATTTGGTGTTTTGCGGCACCATGGGCAGGGAGGGCTATGCTCGTCTACGAATTCAGCCACCCCGGAGGGTCTCTGCGTAAGCACGTATTTGGTGTGTTGCGGCACCATGGGGCGGGCTAGCTCGCCTGCGACATCAGCCACTCCGCAGGGGCATCTGCGTTAGGAGGCATTGGGTGTGTTGCGGTACCATGGGGAGGGCAATGCCCGCCTGCGACGTCAGCCACACCGCAGTGCCGTCGTCATTATCAGGCATTTGGTGTGTTGCGTCACCATGAGGTCTACGCTGGCCTGCGATGTCATCAATCCCGCAGGGGCGTCTGCTGAGGAACTTGGTGTGTTGTGGCATCATAGGGAGAGCTACGCTCGCCTGCCACGTCAGCCACCGCGCAGGGGCGTCATTATCAGGCATTTGGGGTGTTGCGGCACCATGAGGAGGGCTACGCTGACCTGCGACGTCATCAATCCCACAGGGGCGTCTTCTGAGGAACTTGGTGTGTTGCGGCATCATATGGAGGGCTACGCTCGCCTGCCACGTCAGCCACGTCGCAGGGGCGTCTGCGTTATCAGGCATTTGGTGTTGCGGCCCCATTGAAAGGGCTACGCTCGGCGACGACGTCAGCCACGCTGCAAGGGCGTCTGAGTAATCAGGCATTTGATGTGCTGTGGAACCGTGGATAGGGCTACGCTCGCCGACGACGCCCACCACGACGTAGGGACGTCTGCGTTATCAGGTATTAGGTGTGTTGCGGCATTATGGGGAGGGCTACACTCGCTTGCGACGTCAACCACCCACCAGGGTAATCTGCGTTAACAGGCCTTTGGTGTGTTGCGGCATAAAGAGAGCGCTACGCTCAGTGGCGACGTCAGCCACTTCGCAGGGGTGCCTGCGTTAGCAGGTATTTGGAGCATTGGGGCACCATGAGGAGGGCTAAATTGGCCTGCGACGTCAGCCGCACCGCAAGGGCACTGAGTATGCAGGCATTTGGTGTGTTGCGGCACCATGAGGAATGCTACGCTGGCTTGCGACGTCATCAACCCCGCAGGGGCGTCTGCTTAGCAGGCAATTGGTGTGTTGCAGCGCCATGGGGAGGGCTACGCTCGCCTGCGACGTCAGCCGCTCCGCAGGGGCGTCTCTGTTATCAGGCATTTGGTGTGTTGCGGTACCATGAGGAAGGCTACGCTGGCCGCCTACGTCATCAATTCCGCAGGGCCATATGCGTTAGCAGGCATTTGGTGTTTTGCGGCGCCATTGGGAGGGAGGGCTACGCTAGTCTAAGACGTCAGCCACCCCGGAGGGCCTCTGTATTAGAGGTGATTTCGTGTGTCGCGGCACCAGGGAGAGGGCTACGCTACCCTGCGACGTCAGCCACTCTACAGAGGCGTCTGCATTAGCAGTAATTTGGTGTGTTGCATTACCATGGATAGGGCTACGCTTGCCGACGACGTCAGCCACGCTGCTGGGAGTGTCTGCGTTATCAGGCATTTCTTCGGTTACGGCACCATGGAGAGGGCTACGCTCGCCTGCGACGTCAGCCACCCCGCAGGGCCATCTGCCTCAGCAGGCATTTGGTTTGTTGCGGCACCATGGGGAGAGCTACGCTCGTGTTGGACATTAGCCACCCCGCAGGGGCCTCTGCACTAGCAGGCATTTGGTGTTTTGCGGCACCATGGAGAGAGCTACGCTCACCTTCGACGTCAGCCACCCTGCAGGGGCATCTGCGTTAGGAGGCATTTTGCGAGTTGCGGCACCATTGGGAGGGCTGCGCTCGCCTGCGGCATCAGCCACCCTGCAGGGACATCTACGTTGCCAGGCAATTTGTGTGTTGCGGCACAATGGGGAGGGCTACTGTAGTATCCGTAACTTCTGGTTTCGGTTTTGGGTCTTTACATCAGGGCGCCACTCAGCGCCAAACGCTGTAAGTGCCTCCTGTAAATTGCCTCCTCAGAAGTAAACATTCATTATTTGTCTGGTCCCCGACTGGAGCAGTCCGGCTCTTTTCTTGCGGCGCTGCGCGCCCCGGCCGTTTAGGCGTCATGCCGTAACCCTTCCGTCCGGCCGCCCCGTCGAAGCTACAACAAACTGGCGACGAGGTAAACCGCTCACTTCACTTTTACGGCCCCTTGCCTTTGTACTTCTGCTGCTCCCCTCCTTCCGGCATGCAAGACGCCACGTCCACTTCGACGTCGTCCACCGCAACTCCCCCGCCTTTGTTCTCCGTGCCCAGCATGGCGTTCGCACCACCCATGCCGCCTTTCTTTGCATTACCCGGTACTCCTTCGGTACCGTGGCTCACATGGAAACGTTCTTTTTGCACGTTTCTTCAGGCGACCGGATGCGAAGCATTACAAGATGAGAGGAAGAAGGCCATTTTACTGAGCAACTTAGGCTTCGAGGGGCAACGTCTCTACTATGACCTCGCGTCGCAAACGGACCAGACGGCCGCTACGTTCGAAGACATTCTTCGCATCTTCGACCAGCACTACGAAGAAAGCTCAAATCCCCTGGTGCACCGCATTATCTTCCGGGACAGGAAGCAACTACCTGGGGAAACCTTCCAGGACTTCGTCACCGCGCTACAAAGGCTAGCGCCTGCTTGTGCGTTCGGCGCTTGGCACGACGAGTCTCTTCGCGACCAAATTCTCCAAGGCGTCGCATCAAAAAGAGTTCGAGAACGGCTACTGTACGAAGGATCGTCCCTCACGCTCAAGAAAGCCGAGGAAATCGGACGAAGCGTGGAGCAAGTTGACAAGGAACTTGAAGTCTTCAGCAACTCGTCTATTCAGCGCGTCTCGACGCAACGCCAAGATGGCGTCGCCAGACATCTCCTTCCTCGCCCGGGCGCGCAAGATGGCGGTCACCGCCCCCCTTCTCCCTCGACCCGGCGCCTTCAAGATGGCGATCAACGGCGTGGCGGGCAGTCGCATCGAGCGGCCGGCCAACGTGGCGTCCGGCCCGAACTCTGCGAAGCCACTGGAGAACTCGCGCCCCATTGTTACCGATGTGGTTCACCTCGCCACATCGCATCCGATCCAGCCTGTCCGGCAAAGCACGTTACCTGCCGTGCGTGCGGAAAAGTGGGACATTACGCTTCGGTTTGCCGTTCGAAGAACCGAACGCAGCGGCAGCCTCCTGCTCGAACGCAGCTTGTTTCCGTTACCGCTGATACAGAATCAGCCTCTACAGTCCCGTTTGTGCTTACAATTCAAGCACCGAATTTCCGTCCGGCAACAATTCGCGCCGAAGTCCTCATTGCGAATACTACACTCAAGTTGCTCGTGGACACAGGAGCTACAGTGTCGCTGATGAACAGCTCCCTATACGAAGAACATTTCAAGGTTTTTCCATTATCTCGTTCGAGTCTTCGACTCAAGAATTATTCGCAGCAAGAAATTCTGCATTCAGGACGTTTCTCCGTGCTCGTCAAGTATCGCAACAACGCTGCAGTAGTGACATTTCACGTCACGAACCAAGGCACTTCTCTTCTGGGCTTAGATGCCATTCAAGCTTTGGGCATTGACATTCATGGGTCTTCGCTCACATGTCAAGTATCAGGACTTCCAGCTGACCCAAGCGTTCAGCCTCCGTCTCTTCCGCACAACGCGCCAACAGAGTTCGCCCATCTGTTCTCAGGGCAATTGGGACTTGTAAAGGGCTTCGTCCACGACGTTCGTCTCAGACCTTCAGTGCAACCAGTCTCAGCGAAACTGCGTCCTCTACCTCTGGT
Source organism: Dermacentor variabilis (assembly GCF_050947875.1). Lineage (NCBI taxonomy): Eukaryota > Metazoa > Arthropoda > Arachnida > Ixodida > Ixodidae > Dermacentor > Dermacentor variabilis. Next base: position 14,918,199 of record NC_134574.1, on the reverse strand, counting down.
TCTCCGGGAGCAAGTCTCCGCCGAGCTGCAACGCCTGGAATCAGCTGATGTCATCGAACGAGTCACTGCGTCCGAGTGGATTTCTCCGCTCGTGGTCGTTCGAAAGAAGGACAATTCCATTCGACTTTGCGTCGATCTTCGAGACCCCAACAAGGCTATCATCTTGACGCCTTTCCACTACCGAGAGCTGACGAACTGTTGCATCGACTCGCTGGTGCTACTGTCTTTAGTAAGTTGGATTTGCAGTTCGCTTATCATCAGGTTTTATTATCCGAGAAAAGCCGTGAGTTGACTACTTTTATAACTCATGACGGTCTTTTCCACTTCAAGCGTGTGTGTTTCGGTTTGGCATCTGCGCCATCCGCTTTCCGGCAGATCATGTCATCTGTTCTGAAAGACTGTCCAGGCACCTTGTACTACCTTGACGATGTGCTTGTATGGGGTCACACTCAACGTGAGCACGATAGAAATTTCCAAACAGTCCTCTCTAGGATAAGTAATGCAGGCATGCAGCTTAACCACAAGTGCGTATTCAGTGTCCCAGAATTAACTTTCCTAGGACATAAAATTTCCGCAAACGGCATTTCGCCGATGGATAGTAAAATTCAGGCAATCGTGGAGGCACCACAGCCGAAGGACAAAAAGGCTCTACAGTCATTTCTGGGCCTCACGGAATATTATGCTAAAGTTATCCCGCAGTATGCCGACGTAGTGGAACCGCTAAGGATACTTCTAAGGCAAGGACAATCCTTTGTCTGGGATCGGGATACTGAATGCAGCTTTCAGGCTATTAAAGACGTACTTGCATCACGCCCGGTGGTACGCATGTTCCAACCGCATCTGCCTATTGTTGTGACGGTTGATGCTTCTGACGTTGGCATAGGAGCTGTCCTACAGCAAAAATGCGGAAATGAGCTCTTTACAGTAGCTTTTGCTTCTCGTACGTTATCTTCCGCAGAGCGACGGTACTCCGTAGGCGAACGGGAAGCATTGGCATGTCTGTCTGCGTGTGAACATTGGCATGTTTACTTGTGGGGTCGACAGTTCACTCTACGAACTGATTACCAAGCTCTAGTCGCATTGCTTTCTTCAAAGGGTCCTGGACAGCGACCGTTAAGAATTTCAAGGTGGAATGCAAGATTGCTGTATTACAATTTCTCCATTCAGTACTGTAACGGTGACCAAAATGTCATTGCGGACGCATTGTCACGCCTACCTGTCCCTCCCGAATGTGAACCAGCACTAGATGAGGAAATAGTGTCTTTAGTTTCATCTTGTATTACAAAGGAGGAATTCCAAGCAGCCACACAGGCAGATCCAGTGTGCCAAGCATTAAAAGACAAAATAGTAAAAGGATGGAGAACTGCGGCGGACCTTCCGCCAGAGTTACAGGCGTATGCTGCTGTACAGTCCGAATTGTCCTACATGGATAATCTGCTTCTCCGAGGTGAACGTATCGTTCCTCCTGCTTTCTTGCGTCAGACACTCCTTTCTATTGCTCATGAAGGTCACTTAGGCATTACTAAAACCAAGCTGAGATTGAGAGGCATCTACTGGTGGCCTCACATGGATAGGCAAGTTGAGGAACTTGTGGGAAACGGCTTTGTATGCCAACAAGCAGATAAATCTGCCAAACCATCTTTTGCGCCATTACAACCTGTCGAATGGCCATTAAGACCATGGGAAAAGTTAGCCAGACATAATAGGCCCTCTTGATCGTGCGCCACAGTATGCTCGTTTTGATTTGGTCATGGTTGACTATCATTCCAAATGGCCCGAAGTTGCTTTTATGCCTTCCGTCACATCGGAAGCCATCATGCACTGTCTCATGTCCACATTCAGTAGGGAAGGATTTCCTGATGCTATAGTGTCCGATAATGGACCCCAGCTTGTTTCTGAACAGTTCGAAAACTTGCTGAAGGAAAGAGGCATTCAGCATGTCTTATCCTCTCTTTACTACCCACAGGCCAATGGCCAGGTAGAAAGATTTAACCGTGTCCTTAAAGAATTCATACAGATTGCTATTTTGGAACAGCGAGACCTCAGACTTGCGGTCTTAGAATACTTGGCAATTTACAGGTTTACTCCCCATATGACTACCGGTGTGTCTCCAGCTATGCCGCTCCATAGTCGACAACCACGAACTCGGCTGGACGTTGCAAACATGCCTCCAATTCATCCTGAATTTGCTTCTCCAAAGTTGCGCCAGGAAGTGCAGAGTAGAGTACGTGAAAAACAGGAAAATACTAAAAAGTATGCGGATCGTCGTCGCGCAACTAAATGTCCTCAGTTTCAGCCAGGCGATCTGGTTAGGGTACGTACTTCACGGAAATCTGGTCCTAAATACTCCGGTCCGTTCAAGATTTACCGCAAAGTAGGTCGAAGTACTTTCCAGCTTGAAAATGGCAAGCGTTGGAACGCGTCTAAACTGGTGAAGTACTCGGTACGTCAGGGGGAAACAAATGAAAGGAGTCATTTCAATGATGGAACATCCTTTGACGATGGTTTTCCACCTTTTCTTCCAGTTCCTACTGGTACTCATTTTCCTGCTGCAACGCCTTCTTTGCAACCACCTGTCTCACCACCACCTCCGGGTTCACCCCGGGCAGAACACTCTCCTGAACGTCCGTGCGACACTCCTCCCCAAGACACTGCCCCTGAAGGCACTCGGGTCTCTGACACACCTTCTAGCCCCAGTACGAGTAACACTTCTGCTGTTCCTCCTCTACAACTTGAACCAGTCCTCCGTAGGTCTACACGCCATAGACAACCTCCGGAACGATTTAAGGATTATGTTTCCAAGTAGCTTGTTGCCTTAGGTTACTGTCTACAGAGGTTTCAACCCTCCCATGCGAATTCGGCTCTTAACGCCAAAAGTATTTCCTTACATGTTTGTTAGCTGAATAAGACTTAAGCAGTATCCTTCAAATGGGGGGATTTCTGGCAGCATAAACGGTGCTATACGCACGCTGTACTTACTGCTATACTGCAGATTTATAGTGGATCCTACCTGTAGGAACACTTTTCTTCATTTCCTAGCATCCCCGCAGAAGGGATACCATACATTATTGTATGTTACGTTTCTTGCAGCATAAACATGTATGCATTTTCACTACGGTAGTCGCCGCCATACTAATTTGTCTTTCATGCCAAAAAAGAAACTTTTAACATTGAAAGTCGTTAGCATTCTTAAGGGGGGGGGGGCACTGTGGAGTGTAAAGTGCTTTTACGCACAATGCCAATCCACGACAGCCACAGAGACTGTCTCGAGTCAGGCTCAGGGCGAATGAGCCACCCATCAGTGCTGTCCCAGGGGGCACACAGATGGTTGTTACTGTATACTTATGTACTTTGTGAATTTTCTATGTGTTATCTGTGTGTGCAAGGCTGCATCTCATCGTCCTCCCAAGACGGGTACTGGAACTGCAGATCTGGAGGGCAATAACTCATATTCAGTGTTCATGTGCGTTTCTCTTTAAATGGGGAAGCCAGAGATATCATTTTCTATTGTGTAAAGATGTATCACTAATCATGTGTGTTACAGTACTAACATGTGTTCTTTGACTCGTGACTTTTGTTGCGAGGAGAGCGAGTAGATCATGTTTCCTTTCAAGGGAGAGGTGATGTAGTATCCGTAACTTCTGGTTTCGCTTTTCGGTCTTTACATCAGGGCGCCACTCAGCGCCAAACGCTGTAAGTGCCTCCTGTAAATTGCCTCCTCAGAAATGAACATTCATTATTTGTCTCGTCCCCGACTGGAGCAGTCCGGCTCTTTTCTTGGCTAGCTCGCGTGCGACGTTAGCCACCTCGCAGGGTCATCTGCGGTAGTAGGCATTTGGTGTTTTGCGGTACCATTGAAAGGGGTACGCTCGCCGACGACGTCAGCCATGCCGCAGTGACGTATGCGTTATCAGGTATTTGGTGTGTTGCGGCACTAAAGGGAGGCCTGCGCTCGCCTGCGACGTCAGTCAACCCGGAGCGGCGTCAGCGTTAGCAGCTATTTGGTGTAATGCGGCACCATGAGGAGGGCTACACTGGCCTGCGACGTCATCAACCCCGCAGGGGCCTATCCTTAGGAGGCATTTGGTGTTTAGCGGCACCCTGGGAAGGACTAGCTTGCCTGGGACGTCAGCCATTCCGCAAGGGCATTTGCTTTAGAAGGTATTTGGTGTGTTACGGTTCCATGAACAGGGCTACGTTCACCGGCGACGTCAGCCACCCAGCAGGGGCGTCTGCGTTATCAGGCATTTGGTGCGTTGCGGCACCATGGGGAGGGCTACGCTTGCCTTCCACGTCAGCCAAGCCGCCGGGGCATCTGCGTGAGCAGGCATTTGGTGTGTTGCGGCACCATGGGGAGAGCTACGCACGTCTGCGACGTCTGGCACCCTGCAGGGGCCTCCGCGTTAGCAGGCATTTGGTGTCTTGTGGCATCATGGGGAGGGCTACGCTCGGTTGCGATGTTATCAACCCCGCAAAGGCGTTTCCGTTAGCAGGCATCTGGTGTTTTGCAGCATCATGGGGAGGGCTATGCTGGTCAGCGACGTCAGCCACCCCAGAGGGGCGTCTGCGTTAACAGCCATTTGGTGTGTTGCAGACATGGGGACGGCTACGCTCGCTTGCGACGTCACCCACCTGGCAGGGACATCTGCGTTACCGGGCATTTGGTGTGTTGCGGTAGCATAGGGAGGGCTATGCTCGCCTCCGACGTCAGCCAACCCTCAGGGGCGTCTGCATTAGCGGGCATTCAGTGTGTTGTGGTACCTTGAGGAGGGCTACGCTGGCCTGCGACGTCATCAATGTCGCAGGGGCGTCTGTTTTGCCAGAATTTTCTGTGTTTCGGCACCACGGGAAGGCTACGCTCACTAGCGACGTCGTCAACCCCGCAGCGCGGTCTGCTTAGCAGGCATTTGGTGTGTTGCCGCACAATGGGGAGGGATACGCTCGCCTGCGACGTCAGCAACCCCGCAGGGGCGTCTGCATAAGCTGGCATTTCATGTGTTGCGGTACCCTGAGCAGGGCTACACTGGCCTGCAACCTCATCAACCCAGCAGAGGTGTCTGCGTTAGCAGGCATTTGGTGTGTTGCGGCACCATGAGAAATGCTACGCTGGCCTGGGACGTCGACAAACCCGCAGGAGAATCTGCGTTAGGAGGCATTCGGTGTTGTGCAGCACCACGGCAAGGCCTACGCTCGCCTGCGACATCAGCCACTCCGCAAGGCCATCTGCGTTAGCAGTCATTTGGCGTTTTGCGGCACCATGGGGAGGGAGGGCTATGCTTGTCGACGACGTCAGCCACCCCTGAGGGGCTCTGCGTTATGAGGCATTTGGTGTGTTGCGGTACCATGGAGAGGGCTACGCTCGCCGACGACGTCAGCCACACCACAAGGGCATGTGCGTTATCAGGCATTTGGTGTGTTGTGGCACCGTGGAGAGGGCTACACTCGCCGACGACGTCAGCCACGCTGCAGCGAGCGTCTGCGTTAGGAGGCATTTCGTGGGTTACGGCACCATGGGGAGCGCTACACTCGCCTGCAACGTCAGCAACCCATCAGGGGCATCTGCATAAGGAGGAATTCCTTGAGTCACGGCACCATAGAGACAGCTACGCTCACCTTCCACGTCAGCCACTCTGCAGGGCCATCTGCGTTAGCTGGTATGTGGTGTGTTGTGGCACCATGTAGAGGGTTACGCTCGCCGACAACGTCAGCCACCGCGGAGGGGCGTCTGCGTTAGCAGGCATTTGGTGTGTTGCGGCACCATGGGGATCGCTACGTTCGGCTGCGCCGTCAGCAACTCCGCAGGGGCGTCTGCGTTAGCAGGAATTTATTGTGTTGCGGCAGCACGAGGAGGACTACGCTCACATGCAACGTCAGCCAACCTGCAGGGGCGTCTGCATTAGCAGTAATCTGGTGTGTCGCGGCACCATGATGAGGGTTATGCTCGGCTGCAACGTCAGCCACCCCGCAGGGGCGTCTGCATGGGCAGGCATTTCGTGGGACGCGTCAACATGAAAAGGGCTACGCTCGCCTGCGATGTCAGCCAACTCACAGGGGCATCTGCGTTAGCAGGCATTCGGTATGTTACGGCACCATGGGGAGAGCTACGGTCGTCTGTGACGTCAGCCACCCCGCAGGGGCCTCTGCGTTAGGAGGCATTTGGTGTTTTGCGGCACCATGGGGAGGGAGGGCTATGCTCGTCGACGAAGTCAGCCACCCCGGAGGGGCTCTGCGTAAGCACGTATTTGGTGCGTTGCGGCACCATGGGGCGGGCTAGCTCGCCTGCGACATCAGCCACTCCGCAGGGGCATCTGCGTTAGGAGGCATTGGGTGTGTTGCGGTACCATGGGGAGGGCAATGCCCGCCTGCGACGTCAGCCACACCGCAGGGGCGTCGTCATTATCAGGCATTTGGTGTGTTGCGGCACCATGGGGAGGGCTACGCTCGCCTACGACGTCAGCCAGTCCGCAGGACCATCTGCGTTAGCTGGCAGTTTGTGTGATGCGGCACCATGGAGAGGGCTACGCTCGCCGACGACGTCAGCCACCCCGGAGGGGCGTCTGGGTTAGCAGGCATTTGGTGTGTTGCGGCACCATGTGTGTTGCGGCAACATGGGGAGGGCTAGCCCGCCTGCGACGTCAGCCACTTCGCAGGGGAGTCTGCGGTAGCAGGCATTTGGTGTGTCGAGGTACCATGGAGAGGGCTACGCTCGCCGACGACGTCAGCCACACCACAAGGGCATGTGCGTTATCAGGCATTTGGTGTGTTGCGGCACTACGGGGACGACTACTATCGCCTGTGACGTCGCTCAACCCGGAGGGGCTTCTGCGTTAGCAGGTATTTGGTGTGTTGCGACACCATGTATGTTGCGACACCGTGGGGAAAGCTAGCCAGCCTGCGACGTCAGCCACTTCGATGGGGCGTCTGCGGTAGCAGGCATGTGATGGTACCATGGAGAGGGCTACGCTCGCCGACGACGTCAGGCACACCGCAAGGGCGTGTGCGTTATCAGGCATTTGGTGTGTTGCGGCACTACGGGGACGATTACTATCGCCTGTGACGTCACTCAACCTGGAGGGGCGTCTGCGTTAGCAGGCATTTGGTGTGTTGCGACACCATGTATGTTGCGACACCGTGGGGAAAGCTAGCCAGCCTGCGACGTCAGCCACTTCGATGGGGCGTCTGCGGTAGCAGGCATGTGATGGTACCATGGAGAGGGCTACGCTCGCCGACGACGTCAGGCACACCGCAAGGGCGTGTGCGTTATCAGGCATTTGGTGTGTTCCGGCACTACGGGTAGGACTACTCTTGCCTGCGACATCACTCAACCGGGAGGGGCGTCTGCGTTAGCAGGCATTTGGTATGTTGCGGCACCATGAGGAGGGGTACACTGGCCTGCGACGTCATCGACCCAGCAGGGGCGTCTGCGTTAGCAGGCATTTGGTATATTGCGGCACCATGAGGAATGCTACGCTGGCTTGCGACGTCAGCCACCCTGGACGGGCGTCTACGTTAGTAGGCATTTGGTGTGTTGCGACACGAAAGGGAGGGCTATGCTCGCTTGCGACTTCAGCAACCCCGCAGGGATATCTGCGTTAGCCGCCATTTGGTGAGTCGCGGCACCATGGAGAGGGCTACGCTCACCGGCGACGTCAGCCACTCCGTAGGGGCGTCTGCGTTAGCAGGCATTTGGTGTGTTGTGCGCAACCATGGGGAGGGCTACGTTAGCTGGTGATATCAGCCACCCCGCAGTGGCGTCTGCTTAGCAGGTATTTCTTGTGTTGCGGCACCATGGGTAGGGCTACGCTCGCCTGCGACTTCAGCCACCTCGCAGGGCCATCAGTGTTAGCAGGCATTTGGTGTTTTGCGGCATGATGAGGAAGGCTACACTGGCCTGCGACGTCATCAACTCCGCAGGGCCGTCTGCTTAGCAGGTATTTCTTGTGTTGCGGTCCATTGGAAGGGCTACGCTCGCCTGCCACGTCAGCCACTCTGCAGGGGCATTGCGTTAGCTGATATTTGGTGTGTTGCTGCACTACGAGCAGTGCTACGCTGGCCTACGACGTCAGCCACCCCGCAGGGGCATTGCGTTAGCTGATACTTGGTGTGTTGCTGCACCACGCGGAGTGCTACGCTGGCCTGCGACGTCAGCCACCCCGCAAGGGCGTCTGCGTTAGCAGGCATTTGGTGTGTTGCGGCACCATGGGGAGGGCTACGATCGCTAGCGACGTCATGAACCCCGCAGGGGCGTCTGCTTAGCAGGAATTTGGTGTGTTGCGGCACCATGGGTAGGGCTAGGCTCGCTGGCAATATCAGCCACCCCGAAGAGGCATCTGCGTTATCAGACATTTGGTGTGTTGCGGCACCATGGGAAGGGCTGTGCTCACCTGCGACGTCTGCGACCCCGCAGAGGCGTCTGCATAAGCTGGCATTTCATGTGTTGCGGTACCATGAGCAGGGCTACACTGGCCTGCGACCTCATCAACCCAGCAGAGGTGTCTGCGTTAGCAGGCATTTGGTGTGTTGCGGCACCATCAGAAATGCTACGCTGGCCTGCGACGTCGGCAAACCCGCAGGAGAATCTGCGTTAGGAGGCATTCGGTGTTGTGCAGCACCATGGCAAGGCCTACGCTCGCCTGCGACATCAGCCACTCCGCAAGGCCATCTGCGTAAGCAGTCATTTGGCGTTTTGCAGCACCATGGGGAAGGAGGGCTATGCTTGTCGACGACGTCAGCCACCCCTGAGGGGCACTGCGTTAGGAGGCATTTGGTGTGTAGCGGTACCATGGAAAGGGCTACGCTCGCCGACGACGTCAGCCACACCACAAGGGCATGTGCGTTATCAGGCATTTGGTGTGTTGTGGCCCCGTGGAGAGGGCTACACTCGCCGACGACGTCAGCCACGCTGCAGCGAGCGTCTGCGTTAGGAGGCATTTCGTGGGTTGCGGCACCATGGGGAGTGCTACACTCGCCTGCGACGTCAGCAACCCATCAGGGGCATCTGCATAAGGAAGAATTCCTTGAGTCACGGCACCATAGAGAAAGCTACGCTCACCTTCCACGTCAGCCACTCTGCAGGGCCATCTGCGTTAGCTGGTATGTGGTGTGTTGTGGCACCATGTAGAGGGTTACGCTCGCCGACAACGTCAGCCACCGCGGAGGGGCGTCTGCGTTAGCAGGCATTTGGTGTGTTGCGGCACCATGGGGATTGCTACGTTCGGCTGCGCCGTCAGCAACTCCGCAGGGGCGTCTCCGTTAGCAGGCATTTATTGTGTTGCGGCAGCACGAGGAGGGCTACGCTCACATGCAACGTCAGCCAACCTGCAGGGGCGTCTGCATTAGCAGTGATTTGGTGTGTCGCGGCACCATGATGAGGGTTACGCTCGGCTGCAACGTCAGCCACCCCGCAGGGGCGTCTGCATGGGCAGGCATTTCGTGGGACGCGGCACCATGAAAAGGGCTACGCTCGCCTGCGATGTCAGCCAACTCACAGGGGCATCTGCGTTAGCAGGCATTCGGTATGTTACGGCACCATGGGGAGAGCTACGGTCGTCTGTGACGTCAGCCACCCCGCAGGGGCCTCTGCGTTAGGAGGCATTTGGTGTTTTGCGGCACCATGGGGAGGGAGGGCTATGCTCGTCTACGAAGTCAGCCACACCCGAGGGGCTCTGCGTAAGCACGTATTTGGTGAGTTGCGGCACCATGGGGCGGGCTAGCTCGCCTGCGACATCTGCCACTCCGCAGGGGCATCTGCGTTAGGAGGCATTGGGTGTGTTGCGGTACCATGGGGAGGGCAATGCCCGCCTGCGACGTTAGCCACACCGCAGGGGCGTCGTCATTATCAGGCATTTGGTGTGTTGCGGCACCATGGGGAGGGCTACGCTCGCCTACGACGTCAGCCACTCCGCAGGACCATCTGCGTTAGCTAGCATTTGGTGTGATGCGGCACCATGGAGAGGGCTACGCTCGCCGACGACGTCAGCCACCCCGGAGGGGCGTCTGGGTTAGCAGGCATTTGGTGTGTTGCGGCACCATGTGTTGCGGCACCATGGGGAGGGCTAGCCCGCCTGCGACGTCAGCCACTTCGAAGGGGCGTCTGCGGTAGCAGGCATTTGGTGTCTTGCGGTACCATGGAGAGGGCTACGCTCGCCTACGACGTCAGCCACACCGCAAGGGCATGTGCGTTATCACGCATTTGGTGTGTTGCGGCACTACGGGGACGACTACTATCTCCTGTGACGTCACTCAACCTGGAGGGGCGTCTGCGTTAGCAGGCATTTGGTGTGTTGCGGCACCATGTATGTTGCGACGCCAAGGGCTAGCCCGCCTGCGACGTCAGCCACTTCGATGGGGCGTCTGCGGTAGCAGGCATTTGGTGTGTTGCGGTACCATGGAGAGGGCTACGCTCGTCGACGACGTCAGGGACACCGCAAGGGCGTGTGCGTTATCAGGCATTTGGTGTGTTTTGGCACTACGGGTAGGACTACTCTCGCCTGCGACATCAATCAACCGGGAGGGGCGTCTGCGTTAGCAGGCATTTGGTGTGTTGCGGCACCATGAGGAGGGCTACATTGGCCTGCGACGTCATCGACCCAGCAGGGGCGTCTGCGTTAGCAGGCATTTGGTATATTGCGGCACCATGAGGAATGCTACGCTGGCTTGCGACGTCAGCCACCCTGGACGGGCGTCTACGTTAGTAGGCATTTGGTGTGTTGCGGCACGAAAGGGAGGGCTATGCTCGCTTGCGACGTCAGCAACCCGGCAGGGATATCTGCGTTAGCCGGCATTTGGTGACTCGCGGCACCATGTAGAGGGCTACGCTCACCGGCGACGTCAGCCACTCCGTAGGGGCGTCTGCGTTAGCAGGCATTTGGTGTGTTGTGCGCAACCATGGGGAGGGATACGCTCGCTGGTGATATCAGCCACCCCGCAGTGGCGTCTGCTTAGCAGGTATTTCTTGTGTTGCGGCACTATGGGTAGGGCTACGCTCGCCTGCGACTTCAGCCACCTCACAGGGCCATCAGTGTTAGCAGGCATTTGGTGTTTTGCGGCATGGTGAGGAAGGCTACACTGGCCTGCGACGTCATCAACTCCGCAGGGCCGTCTGCTTAGCAGGTATTTCTTGTGTTGCGGTCCATTGGAAGGGCTACGCTCGCCTGCCACGTCAGCCACTCCGCAGGGGCATTGCGTTAGCTGATATTTGGTGTGTTGCTGCACCACGAGCAGTGCTACGCTGGCCTACGACGTCAGCCACCCCGCAGGGGCATTGCGTTAGCTGATACTTGGTGTGTTGCTGCACCACGAGGAGTGCTACGCTGGCCTGCGACGTCAGCCACCCCGCAAGGGCGTCTGTGTTAGCAGGCATTTGGTGTGTTGCGGCACCATGGGGAGGGCTACAATCGCTAGCGACGTCATGAACCCCGCAGGGGCGTCTGCTTAGCAGGCATTTGGTGTGTTGCGGCACCATGGGTAGGGCTAGGCTCGCTGGAAATATCAGCCACCCCGAAGAGGCATCTGCGTTATCAGACATTTGGTGTGTTGTGGCACCATGGGAAGGGCTGTGCTCACCTGCGACGTCAGCGACCCGGCAGAGGCGTCTGCGTGAGCAGGCATTTGGAGTGATACGGCACGATGAGGAAGCCTACACTGGCCTGCGACGTCATCAATTCCACAGGGGCGTCTGCTTAGCAGGTATTTCTTGTGTTGCGGTCCATTGGAAGGACTACGCTCGCCTGTGACGTCAGCCACCCCGCAGGGCCATCTGCATTAGCAGGCATTCGGTGTTTTGCGGCACCATGGCAAGGGAGGGCTACACTCGTCTACGACGTCAGCCACGCCGGAGGGGCTCTGCATTAGAGGTAATTTTGTATTTCGCGGCACCACAGTACGCTGTTCTGCGCCGTCAGCAACCCCGCCGGGGCGTCTGCGTTAGCAGGCATTTGTTGTGTTGCGGCAGCATGAGGAGGGCTACGCTCACATGCAACGTGAGCCACCCCACAGGGGCGTCTGCATTAGCAGTAATTTGGAGTGTCCCGGTACCATGATGAGGGCTACGCTGGCCTGCGACGTCATCAATCCGGCACGGGCGTCTGCTTAGCAGCCATTTGGTGGGTTGCGGCACAATGGGGAGGGCTACGCTCGGCTGCGAAGGCAGCCACCCCGCAGGGGCGTCTGCATGAGCAGGCGTTTCGTGGGTCGCGGCACCATGAAAAGGGATACGCTCGCCTGCGGTGTCTGCAATCTCACAGGGGCATCTGCGTTAGCAGGAATTTGGTATGTTGCGGCACCATGGGGAGAGCTATGCTCGTGTGCGCTGTCAGCCACCCCGCAGGGGCCTCTGCGTTAGCAGGCATTTGGTCTGTTGCGGCACTATGGAGAAAGCTACGCTCGTCTGCGACGTCAGCCACCCCGCCGGGGCATCTGTGTTAGGAGGCATTTGGTGTTTTGCGGCACCATGGGGAAGGAGGGCTATGCTCGCCTACGAAGTCTGCCACCCCGGAAGGGCTCTGCGTTAGCACGTATTTGGTGTCTTGCGGCACCATGGGGCGGGATAGCTCGCTTGCGACGTCAGCCACTCCGCAGGAGCATCTGCGTTAGGAGGTATTGGGTGTGTTGCAGTACCATGGGGAGGGCTATGCCTCACTGCGACGTCTGCCACCCCGCAGTGACGTCGTCATTATCAGGCATTTGGTGTGTTGCGGCACCATGAGGAGGGCTACGCTGGCCTGCGACGTCAATCCCGCAGGGGCGTCTGCTGAGGAACTTGGTGTGTTGCGGCATAATAGGGAGCGCTACGCTCGCCTGCCGCGTCAGCCACTGTGCAGGGGCATTGCGTTAACTGATATTTCGTGTGCTGTGGCACCATGAGGAATGCTACGCTGGCCTGCGATGTCAGCCACCCCACAGGGGCGTCTGCGTTACCAGGCATTTGGTGTGTTGCGGCACCATGGGAAGGACTACGCTCGCTTGCAACGTCATCAACCCCGCAGAGGCATCTGCTTAGCAGGCATTTGGTGGGTTGCAGCACAATGGGGAATGCTACACTCGCCTGCGACGTCAGCAACCAAGCAGCGGCGTCTGCATAAGGAGGCATTTTCTTGAGTCACGGCACCATGGAGAGAGCTACGCTCACCTTCGACGTCAGCCACCCCGCAGGCGCACCTGCGTTCGGAGGCATTTGGTGTGTTGCGGCACCATTGGGAGGGCGGAGCTCGCCTGCGACATCAGCCACCCCGCAAGGACATCTACGTTACCAGGTATTTGGTGTGTTCCGGCACCATAGGGAGGGCTACGCTCGCCTACGACGTCAGCCACTCCGCAGCGCCATCTGCGTTAGCTAGCATTTAGTGTGATGCGTCACTATGGAGAGGGCTACGCTGTTCTTCGACATCAGCCACACCACAGGGGCGTCTCTATTAGCAGTACTTTGGTGTGTTGCGGTACCATTACGCTCGCCGACGACATCAGCCAGCCCGCAGGGGCGTCGGCATTATCGCGCATTTGGTGCGTTGTAGCACCGTGGAGAGGGCTACACTCGCCGACGACGTCAGCCACGCTGCAGCGAACGTCTCCGCTATCAGGCATTTGGTGTGTTGCGGACACATGCGGAGGGCTACGCTCACATGCGGCGTCAGCCACCCCGCAGGGGCATCTGCGTTTGGAGGCATTTGGTGTGTTTGGTACCATGGGGAGGGCTACGCTCTCCGGCGATGTCAGCCTCGCCGCATGGACATCTATGTTACCAGGCATCTGGTGTGTTGCGGAACCATGTGGAAGGCTACGCTCGCCTGCGACGTCAGCAACTCCGCAAGGGCGTCTGCGTTATCAGGCATTTGGTGTGTTGCGGCACCATGGAGAGGGCAACCCTCACCGACGACGTCAGCCACCCCGTAGCGGCGTCTCCGTTATCAGGCATTTGGTGTGTCGCGGCAGAATAGGAAGGGCTACGCACACCTGCGACGTCAGCCACCCCTCAGGGGCGCCTGCATTATCAGGCATTTGATGTGTTATGGCACCATGAGGAGGGCTATGCTAGCCTGCGACATCATCAAACACACAGGGGCGTCTGCATAGCAGGCATTCGGTGTGTTGCTGCACCATGGAGAGAGCTACGCTCGCCTGCGACGTCAGCCACTCCGCATGGGCATCTGCGTTAGGAGGCATTTGGTGTGTTGCGGCATCATGGGGATGGCTATGCTCGCCTGCGACATCAGCCACCCCGCATGGACATCTACGTTAACAGGCATTTGGTGTGTTGCAGCACAATGGGGAGGCTAGTGTCGCCTGCGACGTCATCGACCGAGTAGGGGCGTCTGCGTTAGCAGGCCTTTGGTGTGTTGCGGCACGATGGGGAAGACTAGGCTCGCCTGCGACGTCATCGACCCAGCAGGAGCGTCTGAGTTAGCAGGCATTTGGTGTGCGCCGGCACCATGGGGAGCGCTACGCTCGTCAGCGACGTGAGCCACCCCGAGGGGCTCTGCGTTAGCAGGTATTTGGTGTGACGCGGCACCATGGGGAAGGCTAGGCTCGCCTGCGACGTCCTCAATCCCGCAGGGGCGTCTGCTTAGCACGAATTTTGTGTGTTGCGGCGCCATGGGAAGGGCTACGCTCGCATGCCACATCAGCCACTCCGCAGGGGCATTGTGTTAGCAGACATTTGTTGTGTTACCGCACTATGGGGAGGGCTACGCTTACCTGCGACGTCAGTCAACCCGGAGGGGCGTCTGCGTTAGCAGGCATTTGGTGTGTTGAGGCACCATGAGGAGGGCTATACTGGCCTGCGACCTCATAAACCCCACAGGGGCGTCTGCTTAGCAGGCATTTGGTGTGTTTTGTTACCACGGGGAGGGCGACACTCGCCTGCGACGTCAGCGACCCCCCATGGACATCTACGTTACTAGGCATTTGGTGTGTTGCGGCACCATGGAGAGACCTACGGTCGCCGACGACGTCAGCCACCCCGCAGGGGCGTCTCCGTTATCAGGCGTTTGGTGTGTTGCGGCAGAATAGGAAGGGCTACGCTCGCCTGCGACGTCAGCCACCACTCAGGGGCGTCTGCATTAGCAGCCATTTCATGTGTTGCGGCACCATGAGGAGGGCTACGCTAGCCTGCGACGTGAGCCACCCCGAATGGGCCTCTCCGTTAGCAGGCATTTGGTGTGTTTCGGCACCATGGAGAGAGCTACGCTCGTCTGCGACGTCAGCCACCCCGCAGGGGCATCTGCGTTAGGAGGCATTTGGTGTGTTGCGGCATCATGTGGATGGCTACGCTCGCCTGCGACATTAGCCACCCCGCATGGACATCTACGTTAACAGGCATTTGGTGTGTTGCGGCACCATGGGGATGGCTACGCTCTCCTGCGACGTCAGCCACTCCGCATGGACATCTACGTTAAAAGGCATTTGGTGTGTTGCGGCACCATGGGGAAGGCTAGGCTCGCCTGCGACGTCATCGACCCAGCAGGGGCGTCCGCGTTAGCAGGCATTTGGTGTGTTGCGGCACCATGAGAAATGCTACGCTGGCCTGTGACGTCAGCCACCCCAGAGGGGCGTCTGCATTATCAGGCATTTGGTGTCTAGTGGTACCATGGGAAGGGATACGCTCGCTTGCGACGTCATCAACCTTGCAAAGGCATCTCCGTTAGCAGGCATTTGCTGTTTTGCAGCACCATGGGGAAGCCTACTCTTGCCTGCGACGTCAGCCACCCCGCGGGGGCATCTGCGCGAGCACGCATTTGGTCTGTTGCTGCACCATGGGGAGGGCTACGCTCGCCGACGACGTCAGCCACTCCGCAGGGGCGTCTGCTTAGCAGTCATTTGGTGGGTCGCGGCACCATGGGGAGGGCTACGCTCGCTAGCGACGTAATCAAACCCGTAGGGGCGTCTGCTTAGCAGGCATTTGGTGTTTTGCAGCACCATGGGGAAGCCTACTCTTGCCTGCGACGTCAGCCACTCCACAGGGCCATCTGCGTTAGCAGGCACTTGGTGTTTTGCGGCACCATGGGGAGGGAGGGCTACACTCGTCTACGACGTCAGCCACCCTGGAGGGGCTCTGCGTGAGCCCGTATTTGGTGTGTTGCGGAACCATGGGGAGCGCTTCACTCACCGGCGACGTCAGCCACGCCGGAGGTTCGTCTGCATTAGCATGGATTCCGTGTGCTGTGGCACCATGGGATGTGCTACGCTCGCTTGCGACGTCATCAATCCCGCAGGGGCATCTGCTTTACCAGGCATTTTGTGTTGCGGCACCATGGGGAGGGCTACGCTCGCCTGCGACATCAGCCACCCCGCAGGGGCGTCTGCTTAGCAGGCATTTGGCGGGTCGCGGCACCTTAGGGTAGGCTACGCTCGCCTGTGATGCCATCGACCCCGCAGGGGCGTCTGCTTAGCAGGCATTTGGTGTGTTGAAGCACCATGGGGTGGGCTACCCTCGCCGGCGACGTCAGCCACCCCGCGGGGGCATCTGCGCGAGCACGCATTTGGTCTGTTGCTGCACCATGGGGAGGGCTACGCTCGCCGACGACGTCAGCCACTCCGCAGGGGCGTCTGCTTAGTAGTCATTTGGTGGGTCGCGGCACCAAAGAGAGGGCTACGGTCGCCGACGACGTCAGCCGCGCCGCAGTGGTGTGTGCGTTATCAGGCGTTTGGTGTGTTGCGGCACCATGTGAAGGGCTACGCTCGTCTACGACATCAGCAACCCCGAAGGGGCGTCTGCGTCAGCAGACATTTGGTGTGTTGCAGCACCATGTGAAGGGCTACGCTCGTCTGCGACATCAGCCACCACGGATGCGCGTCTGCATTAGCATGCATTTAGTGTGTTGCGGCACCATGGGAAGGGCTACGCATGCTTGTGATGTCATCAACCCCGCAGGGGCGTTTGAGTTAGCGGGCATTTTGTGTGTTGCGGCACCATGGGGAGGACTACGCTAGCTTGCGACGTCATCAACCCAGCAGGGGCGTCTGCTTAGCAGGCATTTGGTGTGTTACAGCACCATGTGGAGGGCTACGCTCGCCGGCGAAGTCAGCCACCCCGCAAGGGCATCTGATTAACAAGCATTTGATGTGTCGCGGCACCATGGAGAGGGCTACGCTCGCCGACGACGTCAGCCACGCCGCAGGGGCGTCTGCGTTTTCAGGTATTTGGTGTGTTGCGGCACTATGGAGAAAGCTACGCTCGTCTGCGACGTCAGCCACACTGCCGGCACATCTTTGTTAGGAGGCATTTGGTGTTTTGCGGCACCATGGGAAAGGAGGGCTATGCTCGCCTACGAAGTCTGCCACCCCGGAAGGGCTCTGCGTTAGCACGTATTTGGTGTCTTGCGGCACCATGGGGCGGGATAGCTCGCTTGCGACGTCAGCCACTCCGCAGGAGCATCTGCGTTAGGAGGTATTGGGTGTGTTGCAGTACCATGGGGAGGGCTATGCCTCACTGCGACGTCTGCCACCCCGCAGTGACGTCGTCATTATCAGGCATTTGGTGTGTTGCGGCACCATGAGGAGGGCTACGCTGGCCTGCAACGTCAATCCCGCAGGGGCGTCTGCTGAGGAACTTGGTGTGTTGCGGCATAATAGGGAGCGCTACGCTCGCCTGCCGCGTCAGCCACTGTGCAGGGGCATTGCGTTAACTGATATTTGGTGTGCTGTGGCACCATGAGGAATGCTACGCTGGCCTGCGATGTCAGCCACCCACAGGGGCGTCTGCGTTACCAGGCATTTGGTGTGTTGCGGCACCATGGGAAGGACTACGCTCGCTTGCAACGTCATCAACCCCGCAGAGGCGTCTGCTTAGCAGGCATTTGGTGGGTTGCAGCACAATGGGGAATGCTACACTCGCCTGCGACGTCAGCAACCAAGCAGCGGCGTCTGCATAAGGAGGCATTTTCTTGAGTCACGGCACCATGGAGAGAGCTACGCTCACCTTCGACGTCAGCCACCCCGCAGGTGCACCTGCGTTCGGAGGCATTTGGTGTGTTGCGGCACCATTGGGAGGGCGGAGCTCGCCTGCGACATCAGCCACCCCGCAAGGACATCTACGTTACCAGGTATTTGGTGTGTTCCGGCACCATAGGGAGGGCTACGCTCGCCTACGACGTCAGCCACTCCGCAGCGCCATCTGCTTTAGCTAGCATTTAGTGTGATGCGTCACCATGGAGAGGGCTACGCTGTTCTTCGACATCAGCCACACCACAGGGGCGTCTCCATTAGCAGTACTTTGGTGTGTTGCGGTACCATTACGCTCGCCGACGACATCAGCTAGCCCGCAGGGGCGTCGGCATTATCGCGCATTTGGTGCGTTGTAGCACCGTGGAGAGGGCTGCACTCGCCGACGACGTCAGCCACGCTGCAGCGAACGTCTGCGCTATCAGGCATTTGGTGTGTTGCGGACACATGCGGAGGGCTACGCTCACATGCGGCGTCAGCCACCCCGCAGGGGCATCTGCGTTTGGAGGCATTTGGTGTGTTTGGTACCATGGGGAGGGCTACGCTCTCCGGCGATGTCAGCCTCGCCGCATGGACATCTATGTTACCAGGCATCTGGTGTGTCGCGGAACCATGCGGAAGGCTACGCTCGCCTGCGACGTAAGCAACTACGCAAGGGCGTCTGCGTTATCAGGCATTTGGTGTGTTGCGGCACCATGGAGAGGGCAACCCTCACCGACGACGTCAGCCACCCCGTAGCGGCGTCTCCGTTATCAGGCATTTGGTGTGTTGCGGCAGAATAGGAAGGGCTACGCACACCTGCGACGTCAGCCACCCCTCAGGGGCGTCTGCATTATCAGGCATTTGATGTGTTATGGCACCATGAGGAGGGCTATGCTAGCCTGCGACATCATCAAACACACAGGGGCGTCTGCATAGCAGGCATTCGGTGTGTTGCTGCACCATGGAGAGAGCTACGCTCGCCTGCCACGTCAGCCACTCCGCATGGGCATCTGCGTTAGGAGGCATTTGGTGTGTTGCGGCATCATGGGGATGGCTACGCTCGCCTGCGACATCAGCCACCCCGCATGGACATCTACGTTAACAGGCATTTGGTGTGTTGCAGCACAATGGGGAGGCTAGTGTCGCCTGCGACGTCATCGACCGAGTAGGGGCGTCTGCGTTAGCAGGCCTTTGGTGTGTTGCGGCACGATGGGGAAGACTAGGCTCGCCTGCGACGTCATCGACCCAGCAGGGGCGTCTGAGTTAGCAGGCATTTGGTGTGCGCCGGCACCATGGGGAGCGCTACGCTCGTCAGCGACGTGAGCCACCCCGAGGGGCTCTGCGTTAGCAGGTATTTGGTGTCACGCGGCACCATGGGGAAGGCTAGGCTCGCCTGCGACGTCCTCAATCCCGCAGGGGCGTCTGCTTAGCACGAATTTTGTGTGTTGCGGCGCCATGGGAAGGGCTACGCTCGCATGCCACATCAGCCACTCCGCAGGGGCATTGTGTTAGCAGACATTTGTTGTGTTACCGCACTATGGGGAGGGCTACGCTTACCTGCGACGTCAGTCAACCCGGAGGGGCGTCTGCGTTAGCAGGCATTTGGTGTGTTGAGGCACCATGAGGAGGGCTATACTGGCCTGCGACCTCATCAACCCCACAGGGGCGTCTGCTTAGCAGGCATTTGGTGTGTTTTGTTACCACGGGGAGGGGCGACACTCGCCTGCGACGTCAGCGACCCCCCATGGACATCTACGTTACTAGGCATTTGGTGTGTTGCGGCACCATGGAGAGACCTACGGTCGCCGACGACGTCAGCCACCCCGCAGGGGCGTCTCCGTTATCAGGCGTTTGGTGTGTTGCGGCAGAATAGGAAGGGCTACGCTCGCCTGCTACGTCAGCCACCACTCAGGGGCGTCTGCATTAGCAGCCATTTCATGTGCTGCGGCACCATGAGGAGGGCTACGCTAGCCTGCGACGTGAGCCACCCCGAATGGGCCTCTCCGTTAGCAGGCATTTGGGGTGTTTCGGCACCATGGAGAGAGCTACGCTCGTCTGCGACGTCAGCCACCCCGCAGGGGCATCTGCGTTAGGAGGCATTTGGTGTTTTGCGGCATCATGGGGATGGCTACGCTCGCCTGCGACATTAGCCACCCCGCATGGACATCTACGTTAACAGGCATTTGGTGTGTTGCGGCACCATGGGGATTGCTACGCTCTCCTGCGACGTCAGCCACTCCGCATGGACAACTACGTTAACAGGCATTTGGTGTGTTGCGGCACCATGAGAAATGCTACGCTGGCCTGTGACGTCAGCCACCCCAGAGGGGCGTCTGCATTAGCAGGCATTTGGTGTCGAGTGGTACCATGGGAAGGGATACGCTCGCTTGCGACGTCATCAACCTTGCAAAGGCATCTCCATTAGCAGGTATTTGGTGTGTTGCGGCACCATGGGGAGGGCTACGCTCGCTAGCGACGTAATCAAACCCGTAGGGGCGTCTGCTTAGCAGGCATTTGGTGTTTTGCAGCACCATGGGGAAGCCTACTCTCGCCTGCGACGTCAGCCACTCCACAGGGCCATCTGCGTTAGCAGGCACTTGGTGTTTTGCGGCACCATGGGGAGGGAGGGCTACACTCGTCTACGACGTCAGCCACCCTGCAGGGGCTCTGCGTGAGCAGGTATTTGGTGTGTTGCGGCACCATGTGGAGCGCTTCACTCACCGGCGACGTCAGCCACCCTGGAGGTTCGTCTGCATTAGCATGGATTCCGTGTGCTGTGGCACCATGGGATGTGCTACGCTCGCTTGCGACGTCATCAATCCCGCAGGGGCATCTGCTTTACCAGGCATTTTGTGTTGCGGCACCATGGGGAGGGCTACGCTCGCCTGCGACATCAGCCACCCCGCAGGGGCGTCTGCTTAGCAGGCATTTGGCGGGTCGCGGCACCTTAGGGTAGGCTACGCTCGCCTGTGATGCCATCGACCCCGCAGGGGCGTCTGCTTAGCAGGCATTTGGTGTGTTGAAGCACCATGGGGTGGGCTACGCTCGCCGGCGACGTCAGCCACCCCGCGGGGGCATCTGCGCGAGCACGCATTTGGTCTGTTGCTGCAGCATGGGGAGGGCTACGCTCGCCGACGACGTCAGCCACTCCGCAGGGGCGTCTGCTTAGCAGTCATTTGGTGGGTCGCGGCACCATGGAGAGTTCTACGGTCGCCGACGACGTCAGCCGCGCCGCAGTGGTGTGTGGGTTATCAGGCGTTTGGTGTGTTGCGGCACCATGTGAAGGGCTACGCTCGTCTACGACATCAGCAACCCCGAAGGGGCGTCTGCGTCAGCAGAGATTTGGTGTGTTGCAGCACCATGTGAAGGGCTACGCTCGTCTGCGACATCAGCCACCACGGATGCGCGTCTGCATTAGCATGCATTTAGTGTGTTGCGGCACCATGGGAAGGGCTACGCATGCTTGTGATGTCATCAACCCCGCAGGGGCGTTTGAGTTAGCGGGCATTTTGTGTGTTGCGGCACCATGGGGAGGACTACGCTAGCTTGCGACGTCATCAACCCAGCAGGGGCGTCTGCTTAGCAGGCATTTGGTGTGTTACAGCACCATGTGGAGGGCTACGCTCGCCGGCGAAGTCAGCCACCCCGCAGGGGCATCTGATTAGCAAGCATTTGATGTGTCGCGGCACCATGGAGAGGGCTACGCTCGCCGACGACGTCAGCCACGCCGCAGGGGCGTCTGCGTTTTCAGGTATTTGGTGTGTTGCGCTCCATGGGGAGGGTTACGCTCGTCTGCAACGTCAGCCACCCCGGAGGCGCGTCTGCGTGAGCACGGATTTGGTGTGTTGCGGCACCATGAGAAGGGCTACGCTCGCCGACGACGTCAGCCACCCCGCAGGGGCGTCTGTGTTATCAGGCATTTGGTGTGTTGCGGCATGCGGCGGCGTGGCCGACAACGTCAGCCACGCCGCAGGGAGCTTCTGCGTTATCAGGCATTTGGTGTGTTGCGACACCATGGGGAGGGCTACGCTCACGTTCGACGTCAGGCACACCGCGGGGCCTTCTGCTTAGCAGGCATTTGGTGTGTTGCGGCACCATGGGGAGGGCTACGCTCGCCTGCGACGTCAGCCACCCCGCAGGGGCGTCTGCTTAGCAGGCAATTGGTGGGACGCGGCACCATGGCGAGGGCTTCGCTCAGCTGTGACGTCAGCCACCCCAGAGGGGCGGCTGCATTATCAGGCATTTGGTGTGTTGCAGCATAGGGAGGGCTACGCTCGCCTGCGACGTCAGCCACCCCTCAGAGGCGTGTGCATTAGCAGGCATGTTGTGTGTTGCGGCACCATGAGGAGGGCTACGTTGGCATGCGACGTCATCAATCCAGCAGGGGCGTCTGCTTAGCAGGAATTTGGTGTGTTTCGGCACCATGGGGAGGGCTACGCTAGCTTGTAACATCATTAACCCCACAGGGGCGTCTGCTTAGCAAGCATTTGTTGTGTTGCGGCCAACGTTACTAGACTAGCTTCAGTTTTAAAACTCGGCGCTGCTGTGCGGAACCGCCACCCGCCCGCGCCTTCATGGCGCTGCAGTCGCGCCCGGCTTCACTTTCTCACTAGCCGGCAACGCGGGCGGGCCGGACTAAGCACGCGGTGCAGCGTTGGTGTATTCTGTGGTTCGTTGTTGACAGCGAATTTCAGCAAGCATGTCATCCGTGGAACTGTAGCCTGCGCCGAGTTTCTTAAGAATATCAGCAGACGATGCCGACGTGCTGCGTACCTGGCTGCATAGGCCGCTATCGGAACGATGTCAACACTTCGGCGCACCACTTTTTCTGTACTCCCAGCAATGCGACGCTTCGCTCGGCGTGAAACAGAGCGATTCCTTGTGCCGACCGGCAACTCTGCGAAATCCACGGCACGCGCTCGTGCCACTGCTCCCGCGTTCGCCGTCGTCTTCCACAGCTGGTTGCGTGGCCGCTCATCTTTCGAGCGTAGAATTTCACTTCACTTCTGCCGGCGTAACGGGGAGGCCGCGTTTACGGGGGTATGAGCCATTGCTTAAGCGAGTATGAGCCACTCATGGTCTTACGTAACCGAAAGATTTAATTTTGAAGAAATTTAATTTAGTAGAATCACAAGCGGCAAATCTCAGGCGGAGGCTGCTAAACACGCCGCCGAGCAAACTGGAGACATCGAACGCAAGCGACAACTGCGGACTGCGGGCATACCGTCAGTGACGTCGTTCTTTCTCGCAGCCGATTGTGTGTGTAACCTCATAATTGAGAAATGCTCTAATGAACCCTCGGGATTAATCTAGTGATAAACACAGGGGCCGCACGTTTCAGCTTCGCTGATTAAGCATCTTCACGGCATGAAAAATCCGACTTCTTTCTTTTTTTTGTGACTTGTGTGTACAAAGACCGACCTCATCTTTCTTTTTGTGGCGCTTCTTTGTCATGGTGAGAAGCTTCGGTGCTGATGAAGACCATCCTACAATCACGCACTTTGGCCAGATATTCAGGCTCGTGAGCCTAAACTGCGCGAAAGGTTAAGGCGACACACGACATTTAGAAACGCAGCTTCTCCGCTTCGCTGTATGCGTTTCTTCCTTTCGTGCAGTTTACCCTTCTTTCAGTATTAACGAACTGGTTAGATAAATCTTATTATTGTAGGTGGATACCGGTTACTTGTGGTATCACTAATTCGGACAAGGGAGAACGCCAGCAAGCGTGAAACACGCGCAAACTGCGCGTCCGCGCGAGCTCAAGGCTGTGACGAGGCGTCTGCAGTGGAGCCCGATGGAACAGCGTTGCCCTGTGGCAGCTGTCACAGAAGTGGCGACAGCGTCTGTAAGCGCGCGGGCCGGGAGTTTTACGACTGAAGCTAATCTAGTAACGTTGGTTGCCGCACCATGGGAAGGGCTACGCTCGCCTGCGACGTCAGCCACCCCGCAGGGGCGACTGCATAAGCAGGCATTTCGTGGGTCGCGGCACCATGGAGAGGGCTACGCTCGCCTGCGACATCAGCCACCTCGCAGGGGCATCAGCGTTAGCAGGCATTTGGCTTGTTGCGGCACCATGGGGAGAGCTACGCTCGTCTGCGACGTCAGCCACCCCGCAAGGGCCTCTGCGTTAACAGGCATTTGGTGTGTTGCGGCACCATGGAGAGAGCTACGCTCACCTGCGACGTCAGCCACCCCGCAGGGGCATCTGCGTTATGAGGCATTTGGTGTTTTGCGGCACCATGGGGAAGGCTACGCTCGCCTGAGACGGCAGCCACCTCGTAGGGACATATACGTTACCAGGTATTTGGTGTGTTGCAGCACCATAGGGAGGGCTAGCTCGCCTGCGATGTCAGCCACTTCGCAGGGGCGTCTGCGGTAGCAGGCATTTGGTGTTTTGCGGCACCATGGGGAGCGCTACGCTCGTCTGCGACCTCAGCCACCACGGAGGGGCTTTGCCTTAGCAGGCATTTGGTGTGTTGCGGCACCATGGGGAGGGCTACGCTCACCGACGACGTCAGCCACTCCGCAAGGGCGTCTGCGTTCAGGCATTTGGTGTGTTGCGGCACCATAGGGAGGGCTGCGCTCGCTTGCGATGTCAACCAACCACCCCGCAGAGGCCTCTTCATTAGCAGGCATTTGGTGTGTTGCGGCACCATGGAGGGGCCTACGCTCGTCTACGATGTCAGCCACCCCGCAGGGGCGTTCGCGTTAGCGGGCATTTGGTGTGTTACGGCACCGTGAGGACGGCTACGCTCGCATGCAACGTCAGCCACCCCGCAGGGGCGTCTGCATTAGCAGTGATTTGGTGTGCCGCTGCACCAGGGAGAGGGCTACGCTCGCCTGCGACGTCAGCCACCTCACAGGGGCGTCTGCATTTGCAGTAATTCGGCGATTCCCGGCACCATGGAGAGGGCTACCATGGGGAACGCTCGTCTGCGACGCCAGCCACGCCGCAGGGGCGTCTGCGTCAGCAGGCATTTGGTTTGTTGCGGCACTATGGGGAGGGCTATAAGCTCGTCTGCGACGTGAGCCACCCTTCAGGGGCGTCTGCGTTAGCAGGCATTTCGTGTTGCGGCACCATTGGGAGCGCTACGCTCGCCTGCGACGTCAGCCGCCCTGCTGGGGCGTCTGCGGTATGTCTGCGCAGAGGTGCGTTGCCACCGCAGAGAGATCGTAAATGACCAGATTATGGTCCCTCTGTGGTGGCAACGCACCTCCCGGGCCTCAGCTTCACGTAGGCGGCACCCGGAGGAAATCAGTGCTTCCCTTTTCCTACTGCTTTCTCCAACCTTTTCTTTTTACTTCCAATTTTCTGTGCAGCAAAAGTTAACAGTGTGTAGCTAGCCAACCTTAGTGTCATCATATCTGGTTATAGCAGTGTCGAACAGCTGGCGTATGTTGGGTTCCGTGGTGCGTGCGGGGCACAATTGCAAATATTTTTTTGTATTGATGGCAACTTCCTCCCCCCTTCCTGATCGCCCTCTAAAACGAGGGCGCACCGAAGTAATGTGTGGGAAGCATGTGACCCCCCTCGGGCATGATCTTCATTGGCCCGCCAGGCTCGGTGGCCTGCCCGGCTCTGTAGGCAACCCCCCCATTGTTCACCGCACCACTAATAACCGGCGAGCACAGCTTCTCGGCGTTCAGTCATCGTTCGTCATTACTACGCTGCGTAGCGTCTGTCTAACGGAGGATGCCTCGAGTCCTCCATCGTTCACGGGCGCATCGTGACACTGGCGACGAGTACCCACCGATCGCCGCGGCGTGGGACGTGGGACCAGCTGGACTTGCTGTTCCGGTACCGTTTCGTTTGCGGCATCAACAACCCCGCCATGCAGACGCGACTCCTGGAGGTTCCCGACCCCTTGCTGGACGACGCCGTGAAGGCAGCGCTGGCGATGGAAGCGGCCGCCAAAGACGCCGGCGAGATTGTCCGTGCGACTGGCTCACCGTCAGCGGAAGCGGCGGTCAACAAGTTGGCGACAGAGGTCAGTACCTGCAGTCGCTGTTGTGGTGCCCATTCCCCCTCACAGTGCCAGTTCTCTCAAGCAGAATGCTTCACGTGCGGGAAAACTGGGCACCTGGCACCGGCATGTCGAAGGGGGAGGACGAACAGCAAACAGCAGCAGCAGCCTGGTTCAAGCCCAAGTACCACGCAAGCCCGCGGCCAGGGTAGCCATCGCAAGGGTACGTGGCGGGAGTGTGCGGCAGCAGGTTCAAGTTCTTCCACGGCCAGGCTCCTCGTCGTGGCCAAGGACCCGCCGATTTTCGACATGGGGCACACAGGCCTTGTACCGTCGTCTGTGCCGCCATACATGCTGACCATCGAAATCTGCGGGCACCCCATTTCCTCGGAGCTGGACACAGGGGCCAGCGTGTCAGTAATGGCCGGGAAACTCTTCAAGCGTACCTTACCCAGCGTGTCCATTGAGGCTTCGAGCGCAATGCTGCGCAGCCATTCTGGCCAGCTCTCCCATGTCCAGGGTCAGGCCCAGGTTAGCGTTCACTTTGGCGACCGGGAGGCAAACCTTCCCCTTAACCAAAGGGTCGTCGCCGATTCTGCTGGGACGAAACTGAATTCATGCACTGGGAATTCGTCTGCCAGAGTACCAGGAAGCCGCCTGCATGCATTGAAAGACGTCCCCAGCCTCCTCAGTTCAAGTCCCTGTTCCAGCCAGGGGTGGGCTCATTTGCTGGCACGACGGCTGGCATCTATGTACGTGAGGGAGCGCGGCCACGTTTTTTCAAGCCTAGCCCACTGCCGTTCGCCCTGAAGGACGTGATTACCCAGGAGTTGCAAAGGTTCAAGCGAGAGGGCATCCTGGTGCCAGTCAAGACGTCTGAATGAGCCGCTCCCATCGTACCGGTCCTCAAACGAGGAGGATCTGCGGGGATTTCAAGGTTACCATCAACCCCATCGCTACCGTCGAGAAGTACCCGCTGCCCTGGATTGATGATCTCTGGTCAGCGTTGACCGGTGGACAGAAGTTCACCAAGCTCGACCTGAGATATGGTTACTAGCAGCTGGTTCTCCAGGATGCCTCCCCGAAGTATGTCATAATATCGACAACTTTGGAGCTCTTCCAGTACACGCGCTCACCGTTTAGCGTGGCCTCAGCCGCAGCCATATTTCAGAGGGAGATGGACAACCTCTTCTGGGGCTTGAGGCACGTGGCGGTTTACTTGGATGACATCCTGGTTACTGGCAGCGACAACGGGGACCACCTGCAGAACCTGCACAACGTCCTGGCACGACTGCAGGACGTGGGTCTCAAGCTCAAGCTGTAAAAGTGCAATTTCCTGGCCCCCAGTGTTGAGTACATGGGATATGTCATTTCCCAGGCTCGCGTAGCCCCGGATACCCGCAAAGTCGATGCCGTGCTCAAGGCAGCTAAGACCCAGAATAAGAAGGAGCTTAAGAGCTACCTCTGCCTCATCAACTTCTACAGGTGTTTTCTGCCCAACCTGATGGAGCATCTACAGCCGCTCCATCTTCTGCTTCAAGATGGTCAGCAATGGGTTTGGAAGAAGGAGCAGGACCGGACCTTCCAGAGCAGCAAAGAGCTAATCACCAAAGCTCCAATGCTAGTACACTTCGATCCCGCCAAGCCTGTCGTCCTGACCGTTGATACGTCGCCGTATGGCGTGGAAGCCGTCCTAACACACCGGGACAAGGATGGCCAGGGACACCCTGCGTCGTTTGTTTCTCGTCGGCTTCGTGCTGCAGAGCAACGCTACAGCCAGCTGGACAAGGAAGGCATGGCCCTCATGTTTATTGTCGAACGCTTCCACCAGTATCTGTGGGCCCAGAAGTTCGAGGCGGTCACGGACCACAAGCCGCTGTTGGGGCTGCTGGGGCCTGACAAGGCAGTTCCCGTGCAGGGATCACCTCGATTTGTACGCTGGAACTTTAGGCTGGCAGCTTACAGTTTCCAGCTGGTTTACCGTCCGGGAAAGGACCTGGGACGTGCTAATGCCCTGAGACGCCTGGCCTTGCCAGAGGTGCCTGATGCGGTTCCGGAACCTGCTGAAGTTTTCACGCTAGATCACGCGTACCCGGAGGTACTCTCTAGATCTGCAGTATCGCAAGCGACCAGCCGGGACCCAGTCCTGTCTCAGGTGGTCAATGTGGTGTCCCGTGGGGAGGAATTGGTTCAGCAGTCGTATAGCCACAAGGCCGCCGAGCTGAGCTGTCAGCAGGGCTACCTACTGTAGGGTTCCAGGGTTGCGATCCCACAAAGTCTCCGGTCCAGAGTCTTGCAGTTGCTGCATGCGTGTCATCCTGGCGTTGAAAAGACCAAGATGGTGGCCCGGTCCCATCTTCGGTGGCCTGGCCTCTAGTGGCCGTCCCGGGCCTTTACCGGAGTTGGGAGCTCCAGTTCTCGCCAGTAACTTTAGTCCTGGCCCGACCTGGTCCGCCAGACAGGTGGTGTTAAGGTCCCTCTATTATAGGGTATCAACATCTGCCGCGCGCGCCACCTAGGAAGTTCCTGTAGATTGGCGCCCAAGCTATTCCGCGGCGCCGCGGCATTCGTGAGGTGCAAAAATATCTGCACACGCGCGGAAATAAAACTTACTCGTGCCTGAACGTGGTGAAAAACGAAAGAAGGGCTGGAACTCCTAAATGCGAATTTCAAATGAGCGCTGAAAGAAAAATGCTCAAGAGAGCGGAATGACCTCGTGCTTGATCACCTCGATTCGGCATGTTTACCTTTCGTTCGTTTGCCCTCAATCACCGCGCGAGCCTTGGTGATTGCATGCGCTTAATCCAATTTTCCCTGTGAATTCCCTGGCTTCTAAGTGTGCTGCGTACACACAGCGGTTACTTTGAACGAATAATTAGTGTAAAAAAGAAGGCTGACAGTCCCTTGGACCGAAAAACTTTCGACATAACGTCGCTGAAACGTGCGACCCTCACGGCAACTAAACAACATCCTGTGTATGTGTGGAAACGAGTGAGCCAACAGTCTTGCCGCTGAGTGTTTCTGTCGTGTAGCGATTACACGACGACTGTTGTGTTGTGTGGTTCAGTGCTACGAGCCAGTGCAACTGTCCTGACATTCTGAAGCGGCGGTATGGATCGTGTCAGCGAGTCTACTCGATCATGTTCGGGCTGCCAGCGCGATCTAATCTCGCGGCACACCAACATCGAGCGTAGTGTGTGCGCGTGTGTGAATGCGGTTGACTGTTCTTGTGAACCGTGCGACGTCGCTACATAAACTTGAATCATTGTGCGCATTGTTGTGTTGATGCCTTTTCGCCTCCGTGCACCGCTAAAGCCCTGTAAGAATTAGAAGGCCCTTATATGAAACGCCGGCGGATTGGCCTAGCTATTACTGCACTGTGTTCTGCTGGCAATCCGTGTATCGCTTCTGCGTTTTTCTTATGTTAATTTGCAGTTATGTGTTTTTCATCAGTAAAATGGCATCGTCGATTACTGAAAGATATTCGAGTGTAAGTGAAACTTGGAAGGAACGAGCTCGCAGGTGCATGTATTGTACGTCGATATACTGTATTATACTTTATTATTTGATGGCCAGTAGCAGTGGCTATGCAGTATTTGTTTTTAAAAGCAGAGTAATGCAGGCACTTAGGAATATATTTATTCACATATGCAATGCACAAAATACAATTAGGATATGCAGAGTTGGAAATGACGTTTTGGACATATTGTAAAGCGCAGTTAACAACGCGCGCACGAACACAGGAAAGTGTAAATGCAGCATTCGCTGCTGAAATTTGTGATTTCTTATCGCACGTAACGCAATGCGGATATTTGTCAGCGCGTTAATGCGCTTCTGCCCCACTATTTACTTGCGTGCTAGGTCATACTGCACTTGCTAAGTCACGGGACGTAATGAACTAAAATCAGTAATCTTCACAAACTTCGGCCGTCAACATTCATGCGCGCGAATGAAATACAATCGCAGCTCTGCACACACACGTGTATACTTTCTCTCGCACCTTCGTATCGCTCTACGTTACTTTCCTCGCATAGTAGTGCAGTTACCGATAATTCAGTCCTTCCGTCCAATTCTGTGCAACCATAATTTTCTTCTGCTTAGGTTCTGGTTGCCGCGCGAGATGCAAAATAACTTCTTGCTATCCTTAATCCGGTTTTGGCACCCAACCACACAGCAACAAGGCATTTCGGCCCACCGAAATTATCGCAGCAATGTGCATGGCAGAATAGGCAAAACGCACGCACTTCGCCCGGCGCGCAGGAACTTTCATGGCGGCAAAGGGACGGGGCAAGTTCACATATCACCGATCAGCCTATCGCTGGCGTCGTCGGCTGGATCAAAGCCTTTCTCTACTTCGAAATTATTGAGGGACGTTTGGTGGTTGTCTCCTGCCAGCATGGAGGAAGGAAACTCAGGAGAGGCCCTGACGTCACTCTGTGTGAAGCTAAAGTGAAGCCTGAAGTTGGTGTTGCTCATAGCGTTGATCCGCCTCTCGGGCCAGCTATCCTCTCTTGTTTATCTTATCCGCGAAACCACGCCGCGCTGCGCGCAACCGGGCTGCTCGGACGCGCGCGCTCCGCAGCAATGCTAAACAAAATCATGTAATAGCGACGTCTCAATTCATTACCGTTGCCGAAGTCATGTTGAAAGAAGTTTATAATGAACTTCGCAAATAGGCCCACGAGGTCGAATGGGCTGCTTATTTTTACCGGCTTTTATTAAAATAAACATGCTTTATCAGGTCAGCCAATTGAGCTGTTCTCATCAACCGCGGGTATCGGCCAGTGCCCAGTTCCTGCGTGATATTAAAAAAGGTCACTTTTATCGCTGACTTCTACTTGCTTTTCTCTGCTTGGACTTCCTGGGGCGCTCAGACGATCTTGCGAGCTAGCCGTCTGGCGATACGAAAAAAAATATGTACGCATTCTCACTGCACTGCAACAACGTACTGGAGACACGTACGTACGACACACCAACTCATTTGCGGTCCGTTTGGAGTTTATGAGCTCAAACACATTCTCGCTTGAAGAATCGCCGTGCTTTATTGAACAAAGTTCGGGTGGCCGCACATCACTACGACAGCGCGCCGGCGAAGAGGCAAAATGACATTTCTGACTTCGCGTTTAAATTGATTGACTGCGGCCTGAGGCGCCTTCTTACCACGGTGAGTGAAGCATCACGTAACGAAAGTTTTGCGATAGCCGGCGCAAGGTGCAGAACAGTACGCCCGTAGAACCGGCCGACGCGCGGCCATGGAACAGCCGTTTGACGTGTTCGCAGGCGTACGTAATGTGGAGCCTTGCCGATCCTTGCAGCGCATTCGCTAGCCTTCACTTCCCTGCGCTTCTCGCGCGCACAGGTAAGATACGCCTGCCGTAGGGAGGATTCGTTCCTTAAGTCAAAGCAGCCGCTTCTTTTCCATTTTCCTGGATGAAGCGCCGGCTGGCAAGCGCACTGTGCCGAGGGCAGCAAAATGCACATATTCGGCGCAACGCCCCATCAGCACGTGTATTGAGGTACACCTGTGCAGGTGTGCATGAACCTCGAACGCGCTCTGCTTAAAAGACTTCGTGCTGTCGCGAGTACTGCGAGGAACAAGCAACCGTTAAGCAACATGTGTTTTAATATGCACAAAAGCAAGCTGCTGCTGAACACGAACTATGTACTCATAACGTACGTCAACGTGCCGCAAATGCACCATATACGCTGTCAAAGCAGGAATCACTGACCTGCAAGGCTTTCATTGTACAGATTCTGACACGCCTCGGTTTCGGCCTGCGATGGCACGTTAGCATGATTCCGCCAAAAGAGCAATATTTCCCGCGGATCGTCCGTTGCCATTGCCGTAGCACGGTACGTTGCGTACAGCGTTGCATGCGCGTTATTTCCCCAACTTTAGTTCCTCCTGTCCCACCTGGCCACAGCAACATCCGGGAGAGCACGGTGCAGATAACGCAGTGCAACAAAACACGGAGACCAACGCAAACCTGCCCGCACGGCGCCTTTGTCACGGTACGAAACCTACGGAGCAACACGTGTGAGCGCACAGAACCAAAAGAAAGCCGCCATTGTGGCCCGAAAGGCGTGGCCGCTATAGCAAAGAAATAAAAAATGAGCAAGAAAGAGGGGAACCCACTACGCCATTTCGTCCACACTTTTCTCCTAGCGCGCGGAGGGGTAGGGCCTATCTTCATTTTCCTTCCTCCATGCCTGCCAGCGCCTCATCGTTGCACGTCCACATGTGGCACAGTGGCACAATGAACTTAGTTGAAAGTTTGCGCTTGGTGTGTCGTCTTCTCTCACGTCCGTGTCGTTTTTTGTCGCGCAAGATAATTTAATTAATCGATAACATTTGTTAGGCGGTGAAACGTGTCGCCCGATATAGACAAACAAGTACACGTGTCAATATATGAAATGATCAAGTACCTGCATCCTGAAACACAGAAAACACTCCTCTCACTTTTTAATGTCATGTGGACCGCTGGGTATATTCCATCTTCTTGGAAAGAAGCTGTAATAATACCCATACTCAAACAAGGTAAGGACCCGTCCTTACCTAGTAGTTACAGGCCTATCGCTTTGACAAACTGTTTCTGCAAGCTCTTTGAGAAGATTATAAACCGGCGCCTAATCTATATCCTTGAGAGCAATAGACTACTAGATGCTTACCAGTGTGGTTTCAGAGAAGGCAGGTCGACAGCAGACCACCTTGTCCGCATTGAGGCAAATATAAGGGACGCCTTCATACACAAACAGTTCTTTCTTTCCGTATTTCTTGATTTGGAGAAAGCATACTGTAATATCTGTTATATCTTGATTACTGCGGATTACGACTGATAAGAGAAAGGACAACGGACGCCATCGTGAGCGGTTGAACAAGCATTGGCCTATCCCCAGTTGGGAGTAGCGTTTATTGTGCAACTAACAAATAAACGTAGGGGGCGCTAGCGATTACATAACACGCCGCCACACAAGAAATGACAACAAAAGACAAGAAAAAACACATAGAAGACGTTCACAGGAGAAATCTTGAAGGACTTCTCACTGGTCTTCCCGAGCGCGCGTTTTTCGGGAATGCTTGCGTTGGCACCGTTCTCGGGTCTGGGGATCGGTCAGGCGGAAGACTTTGGCGTGAGGAATGGTGTGGCTCACTTTCTCCTGTTGACTCAACGGGATAGTAGTCTTCAGGTGTTTCCCGGGGATCCCTTGAGTGGCGTCGCACTCGTAGGTGGTGTCGGTTGCGCATGTACGCTTGACCATTGGCTGCTGTGACTGTGTACCTCCGTGGCTCTGGACCTACTTGGGCTATGACTGCTTTTTCCCATTTCTTTCCATGCCAGAACCACACTGGCAGGTTCTTGCCCAATTGAGGCAGGTCTCGAGCATGCTGATCTGCGTACTTGTGCTGTGCCTGCTTCCTTGTTTGAAGCTTCTTCTGGAGCACCTTATGGCGGTAGTGTGGTAACAAGGTTCTGGGATGGGCTGGAATAAACGTTCTTATCCTTCTTCCCAAAAGCATCTCTGCTGGGGATAGGAGGCCATTCATCGGAATTGCTCTGTGGTTCATGAGCACCATCGAGAGTTCCGTGCCCTCAGAAAGCGCTTTAGTCATTATTAGTCATTATTTGTTTATTGTCTGGACCGTTCTCTTAGCTTGTCCATTTGAGCGAGGGAAAAGAGGTGATGTGGGTTTGTGGACGATGTCCCATTCCTTGTTGAAGTTTCTAAACTCAGTGGAGTCAAATGGAAGTCCTTGATCAGTCACGACTTCTGAAGGTATGCCAAACCGTGCATACATGTCCTTGAGCGCTGAGGTCGCAGGTGAGGCTGCAGCTGTTGACATTTTCTTGATCTCTACAAACTTGGAGTAGTAGTCTACTAAAAGCAAATATGTGGCACCATTGTGGTGGGAAAAAATCCATTGCCACTTTTTCCCATGGACGTGTCGGCAGTTCTCTGTCAAGGAGCGGTTCTCGCTGATTAGCTCGCTGATGGCGTTGGCAGAGCTCACAACCAGATACCATCTCCTCAATGTCCTGGCTTATTCGAGGCCAGTAGACACTCTGACGAGCTGTATTCTTACACGAGACTATGCCACGATGGGTCATGTGGATTCTTGAGAGTACGTCCTCCTGGCATGCCTGGGGCACAACAAGTCGTTCACCGTAACAGATAAATCCACCAGGGGACGTATTCTGAAACGTTCGCCGCCGCGAAAGTTTCGCCCTGGCCACGCCTCCGCCGTTGCGGCGCGCTCTGAATGGCTGCTTTGACAAAACCGGCAATTCAGGTGGCGCAAGTGAATTTCCGGTTTTGTCAAAGCAGCCATTCAGCGCGCGCCGCAACGGCGGAGGCGTGGCCAGGGCGAAACTTTCGCGGCGGCGAACGTTTCAGAATACGTCCCCAGTTGTGTACAGTTCACTCCTGATTGAATAGTAGGGCTTCACTGTTGGCGGAACTTTTGAGATTTTGTCAGGCCAGCCTTTCTTGATGTACCAGGCTACACGTTGAAGTGTGCTATCAGTGGCTGTGCAGCTTCTTATCTCAGCTGCTTTGGTGTTGAGGCCTGCACCAATGTACAGGTCAGAACCTGATACTCTTGGTCTGAGGCCTTAATTGTTGCTGCTGGATCAGGGGCACGAGACAGCGTGTCTGCAACTGTTAAGTGTTTACCAGGTATGTACACCAACTTCACATTGTAGCGCTGCAGTCGAAGTAGTAGGCGTTGTAGCCTGGGGGAAACCTTGTGGAAATTCTTACACTGAAGACCGACGAGAGGTTTGTGATCAGTCTCAACCACGATACTGCGACCCCAGACATAATAGTGAAACTGTTCACAGGCAAACACCACAGCTAACAGTTCCTTCTCGATTTGCGCATAGCGCTGCTGGGCTGGTGTGAGTGCTGCAGACGCATAGGCTACTGGATGCCCATTCTGTAGTAGGACGCTGCCGATTCCATAGGAACTTGCATGTGTGGATATGGCTATAGCCTGTGCTGGGTCGAAATAGTGCAACACTGGCGCTGTTTTCAGCTTGTTTTTGATCTCATTGAATGCATCCGTCATCTTAGGAGTCCAGTGCCATGCGATGTCAGACTTCAAAAGTTCTCGAAGGGGCTGTGTCTTTGTTGAGAAATTCGGGACGAACTTCATGAGGTACGTTGCCATTCCCAGAAAGCGAAGAAGCTCAGCTTTGCTAGTTGGTGCTGGTATTGCATTGATGGCCTTGACTTTACTGGGATCAGGGGTGATGCCTTGCTATGTCAACTGATGTCCTAGGTAGGTGACAGGGCAAACCCAGTTTGAGTTTGTCATAGTTCAGTTTGAGGCTGTTAGCTCGGGCTGTGCTGAGCACTTTACGCAAGTGTGCCACATGCTCTTCAAGTGTTCTTGATGCAATCAAGATGTCGAATGGCGTGACAAGGCCTTGACGTTCAAAGATAGTGTCAATTGCTTGCTGAAAAAGTTCAGGTGCTTTATTGAGGCCAAATGGTACCCGAAGGAACCTATAGCGTCCCCAAGGTGTGGCAAATGTGCACAAATACGAGCTGCTTTCGTCAAGAGCTAACTGCCAAAAGGCACTCTTAGCATCCAAAACTGAGAACACCGTACACCCATTTAGCTGCGCGAACAGTTCTTCTGGAACTGGAATGCGATAGCGATGTCGCTTCGCGGCTGCGTTTAAGTTCCTTGGGTCAAGACAGATTCTCACACTTCCATGTTTGTGATTATGACGATAGGATGCACCCAGTCTGCTGGTTCCGTGACACGCTTGATTATGCCATTCTGTTCCATTCGTTCGAGTTCAGCTTTCAGTCTTCTTTAGTGCACTAGGTACACGGCGAGGGGAAGTAGCTGTAGGCTGAGCATCTGGCTGGAGGTGTACGCTGTATTCTCCAGGTTGCCTGCCAGTGCCTCTGAACACATCAGGAAATTCTTGGAGCACGGCTTCAAGCTGTTGAGAAGCCGAGGGTACGCCTTTTCCACTGCTT
Organism: Dermacentor variabilis; assembly: GCF_050947875.1. NCBI lineage: Eukaryota > Metazoa > Arthropoda > Arachnida > Ixodida > Ixodidae > Dermacentor > Dermacentor variabilis. The sequence continues at coordinate 14,882,323 of NC_134574.1, read as the reverse complement.
TAATGTTCCTGACTCTGTGCACCAAGTCTAGCACTGTGCATGCAGCTGCTCCAAGTATAGGCTTGAGGCTTTCTTTGACTAGCAAAAATTTTAGAATGCTTTGCTTGTTTTTCACTGAGCAAGAGAGCTCACATTCATAAGCAATGTTGACTTCCTCACCGAGGTAAGTTGTGACTTTTGCCTTTGTTGTTGTCACAGTCGGCTGGGGCTTCCATTTCAACACTAGCTGCTCGGGGAGAATGTTCACGTCGGACCCTGTGTCCAATTTAAAATTCACGTCGCGGCCATTCACTTCGACGCATTCGAACCAGTCTGATGATGCATTTTCCACAATGCCCACGGTGAGGCTTCCCAAGAAGAGTTCCTGGTCGGGGTCGTCACCATGGTCGGCGCCAAGCATCCGAACTTTTCTCTGCATTGTTCGTTGCTTCTGACGGCAAACACTCGCGTAGTGTCCTAGCTTCCCACACGCGTAGCAGGTAGAGCCGTAGGCGGGGCAATGCCGAGGTTGGTGCAAGGTTCCACACCTGCCGCATGTGCGTTGAGGTACTGTTTCTCTAGGCTAACTTCTTCGATACAACGATGGTTGTCCTCTCGGCTGTTGCTTGTCGGGTGCTTGTTGTCGAGCTTGCTTGTGTTTTCTGTTCAAGTTGTCCACACTCACTTCTTGTCCATCTGCTGTCGTTGCTAGCGAAGACACATGCTGCTTGGATATTTCCGCAACTGTGCACGTTGCGACAATTTTCTCCAATGTTAGCTCTTTCTCGCGAAACAGCCTTTCTCAAAGTGCTGCATCACGAATGCCGACGATGATCCTGTCGCCCAGGAGGCGGTCATGCTTGTTACCAAAGTCGCATCTTGCTGCTGGAGTTCAGCAACGAACTCGTCAATGGGCTGGTTTTCTTTCTGACACACGCTGTTGAAGACGGCTGTCGCTTGCGTCATGTTTGTAAGGAAGGTATCTCTCGTCGAACTTCGCAAAAATGGCTGCCACTGTGTCGCTTCTTTGCTCACCTTCAGCTGGCGGAGAAAAACGGAATGTCTCCACGACCTTCCGCGCTGTTGGGCCCATGACGTGAAGTAGCAATGCTCGCCTTGTTGCTTCTGGCTTCGCGGTGTACTCGCATGCTGCTTCGTAAAGCTGATAGGCCGCTTTCCAGTCCGACCACGCTTCGGCGGGATTGCTGCCCGGCTCGAAATGTTTGGGTGGTTGAATGAGCGGGAGTGCCATGCTTAATAACGTTGATGCCGCGTCACTGAAGTTCCTAAGAGCTACTGCGTTGTGTTAGTTGACTTCTCACGCCGTGTTATATCTGTTATATCTTGATTACTGCGGATTACGACTGATACGAGAAAGGACAACGGACGCAATCGTGAGCGGTTGAACAAGCACTGGCCTATCCCCAGTTGAGAGTGGCGTTTATTGTGTAACAAACAAAGAAATGTAGGGGGCGCTAGCGATTACATAACCCATACGACACCACATGGCGCTTCGGTATTATTCGAGACCTTTCCGCTATGGGTATCCGCGGGAGTATGCTAAGTATCATTGAAAGTTACCTTTCTAACCGCACATTTCGTGTTAGGGTGGGCCATGCCTTGTCAAGGTCTTTCACCCAGGAAACTGGTGTTCCACAAGGTGGTGAGCTAAGCTGCACACTCTTTATTGTGAAAATTAATTCTTTGGGCATGGCTATCCCAGGAATAATGTCATACTCCGTAAATGCATATGATGTGCAGCTTGGTTTTAAATCGTGCAACTTAACTATCTGCGAACGACCATGTCCAGAATGCCTTGAATAAAGTGGCAAAATGGGCTGAAGAAAACGGTTTCAGGTTGAGCCCACAGAAAAGTACCTGCGTTATTTTCACGAATAAGAGAGCAATAGTACCACGTCCTGCTATTGAGCTCTCTGGTAGCAGATTACCTGTAAGCGCCGAGCACAAGTTTCTCGGCATCATATTGGGCTCGAAACTGACATTCATCCCACATATAAAATACTTGAAGGCTAAGTGCCTCAAAACAATGAACTTATTGAAACTTCTATCAAGTACAACATAGGGCAGTGACAGGAAATGTCTTTTGAACTTGTATATGTGTCTTGTCGGCTCACGTCTTCACTACGGCGCTATTGTCTATCAGTCCGCTACACCAAGTGCTTTAAAGATGTTGGATCCTGTCCATCATTTGGGAATCCGCCTCGCTACCGGAGCCTTCAGGACAAGTCCCGTACAAAGCCTTTATGCAGAAGCAAATGTATGGTCACTCCATTTTCAGAGATCATATAGCAGTTTTACATATTTCCTCAAAGTAAATTCTAACCGCGAACACCCCTCTTATTCATGTATAAACGATATGACCGATGCCACACTCTTCAATAACCAACCTGCAGCGAGAAGACCGTTCTCTCTGCGTGCAAGGAACCTCAGTGAGGAAATGGGCGTCCCGGTGCTTGAACATTGTCTTATGGCTCCAGCGAAACTGTTACCGCCGTGGCAGTGGCAGCTGATAGAGTGTGACACGTCCTTTGTAGAGATCACTAAACATGCGCCGGAGACACATATCAAAATGCATTTCTTGGAGCTCTAGTGCAAGTACTCGTGCACAGAGTTTTACACAGACGCTTCTAAGTCGCATGCCGGGGTGTCCTATGCAACCATTGGTCCATCCTTCTCGGAATCCGGTGTACTGCACCCTGAAACAAGTATATTTACGGCTGAGGCACATGCACTATTGTCGGCTGTGAAACATATAAGAAAAACAAATCTTCAAAAAACAATTATATTTACAGACTCCTTAAGCGTCGTAAAAGCCTTGAAGTCACTCTGTAAACACAAAAACCTCGTACTTACTGAGCTCTATTCCATTCTCTGTAGAGCGTATAAATCTAACCAGCATGTCATTATATGCTGGGTACCTGGTCATAGAGGCATCGAGGGGAATGTACTAGCTGACGAAATGGCTACATCACTCACCTCGCAAGCTATTATTCCTACGGCTGCTGTCCCTGTCACAGATCTGAAGCCTCTCTTACGGAAGACTCTGCGAAGCCGCTGGCAACGCTTGTGAGACATGGAAACTACGAATAAGCTTCACTTGATTAAGCCAAAGTTAGGTTTCTGGCCCCCGAAAACGAAAACACGACGAACTGATGTCCTATTCTGTCGACTCAGGATAGGACACACCTATGACACCCACAATTTTTTACTCACCGGAAATGAGCCTCCAACGTGTGGTAGATGTGGTGAGAGGCTGACCGTTCTCCACGTCCTCCTGGAGTGTCGGGAAGCCGAAGCTTAGAGAAAGAGACATTTTCCTCTTGTATATCGCCAGCACACCCCTCTCCATCCAGCAATGTTTCTTGGCGAAGAACCGTTCGTTGACACCAAAGCAATTCTAGGTATCTTGAACGATGTCGATTTGCAAGTTTTTAGCCCCAGAAATTCATAGCACATCCTCTTTCTAGAGGATGCCGTTGTGATGGTAGTCTTGCACAGCACATGCCTACAGGCCCTTGCATCCTAAGGACTCTGTTAAGGCAGTAGTGCTTATTGCAAAAAGTATATCTGTGAGATATTTCACTATATATCATCATTATCTCACAATGTGTATTTCGTGTCCATTGTACAGCCCATTAACCATCGGCATAATATTATCTTGTATAGGTTTTATGCACTTTAGAGCGACTGTTTTTACGCCCCTTTACGGCCACCGTAACATCTGCCCTTCGTTATTCATAGCTCCATTGCGAACGCATTACCACCGGCCTGGAGCTCTTTGGCCACACTTGGCCCTCGTGCCACAAAACACTACATTCATCAAATGACTATTTGAGGGTCGCATTCAAACAATTTAAATAAATCGGAAGATGCAGCGCACATTGCAAGGCCCGCTCACGTAAGCCGTGCTTTCGCACATTACAACCCTGGACAGGAGTAGCAACAAAACAACACATGAGCTCATGAAGGTATATTTTTATCCGAAAGATTGTGCACATGTTAGTAACACTTCAATTACCTTAATTCCCCAGAGGTGCACTTATTTAGGGCCAATTTGTAGCATTACTAGTGTCACGTGGTGGTGAAGTTGAAGAACATGGTAGCAATATTGTGAAAGACAAAACTAACTTTTATTGGGCGAACCTGTGCCCACAAAAACAGGCTACACTTATAGCACAACGATAGCGGCGAACACGGTCGGCGATCGTCGAAAATCTGATCGGGTCAGGCACGTCGGCTTTTATAGATCAGTCGTCGAATGTTCCAGAGTAACCTCTGGGACCCGCGTGTCTTCCACAAAGTTCTACACTATTCGCGTCGCGCATACATGCAATCAGATTACACAAGTTGCGGTGAAAGACAGTGAACGGAACCATCGATAACATTCCAGAAACTTTTTACATGCAGGCGCGTCCTGCGCTCTGCAATAACATTTTTAGGCGGTGAAAAGTGGTCGCCCGATAAAGATAAAGAAGTGCACAAGTGATTACCCCCCTCTTAAAAAGCATCGTCCCGATGCTACAAATATAAGAGAGCGAAAGACAAAAGGACACTTATTAATCAAAAGTAACAAAACAACGAAAAGAAACAAAGTCCAAAGGTCAGTTGCGCGAAGTCCCAAAGTTCATTAGCGCTGGTAGTACGGCTTGAGTCGCACAACGTGAACTATTTAAGGTCGTGAGCGGCACCGCTGTGATAGCGAAATGCCGTCTGGCACGACCTCATAGTCCAGTGCGCCAATACGTCGGATGATCTTGTACGGTCCGAAATAGCGACGCAAAAGCTTCTCGCTGAGTCCTCGTCGGCGTATAGGGGTCCAAACCCAAACACGGTCACCGGGCTGGTACTCGACGAAGTGTCGACGGAGGTTGTAGTGTCGGCTGTCGGTACGCTGCTGGTTCTTGATCCGTAGGCAGGCGAGTTGTCGGGTTTCTTCGGCGCGCTGGAGAAAGGTCGCGGCGTCAAGGTTCTCTTCGCCGGTGACGTGCGGCAGCATGGCGTCAAGCGTCGTCGTCGGGTTCCTGCCATAAACCAGCTTAAACGGCGTGATCTCTGTTGTTTCTTGCACCGCCGTGTTGTAAGCAAAAGTTACATACGGCAGGACCGCGTCCCACGTCTTGTGCTCGGCGTCGACGTACATTGCTAGCATGTCGGCGAGGGTCTTGTTCAGGCGCTCCGTGAGACCATTCGTCTGCGGGTGGTAGGCAGTTGTCGTCCTGTGGCTTGTATGGCTGTACTGCAGAATGGCTTGTGTGAGCTCTGCTGTAAACGCTGTTCCTCTGTCGGTGATAAGGACTTCTGGGGCACCATGTCGCAGCAGAATGTTCTCGACGAAAAATTACGCCACTTCGGCTGCGCTGCCTTTTGGTAGAGCTTTAGTTTCAGCGAAGTGGGTGAGATAGTCCGTCGCCACGACCATCCACTTATTTCCGGATGTTGACGCCGGAAACGGCCCCAACAAATCCATCCCGATCTGCTGAAATCGTCGACAAGGAGGTTTGAACGGCTGTAGTAATCCTGCTGGCCTTGTCGGTGGTGTCTTGCGTCGCTGACAGTCTCAGCATGTATTGACGTAACGGGCGACGTCGGCGGTCAGACGCGGTCAGTAATAGCTTTCCTGTATCCTCGGCAGCATTCGGGAGAAGCCGAGGTGCCCAGCGGTTGGATCGTCATGTAGGGCGTACAGTACTTCTGGACGCAGCGCTGACGGAACAACAAGAAGGTAGCTGGCGCGTACTGGCGAGAAGTTCTCCTTTACGAGCAGGTTGTTTCGTAATGTGAACGAAGACAATCCGCGCTTAAATGCCCTAGGTATTACGTCGGTGTTCCCTTCCAAATACTCGACGAGGCCTTTTAGCTCCGGGTCTGCTCGTTGTTGTTTATTAATGTCTTCTGCGTTTATTATTCCGAGGAAGGCGTCGTCATCCTCGTCGTCTTCCGGCGGGGGATCGATGGGGGCGTGTGATAGGCAGTCGGCGTCTGAGTGTTTTCGTCCGGACTTGCAGATTACCATGACGTCATATTCTTGCAGTCTGAGGCTTCACCTTGCCAGCCGTCCTGAAGAGTCCTTAAAGTTAGCTAGCCAACACAACCAGTGGCGTAGCAACAGGGAGGGCCGGGGGGCCGTGGGCCCCGGGTGCATGGGGCCAGTAGGGGGGGGGGGTGTCATACACGTCTGAAGACACCCGAAAAATCATCGCCTTCCTCGACTACAACCGGGGGGGGGGGAGGTGACAGAAGAGGTAGCGGTCTCGGGTGCCAGACGACCTAGCTACGCCACTGAACACAACGCGTGATGGTCGCTGACGACTTTGAATGGCCTGTCATATAGGTAAGGGCGGAATTGCTGTAGCCCAAATGATGGCGACGCATTCCTTTTCAGTCGTAGAATAATTGCCTTCCGCTTTTGACAGCGACCGACTACCATAAGATATCACCTGTTCATGTCCGTCTTTCTTTTGGACTAGGACGGCACCGAGGCCTAGGCTAATGGCGTCAGTGTGGATTTCGGTATCGGCGTCTTCGTCGAAATGTGCAAGTACCGGCGGTGACTTCATGCGTCGTTTTAGTTCTTGAAATGCGTCGGCCTGCGGCGTTTGCCATTTGAACTCGACATATCAGATTTGGTTAGATGCGTTAGCGGCTCAGCGATGCGTGAAAAGTCCTTGACAAAGCGCCTGTAGTAGGCACACATGCCAAGGAATCTACGCACTGCCTCGATGACTCTTATCGATGGGCTGCGGGAACTTTGCGATGGCAGCTAGTTTCTGCGGATCGGGACGTACTCCGGATTTGCTGATGACGTGGCCTACACTCTTAGGCAAAGTTACACCCTTTGGCTTGCCCCTTCTGCCACACAACAATAATCGTTATCTGCCTTGATGCGTTTCCTTTCTTTAACGCTGCGAGCCCGCAACATTCCAGGAACGAACGGCACGCGCGTTATCAGAAGGAGCACTCCAAAGGGTGTAAACTGTTCTATGCTGATAACGCGCGTGCCGTTCGTTACTGGAAAGTACCGGGCTCGCAGCGTTAAGGAAAGGAAACGCATCAAGGCAGATAACGATTATTGTTGTGTGGCAGAAGGGGCAAGCCAAAGGGTGTAACTTTGCCTAAGAGTGTAGGAACAGAAGCTCATCGTAAGCGAAGCGGCACTTTTCTGGCTTCAGAGAGCCCTGATAATTTGATGGCCTCTAGTACTGTCGCAAGCCGCCTAAGGTGATCGTCGAAATTTCCGGCGAAGACGACGACGTCATCCAAGTAAACAAGAGAGGTCTGCCACTTCAGTCCTGCTAAAACCGTGTCCATCACACGCTGGAAAGTTGCAGGCGCCGAGCACAGTCCGAATGGCATGACCTTGAACTCGTAGAGGCCGTCTGGCATGATGAAGGCAGTCTTTTCGCAATCTCTCTCGTCGACTTCTATTTGCCAGTAGCCAGACTTGAGGTCCAGAAGTATTTAGCGTTGCAGAGCCGATCCAATGCGTCGTCTATCCTTGGAAGGGGGTATACGTCTTTCGTCGTGATCTTGTTCAGTCGACGATAATCGACGCAGAAACGTAGGGTTCCATCCTTTTTCTTCACCAGGACAACAGGAGATGTCCATGGGCTTTTCGACCGCTGGATGATGTCGTCGCGGAGCATTTCGTCGACTTGTTGCCTAATAGCTTCATGTTCTCGCGTCGAAACTCGATAAGGGCTCTGGCGGAGTGGTTGAGCGCACTCTTCGGTTATTATGCGATGCTTTGCAACTGGTGTTTTTCGAATCTTCGATGAAGTCAAAAAGCAGTTCTTGTATTGTCGGAGAAGATTTCTGAGCTTTTGCTGCTTGCTCATGGGGAGACTTGAATTTACGTCGAAGTCTGGTTCGGGGACTGTGGTCGGCGGGGTAGATGCGGCAGAATCTGAGAGGGCAAAAGCATTGCTCGTTTCCAGAATTTCCTCGATGTACGCGATTGTCGTGCCTTTGCTGATGTGCTTGAACTCTTGGCTGAAGTTGGTTAGCATCACTTCCGTTTTCCCTCCGTGGAGTCGAGCGATACCTCTTGCGACGCAAATTTCACTGTCCAGAACAGCAGCAGACGTTGGTCACCCTCGATGACGCCTTCTACGTCGGCAGGTGTTTTGGTGCCGACGGAAATGACAATGCTGGAGCGAGGCGGGATGCTGACTTGAATTTCGAGCACGCTTAAAGCATGCTGACTACGAGAGCTCTCCGGCGATATCGCTTGATATTCAGACAGGGTTATCGATTTAGACTTCTGGTCGATGATTGCGCCGTGTTGACTTAGGAAATCCATGCCGAGAATGACGTCGCGTGAAAATTGTTGGAGCATAACGAAGGTGGCAGGGTAAGTCCGGTCATGAACGGTAATTCTTGCCGTGCAGATTCCAGTCGGCGTAATCAGGTGTCCTCCAGCGGTCCGAATTTGAGGGCCTTCTCATGCAGTCTTAACCTTCTTCAACTGGGCTGCGATGTGTCCACTCATGACGGAGTAATCGGCCCCTCTGTCGACTAAAGCGGTGACTGCGTCGCCGTCGAGAAGCACGTCGAGGTCGGTGGTTCTTTGTCTTGCGTTACAGTTAGGTCTTGGTGTCGGATCACGGCTCTGTCGCATTGGCCTGTGGCTGGTATGGGACGTAGTCAGGTAGTCTTTCGTCGTCGCATTCTTTGCTTTCACACTTCGTCGGGACGGCGGCGTGTAGTTATGTGGTAGAGGTAGTTTCTTCGGCGTTTTCATTGGCGGCGGAGGATCTTCGTCAGTTCGACGAACACCAACCGCACCTCCACCCAGGTAGCACAAAAGAGATACGTAACGTTTTCGTAGCGTTTATCCAAGACGATAAAAACGGGTTAAAGAAGACACGAATGAGAGAACTTCGGCGGGAAAACGTCGGATATTTCTGCTAATGTCCGGCTTAATTACTTTCTTGAGACGATCTAGAACAGGTCTGCAAGACGTATTCGAAAAGCTGGTCTAGAAATAGGATTGGGAAAGACACAAGTAATCCCTTTGCCAAAACTATTCGTAACCAATTTCTAAACGTTTTTAGGACGTTATCAAAAAGCTGGTCTAGAAGCGGTCTTGAAAGGTTTACGATCATCTGAAGCTAATTTTCGCGGGTGACGGGCGCGATCAGACATCGTTGTTCAAAACACGCGTTTAGTTTCGCCTCACGCGACTGGCCTATGCCGCGCAGACGTCGTCAGCCGCACCCGTTGGCACGGCCTAGGCCGATCGCGTGAGGTGAAACTGATCGGGCGTTTCGAACAACGATCTCCAATCGCGCCCCAGATGAGTAGAAGCGTCGGTGTTGACTGTAAGAGCCATGGCGCAGTGCCAAGCACTGTTCCACGCATGGCCGGCGCATCGTCTACCAAGTCGCACGAAAATGAGCCTGTTAGGAATAATAAATCCTTAATACCGCCTTTAGTGTGTGTGTGAAGTGATTTTTGGAAAGGAAACGGAAGAGATGAGTGCAGCGCCGTAACTGTCTCTCACAGGAGGACACCTCAACAGCACTGCACGGGGAAGGGGGAATGGGGAGAAAAGGATGAAGGAGAGAAAGACTGGACGAACGTGGGAAGGGGGAAAAAAAGAATGTGAGTGCGGGGCTCACAGCCGCGCTCTCAAGTGCGTCGCATTGCAGTAGTCTAGCAGTGCCGAGAGAGCATGCTTCACGATGGACGAGTGGGCTGCAGGGAATAGCAGCGCGGTCGCCGTATCGTAAGTCAGTCCCAGTCGCCGATAGACTGTACACAAGTCCGTGCGCTCCACATCGAAGGCAGGGCAGCGAAGTAGCAAGTGGTCGAGCGTCTCCGTATCGGCGCAGTTGCTGCACGCGGAGTCGCCAATTCCCTGCAACCTGTGCGTTCTAGCAGCCGTCCTGTAGCAGCCGACGCGCAGGCGAAGCAGGAAAGAGCGGTCCGCCCGGGAGAAGCCCACGCGGGGGAGGAGCCGAAGTGACGCACCCGCGGCGACGCGCTGGTCCGGGTGCTGCGCACGGAGCGTTCGCAGAATGGTTGCTTTGGCCACGTCGAAGCCGCTGACTGAGGTAGCGAGGGGGAAGCGCAGGGAGTGAGCCTGCTTTGCGAGGGCGTCCGCGGCTTCGTTCCCTTGCAGGCCGATGTGCGCTGGAACCCATTGCAACGCCAAATCGCAGCCCTGGCTGACGAGATGGCGGAGCTTTGAGCCGACGCGCTGCACCAATGGAGGTCCAAGGTAATCCTTCGCCAGCATACACAGTGCCGCGCGCGAGTCCGAAAGGATCGCGGCAGAAACAACACTGCGCTGTTGAAGCAGGAGATCAGCTGCTAGGTCGATCGCAGCAAGCTCGGCCACCGTCGACGACCACACAGCACGAAGGCGGCACTGCCGTGTAGCGCAAATATCCGGCGCCGTGCACGCTGCAGCACCAGAACCATCACTCGCCACGGAGCCGTCGGTGTAAACGAGCAGCCGGCCCCCTAGGCGCTCGTGTAGCAGTGCGGCCGTTTCCTGCTGCATAGCACAAACAGCTGTTTGACGCTTGGACTTGACGCCTGGCACCGTGGTGTTTACATCGAGTAGCGCGGAGGCGTGCGGCGATACCGGCAGAGGTAGGAGTTGCGGCGTCGACGCGACGAGTGCGCTGAACTCGGTGGCACGCTGGCCCATGCCCGAGCCCTCGAGGGTGTTGTTGCGTTTCGCCTGCGACACGTGGTTTTGCCGGCGCGACTGCGGCGGGGCGGCAGACATTTTGGCCCGATCGTCGTCGCCGCAACACTCATCGGCAGGTGTTTCCAGGCGCGACTGCGGCGATGCGACCGAAAAGGATCACCCTCTCATTCCAGTCATTGTGCCCGAAACAGGCGATGCCAAAGCAGGGATCATCCTCTCATTCCAGTCATTGTGCCCGAAACAGGCGATGCCAAAGCAGGGATCATCCTCTCATTCCAGTCATTGTGCCCGAAACAGGCGATGCCAAAGCAGGGATCATCCTCTCATTACAGTCATTGTGCCCGACCGGCAGCGCTACAATAGGGTGCTACGAGATCGTGCTCGACAGGGTGCTACGGCAGCGCTACGACAGTGTGCGTCACCATTAGCCCATTGTACATTCACGTGCTCGTCTTTTGAGGGGTTCCTTCTTGCCCTCAACTGCGAGAGTATAAAAACAGCTGCCCCCGGACGCCAAGAAGGAGGGCTCCGATTTCTTCTGTTGAGTAAAGTGCTCTCCCGTCTCTCTACTTCGGTCAAACCTGACCGCCAACTCTTTGCGATGTTAAAATAAACAAGTTGTTTTGTTGTTACCAGTCGACTCATGCTTTGCCGGGACCTTCGGATGCTTCCAGTTGTACCCCAGGCCGCCAGGCCAACGCTACCCTTGGGGCTTGCGACCCAGGTACAACCACGGGCGTCAGCGCCGAGTTCCCAACAGATCGTACCAGCGGTGCGATCCAAACATCTGGTTGGCAGCGGTGAGATCGCCTTCGACTTCAAACAACTGTCTGCCAGCGGTGAGATCGCGACAACGGAGGCCAGCAGCGAAGAGATGCAGTTGACTGTATGCTGAGCAGCTCAACGACGATCCGGGAGCAGTGCAACGAGCCCTGTGTGACGACTGGTTGCCTGCAGCGGAACGACTGCGCGGAATTCCTGCCTGCGAGGTTTGGTGAGTGCGGGACTTTCTTCTTCTGAGCTTTGCCAGGCTTTTGTTAGTGTTAGAAACAGAGCTGGTAATTGTGGTTGTCGTTGCTGCCGGGTTAGCTTGCGGCAAGACAATAGTAAGCAGTAGAGAAAGCAGCATTCAGAGCAGCCATGGATTTGAAGTCGTTGCGCAAACCGAAATTGTTGGAGCTTGCAAGAGAGTTGGGTCTGGATGTCTCAGACAAACTAAGAAAACCTGAACTGCTAAAGGCTATTCTTGAGTTAGAGGCTGAGGATGACGAGCTGTCGGAATGCCTTGAGACCATGGAGGAGAGGGAGACTGCAAAAAGACAGGAGCGCGAACTTAAAGAGCAAAAAGAAAAAGAAGAGCGTGAACTTAAAGAACAGAAAGAAAAAGAAGAGCGTGAACGTAAAGAACAGAAAGAGCGAGAGCAACAAGAGCGTGACCGTCAACACGCTTTGGAAATGAAGCGTCTTGAGGTAGAGATGGAACGCGCTCGTAATGGAAGTCAGGCACACGGTGCAGGAGAACGCGTATTGTTCAAAATGACTGACCTGATGCGGCCGTTTAAGCTTGGAGAGGACATTGGTTTGTTCCTGGTTAACTTTGAGCGAACGTGCGAGAAGCAGGGGTTCTCTCGGGAAACGTGGCCACAGCGCTTGCTCACTTTGTTACCCGGCGAGGCGGCCGACGTAGTCGCTCGCTTGGATAGAGAGGAAGCAGAGGATTTCGACAAAGTAAAATCGAGTCTGCTAAAAAAGTACCGGCTGTCTGCGGAGGCGTTCCGTCGGAAGTTTCGGGAAAATGAGAAAGGCAGAAGTGAGTCATATACAGAGTTTGCGTATAGGCTTATGTCAAACATGCAGGAGTGGCTCAAAGAAGAGAAAGCGTTCGGTGACCACGATAAAGTTCTGCAGTGTTTCGGGCTAGAACAGTTTTATAGTCGGTTACCTGAGAACGTGAGATACTGGGTCTTGGATAGGCCAGACGTTTGTACGGTGGCTAAAGCCGCTGAGCTAGCCGAGGAGTTTGTGACGCGTCGGGCTCGCGGAGCTAAGGACGGTCAAAAGGGTGAATTTGGCTCGAAGTTTGAGAGGCCGAAATTCACGCCCATGAGATTAAAGGGGGACACGCGTAGTGCGGATGCGAGTGAAAGCAGTCCGACCAGACGTAAAGAGACGGCGACAGCCAAACGCAGAAAGCGGTTCGAGATGAGGCGAGCGCGCTTGTGTTATACGTGCCAGAAGCCGGGTCACTTTTCGGCGCAGTGTCCGGAAACAACACCAAAAGTTGTGTTTTTTTCATTAGGCAGCACTGACGAGAACATGAAGCTTCTCGAGCCTTACATGCGAGACCTCCTCGTGAACGGGAAAGAGTGCCGAGTGCTTCGCGATTCCGCAGCTACGATGGATGTAGTTCACCCGTCTTACGTAGAACCCCATATGTTCACGGGCGAGTGCGCGTGGATCAAGCAAGCCGTGGAAGCTCATAGCGTGTGTCTGCCAGTAGCAAGGGTGCTTATTGAAGGACCTTTCGGAGCGCTTGAGACAGAGGCGGCAGTGTCATCTATGCTGCCACCCCAGTACCCGTACCTATTTTCAAACAGGTCCGATCACCTCCTGCGCGAGAAGGGGCTTTTGTTTGGTGAAGCTAGTGTTCAGGCCTTAACCAGATCGAAGGTTCGGGAGCTCGCTGCAAAGGCGGTAGTTGCGGGGCCGACGTTATCAAACAACGAAAAAGGGTCAGAGGCGCAGCAAGCTGATATTCAGAGCACGCCCGAACTGAATAAACTTGAGTCTGTAACGTTAAAGGCGCCAGATACTGGAGAGGAAACGCCCGACACGGGAAAGCTAGAAGAGCTATCTACTGATTTGCTCATCGCGCCTACGTCAGACGGACTTGATAGGTTGCTAAAAGTCAGCCGGTCGGCTTTGATAGCCGAGCAAAAGAAGGATGGCAGCCTGGAAAACGTGCGCTGCAATGTCAAAGAAGGTATCGCCAGGAAAACTGCGCGTTTTGTGGAAAGAGGTGGAGTCCTGTACCGGAAGTATCTAGACCGCCGAGGAGTGGAGTTCGATCAGCTGATCGTGCCTCAATGCTATCGTCAGGATCTGTTGCGCTTGTCACACGGGGGTTCGTGGTCCGGACACCTTGGAGTTAAGAAAACTAAGGACCGTCTCTTGCAAGAGTACTATTGGCCAGGGTGTTTTCGGGACGCAGACCATTTCGTGAGGACATGTGACACTTGTCAGCGGGTGGGCAAACCAGGGGACAAATCGAGGGCGCCGTTGAAATTGGTACCTATCATTACGGAGCCTTTTAGACGGCTCGTTATTGATACTGTGGGACCTCTGCCGGTAACAGCCACGGGGTACAGACACATTTTGACTGTGATCTGCCCAGCGACAAAGTTCCCTGAAGCAGTGCCGCTTAAAGAACTCAGCTCAGTTGAGATAGTTAATGCACTACTGTCCATATTTGCGCGAGTTGGTTTCCCTGCGGAAATCCAATCAGACCAGGGCACAGTGTTTACTAGCGCTTTGACGACAACTTTTCTCGAAAGGTGTGGGGTAAAGCTGTTACACAGCTCAGTGTACCACCCACAGTCGAATTCCGTTGAGAAGCTCCACTCCGTCATGAAGCGCGTGTTGAGAGCGTTGTGTTTTGAACATCGAACTGACTGGGAGCTGTGTCTGCCTGGGGTGATGTTTGCTTTAAGGACCGCGCCGCATGCGGCTACGGGGTTTTCGCCAGCTGAACTGGTGTACGGTCGCTCGCTTCGATCTCCGCTTCGCATGCTTCGAGAATCGTGGGAAGGTAGGGGCGACGACCCAGTCGTGGTAGAGTACGTACTTAAGCTCCTCGAACGCTTAAGAAGGGCACAGGAGTTGTCAGGTGAAGCAATGACAAAGGCCCAGCAGAGGGCCAAGGTTTATTATGATCGGACAGCCAGGGCCCGTCGTTTTGAGGTTGGCGATGAGGTCATGATATTGCGCACATCGCTAAACAACAAACTAGACGTGCAGTGGGAGGGCCCAGCACGAATTGTTCAGAAACTGTCGGACGTTAACTACGTGGTAAGTCTGCCAGGAAAGCGGAAAGCACAGCAAGTTTACCACTGTAATCTGCTCAAACCTTATAGACAAAGGGAAGCAGTGGTGTGCATGATGATAAACGTTCCTGAAGAGCTTCCGGTCGAGCTTCCGGGACTAGGCTCAGTGACGAACAGGGAAGACACCGGTCAAGTCATTAGTGACCTTATCAGTAAAGCACCGCTGTCGCCCGAGCAGAAAACCGAACTACACCAGCTATTACAAGAGTTTCAAGGTCTGTTCTCTGAGAGGCCTGGTAGGACTTCTGTACTTACTCATGATATAGAACTTACCTCCCCAGAGCCAGTACGATCCAAGGCGTATCGGGTGTCACCCCGCCAGAGCGATATTATGGAGGCTGAGGTAAAGAAAATGCTACAGCTCGGTGTTATTGAGGCAGGTGAGAGTGATTATACCTCCCCTTTGATTTTAGTTGAGGTACCGGGCAAGGAACCTCGTCCTTGCGTCGACTACCGCAGGCTTAATTCCATCACTAAGGATCAAATTTATCCGATCCCTAACATCGAGGAGCGCCTTGAGAAAGTTAGTAGCGCTCAGTTTATTTCCACCCTAGATCTTGTCAGGGGTTATTGGCAGGTTCCACTTACAGAAGAGGCTAGTAGGTATGCGGCGTTCATTTCACCAATGGGAACATTCCGTCCTAAAGTGTTGAGTTTTGGTTTGAAGAACGCGCCATACTGTTTTTCAAGTCTCATGGATAAAGTGTTGCGGGGACAGCAAGAATTCGCTTTACCGTATCTAGACGACGTAGCGATATTCTCCGCATCCTGGTCTGAGCATATGGCACACTTGCGGGCAGTGCTAACCCGCCTGCGCGAAGCGGGCTTGACAGTCAAGGCTCCTAAGTGCCAGTTAGCACAGGCCGAGGTTGTCTACCTCGGTCACGTGATTGGTCAGGGTTGTCGCCGCCCCTCTGAAATAAAAGTGGCCGCTGTGCGAGACTTTCCGCAACCGCGCACCAAGACCGATATTCGGTCGTTCTTGGGTGTCGCCGGCTACTATCAGAGGTACATCCCTAGGTACTCTGATATCGCGGCTCCCCTGACGGATGCTCTAAGAAAAACAGAGCCTCAAACAGTCGTCTGGGACGAGACAAAGGAAAGAGCTTTTAGCGCCCTAAAGAGTGCCCTAACAAGCCAGCCTGTGCTACGATCGCCAGACTATACAAAAGGGTTCATTGTTCAGTGCGATGCTAGTGAGCGAGGCATGGGCGTTGTACTGTGCCAACGGGAAAATGGAGAAGTAGAACACCCCGTCCTGTATGCTAGTCGTAAGCTGACCAGTCGTGAGCAGGCGTATAGCGCCACCGAGAAAGAGTGTGCGTGTCTCGTGTGGGCCGTTCAGAAATTGTCATGCTATCTAGCCGGCTCGAGGTTTATCATTGAGACGGATCACTGCCCTCTCCAATGGCTGCAGACCATCTCTCCCAAAAATGGCCGCCTCCTGCGCTGGAGCCTCGCTTTACAACAATATTCCTTTGAGGTGCGTTACAAAAAGGGGAGTCTCAACGGTAACGCCGATGGCTTAAGTCGAAGCCCCTAACGTAGGAATCAGCCTCAAAATTGTTTGTTACTGATGTTTTTCTTCCTGAGGCAGGATTTTTTTTTAACATATTGCTTTTGTTTAGTGTTTCAAAGTGATGATATGCTTTCTAGTGCAATTTTTCAATTTGTGGACGCGTTCTGAGTGATGCTAGACTACTGTAAGGAACTAGGCAGTGGTATAAAAAGGGGAAAGAGCCTGGCAGGGCTTAGTGAGGGTTGTGCCGTGCTTGCTGACTGAGCGGTTGAGTTTCAGCGTAGTTCTAACGCTTGCCGGGAACGAGAACAAAAATGTGAACTCTCCCGAAGTCACTTTGCAGTGTCCCGTGCGAACCTGAACGAGAGAACGAGGCCTTCTCTGTGCGCTGCGCTCAAGAAACGTCGAGGGACGCCCGACTTCGGTTATGAGCATCATCGAGCGACATCCCTCCGGCCAGCGGATGCAGTCCCCTGTCCATCGGGATCTCCTTCCCCCGGCGGGGCGGTCTGTTGCGTTTCGCCTGCGACACGTGGTTTTGCCGGCGCGACTGCGGCGGGGCGGCAGACATTTTGGCCCGATCGTCGTCGCCGCAACACTCATCGGCAGGTGTTTCCAGGCGCGACTGCGGCGATGCGACCGAAAAGGATCACCCTCTCATTCCAGTCATTGTGCCCGAAACAGGCGATGCCAAAGCAGGGATCATCCTCTCATTCCAGTCATTGTGCCCGAAACAGGCGATGCCAAAGCAGGGATCATCCTCTCATTCCAGTCATTGTGCCCGAAACAGGCGATGCCAAAGCAGGGATCATCCTCTCATTACAGTCATTGTGCCCGACCGGCAGCGCTACAATAGGGTGCTACGAGATCGTGCTCGACAGGGTGCTACGGCAGCGCTACGACAGTGTGCGTCACCATTAGCCCATTGTACATTCACGTGCTCGTCTTTTGAGGGGTTCCTTCTTGCCCTCAACTGCGAGAGTATAAAAACAGCTGCCCCCGGACGCCAAGAAGGAGGGCTCCGATTTCTTCTGTTGAGTAAAGTGCTCTCCCGTCTCTCTACTTCGGTCAAACCTGACCGCCAACTCTTTGCGATGTTAAAATAAACAAGTTGTTTTGTTGTTACCAGTCGACTCATGCTTTGCCGGGACCTTCGGATGCTTCCAGTTGTACCCCAGGCCGCCAGGCCAACGCTACCCTTGGGGCTTGCGACCCAGGTACAACCACGGGCGTCAGCGCCGAGTTCCCAACAGATCGTACCAGCGGTGCGATCCAAACAGTGTGGAGGCGACAAACGAGGCGTTGTCCCTGTGGCGAACGTTGAAGGCGCTCGATGTGGTTCATCGCTTGCTTCCGTGCGCGAAGTGAGGGCGGCCAGTCTCCCGCTTCGGCGAGAGTTGCTCCTACTTGCGAGTTGCGAGGAAGCCCGTAAAGTTGGCGAATTACGGTGCGGTGCTCCATGTCGATGGCGTTCCAGTTGGTGGCTCTGGCGTTCGTAAGGGGAAGCGCATAGAGTGCTCGCGTTGTTGCGACAGAGTTGTAAACTCGAAGCGCAAGTTGCGGTGTACAGCCACGACCACGGGCGAGCAGGGAGCGTGCGGCGCCAGCCACCTTCTTAGAATTCTTGCAGAGCTGGGAGACGGCGGCGTTAAAGTTGACCCGGCAGTCGATGTCAAGTCCGAGATAGCGCACTTTTCTCTGCCACGGGAGGGGGCTTCCGCGCAGCGTGAGACAAGGCATTTCGAAGCGCGCACGAGCACGGGGGTGTACCAACAACGCCTCAGTTTTTGACGCCGAGAGCTGGAGCCCTATGCTGGCGAGATATTCATCGACGGCATTGATCGCCGACTGCAGGGATTCTCGCACTTGGAAGCCGAGGGCCGTGGGCCCGCACGCGAACAGTGCAATGTCATCGGCGTAGATCGCCACGTGGACTTCGTGGGCTGTCATCTTGGGGATGTAGTCAGGTAGTCTTGCCAGAGCCAAGTTAAAAAGAAATGGGCTGATCACGCTGCCCTGGGGAACCCCGGAGGTCACGCTGCGAGGGGCACTGAGCATGTCACCAACTCGCACTCTGAGCGTGCGGTCACTGAGGAAGGCCGCGATGTAGTCAAAGAGGCGGCCGGTGACACGTAGCTCACGGAGGGCTTGAATGATGGTGGTGTGAGGGAGACCATCAAATGCGCGTTGAACATCGAGCAGCACGAGATATCCGGCTTCTTGGCGACTTGCTGCGTGCTCGAGCGTAGCTACGACGTCCGCGAGCGAGTCAGCTGCTGAGCGCAGTCGCCGGAAACCACTCTGTTCAGGGGCGAAAGCGTCGAGGGCGGAGGCAATCCACTCAAGGCGGCGCAAAGCCATGGCCTCCAGAGTTTTGCCGGCTACCGAAGTAAGCGACACTGGGCGATAGGAGCTGACGCTCGTGGCAGCTTTGCCGCGCTTGAGAATAGGGACGACGATCGCCTCTTTCCAGTCAGCAGGAATAATGCCACTGCGCCAGACGGCATTGAAGGCCTCGAGTAGGGAAGGGAGCTGCGCTGCGTCGACGTTCCTGAGGACCTGATGAGTTAGTCCGTCGGCACCAGGCGCTGAGCGTCGTTTACGCGTGTTCAAAACAATGCGCAACTCACTAAGGGTAAACTCGGCCGAGCAAAGCACCTCAACGTGCTCCAAGATTGCCCTCGTAGGAAAGTAGCGCAGGGGAGCGAGGAGTTCAGCCTTGTTGTGCGGCGGTAGTTCGCAGGATGCACTGACGGGGCGCACAGACGGTGGCGGTGGGGCGAAGGCATCGGCGAAGAGTTCGGCCAGTTGCTCTGTGCTCAAGCCCGTAGCCACCGCGATGGAGAGTGCAGGATGGCGAGGAATCTTGGGACGGAGGAGGGAAGCGAGAATGCGCCAAGGGCGCGACTTGTCGCGAGTGTCCTCCAATGACACGCAGAGACTTTGCCAGCTCTGATTGCGGCGCTGCCTGGCGTGACGGCGACACGCAGCGTCCAGGCGGTTGTATAAAGTCCAAAGCTCCACCTTGTCGCTCTTGATGGCACGGCGTTCGGCGCGACGACGGACAGCGCGCAGATTGAGAAGCTTGATATCGGGGACCGGCGTTCCAGAAGGCACCGCGCACGATTTTGTAGCGGCATCCAAACACCTCGTAAGATGCGTAAGAAAGTTTGTATTTGCCGGAGGGGATATTGCACAGAGGGACCGAAAATGGGACCAGTCCGTGACGCGGTACGTACATGTCCTCGTGCGGTTCAGGCCGAGCGGGTCGAGAGAGATCGGATAGTGATCCGACCCCTGCGTGTCAGGGCTGCGAACCCACTCGTAGTGGCATCGCTCACTCGCGAGCGACAAGTCTATCGCACTCCCGCGTACCCTCCGACGCACAAATGTGGGACTTCCGGTGTTGATGATTAGCAGGCCCGAAGCATGGATGGAACTCAGCAGGTCCCTGCCGTTCGGCTCACTGTGGGCGCTGCCCCACGCCGTGTGGTGGGAGTTGAAATCACCGCACACGACACAGTCACCACCGATGCGCGCGGTGAGGCTCTCGATGAAGGTCGTATCCCACCGTCGTACGGGTTGCACGTACACGCTGGCGACACAAGTGTCGACCCCCCCAATGCGTACAGTCACAGCCACACACTCTACGGAGGTGGGCACAATGTCGGCCACACGAACGACGGCTTGGGCAAGACGCGCACGGACGTAAATAGACGCGCGGGAGCGACCGGGTTGATGGAGCGGATCACAGCACTGCACGTTGGCGCAAGTCCGTAACTCGCAGGTGGTCGCACTGTGGTAGCCCACAAATCCCGGAAAGTTGCACTCCCCGTCGCGCGTGTATGTCTCTTGCAACGCGAGCACGTCGTACTCGTGCAGAAGTAGGTGTTCGGAAAGTTCGGCGTGTCGTCGGCGCAGCGAGCGCACGTTCCACTGCAGGATGCGCGGCCGACGTTTTGCTGTGCGACTAGCCATGGTGATTGTGTTGCTGTTGACATGCCACTGCCTGCAGGCAGATGGCCCGGAGCGGATGGTCAGCTGGCAGCAAGGTGCTGACTGCTTGCATGGTGAGCAGCAGGTTTTCTACCAACTGATCCATAGTAGTTTGGGCGGGTGGAGCAGCAGTATCCTGTGTCTGCTGGCGTTGAGAGGCACGAGGGGCTGGTACCGGATGCCTGGGTGCAGGACTGGGGCCCTTCAGCACGCTCGCATAGGACCGCGCCGGAGATGAGGACTGCTGTGGCTGCTGCTCCTCCCGGACTGCTGCCCTGACAGCACGCCTCGACAATGCCGAGGTGGAGGAAGCCATGATGGTGGCCACCTCCCGTTCTTCCTGCCATTTGGGGCAGGCAGGAGTGTCGGCCCTATGGGGGCCCCCGCAGTTCCTGCAGCGGACTTTCTCGCAGGAGGCGCCCTCCGCGTGGCTTTTGCCGCAGGAGATGCAGTCGGTCGGCCATCTGCAGGACTCCAGCACGTGCCCGAAGCGGCCGCACTGCCGACATTGCACTGGACGGGGCCGGGCAGGTCGCACCCTGAACCCGAGCTTGAAAAGGCGCACGTGTTCAGGGGGGACCGGTCCCGCGAATCGGATGGTGATGGTGCTCTCCTCCCTCGTTGCCGACAGCACGGGAACGCTCGACTCGATGGCTCCCAGCAGGTCTGTGTCCGCGGGTAACCCGACCACCCCGTGCAGGAAGCCGGTGCTCTTGCCGCGCTCGGCTGGCAGTCGGGCAGTCACTGGAATTCCGTGCAGCTCAGTGAGTGCCAGCAGCTTCTCCAGGCATTCCCGGGTGGTAGTATCGGCGGCCACGATGTTGCGCTTATGGTTAACGCGAACCACTGCAACACCGGGCCGCGAAGAGAGGGTTGCAGCGAGTGAGAGGCGCGGTGCTCCTCGGAAGGTTCCGCCGGGCGCCGAGGGACGGAAGAGCACCGTACCGACGACCGCGGGGTCAACCGGAAGTGCAGCAGTCGCCAGGGCTCGTGCACGGCGCCGGTCCCTCTTTGACTGCACCAGCGTGAAGTCGGACGTGGTGGACTCGCGGGCGGATGGTGTCACTCTCTGTACTGCGGCTGTAGGCACACTGGGGGTGACCAGGGTAGCGGGCGGGCGCCGCGAGTCGTCCGTTGCCCGGGGAGACGAACGGGAAACATGGGCAGGCTCCTTCCTCTTCTTCTGCTTCTTCTGCCCCTTTGGCTTCGGCCGCGAAGCAGGCTGGCATGGTGCGTCCTTCAGGAACCGCGCCGCGGGGTGATCAGGGCCCTGATGTGACGAAACAGTGGGTGTTGCGTCCGTCAGCTCCATCTCGTCGGCAGCGCTTTCGTTTGTAGATGGTTCGCTAACAGACGCTGCAGGGGACGCGCCGCCATCAGGAGCAGACGGCGCGTCGAGGATGGTTCCGGGCGCGCCCTTGCTCTGAGGGGGCGCGGAGGCGGCTGCTGTAGACTCGGCGGGATGTCGAGAGGTGGTGCTCGCCCTTCTTGGAGGGCCTCCGTCTTGGGCGGCAGGCGGAGAGGAGGTGGCGGCTGTTTCGCCCGAGTGTGGGGAAATGGCGCTGCCGTGGTCCGGTTGCTGCACGTGGCAGCTGGCTGCAGTGTGCTGCTCCGGGCTGGGGGGAGAGCTCGACGGCTGCTTACGTCGCCCGGTTGGCTCCTCGTCCTCGCTCTCCGTCTCGCGGGCGCGTTTCCGGGAGCTGGACATATCCATGTCCTCGTCGTCGGAGGGGGGCAGCGGGACCGAAGCATGGGGCTCTTGTACTGGGTGGCCGTCCTGGAGAGGCTTCGAAGCGGTAGTAGGCAGGGGGGGATCCACAGGGAGATCGAGGGTGGCGGCCCGTTGACTGAGCCACTGGCCCAGCATGCGAGTGGCACCAAGTTCCAGGTCCTCCCTTGCCCGGAGTTCGTCGAGGGATGCAGGGCCGAGTGTCACCAGGCTCAAACTGGCATGGCGACGGTGGCGAACGCGTGGTGGGCGCTCTCCGGGCGAAGCGAAAACCATCTTGGCCCGAGACGTCAGAGCGACACGCAGCCTATCATATCTTCCGCGAAACGACCCTCCGGCGTTGGATGCGTCGGTGTCGGTTCACAACACGTGAGACGCTTGTTGCTCGTGCGGCATCGAGCGCTGTCGGACTCCTTTCACGCGCCGTGTGCCTGCTGCACGTGCGACAGGTGTCCTCCCCGGCGGACCACCGTGGTCTCGAGGGGCGTTAGGCGTAGCAAGGCGCGGGGCGGTCGGCGAAGATGAAGCTCGATATCTTGACCAAAACGCACTCACATGTAATGTAAGGTTCGAACAAACTGTGTGAGAAATGCAAATAGAAATAAAAGTACATCAACAATGACAAAAGTCGCAGAAAGGATTCGTAATGAACTCGAAAGTGAACATTCACTAGCACATAAACAAAATTCCAAGTACACATACAAAAATGAACAGAAAAACCTGGAGTGTACTAAAGTGTCTAATTTATCATAGTAAAGTGCGGGTGCTATTAGATGGACTAGAGTTATGCAGAAGTGACATCGGAGCGAATGGAAGAAGTAGACTGAAAAATGCAAGAGTATGAATTGGATGGTAACTGCCTCCAAGCAATGTTACCAATCATCTAGAAGCTTGAAAAGAGCACAAAAAGAAATACCACCGCATACCATCATAAAACAATCCTGTGACTGAAATAAAAAAAAATGGGAACAATGCAAAATTGGAAATATTGCCTTTAGGATATATCAAAGAAGGTAATGGCGGGAAAAATAACCATACAACAAAAAAGCAATAAAGTGAAATTAGTACAGAATACTTAAACGGGGGATTCAGTGTAACAAGTGAACACTACTGTAGTACAGCGAACGATGAGACAGTAATGCTGCATCTTGCCACTCCAGAACGGGCGAAATGAATATGCAAGCCTCATATTAGAAACTTACACAAACATGGAAATAAAATGGAATGCACTGGAAGCTGCATTTGTGTAACAAAGGAAGCAATGGTCATAATAAATAGTAAGTGTTTTATCTAAAAAGCCCTTTACAAGAGGCAAAGTTGTACCTCTCTGGCAAAAATAAAGTTGCAACGAATAATTTGCAAACCAGCAAATACATTAATTAGCACACTGACATGTCACACTTTGCGCACATCTCCAGTCTCCTAAAGTAAAAAAAAGCACTCTGAATGAGAAAAACGTTTAACACATGTAGCCCAGAGCAAATTCTTTGCCAGTTCACTCACACTGTCACATCCAAAAACATTTGCCACAAAGTCCAGGCACAGTTCCACTGATGTTTACCAATTCAGCCCCACTTTCACGTCCAAAAATATTTGGCACACAGTCCAGGCAGAGCTTCATAGATAAATAGCTTGAGAGCACCCTACTGATTATTGTGCAGTCCCGCTGCTGGAAATAGAACTGCCGCACATGCTGGTAGTAGTTTCAATCTAGACACACTTGCTGCCCTGGACAGGTATGTTCAGATATCTGCACTGGTGCTCTATTTTGTCGAAGTAGACACATTGATGCACTACGCTGGTAATTGAAATGTTTTGAATGCACAAGTATTGGCTTCACCAGAGAGACTTGTCCACATACCACCACTGGCATGCACTTGCTCTTCACTCAGTAGCATTGAACTTAAAGTGTTCCCTATGTGGGAGCCATGTGTAAAACCGGTGTCACACGACCACTCTCGATCGCGATCAAGCCCGATCCGGATCGAAATTATCGATGCGACTGGCTCACTCTCGTAGTTTGCGCAGAGGAGCCATCACGACCGAGAAATTCGATTTGTAACGGACTGGATAGCGGCTAAAAGAGCCCCGTGTGAAACCGGTATCAAATAATGCACAGACGTACGCTAGGAAAATGTGTTGCACAAGGACAAAGAACTGCGACATGCCCTGTTGTGCGAAGCGCGCGAACAGATGTATATATATATTAAAAAAAACTGCGAGAGCGCTTCGCGAACTCCATGCGCACACATGGCACCCGCACGAACTCGGCAGGCCGCCGTAAAGCGCGAAGGGCGCACAGCGTACATTCCGACACATGTCCCAAACTGCAAACAATCGTACTACCTAAAGCATACAAGTTATTTTATACCAAGGGCATACTCGACTCACGTATGCAGTATGCACAAGCTAGTTATGCAGCGTACATGCTGTATCCATTCGCCAAATAGTAAAATTGATAACAAGCACAAAGCTACAAGGGACTCAATACATTACTACCATTTGAGGCGTCAAATAAAATCGAATTTGGCCGTTTCATATATTGGACAGAATATATGGACACATGTGGTACCCGGTAAGACCATGAAATACCCATCACGTGGGTAAAGGGGGCGAAAACACAATCGAGAACCTGAAGCGCAAACGATAAAAGCACGGTATGGTGCACGCAAAATTCTGTCAGTGCGCTGTAGCGCGAGGGAAGAAAATAGGGCGAGCACTTGACCTCACCTTTTGGGATACCGCACTAGTAGTGAATCATTAAAAAAAACGCCTGTTTGAACCAGTTCCCTTGTCTGCAACACTCTTGCTAAACGGGAGACTAAAATACCACGATGATGGCTCTATTGCGGAGATCGGCAAGGTGCGCACAGACAGAAATTTTGCCGCCTTTCTTCGCATTCTGCAAAATGCTTTCTTGTTAGGATCACGCATAGCGGCCGACCCCGACGCTAGGGATACACAGGCACGATTTCGTCCCTCTAACTTTCGTCCTTATACTGCCCTTAACGCCTTAATTACAGCGTCAGTGAAAAGGCGCCTCACATAACATGACAATGAACTTGAAGAGCTGATTAGTGCCCTCCACTCCGCGCCCTCCAATTGAAAACACTACTGATTTCCAAATTAAACTACACAAACAGATCGCAGAACCCAAACTAATCACAGAACGTCGTTTTCTTGACAGCAAAGCACTGCAACACTTACATGACAAAGGGCAGCGGCAGCACATTCAGAACAGTCGCAAACAGACCATAGTGCCATGCGAGTGCGATAACGTAACTATGCCCGGCTTAACGAATAACGTGGCCGCCTTGATCACATAACAATTGAAAACACTACTGATTTCCAAATTAAAACCACACAAACATATCGCACAACCCAAACTGATCACAGAATATCGTTTTCTTGACAGCAAAACACTGCAACACTTACATAGCAAAGGGCAGCGGCAGCACGTTCAGAACAGCCGCAAACACACCACAGCGCAATGCGAGTGCGGTGACGCGACGACGCCATGACGACGCGACTATGCCCCGGCTCGCCCGGCTGCCCGGCATCACGAATCACGTGGCCACCTTGGTCACATGATTTGACGACGGTATCGCCACCTTGCGCAAGGTTGGATCGCGTTGATGGGTTGTTGAATATTGTAGAAGCCGCTAAAGAGGCTGACGCGCCGTGGCGTGGCGGTGGCGTTTTGAGTCGTTTGCAAAACGTATTCACCCCTCGTTTTTAAGCTGTCTGGCTTCCAACGTTATCAAAACGTATTCACCCCTCGTTTTTAAGCTATCTTGTTTGGAACGTCTTTGATGCGTCGATTTTGGTCAAAAATCCGTTTCAGACGTTGAATCCCTTAATACGACGTTTTCAAGACTTTGTGTGCTACCTGGGCATCGGTTGCTGCTTTTAGTTTTCCGGATATGGGCTCGCTGACCGGCCCCGGGCTGAGCCAGTGTATCAGATTACACAAGTTGCGGTGAAGGACAGCGGACGGAACCATCGATAACATTCCAGAAACTTTTTACATGCAGGCGTGTCCTGCGCTCTGCGATAACATTTTAGGTGGTGAGAAGTGGTCGCCCGATAAAGATAAAGAAGCACACGTGTCACTAGATAAACTAGCACTGTCACAACATCTGTGTCTTGCATGCCCACAACATTTACACCCTATGTTCCATCCTTTGGATCATTAAATCGGTTGGTAGTTCACACTTTTATGTGTCCTTCCTCTGTAAATATCTTTCTGCGCACAAAAACTATGTTTAGCAGACTTCACCAACTTGCACAAGAGGAAGTCTTAGTGAGACTCAAAAATCTCCTTCACAGATTTTCTTATTGCGAATAGAAATTCTGTCGCTGCATGGCACTCTATTTGAACAATGTCACAAGTGGTTAACAACTTCATTGATGAAGATGGGAGAAACGAAAGGTTATAGAGGCAAAAATTGTCCCATTGTCATCAAGATACATTTCCTAATGCTGGACATAAAAATTGTAACAGCGCAAACACATGCAACCACAAAGTACCAAGGACGAGACACAAGCGCTGACTGTCAACTATATTTCATTGACGGAATACGGATACCTTATATACGGGGAAAGGCAGAAGTGAAGGGGGGAGGGAGTGATACAATCGGGGAAAATGACATTGCGCATCGATGAACGAACGTGCCGGCAGACAACGGAATCAGGCGCAGGAAAACAAGAAAACTAGAAAAAATAATAAGAAAGTAGAAAAAAGGCGATGGATGGTAAGATACAATCAATCAGTAAACGGTCGCTTCCAAAAACTGAAGCTCTGCAGCAAAAAGCGACACAGAGGGGGTGCTTACCCACTTGCTGCCATATTTCTGTATGTGAAACGCTTCCAAACTGACCCGCGCCGTCGCGTCTGCACTCTTACCGAGAATCTTCGTCTCTCCCAATCGAGCCTCGCAACCTGTGCATGCAATTACGCGCGCAACCAAATGTGCGTACTTGTCCTTTAAGTTACTTAAATTTCGGGCATGTTCCCCTAAGCGAAGCGTTCATTAATGCAGCGGCCGGTTTGGCCGACATAAGCCTTTCCACACTTCAAGGGAATAGCGTATACCACTCCTGTGGAACACTTGATGAATGGCTTCTCATGTTTTAGCTGACAACCTCTTTTTTTCGAGTTGCAGATGCGTAGGCATAACTGTGCCAGCTTCCCACGAAACACGCAAGCAGCTATTTGATGTCTAAAAGATGTCTTGAACGGCTAATTCAAAAGCCCAGTAGCTTGAAAGAGCGTAGGTTAGGGCGTGTTGGTATTCCATAACTGAGGTTTCTAGCGCACGAAAAGGGACGAAAGACAGTGGCGAAACGAGGACACAGTAGCTGTCTTGATCAAGACATTTTGAAGCCATGAACGTCTAGAAGTACTTCAGTAAGCCCTGCTAACGTTACGCTAAAAGTTGGCTAATGGACAGCTTGACAAGAACAACTGAAGACTTTTATTAGAAATTCCCTCAAATTTTTGCGGCAGCTGTTACAATAACACGACGTTCGCCCACAGTTACACTTTATTTTAAACGAGGCATGGACATCAGAAAAAAAAAGTTTATATTGTCGGATAGAGTGATGCAGAGGTAGTTCTTCCAGATGTGAACTATGGGAATAGTGTAGTACAGCCTCATTTGTCAATTAGCACTTTTTAATTTGACCAATCAATTGAATGCCACCTGTCAGAATTATTTTGCAAATAAAACAAGATCTTTATCGTATGCTATCATGCCAATGTTCGCCCATTGACCTAAACAAGAACATCTCTGCATGAAACACGTCATTATTGACAAAATTAACTTAGCCCTGCTGGGTCTCTACCAAATTGAAATAGTTTCTAGCAAAAATTGCATCCTTGTTTCAGCTACAGGGGGCACAATAGCCTTACACCAGTATACCGAACAGAACACTGTGCTGGAATGAGTTAAGAAATAAAGGATAGTACACATCTGGAAAAACACTCTGCGAAACACTCTAACTAGCAATATAAATATATTTTTTCTGATGTCCATGCTTCATTTAAAAGTAAATTGTAACTTACTTTCTAGGTGCCTCTTGTAAGGTAACGCCACATGCTTGCACAGCATCACGCAGAAATAATGGCGAGTTCTTCGGCATACCATCCATTAGTGAATTCCTTGTACGTTGCATGTTACAAGAACTGAAAGATAAATCATAATATGTTATTTTTTTTTTCATAAACTGTATGAGTTTTTCATGCATAAAAGGTGATTGCAAGCGAAAATGCAGCAAGGCATCAACTTCACACCATGTCACATATTCATACTTTATTACCTAATAAATTAGAAAAGATGCAGAAAGTGTAATTAACAAGAGTGACAAATAGCAGCAAAGGTGATCATGGATAAATCTTGAAGATGATTGCCGCCGCTGCCAGAGTAGGCCAGCCTTCGTAGGAGAGCACTGGCTGCCCACAAAAGCTTGCTGTCACAGGCCACGCGTGACGGTTCTTGTAGACATAGGAACGCAATACCTGCATAGAACAGGAAGAAAAGGGCAAGGGAAGAAATGGGAATGTTGAAATTGGAACTTCAATTAGCAATATGTGCTAAGTAAGAAGTTTGGCTCACATTAAAAATAAATTTAAGCACTCCTTTCTCTTAAATTATGGGTATGTTAAGGTATGTATGTGATGATGTTTAATATGACTAGCATATTTCCTATCATAAGAAGCCAACAAACACTGACACCAAGGACAACATAGGGGAAATTACTTGTGCTTAATAAATTAAATAAAGAAACAATAAATTAATGGAAATTAAAGTGGATGATAAAACACCTTGCCGCAAGTGGGAACTGAACCCACAACCTTCGCATTTCGCGTGCTATGCTCTACCAATTGAGCTACAGCGGCGTCGTTTTCCCATCCACTTTCTTGGGTATTTATGTGTGCTAGTAGAATGCTGGGAGTGTTAGCCAGCGCCACAACTCAGAGACCTTGTTCCTGGCATATAGTCACTAAGTTGCATAGCAGAGTCAAAGTCAGCCTTTAATTTATTGTATGGTGTCTTGTGGCTAAAAAGCCACTTATCAACCTGTCAAACAAGTCTGAGAAGCTTCCTGCAAAATATAATCAGTTTAAAACAGTAATTCACTCTGCATGTAAATGATGTACCAGCTTAATTAAAAGTTAAATAGCGTTTTATATTGTTGAACTAAAAGCAAGTTTGGCATTTTGCGCTGCCTAGCTGTTGCCTTTCTTTCAAATTTAACATTACACAGTACAGAGTAAGCAGGTAGCATGCAAAGGAGGACTGGTGATAAAGTAGTGTTCCAAAGCAACACTCCTAGCTCGATCAATCACTTTTGTTGATATATTTTCATGTGACCCTAATTGGCTTTGGGCAATACCTCACACAAATGACGCAACACCTTGGCTGATGCGTCATACAAAGTTGAAAGTATCTCATGATGTGATCAAACGATAACATTGCCCACTGACTTGGAAGTGTTAACATGCTGTTTGCGTGAGAAAGTGCAAAGTGATTCGTATAGGTGGCAAATTCATCAGTGTATCTATAGCCTCAGGTAATTCTGAGCATCTATGCTGACTTGCAACTGAGAAGGCACTGCACACAAAAAGGTGTATTCAAGTAATGGTCCATGCAGAATAATTGCCCACCTAGTGAAAAGGCAAATGTGGCAGGCTAATGGGCCAGGGCAAATAGATTGATAAATTCTGATAACACCTCCAATGATATTATTGAAATAGGTGATAAAGAACAGCACAGGTAAAATTGCAGTTATGACAAAATTTTAAAAGCACCTCTGCAAACTGCTGGAACCCTCAGCATCATGCCTGTTCTACACGCACATATGTTGCAGCGCAATCTATATCTCAGACGCAGGCGCCTCCACAGATCACTTTTGTGATCTCCTCACAATAAGGTTAAAAAGCAGTCTGGCACAAGCTACTTGATGTGATTCATTTTGCAAGCGTCAGCCAAGTGCTGATGGTGGTAGAGCGAAATTGAAGTTTGTCCTTGTATAGAAGCCTTGGCCCATGTTTTATTAATTCTAGTGGCAAAGCACACCTTTTACAGCACACATAAATCTTAAGTTAGACTGCTTGCTGTTGCTGTACAGTAAGTTCCTGTAAAGAAACTAAATCACGCAGAAAACATTCAGAATACCAAACTAATCAAATACTGGCTTGAATACATTTGTGCATTAGGGAAGCAAGGTGTAATGTACACTGTTGTAAAAAATTTTTACTCATGTATGGAATACTTCTATCACACAGCAGAGTTAATTTGCGAGTTCTTACAAAGCAATGACTACCTACAGGTAAATTTTGTAAGGCTTAGGGAAACTAATTATTAGTAGAACTGTGTATGTACACTGGCACTGAGAAATTAGTTATAATAGTGGCAGCTTAAAAGGGACCAGTGCAAAAAAATGGCCGTTTGTGAGACACCAACTAGCTATTTTACCTCGAAGCGCTCCCTGGCCTTAACCCATATAAAAAGCACTTGGAGGACCAGGGAGGGTACAGTGCATTGGCTTACACTGATCATGATGAGGTCCCGTCATCCCGCTAGCGCCAAGGTACAAGAAGGATGTCCAGCCGTCTATAGAGTGAAAGGGACAAAATAAGATAGCATCAAGTCAGTTGAAAGGCAGATTTGCAATTACAAATAAGGTGACCCAGTCACAGTCATTCATTAATAAATACCAAGCTGTCGTGATTTCACTCCCAGATGAAGCACCTACTAGGTTAAAGGTTTTGCTGCTTATTTAGAAGAAAAAACAAGTGAAATTTGTACATCAGCAGACGATTTAATCTGGAATTGTATAGATGACGTAAACACTGCAGTTATATTTTTTTGTTTTGCTATAAAGTGGGAACGCTACAAACTGCATAGTCACTGACACACGCGCGCACACGTAAGAACAGAAGGACACAAAATAGGGCGAGTTCAGTCTGGTTCAGCATTACAGCCAGCGCGTCGTCTTCGAATGCACTGCTTTCGGTTGGCTCGTGCTACGTTAACCACAGGCTAACAAGCCGGGCAAAGTTCTGACTGTTGTTGCGGAAGTCGTGGTGCGCGGTAATTATGAACACAAGCAGAACCCTCGTATAAAAGTAATGACGAAAACTCGCAGGGCAGAAGAGCCCATATATCAAGAACTGTCGCGGGTAACAGCTAAATATATTCACATTGTTGACGAAAAACGAAGCGCAATGTATTTCACTTACCGGAAAAAGTGTTATCCGAACGTGCGACGTACAAAGACGCACCGAGACACGAAGGCGGCGAACGCAGATCCCGCCATTGTGGTAGTAAGCCGTCGGCGAAAACACGCAATACAGCCGATGTCACGAAGCACTGATGCAAAACACACGGCACACAGCATCAGCACAGCTAAATGACTCCAGTTAATATCCAGTATAAATGTACAGAACGGGTTAGAATGACGCACAACTGGATAACGAACCCACGACCGAGACACAGCGGGCGGCAGTGACCGTTTTTTCAAACTTTCTGCCTCCCAGTGTTTCCAGCACAGAATGAGATGTCCGACAAATTTGGATTGTGCCGCCGAAGTGATCGCAGCGCGGTGGCTCTGTGACACCGCTGCGCAACACCGGCGTTTCGCTCCTGCTGCTGTAAATACCTGCTGTGCGAGCATAGAATGGTTTCCAGGCGTCGTGTGCGCGCCCCGTATGGAAAACAATAACACGCCCTTGATTGTTGAAGTTCTGGTGTGAAATTATTTAATATTGAAGCCAATTAACTTAGGTTGCTTCCAACGAGTTCTATTTGTCTGTGGCGTCTTTTATTCGCTAACGCCGACGGCCGACGGTAACCGCACATTTAACACGTCGTTTGGCATTTTATGCACTTTTAGACAAAAAGATCTAGAAAAGTTCTTGAGTTAGACATTCTGAATGCGTTTACCAAAACATACTCTAGTGACACCAGTAGTGGGTTTTGCCGCAGATAGAATACATACTAGCATGTTCCAAGTGCTGAGGTTATGTTTAGAAGAAATTCTATTTTCAGTCTTACCATAGACCAAGACGTCTATAGCCGTCTGTAGCCGTTTCAAGAAGTTTTTAAGAGGTTCTGTGTTTCGTGGGTTGTTGGGTGCCGAAAAAACAACGGTGGAAAGGCTTATGTCGGCCAAACCGGCCGCTGCTTTAATGAACGCCTGGGGGAACATGCCCGAAATTTAAGTAACTTAAAGGACAAGTACGCACATTTCGTTGCGCACGTAATTGCATGCACAGGTTGCGAGGCTCGATTGGGAGAGACGAAGATTCTCGGTAAGAGTGCAGACGCGACGGCGCGGGTCAGTTTGGAAGCGTTTCACATACAGAAATATGGCAGCAAGTGGGTAAGCACCCCCTCTGTGTCGCTTTTTGCTGCGAGCTTCAGTTTTTGGAAGCGACCGTTTACTGATTGATTGTATCTTACCATCCATCGCCTTTTTTCTACTTTTTAATTATTTTTTCTAGTTTTCTTGTTTTCCTGCGCCTGATTCCGTTGTCTGCCGGCACGTTCGTTCATCGATGCGCAATGTCATTTTCCCCGATTGTATCACTCCCTCCCCCCTTCACTTCTGCCTTTCCCCGTATATAAGGTATCCGTATTCCGTCAATGAAATATAGTTGACAGTCAGCGCTTGTGTCTCGTCCTTGGTACTTTGTGGTTGCATGTGTTTGCGCTGTTACAATTTTTATGTCAAGTATGCACTAACTCGCCCAGAAAGAAGTTTTAATGATTTCCTAATGCAATGCCTAAAAAGTTTTTTTGTTAGACAAGAGGATCAGGTAAGGCTCAAGACGTATCAGCATTCTATTGTACAGATCAAGGGATTAACCAAACAAGCCCTGTGAAGTGCAGCTAGGTGAAGGAAGGTTGCTACAATGGAAACTTGGCATTTGCTTGAGAGTGGCATGGACCTGCAAACCTACACCGGTCATATTTGCATGCATCTTACATCTATAACATAATGCAGGTTCTTGCAATTAATGAACCCTACGTCGTGTTTGCAAACAAATTGCGAGGAACATTTGCACAAACATGGTACCTCGCATAGCACCATCAAAAGAAACAATACTGAATAGCAGATCAGCAAACTAGCTGGAATAAATTTAAGAAATTTCTTGGCCTTCAAGACAGCCAAGCTTTACAGCAATATTGAGCCAGGGTAGAACTATGAGTGGTTGGGCCACGTTCCTCAATAGTTGCCTTCATCGTTTACATTTGGGTTACACAACACGTGCCTTTTGAATTGTGGCAAGCAGACGCTCAAGCAAGTCACGATTCACTAGCCACTAAAATCTGAGATGAACAGGGAAACAGTATGAATATGCAATACAAGAAACAGTAAAGGTAAATGCTACATCGAGTGCCATAAGAAAATTTGCAACAGCTCACTTACTCAGGCATTATCTGCAACAGTAAATCCCATGAATGAGGAAACAAATTTGTTTCGCGATCGATGCACAACACTAAGCAGCAACGGCAGCAACAAGCGTTTAGAATGAGTTTAAACCTTTTCACCACAAGAGAAAGAATGCTGCCAAGCTGAGAGCACACATATGCCCCATTCACAACAGCAAATTCAACAAACAAGAGCAACAGCAGTGAACAAGGAGCTCCACAAGATCACACTACCAAGTATAAACGCGCTGAAAAGCATAAGCAAACGGGCTGCTCTAGCGTTGTGCCCAAGTGTCACTCGTGATCGCAAGCTCAAACACCATCCAGTTCTTCCAGCGCAACTAAGTATAACATTCTAGCGCACAATACAGTAAGAAGCCATAAAATTATGTTTTAGCTAAGCTGAAAAGCTGAAGCAGCTTCAGCAGAGTGCGCAAAACCAGAACACGGCATACTTCAAAAATACCGTACAGCGCGAAGGACAAGGACAGCGATAGACGACATACACAGCGCTGTGTATGTCGTCCATCGCTGTCCTTGTCCTTCGCGCTGTACGTTATTTTTGATCATGAATTACCAACTAGCCCAAGCAACCACCCTAGTACGGCATACTTGTTTAAACAACGTCACAATCGCATGGTCACGACTGTGACGTCACTTAGGTGTGTGGCAGCAGCGCTTTAGCATGGCATTTCGCTTCTACCACGCGCGTGTCACTTGTTACCGCTTAAAATTTTAAGTGAAAAGGTACAGGCAACACAAAAGAAACCTCCAATGATGTAGGTAACAGAACTCTGGTGATGACCAGAAGCGTAGATATTTGGGCCAGTTGGTGCATCATGTAGTGTTGTTGAGCGGAAATACGGGCGGGAATAAGCGAAGTGGACAGGACAGACGCTCACTTACAACTGAAGTTTAATGAAAGGTTTTCCGGAGAGCGCAGGGCTGCGCATGTGCAGTCAAAAGGCTGATATAAAGCTCATGCATTATTGCATGCAAAAATTGTAAAAAATGCTAACGCCAAAGGAGACACCGAATTTCTTTATCCGTCAAGGCTACTGACGGGCCACTGACACACTTGGAAGACCGTGCGTATATCTGGCTAGCCTCAATAATTTATCTCGCTACTCTGTCATTAGACTTGTTTAAAATGGTTACATTTCTAAATAGCGGAGGCTGTTTAAAGGCAGCTGCGGGTGCTATAGACTTACCTGCCCACATCAAAGGTTGCGGTTGCACTTCTCAATTGCCAGAGCCGAATTTGATTATATGCTCGAGCTTGGCATTGTGCGACTATCATCAAGTCCTTGGGCATCTCCTCTGCACATGGTGTCCAAGAAGTCCCCAGTGACTAGCGGCCCTGCGGTGACTACCGCATCTTGAACCGCGCTACTATTCCTGATCGCTGTACCCCAGCTGCCTAACATCGCAGATTTTAAAGCACCACTACATGGAGCAACCATCTTTTCAAAGATAGACTTCGTCAAGGCGTAACGTCAGATTACCTGTCGAACTCTTGTACATGCCCAAGACAACCGTCATACCAATTTTCGGCCTCTTTGATTACCTGCGGATGCCTTTTGGTCTGCGCAATGTCACTCAAACTTTCCAGCGTCTTGTGGACATAGCTAGTCGAGGTCTTCCGTTGTGTTTTGAATACATCGACGACCTCTTAATCTTCAGCCGCGATGCAGACGACCACCTCTCACACCTTCGACAGCTTTTCCAACGCCTTGCCGAGTATGGCCTCATCATAAGGAGGAGGAATAAACTTTATTAGTTGAAATGAGCCGACGGTAAAATCGTCCGAGAAGGGCGGCGTCCCTAGTCCAGGATGCCGTGGGCCTGAGCTGATAGCTTGGCCCTGCTCACCAGGCGACGCTGGCCTTTAGGGGTCGAGGTTGTCAGCTGTGCCTACCACTGCTCGACGGTTGGTCCGGTGATGGGCGGTGTCGATGGGTTTTGCTGACATTCCCATACCATGTGGTAGAGGGTATTGGGCGTAGAGCAGAAGGCGCATTTGTAAGTATAGCTCGTAGGATACATGCCGTGTAGCAGGCTGCCGTGCGGGAATGTGCCGGTCTGTAGTCTTCGGAAGATCACCGCCTCTTCTCTTGTCAGCTGGGGATGCGGGGGTGGATAGATCTTTCTACCCAGTCTGCAGTGGCTCAGGATATTGGCGTATCTTTTCGGGACGCTATCTTGTTGGTCTACCGGTGCTCGTGAGCCTGGTGGGATAGCCCGGAGAATGTGATCTCGGGTAGCGGCATTAGCTGCTACATTACCCGCCAGGGACTCGTGTCCCGGGGCCCAGACAATGTACACTTCTGGAAAATTGTCTCGTTTTTCGAGGATGCTCAGGGCTTGTTTGGAAATGCGGCCCTTTTGGTAATTTCTACATGCTGTTTGTGAGTCGGTGATAATTGTGATTAGATCTTCCTCTCGCTGTCCCGTAGTGGCCGCCAGGGCTATCGCCGCTTCTTCCGCGCAGTCGATGTCTGGAGTGCTTACTGAGGCCGCTGCTACCTCTTGTCCTTGGCCGTTGATCACGTTGATAGCGTGGGCCGCTCTGTTCTTGTACTTTGCCGCGTCGGTGTATCGGACTTCTCCTTGTTTTGGTCCTTCGTAGGCCTTACGTAGAGCTTTCACTCTCGCTCGCCTCCTTTCTCTGTGGTATTCAGGGTGAATGTTTCTCGGAATGTTGGCCCACCGTGATCTTCTCCCTCAGGGGTAGGAGAACCCGCTGTTTTGTGGACTCATATTCGACTGGGTAGCCCAGTCTTATTAACGTGTCCCTACCCGTGCTGGTGAGCTTGAGTCGCTCTATCTGGCTCGTCTTGTGGGCCTCTACTAGTTCCTCCCAAGTATTGTGGATGCCCAGGCTGAGTAGCTTCTCCGTCGACGTCGTCGGTGGAAGCCCCAGTGCCAGCTTGTAGGTCTTTCGTATTAGGGTGTTCAATTTGTCTCTCTCGCTGTTCTTGAGACCCAGGTACGGGGTGCCGTAAGTGACTCTGCTGATTATCAGGGCTTATATTATTCTGATTGTGTCCTGCTCTTTCAGGCCGTGCTTTTTGTTTGTCACTCTTCGCACCAGGTGCGCGACTTGGGTAACTGTCGCTTGCAGTTTTTTAATGGCGGCAGGACCGGCACCGTCCTTCTGGAGAGTGAGGCCCAGAATACGGAGTGTGTCCACCTTGGGTATGTTGACTCCATTTAGTGTCAACGTTGGGTCAGGTGCCTCCGGCGGAGGCCGCCCTCTTGTCCTCTTTTTGAGGATCAGGAGCTCCGACTTTTCCGGCGCGCATGAAAGACCGCAGCGGTGTAGATAGTGCTCGGTCCTGTCAATAGCTTCCTGCAGGGCGTCTTGTTGTTCGCCCGCCGATACCGTGCACGTCCACATGGTCAGGTCGTCTGCATACATTGCGTGACGGATACCCCTGATGTTCTCCAAGAGGTTCGGCAATCCCCTCATTGCAATATTGAACAGCAACGGGGAGATCACCGACCCCTGGGGGGTTCCTTTCTGCGATATTTGGAACGTCTCGGTCATGAGATTCCCCAGGCCTATGGTCGCCGTTCTACTCGTCAGGAAGTCCCGGACGCAGTTGTATGTCCGCCGTCCGCAGTTGGTATGTTGTAGGCTTTTTAGCACTGCTTCGTGTGAGACGTTGTCGAAGGCTCCCTTCACGTCGAGTGTCAGGATGGCACTCTTGTGGAATGTGCTGAGGCCATCGATGACTTCTTCTTTAAGCTGAAGTAGGATGTACTGGATGGAGAGGTTAGGCCGGAAACCGAACATAGTGTTCGGCAGGTGCCCACCTTCTTCCAGGTAGGGCGAGAGACGATTGTGGACCATGTGCTCGAAGAGTTTTCCCGCGCATGACGAGAGAGAGATCGGACGCAGGTTCTGTAGATTGATGGGCTTGCTGGGTTTCGAGATCATCGTTACGTCCGCGTGCTTCTAGGAAGCCGGTATACTGCCGGTCTCCCAGCTTTCATTGATACACTTTAATAAACTCTCCGTCGCCCCGTCGTCCAGGTTACGGAGGGTTTTGTTAATTTTACCCCTGCCGGGCATCATGTTTCTTGTGAGATTTCTTAAGGCTGCCACGATCTCCGACTTGGTGAAAGGTTGGTCTAAATCCGGATTGGGTTCCCCCTCGTACTCCGGGTGAATGACTGGCTGCGTCTTTCGTTGTTGCTCGTCTTCGATGTATTTCCCGGTGATTGCTTCGAGCGCTTCTTCTTCGGTTCCCTGGAAGTTGTGTATAAGTCTTTGTATGTGTTGCCCCGTGGCACTTTTTGATTCCGTCTTCGCCAGAAGGGTCTTTAGAATGGCCCAGGTCTTTCGGTTGCTGAGGGTTCCCTGTAACTGGTCGCACACTTGATTCCAGTTCTGACGTCCGAGTTTTTCAGCATAGTCCTCCGCCTGCCGCGAGACTGGGGCAATGCGGGTCTTGAGTTTGCGGTTTCTCTTCTGCTTCTTCCATCTCTTCAAAAGTACTCGCCTGGCCTCCCAGAGGTGAAGTAGGTGTGGGTCGACTTCGGGATTGTCCGCAGTGAGTTGGATGGTTTTTGTGTACTTGGTAACCAAGTCCATCGCGTTCTTGGTTCACTCCTCGATGTCCTCTAGGCTTCTGGGGTGTTCATCTTTCTGGAAAGCAGGCCAGTCCGTAATTTTGGCCTGACCTAATCTCACGGGAGTTTTGTGGTGCATGATTTCGGTCTGGATGATATGATGGTCGCTGCCCAGAGTCTCATCCAGTCTCGACCACTCGACTTGCCTTAAGCCAGTGGAGAAGGTCAGGTCTGGGGTGGTGTCTCTGGAGACACTGTTGCCGATTCTAGTTGGTATTAGAGGATCGGTACACAACGTCAGCTGGTAGTGTTGTGCCGCGTTGTGCACGTTCATACCCTTCTTGTTGGTTGATCGGTAGCCCCAAGCCACGCTGGAGCGTTAAAGTCACCCACCACGAGAAGTTTTTGACCGTTGGTGACTTTCTTCACTTCTCTCAGGAACTTGTCCAAGTCCCTTTAGTGTATCGCGCGGAGGACTGTATACATTCAGGATGTAGAGGCTCCGCAGGGTTTTCTTGGGAGGAACCAGCTCTATCAGAGTGTGTTCGATTCTGTGGTTGATTTGGTGCTGCTGCGCCGTGCAGTGCTTCTTGATGAGGGCAGCGGTGCGGGTCCTTCCTTGGGCAATGTGCGTTTTGTAGCCGCGCATCGTAGTATTATTTGTTTCTGTTTCCTGTAACGCGATGACGTCAGGTTGGTGTAGGATGCATAGGTGAAGTAAATTTTGCCGTTTCCGATTTTTCCCTCTGCAATTCCACTGCCAAATTTTGAGGGTTTCGGTCGCTTCTTTCTTCTTTGCTATCTTATTCGCCATCTTGGCTTCCCAGAGTCTCGTTCATCTGGGCTTCTCTGATGGGGTATTTTGGCTTTTTCCTTGCCTGCTCTTTTTCCCTTTCTAGGATGGAGATGCGTTGGCTGAGCTCGTTGCCCATCTGGGTGATCTGCTGGCGGAGCGTTTGTACGGCTGCTTGGACGGTGGCTGCCACAGATTTGCTTATGGTGTCGACGGCCTGAGCCAGTTCGGCTCGGAACTCATTTCTGAGTTCGGCCTTGTCTTCGGTTCGGGCCTTGTTCATCTTGTACTCTATTCCCGATTCTAGGTCCTCTATCGGGGGAGTATGTTCCCTCGGCGGCGTTGGTGTTGTGGTCGGTTTCTGCTGTTTTTGCAATTGGTCAATGAGATGTTGGAGCTTCCTTTCCAGGG
Source organism: Dermacentor variabilis (assembly GCF_050947875.1). Classification (NCBI taxonomy): domain Eukaryota; kingdom Metazoa; phylum Arthropoda; class Arachnida; order Ixodida; family Ixodidae; genus Dermacentor; species Dermacentor variabilis. The sequence continues at coordinate 14,843,093 of NC_134574.1, read as the reverse complement.
CTTGTTCCCTGGCCTGAGCTCTTCTGTCCCGTTCCTCGTGACGTCCTTCTTGCTCTTCTAGACGCTTCATGAGCACTTGATTCCACTTCATCAGGTCGGCGTTTTGCCTTCTGAGGGAGGAGATGGTTTCCTCGTATCTCGAATTTCGCTCTTGTGTCGGCAGTGAGGGAAATGGGTCCGTTGTCGACTTGGGAACCGGCTATCGCTTCCGTCCAGCTGATCTTCTGCTGTTCTTGCTGTGGATTACTTGTTCCATATTGCGAGGAGCTTGAACTTGTCTCCCTTGTTATAGGTGGTTGTCGGACTCTTGATTTACTTCTCTCCCTCACGTACAGGGGTGGGTGGCTTGAGCCTTTTCTCGTACTCCTTGCTTGCCGTCTCGTGAGGTAGTCCATATAGTTTGCACTGCAACTGGCAATCATGATCTGCTTGTGGGTTCTGCACCCCGCACCGGTTGCAGATATGCTTGTCTGGGTTGGGGCATACGTCCTGCCGGTGGCCGATTTCTCCGCAGGCCTTGCAATACTGTACCGATCTGAGGTATGGGCGGTAACGTGTGTAAGAGCCGGCCACCTTCACATAGAAAGGGATGTGCGGACCTTCGAAGGTGATAACTGCTGAGGTGGATTTGCCGAGCATCCTCGCATGCAGGATGCCACAGTTGTTGGCTGCCAGTAGTTCCGCAAGCCGTTTATCCGTCGTACACGCAGTGCTACCGTGCACGACTCCATGTACTGTTCCTGGGAGCGGTTTGATGTAAGGCGTCATCGCGTATGTGGCCGCCCCAAGTTCGATGCTGCTGATGGAACCGCCTTCAGTGCATAGTCCTCATCTGCGGTGCTGGCAATTATCAGGTTCTGCTTCCACTGCGTTTGCATGGTTACGTTCACGCAAAATTCTTTGAAAGGGGAACAACTTGCCCTTGCAAGTCCTTCGGTGATCTTCTCGTTCGGCCAGCTGGACAGTTTCATGCCGGTTCTTGGTCGGAATACCACCTTGTAATCATTCTCTGGCAGCGGCGGCGTCACGCGTCGCGGCGGCGGCTTGCCGTTGGTTCGGCTTCCCTGATCTTGCTGCCGTTGGTGGTTGCTGTTGGCTCGCATGCTTGCTTCCACTCTCGGGTTGCTCCTCGCGTTCAGTCCTCCTTGCTGGTTCTGGGGGTTACCTTGCTTTCCTCCCTCATGTATGCGGTCCTCGTTCGGCGCCTTCTTGTTTTTTCTTGCCTTGATTGCTTGGAACCATGGGCCAGCTTGACTCAGCGTCTTGCCGCTGTTCTCATCGAATTCCATGTTGCTCTGGACCGCTGTGGAGTCTTGGCTATTGTTCTGTATGTCCATTTCGTGAGCACTGCCGTTCGTTTCCCCTGCTATTCTCGGTGCTCGCGAGGCCACGCGGGTCCGCTCCTGGGGCGCGTTCGGCGTTCGGAGAACGGTGTTCGAATATGTCGAGGTGCTCGTTGCTCGGTGTGTCAAGGTAAACAAACCCACTCACCGCGGTAATTCTGGCGTCCTGTGTCCTCCCTTGTGCGTGTTTTTGGTGCTGTTTTAAATATGAATGATCCGATCCGTACCAACTAGCTCTCCCCCAAACCCTTCTGAACCATCATGGCATTTGGCAATTCCTGAAGAAAGTGCAAGTCATTCGTGACTTTTTTTCAGTTCACTTCCGTACGTAGACTTCGCGAGTTCATGGGACTGACAAATTTCTATCGGCATTTCATCACCCCCCAGTGCTCACCTGATTCATCCACATACTGATCTACTCTAGGGAAACAAGAGCTCTACTCCCATTACATGGTTATTGGACTGTCCCAACAAACCCGTCAAGGTAGGCAAACACCTACACATCTACACCCTTAATAAGGAGCAGTGGGAGGTACTACTCGCCAGCTCAGACCCAGCAGAGCAACTATAGCTCTCATTCAACTGCAGTCTGCTGGCAGCAAAGGCCGGCGGGCACTGGACTGAGGGCCCCGACCACATCGACTCCGAGAGCATCCTCCTCCGAGAGCAGGATGACACTAGTATCAAGTTTAATGAGTATAAGGCGACCTCCAACTCTGAAATCAGCCTAGAAGAAGTATTAAAACATTCGTAAGCTCACACGCTCTTAGACCCGAGCAGCTAGATGAGCTAAAAGGGGTGTTAGGGGAATATCTGGGCAGATTCAGCGATCGGCCAGGTAGAACCGATCTAATAACGCATGAAATAAAGCTGACATCAACCGAACCCGTAAGATCAAAGCCTTACAGGGTGTCGCCACGACAGAGAGAAATTATGGAGGCAGAGATGCAGCGCATGCTTGAGTTGGGAGTTATTGAGCTTGCTGGGAGTGACTACACGTCACCACTAATACTGGGAGAAACCCCTAACAAGGACCGTGGTCCGTGTGGCGACTACAGGAAGGTAAATGCCATCCCTATAGGGATCAGCTGTACCCGATACCCAATATTGAGGAACGAATTGAAAGAGTTAGTGCTGCTAAATACATTTCAACTATAGATCTCGTGCGGGGATACTGGCAACTTCCCCTTTCTGAAAGTGCCAGCCGCTATGCCGCATTAATCTCACCTGTAGACACTTTCGTCCTCTCGCCCTTAGCTTCGGGCTGAAGAACACGCCGTTTAGCTTCTCTAAGTTAATGGATGTTGTCCTAAAAGACTTTCAGGAGTTCGCCTTCCCATATCTTGATGTAGCAATTTTTTCAGACAGCTGGGAACAGCTGATATCGCACCTCAAACACGTGTTCTCACGGTTGAGGGAAGCCGGCTTAACGATGAAGGCGGAAAAGTGTAGGTTTGGCTGTTCGCAGGTAACTTATCTGGGCCATGTTGTCGGCCAGGGCACAAGATGTCCGGCCGAACTGAAAATAGCTACGATTGGAGAATTTTCTCAGCCGCGCACGAAAACAGACCTTCGTTCATTTTTTGGGACTTGTGGGTTACCATCAACGGTACATTCCAAATTACTTGCAAATAGCAAGTCCTACGGATGCCCTCCGAAAGGGAGCAACGAATAGTGTGCACTGGGATAAGGACAAGAAGAACGCTTCCAAAAGTTTGAAAATACTATTGGTTTCTCTTCCTGCGCTTCGCGCACCGGACTACGCCAATGAATTCATAGTTCAGTGCGACGCAAGCGACAGGGGTATGGATGGGTATGGGCGGTATAATGAGTAACATCCTATCATCTATGCCAGCCGTAAACTAACTGTAAGAGAAGAGGCCTACAGCGCTTCAGAGAAGGAATGTGCCTGTTTGGTTTGGGCAGCCCAGAAGTTCTCGTGTGGTTTGTATGGAGCGAGGTTCATCTTCGAAACCGACCACTGTCCTCTGACGTGGCCCAATCAGATGTCACAAAAAATGGCCGCTTGCTCCGATGGAGCCTTTCTCCAAGACTATAACTTCTCCGTTAGATATAAGGGAAAGTTGCATAGCAATGCGGATGGTTTGAGCAGGCTAATTTGAATTCTGCGTTTAGGGATCCCGCCTAAATTTTAGGGTTGTTATTGTTAATTTTGTTAAGCCAAGAAGATCCCCTCTCATTTAGCATGACTCCCTCCATGATTGCTCAATTTGTCAGCACGAAATTTCTTCAAAAATTGGCGTAGCGAAATGCAGCACTTGTTGTTTCTGCACTTTTCTTTTTTTTTTTGAAGCCTAGCGGGTCTAAAGTGAGATCCAAGATGCGTCATCTCGGCTAAGAGCCGTGTTGTGGGGTTCGTTTTGCAGTTGCCTGTCCTTGTTGGATGTTTTGGGGCGGTGTCATCATTTCACAGCTTGTCGCTGCAAGCCAAGGCATCCTCCCCTTTGCTACCAGCCATTCTCTTCCTGCCCAGCGGTTATCAGCACTGGCCAGTCGAGATTTTCCGGGCCATGGAGGACCTGTTACGAATGGCCTGCGGGGGCTGGCGGACAGAGGAGAAGCGACCGACGAAACCTGCCTGGCCCGCTGCGATATGACTCACTTTGTGAAAGCAACGTACGATGCGCCGAGTCAACAGGACATCGGCGCCACGATGTCTGCGGCGACTGCTCGCTTTGAAAGGACGACAATACGTCAGTCTCCAGCCCATCGGCGCCACCATGGCTGCGGCGGCGACTCGTTTCGTAGGGAGGACAATGTGCCGCGTCCCCAACGGAATGGCGCCGAGATGGCTAGACGCAGTCAGCGGAGCAAGTATTGTTAGTTTGTACGCCGACACCGTCTGTTTGGAGCAGGGGAGCTCCGGAAAGATGTTTTGCAGTGCCGTCTCACACAGCTTAGAAGTCGTCAGTCGATGAACAGACGCGGCAGCCACTGTCTGCGGGGTCAACTCTGGGATAAGGAGGCGCCTGCTCGGGGCAGCACCGTGTCTGCGAGAACCCTCTACCTCGGTGTGGTCAGTGAAACCAGTGCGGAAGTGAGTGTGTAAACCCTCCCCCACAAAGGCGGGTTGGCGATGATGACTTTGGACGCTCCCATCAGTCGAAAGTTGAACGGCCGTTTTCCCTCACCTAGGGATCTAGGGAGGACAGAGTGTTTATAAGCAGCTGTTGCGCGGTTGCTGGGTTCAGTCATGCTAGACTGATGAACTGTAACGTTCGCATGTAGATACTGTAAATAAATCCCATATTGCTCGTTCTCCATGAGAACAAGTCTCTCCCTTCAACAACGTCCTCAGCGTGGATGAGTTGGACGAAGGCATGGGCCAGCTACCATCTATTTCATGCCCGACCCCTAACATCACAATGCTAATAGATGGTTTAACCAAAACATGGTTGCACTGTACTGGGAAATTGTGGTGCACAAACTTAGGCATGCCGTGTTCTGATTTTATCAGCGAGAAAGATGTTGCACTAAACATTTTCGCCATTCAATGCAGCACCATTAGATGCAACTAAACACGAGTACAAGCTTATTTCGGTTTGCTGCACTGAGAAAGTCCGGTGCAATCACTGCAACAGTGCAGTGCCAATTTACTGAAGAGATGCTGCAGACTTTAAAGGCGCCCACTACACATTCACTCACATTACAGATGGTTGATTTTAGACACTGATTTATATAAATTATAAATTATGGGGCTTTACGTGCCAAAACCACTTTCTTATTATGAGGCACGCCGTAGTGGAGGACTCCGGAAATTTTGACCACCTGGGGTTCCTTAACGTGCACCTAAATCTAGGTACACGGGTGTTTTCGCATTTCGCCCCCATCGAAATGCGGCCGCCGTGGCCGGGATTAGATCCCGCGACCTCGTTTAGACACTGATTTAAAGGTGTTTCTTGCATACAGCCATCGGCAGAGACCCTCCGCTCATGGCTTTGTGCATTCTCCTCATAAAAAATCCGAATATAAATAAACAAACCACATTATACAACAGTTTATACCTTTAGCATTTTCTAACAACAAATTCACATACTCAGCCAGTGACTTGTGCAACATCACGATGCGATGCTTTCGGTCTCAAAACACTTTCCAACGAAGGGACCTCATTGCCAAATTTGTTGCCCTTCCACATGTTTTTTATGGTGATCTCAGACGTGCTGTAGTATGTTCTTGTGTTGAGTAAATTGTTTACTCCAAAACTCGTAATGATATAGTTGATGCACTTAATCGTTGACCCACTCAACAAGTTATCTCAACTACAGTGTAACGCGCCAGGTGCTTCGCAGCATCAGAGGGAATGCACAGAAGAAAAACACAGGATTCTACGGACAACTTAGAGAACAAAAAATTGGTGTGACGTCAGAGAATCTATTGTTCGCTGGATCCAGCTGGCCTGCGGGGAGACGCATGTCACATGAACTTGCATTGGCAAGCTTTACGCCCTGTCTCCGCATCATTCGTTTGAGGGGAACTTAGAAACGCAAATTTCATGATTATTCTGCATGGAAAATGATGTCCAGAAGGAAAAATTTCGATCATTATAGCCAATATATATACAGTGAATAACATATTGTTAATGTTTCTTTTTGTCATAGCCCTAATGCATAAGCTGAAACTCTTGCCGTTAAAGCCGATATATCGTTATATGTGGTATCGTTATAAGTGGACTGCATTGTACTCGTATACTGTGAAAAAGGCAAGCCGCACTGCACGCAACTACAGTACAAGGGTAGCCCAGCATAAATATTGTTGTCTGAAGCTTTGTTCTTCTTTTCAATGATACGCCAAACACAATGAGAGAAGTTTGCCCAATTTCAGCTTTCAATTCCATTAAATAGATGGCTATCTGTGTTTCTGTATGTTGCAAACTCTGTGACAGACAGCATTAAGTCCACCTGACCTGTACGGAAATTGTGGGCACGTACTATTTCATTCACCATTGACAATAAACAATGCAAGCTTACTTGTCTGAAGTGCTTTTTTTTTTGTCAGTATAGGCCTTTCGGTCACCTGGCAACACAATAAAGATATCTTTAGTCATGCTAGAGTACTGTACACATGAATACTGCCCCAATAACAGCAACAAAATCAGCCAGCGAGCTGTGCGACCAACCCCACCAGCCGCTACCACAGCGGCCATATTACTCACTACGTAATGATGGTGGTAGTCATTTTGACTTCTGCCAGCGCCATCCTTTGGTCACATACTTTAGTTCATGACGCCACCGCTAGTCGTTTTCGTTGCACTGTACAGTTTCCCTTCTCTAAGTTAATTAGAGGTGTTCTGTGATCACACTGCTGACACACTGCTGCAGTTCTTGATCGATGATGACAAGCTCGAGGAACTCGACGGGCAGCAACAGCGGCTTACATTTGTGATGCAAGCGGCTAGCTCCGCTGTATGCCGACTGTAGTATAATTCATTGCAGATCGCAGGAAGGCAGATAGCCTTAACGATTCAAGGCAATCAGAATTATGTGGTGAACCTATAGTCGCCTAACGACTATTTGGTTAGTATTTCCAGTTTTGCACAAAACAAGAGTGCAAATGTGACACCGAACAATGCTTGCAATGCATCAACTGTGCCTTGAAAGAGTGAAATTGCAAGGAAGGTGGAAACATGTCACCTTGCCGGAAGTCATAGCAAGCACAAGCTTCTGTGCACCACCTCCAACTCCAGTGCTACCAATTCCGGGGAGAGTTCCCTAATCGAGAGATTTTAGGCCTCTTTTAAGAAAAATTTTCCAAATCTAGAGAAAATACGACTTGGAGGAAAAAAAACTAGAAACCACTGCTACAACACTGCAATGACTGATACGTGGAACTGCTGACATGACGGCATGTTTTGATTTCAGTAAGACTGAATTATCTTCGCATTAGCATGTGAAGTAGTATAACTTGCGGTTGTATTGCGGTGCAGCGAATGCTTCTCGTCAACTAAACGACAAGATGCGGATGTCCTCTTTAAATCAAATATTTATCTGTAACCAAACAAACAAAGCAGCGCCAAACAAAGCAGCGCCTGCAAATCACGGCAAAAGTGGACACATAATGTAGCGCGGAGCACAAATCGGTGGTCGGAGCACTGCGTAGCCGTCTATGCACTCAAATTTACTGTTCATAGGCAGAGCAACAGATTCACATTGTAGAATCTGAGTGGTTGCATGCTTGGGTGAGTTTTGGCTTATAGGAAAGAAAAAAATCGAATGCATATTTGCATGCTTCGCTGCAATTGACCTGTAAGTGCACAAACATCGTGATGCTACGTCGGTACTTCACAGCATGTAAGAAAAATTTATTGGACATACTTTACATTGATGTTGTGAAGGGAAACACTGTTTTGAATTGCTACATTGTGTAGTCCGGTGCCAGTTTTGTTACACTTCAATTAAGGTTCCGCGTAAATCTGGGCATATTGCTTTAGTTCAAATTTGTTTTGCATGTGAGGCGAGCATAAACGTTCTGATGCCTTCTGTGAATGTAGTTTCAAGCAGGAGGCTGTGTTGTTAGCAAAAACTCTGGTTAGCATGGCTTACAATGCAATGTCATTTCCCCCTGGGTTCAGCAGCATCATTATATAAATTTATAAAATTTGAAACTACAACTTTTCAGTCTATTCGCATACCAAAAGTATATCTTTAGAAAAACTATATTGACAAACTGTACAAGTGCATCTTACAAGAAATCTCAGGATATCGAGATAATTTCTTTATCCAATTTAGGGCATATTGGATTTTGAGGTTGGCAGCACCATCCTCCTCCCAGGTTGGAAAGCGTAGAGCGCGCTCCCTTATTTCGCGCCGGAAGTCCCTTTCGGCCATTAAAAATTTACTTAGAGGGTGCTCAAGCTCTACTCAACGTGCCCATTGAAATTCTGTAACTGACAAGAGTTCTGTGCTTGCTATATAAAAAGTACCAGCACCTTCTGGCAACAACATCAGTTTCGTGAAGATGTTCACAAGCGTCGTCTGAAGAGAAAAGGCTGAACTTCTGCAAGCTCAAGTGGAGCTGCCAAATGAGAATATTGTTGTGTTTATGGAAGAGATGATCTGGGTGTTTTCCCACAGGCTGACATGAAAATGGAAATTTCTGGCGAAAAGTATGATTCCTGATGCAAGAGCTCTTCACCGAATTGATCCAAAACCTACCCATGATCATAGAACAATTCTTGACAGGTGGCACAATCACTGAGAAGATGCTGTGACTAGGCAATACAATAAGTGCTCGACGCCAGACTGCGCAGAAGTTAAAGTGATCGGCTCCAACGAACTGCCAGAAATGATAAAATAAGTTGTGCGGCAAGAACTGCGAAAGGCGTTCCCAGAGCCTCAAGTGGTATCAATTGCTGACACATCCACAGCAGTCACTGGAAGTCCCTGAGTCGCAACGTCAGGCGCCACCATCCCCCAGCACGTTCCGCCTCCGCACTTGTGCCAGGGAATGCAGGTCCTTTGCCAGCTGCTGTCACCAGCCCGCCCACCTGTCAGTCAGTCCACACAATGCCCCAGTGTAGATCGACATGTGGCGTGCCCCCAACCACCGCCCGCTGTGCTACCACTGTGGGAAATGTGGGCCACGTCTACCGCCGATGCCCATACTGCAAGATAGGACTGGGAGGCTTCGCCATTAATGCACCACATACACAACAAGACAAACAACCACGTGACATCGCCTAACTATGTTGTAGTGACTCATTGGAGACCTGGACGGCTGTCCTGTTTACTGTCACCGCCGCGCTGGCTTTACGGTCGCCCAACCTTAAGCCGATCCTTCAGCTGCATTCTTGTGTTATCGTTGCCTCAACAAAACTGCAAAGGACGTATACCTCCTATGTTGATGTACTGGATCAACTCTGAAATGCTAAGCATTTTTTGTCCACGGACCTCAAGACAGGCTACTGGCAAACAGAAGCCAACGAGACAGATTGTGAGAAGACTGTCATCACTCCCAACGGCCTCTACGAGTTCAAGGTCATGTCATTGGGTCTCTGCTCGGCACCTGCAACGTTCCAGTTTGTGATAAATACGATGTCTGGCAGGGTTGAAGAGGCAGACCTGTCTCGAAAAGCACAATGTTGGGCTCATTGGTGCATAGACATAGATGCTTCTGATGCAAAAAGTCAGGAAAGGAAAGACGAAACACACTCTTTTTGTCTGTTCCTTTCTTCTTTCCAAACCTCTTGTGCCAGAAATATCCACAGGTCTGTCTCATCTACTTGAGGATGCACGTCGTGTTTACTGGGAACTTGGACAATCACCTTAGGTGCATTGGAACAGTACTAGATGCCATCACGTCATTTGGGCTCATCCTTAACACAGAAACGTACCGCTTCGCTTACAACGAGCTTCTCTTCCTAGGCCGTGTGATCAGCAAGTCTGGAGTCCGTGAGAGCAGCATTCCGGGCAAGTTGGTAATCCATTACTTAAATGATATTGCGTGACAAAAAAAAAAACTCATGAGATGCCGTATCATGAGATGTCATGAGATGCTCAGACTACTCATGAGATGCCGGTAGATAGGTCCCTTCGTTTCCTTGGTCTTCGCCTGAGCTTTCAGGACAGCCATATGTGTTGGTCATATGAGCCGCGAGCCAACAATCCACTTCTGCCGTATACGTCCACACATTCTAAGCTTCTTAAGCAGGCCATTATCAGTCTGTGCTTCAAGAATGCCCTTAGCAAGTCTTGCTGTCATGTAGTGGACGTAAGCTTTGAAAAGCAAACTCTGCGTCTGTCCTTGGCTGGATATACTAGGGTGGTGCTAGTGTCTGTCGCGGAACGCGTTTTAAGAGAAGCGCGATCCAGCACGTAGAAGTCAGTTGCCATTGCCCCTCCCGGTATACGCCCTAAAGTAAGTGTCATACCTTACATGCATGGGATATCCCATAACTTGAAAAAGATGGCCCAAATGGTGAATGTAAGAGTTGTTTTTTCTGCTCCCAACAAGCTCGGCAGGCTTTGCAGGCTGACGGATCGAAATGCCGCCCCTTCCGATAAGTGCAGAAAGCATCGCCGCAAAAAGTTTGTCGAGTGTCTCCACCGGGTGGTGTACAACTTCCCGCTTTCATGTGGGAAGAAATATGTCAGACAAACTGGGCGTTGCCTCAATGATCGGCTCCGCGAACACAGCAACAATGTAAAAAATGGGTCTGGTGGTTTCTTGTCGATCCACTGTTGCGATCATGGATGCAAACCTCTTGAGGATCAATGCACGATTGTTTCCCGTGGCAGCACACAGCTCATCCGTGAAATATCTGAAGCGCAGATGATCGCGAAATTGGGTGATAAGTGTGTTAGTTTCCTGTCTCTGGCTCTCACAGAAAAAGTATGAAGTTTCTTGGAGGCGGCATCTCATGACTCGTACCTATGTTACATGAATTCGCACTTCATTTTCTTGTAAGCACATGCGTGGTCTACACTGCCTCCCATGTATAAAACCGATGCAGTGGCAGAATAAACTTGGTTGAAAGTTTGCGCTTGGTGTGTCTTCTCTCACATCCGTGTCGGTTTTTTTTTTTGTCGCGCAATATCATTTAAGTACTGGAGTCCGTCCTTGTGATAACAGAGCGACGTGACTGAGTTGGCTATCTTGTGTGCATGTCTTCCGTGTTAAACCCGTCGCACGTGTGCCGATAAGCAATACATCGTGCCTACATAAACCCTTGTTTTTTGTGCAATAAGGAATCTTGCAAAAGCTGCTGCTGCGTCCACATCGGTTATTACAGTCCTGATCTGCAGAAGACAGCTGCCATCGCTAACTCTTCGCAGCCTGCAGACACAAAGGCAGCATGCAGATTTGTTGGTCTGTACGCCCATTACAGCGTTTTGTCAAGAACTTTTCACGCATTGCCGAGACACTGACCCATTTAACGAAAACAGAGGCCTTGTAGAAGTGGGAAACGCTGCAGGTCGAGTCATTTCAAGAGCCTACGCAACGCCTACTGTTGCCACAGGTACTCTGACACTTGGACAAAGATGGTAATACCGAAATTCACACCAACACAAGTAGCATAGGGCTCGGTTCCGTGCTTGTCCAGAAAAAATATGGACTACAAAGGGTCATTGTTTACGTAGTAGGTTGTCATCGAAGGTGGAAGCCAATTAATCTAAAACAGAAAAAAAGTCCCTTGCCATTCTGTGGGCTATGGCAAAATTTCGTCTTTACCTACATGGCAGGTGATTCAAAGTCATTAACCACCACACATTGTGCTGGATGGCAAACTTAAAAGGACCCTTCACACAGTGGAGCCTCCTCAGACTGCAAGAGTTCACACTACAGTGATCTATAAGTTTGGACAGAAACACTCTGATGTCGGCTGCCTCTCGTGTGCACCCATTGACCCAATGCCACAAGACAAGTAGGATAACGACTCTTTTCTAGGGACAAGTGCCGACAACTTCGCCAAGTAGCAGTGAGCTGACCCAGAGCTAAGAAGCCTAGCCAAGTTCTTGGAAAGGAAGACTGACTTTGTCCATAGGGTATGTATTTAAGTGCAAGTTGTCTTCTTTTTCATTGCAAAATGACATCCTCAAAAAGAAAAACTTGTTGCGAGTCAACCCTAACTACCTTCTGATTGTGTCTTCAGCACTGTGGCACGTGCCCTTCATGATGACGCAAGGGCAGGGCACTTCAGGTTCTCCTGTACGCTGGCAACGATCGAAGAGAAGTATTATTGACCCCGCCTGAACGCTGATGTCGCCCATTACATCACGATGTGCCGAGACTGCCAGTGATGCAATACACGACTGACAAGGCCAGCAGGATGGCTACAGCCAATCAAGCGTCCTTGCTAACTGTTTCAGCGGATCAGGATGGATTTGTTGGGGCACTTTCAGTTTCAGTTTATTATTCTTTAAGTACAATGAATTGGTAAGATACAATATACAGACCACTGATCATCACCAATGACATACGGGAATAAATGGATGTTCATGGTTACTGTTTACCTTAGCCGCTAAACCAAAACGATAGCCCTGCCCGAAGGTAGTGGTAGTGTGGCCGATGTCACGCAATTCTTAGAAAATATCCTCCTACAGCATAGTGTATCAGAAGTCCTGATCACCGACAGAGGTACAGCTTTTACGGCGGAGTCTACTTAGGCCATCCTACAATACAGTCAGATTAGCCACTACAGGACAACCGCCTAACACCTGACAACGAATGGCCTTACAGAGTCCCTGAATAAAATCCTCGCCGAAATGTCAATGTATGTGGATGTCGAACACAAGATGTTGGTCACCATCCTTTTGTACGTAATGTTCGCTTACAACACGGCAGTGCAAAAAACAATGCAGATGAGGCCGTTCAAAGAAGCCCGGCAACGGTGCTTGATGCCATGCTACCAAACGTGAGCGACGAAGAAACCCTCGACATCACCGCCTACCTCCAGCATGCCGAAGAATCTCTGACTACGCTACATGGAATGCCAGCCCAGCAGCCATGTTTGTTTTTGGACCCTACATGCCAACATTAAGGGACAGGAAGAGAGAGGTGTGAATGAGAGAGAGCAAACAGGGATGTCCAATATTCTAGTTCACATTAAAAAAATGGAGTTGGGCAGGCCATTTAATGTGTAAGGCAGATAACCAGTGGACCATAAGTTACAGGATGGGTGCCAAGGGAAGGGAAACATAATCGAGGATGGCAGATTAGGTTGGACAATGAAATTGAGACATGTGCTAGGAATCAGCTAGTATAAGACAGGGGTAATTGGAGATTGCTGGGAGAGGCATTTGTCCTGCAGTAGACATAAAAAGCTCAATAAGGTGATAGAGAAATGTGCGGAATATAACCGACCTTTATATATAGCTTTCATTGATTACGAGAAAGCGTTTCATTCAGTCAAAACCTCAGCAGTCACGGAGGCATTACGGAATCAGGGTGTAGACGAGCTGTATGTAAAAATACTGAAAGATATCTATAGCGGCTCCACAGCCACCATAGTCCTACTTAGAGCAAGCAACAAAATCCTAATAAAGAAAGGTGACAGGCAGGGAGATACGATCTTTCCAATGCTATTCACAGCGTGTTTACAGGAGGTATTCAGAGACCTGGATTGGGAAGAATTGGGGATAAGGATTAATGGAGAATACCTTAGTAACTTGCGATTTGCTTATGATATTGTCTTGCTTAGTAACTCAGGGGACCAAATGCGATGCATGCTCACTGACCTGGAGAGGCAAAGCAGAAGGGTGGGTCTAAAAAATCATCTGCAGAAAACTAAGGTAATGTTTAAAAGTCTCGGAAGAGAACAGCAGTTTATGATAGGTAGCGAGGCACTGGAAGTGGTAAGGGAATATGTCTACTTAGGGCATGTAGTGACCACGGATCCGGATCATGAGGCTGAAATAATCAGAAGAATATTTTTTATTTATTTATTTATTTGTTCCCACAAGCAAGGAGGTACATGGTTGTGGCGGAAAAACAAGGGGAAAAAAGCTGCGGAGAAGCAGCTTGACTGGCCCCAGGTTCCGTTTACAATGGCAGCAGCAGGGCAGGTGGGAAACGGTAAGGGGAAAAAAAAAAGAAGAAGAAAAGAAGGAAAGAAAAGAGAGAGGTAACGCACCCCAGCCCAATAAGAATGGGCTGGGGTGCGTTTGGCAGGCATTCTCAGATCATGAACAGCAGGTCGCGATTATCCCTCAAGAGAAAAGTGTATAACAGCTGTGTCTTAAGCTTACCAGTACTCACGTATGGGGCAGAAACCTGGAGGCTTACGAAAAAGGTTCTACTTAAATTAAGGACGACGCAATGAGTTATGGAAAGAAGAATGATGGGTGTAACTTTAAAGGATAATAGCAGATTGGGTGAGAGAACAAATGCGAGTTAATGACATCTTAGTTGAAATCAAGAAAAAGAAATGGTGGGGGGGGGGGGGGGCATGGGCAGGACATGTACTGAGGAGGGAAGATAACCGATGGTCATTAAGGGTTACGGACTGGATTCCAAGGGAAGGGAAGCGTAGCAGGGGGTGGCAGAAAGTTAGGTGGGCGGATGAGATTAAGAAGTTTGCAGGGATAACATAGCCACAATTAGTACATAACCGGGGTAGTTGGAGAAATATTGGAGAGGCCTTTGCCCTGCAGTGGGCGTAACCAGGCTGACGATGATGATGAAACATAAAAGTAGGTTGATGATGATGATGGGGATGCCGCCAATGTGGACTCGGAAAAGCTACTGCGGCATTATTTTGGCTCATACAAGATGCTCTGATGTATTGGCGCACTGGACTACAAGGCCATGCCAGACGGTGTTGTGCAATCCCAGCGGCACCATGCACAACCTGGTTATCCATGTAGCGCCTTCTTACTGATTTTATTTATTTATTCCTCAAATGCCCCTGGAGAGGGGTTTTACATTAGGGGTGGGCAGCTTCAAAGAAGAATGTTCGATGGCAGTCTTGAACTCAGTCGCACTGGAGTGGTCCGCCGCTTCTTCAGGCAGATCATTTCAGTCTCTCGCTGTACACAGGAAAAACGAATGCAAATGGGATGATGTGCGCGCATGCGAGGGGTGTAATGACTGAATGATTTGTCCGGGATGAATGGTGGTGAGCGTGCGATATGGTGCTGTTGCCAATCGGAGCATAATAAAACTTGTGATATAGAATGAGCCTGGACTTTGACGTTTCGTTTCTAGATTAGAAAGATTCGCATTATATTTTAGCGCTGTGACACTAGTATATGAAGAATAGTCATGGAAGATAAATCGCGTGCTAATGAACTCTGAAGCATTTATTTCTTACTTGCTTTGTTATTTTCCTTTATTGCGTGTATCTTTTTTGCTGTCATGTTCCGATTTCAGTATCGGGGTGATGCTGAAAGAGGCATGACAAACGTTTTCGTTGACCGTTTATCGCCAAAGTTATCACCTGGCACAAGACGCACCTTCAGGCTTTTAAGCTCTTTCTTCCCACTCCAGTCGGGCGGCCGCAAAGTCCAGAGACATTGAAGGACTTTGTGGCATCAATGCGCAACTGGAACAGTTAACAAGTGCGCACTGGATGAGATCTGTGCGACAGCTTTTAATACCTGATGCAACGAGCTGCCGCTATTCCAGCTACACCTCCGCATGGAGACTGGAGCTTCTCTTTTACCTAGTGTGACTCATCTGGAGCTCAATGAAATGCTCCTCTTTCGCGTCATGTGTAATGTTTACTGTTCAACTCACTGAACCAAATACAGCGCAAACAGAGCAGCGACAAGCTCTTGCAGAAGTGAAGACGCATCACCTTCTAGCTTGCCCACATCACACAGTATAAGGAGGCCATGGTCTGGCATCACGATGCTCTAATCTGGCTCTTTAGCAATAACGGCATCACCACCACCTCGCTTGTAAGATATTCTGCTATCTGTTTCTTTCTCAGCTGTGCTGCTCCTCCTTCTTGCAAAAAGAATTGATCTATGGCACACTGGAGGGCAACTACCACTTTCTGTGGTCCAAGAGCTTGAACAAACAGTTACTCACTGTACCAAGATCTGAGCACACTGTGCTTTGCAGTCTGTGGCAGAAGGTGAGCAATAAGCCAGGCCACCGTGCAGTGGGAAACATTTATTGAGCCTCGTGCGATGGTGATGTCTGGTTCCGGCGCGCACTGGTAGGCCCGCCCTGGTAAGGTGTCACCAGCCAGCTTGGATGCATAGTAAACAATGCACAGTCAGCGTCCGAACAGCGAGAACCGGCGCGGAGGCAGTACACCATCCTTACTCAGCAGGCCCACCTCGATGTCCTCCAGTGCTGGCAGGCCCCGCAGGTTGCCTAAGGCAGCCACTGACGCCCGTGCTCGAAGCATCCGCTGCACCACACGCTCAATGTCGTCCGCCTTGATCTTGCCTGCAACGGGGATGGATGGATATGTGTTGATTCTTCTGGGAGACAATTATCAACTGCTGCATACGCACTGCACTGTCTCGTTTCTGCGAAACAGTCCAACCTGTAATGCATCTTAGTAAACCAAAAGCACCTGCTCAGACACTTTTTCGAGGTCCTGCGTGGGAGGCCGACCACTCAATAATAATATGGTAAAAAAGGCACAAGACGTGACTTAAGAGGAAGCTTTATCTCTGGAGCTCGTATCTAAGTACATGGGAATGAAGAAATCGTTCTTCTCGGCAACCACTGCACTGATTTTGATGGCCTGTTGCATTTAAAAGAAAGAGCTATAACCTAGTGACAGCAGGCCATCGCAATTTTAGAATAGAAAATTCCTAGATTAACAAAAAAAGTTATCAAATTTACAACTTGGTAGCTCTGGAATAAATTACTTTCACAATTACTTAAACTCTACCTAACAGACAGCTAAAATGGACAAAATTGTTATATTAGACAGCGCTCTAAAGCAGTGAAAAGTCCGAGTGGCGCCCTCTTGCGAGTGACATTGCTTCTGCTCGCTTCGCTGCCGCTCTGTGCATACTCTGGGTATTGGGTACTCTGACCGTACTCCCTGAAGGATGTTTCAGCTGCTTTCTGCTGTCACACCTAAACTGCATTTTTGTTCTTCCGATACAGCAAGAATTGTGAAAATATGTGGCTTGGATATCACAAGCTATGTAGCATTGAAGGGATCTGCTGCTTGCATGTCTAGCGCCGTGTCTGTCCACAAATTTTGCACAATAAGAATATCCATGAATTCAGCATACAAAATATTGTATGAGGCTTCATGCATTACATAACGTTACCTTAGCACTTAGTTATGCCAGATGTTGCATTTTGCATGGGAAAACAATCTTGGTATTTGGTGTCAATAGAAAGGATACTGCATACGAAGCTTTCATAAGATTCTTCCTGCTCCGGTGAGTTGTTCTAGTCAGATGTGGGCATGGTTATAACGTGAAAAAGAAAGAGCTAGGCATGCACTTTGTGTTAAAATGTTTACTGCTTTTTTACCGTTTTCCAATACAGCCTTCCCAAGATCTCCCATCAACAAGATTCAACAAGGACCGCAGCTGAACACGGAGATAGGCACTCGTTAGATACTGACACAAACATGTGGGGCTCCCGCACTGCAGAACGGCGCGCGCAAAGGTCGGCGCCATGAAAGACAAAGTGCGTAAGCTGCACGCTCTTCTTCTGACCTGCCATTAAAGAGAAACGTCTCTTTTGTAACACTCTGTCTCCAACCTACGTTACATTTTTCTGGTGGAGGTGCTGGGTACATGCTACCACTCCCAGATCGAACAACGTATACAAGCCCAGTACGAAGTCCAGTCGAGCTGACTCCTGTGCACGTACGGACAAGCCGCCGGCTTCAAAAACTGCCACCTGAGCACGAGCCACTACCTAACCAAGTCAGAAAGATGAGTACGTCGGTTCCATCATCTTCCTCGACCGCGCCGACCGAGCTCTTCCTCAACCGCCGCGAATCCCCACGTCCTTCCATGGGGACATCTTCGAGGATGTAGAGGACTGGCTCGATCACTTTGAGCGTGTCGCAGAATACAACGGCTGGACTCCAGAGCACAAGCTACGCAATGCCTACTTTGCCCTCGAGGGCTATGCGCGGACATGGTTCGAGAACCGTGAGGCGGCCGTATCGACATGGGACAAATTCCGACGGCAGCTAATCGGCACATACGCCAGTCTCGATCGCAAGGAGCGAGCTGAATCTGCAATTCAATCGAGAGTATAGCGGCCGAACGAAAGCGTCGCAATGTTTGTTGAAGATATGTGCCGACTTTTCCGATGCACGGATCCCTCCATGCCGGAAGAAAAGAAGCTTCAGGAACTTGATGCGCGGTGTCAAGCAAGAGTTATGCGGTGGCCTAATACGCAATCCACCAAAGACCGTTGCAGAGTTTCTTGCGGAAGCCATATCTATGGAAAAGGCACTGCAGCAGCGAACACGGCAATACAACCGCGACATGTCGACCCTATCGCGTGACCCTCTCGCTATGCCCTTGGGCAATACCGATGCCTTGCGGGAGCTCATTTGGTTTGTTGTTCGAGAAGAGCTCCAAAAGCTTCAGGTGGCTCCAGCATCG
Source organism: Dermacentor variabilis (assembly GCF_050947875.1). NCBI lineage: Eukaryota > Metazoa > Arthropoda > Arachnida > Ixodida > Ixodidae > Dermacentor > Dermacentor variabilis. The sequence goes on along the minus strand of NC_134574.1, from coordinate 14,824,747 downwards.
GTACAGCGACTCGCTCTGGCTGAGGTCGTCCAGGAAGAAATCAGGCAGGCAGTAAAAATCCCAGAGTGCAGCGAGAAACCACAGTACGAGGTACGGCAGCCACAGCCTCGTATGTCGTATGCGGAAGCTGTGCGAAGTTCGTTGTCTGCGACTTTTCACGATGCGCGCGACGTCCCGGCCTATAATGGTGTGCGCGCCGTTAAACAACTGGCGACTTCAGGTCCCGCCGCACGCCATTCATTGCCGAAATACGACCACCCCGCAAGAGCGACGTATGGCGCACCGCAGACCGGAGGCCCTTGTGTTTTCATTGCGGTGAAGCCGATCACCTCTACACGGCGTGTCCTTACCGCCGAGCTGGGCTCCGTGGATTTTCACTGAATGCGCCGTGCCCGCGCAATGGTGAACGCCCCCTGGAGATTAAAGCATACCTCGCGGACGCCAGGACCTCGTTCGCCCCACGATTCCGTGAACCCCGGTCACCGTCACCCGCCCGAAACAGGTCTTCCAGCCCCCTCTTCACGTCGAGAGCAACGAGGCGTCAGTCACCCAGCCCTGCCTCCCGGGAAAACTGAGTCCAGCGACCTGCGGAGGTGAGGTCGCTGACATTGCCAACACTGAAGATCCTCCACTACGACGACCGCCATATGATGTAATTGAGACACAGAGAAAGCAGTGTAATTCCGTGTCAGTATCGTGCGACGTACCAGTTACCATAGATGACCAAGAAGTCACGGCGTTGATCGACACGGGTGCGGACACGTCTGTTATGAGCCAGAATCTCGCGCGTATACTAAAGTTTCAACACAATGGACCGGAACTCAGATGCGTACTGCAGGAGGGCATCTCATAACTCCAATGGGCCGGTGCACGGCGCGAGTGAACATTCGGGGCTTCACGTACATCGGCGACTTCGTCATTCTTCCTGAATGTTCAAAGGAACTTATACTCGGCATGGATTTCCTTCAGGCGAACGGTGCCATCATCGACCCGCAAGAGTCTAGAGTCAGCTTCGCTACTACGCAAGCCATAGAGTTTCTCACTACATTACCTAGAGAGAAATCTGGCGCTGCTGCGCTGTGGTATGCATGGGAATGTCGGTATATTGTGGATTCGGATTGGCATCGTTCCCGTAGAGACAGGACACCTTGAAGACGCGCTTGGCAAGTACCGTTCCGTCTGTCACAATGATTCATTTTCTGCTAGAACAGCACGTGAAAAGCTGTTTCAGCTTTATTATTATGCGAAAACATGTTTTGTTTAACTATGAGAACTCGTTATTGTGTGTACGACTACATGTTACGTAAAAAGGATCAGCGGGCCGCTAAAGTTGGAGGACAGACGACAAGGTTGGCGCTCGCTTTGCAACAGTTGGTCGTCTTTTCTTGCTTTTCTTCGCTTGGTCATGCATCGTGGGTGAGTAAAGATGTAATATGCGTGAATGGAAACATTTTATGAAGATTTTACTTTGAGAACGCGTTATTTGCGTAGCCATATCCACGTTTTAGACGAAGCCTCTTACAACACCAGCCAACACGAGCCTCGCAGACACATATACCGTCATTCCCATGACGGCACGGTGCCCCCTTAAGAAACTCCCATAGACGGTGGCGCCAGATTACCCTCTAGGTGTTATAGTGAGAAACTCTATGACGCAAGCTATAGCGAACAGTAATGACGACGACTATGACGTCCCGCTTCGCGTAGCTGACGATCACGTCACGTTGCCACCCAAGAGCTGTGTTCTTACCCTTGTCCGATGCGACATGGAGGACGCCGCCGAAGGAATTGCTGAGGCAAACATGCCCCTGCTTCTTGAGCGCCACATTTGTATAGTCAGAGGGCTTCTTCAGGTGCAAAACAAATGTTCAGTCGTTTTGCTAACGAACTTTAGCAAAGAGTATCGGTATGTACCACGAGGAACAACAATCGCATTCCTTCGCGAAATCAACTGATGTAACTGTCATTGCTACATTTGAAACCGCATCGTGTCAGCATACAGGGTTACCCAGCCTAAAAGAACGGATTCATGTTAATGCCGCTCTGCCAGACCACCAGAAAGATCGTCTACTGAGTCTCGTGAATGAATTTGAGGACTGTTTTTCAACGTCATCCAAAGTGCTGTGCACGTCCATCACAAAGCACCACATCATTACGGACGAATCCGCACGTCCTGTCTGTCAGCATTCGTAAAGAGTGTCTCCAGTGGAAAGGGAAGCGATCAAGCATCAGGTGAAAGATGCTCCAAGACGACGTGATCCAGCCATCCACCAGCCCGTGGGCCTCCCCTGTAGCGTTAGTCAGAAAGAAAGACAACACGCTACGCTTCTGTGTAGATCACAGAAAGTTGAACCGTGTCACCAAGCGCGATGTTTATCCATTGCCACGCATCGACGACGCACTGGACTGTCTACAACATGCCAAGTTTTTTTCATCGTTGGATCTTAAATCAGGGTATTGGCAAATCAAAGTTGATGAACAGGATCTTGAAAAAACAGCGTTTGTGACACCTGACGGGCTCTATGAGTTCGAAGTTCTCCCCTTCGGTCTCTGTTCTGCACCTGCCCCCTTTCAGCGGATGATGGATACCGTGCTTGCTGAACTCAAATGGCAAACCTGCCTCGTATACTTGGACGACGTCGTTGTGTTCTCGAGCACGTTTGACGAACATCTCGCATGACTGGAGTGTTCTCGCTGCGATCTACACTGCCGGCCTCACCATCAAGCCTGAAAAATGCTAGTTCGGGTTCCAAGGGCTCAAATTTCATGGCCATGTCGTTGGTCCTCAAGGTGTCCGACCAGACCCCGACAAGTTAGCTGCCGTCTCCGAGTTTTCGCCACCCACAGACAAGAAGGCTGTCTGACGCTTCCTTGGTTTGTGCGCATATTATAGGCGCTTCCTCGAGGGATTCTCGAGAATTGCTGAGCCTCTGACACGGCTTACACGTGATGATGTGCCTTTCATTTGGGCGGACGAGCAGCAGCAGTCATTCAATGAATTGCGGAAGAGCTTGCAAGAGGCCTCAATACTTGCTCATTTCGACGAAGACGCTGACACTGAAATTCATACTGATGCCAGCAATGCGGGTCTCAGCGCAGTTCTTGTGCAGTGGCAAGCTGGTGCGGAACGCGCCATTGCTTATGCAAGCCGTAGTCTCACCAAGGCTGAGAAAAACTACTCAACAACTGAAAAAGAATGCTTAGCGGTTGTGTGGGCCATTAGTAAATTCCGACCCTACTTGCACGGTAGACCCTTTAAGGCAGTCAGTGACCACCACGCCCTGTGCTGGCTTGCCAACCTCAAGGATCCTTTATGCAGACTAGCACGTTGGAGCCTGCGCCTACAAGAGTATGACATTACAGTTGTCTACCCATCTGGAAGGAAGCACAGTGAAGCTGACTGTTTGTCATGCGCACCACTCCCTACGACGTCATCGGACCCTGACCATGACTTGCCATTTCTCGGCGTTATCGACGCCATAAAAATGGCTGAGCTGCCGCCGCTGATCGAGCACTTTCAAGGAGTTGAAGGTGTTTTACCCCACTCACTCGTGCGCGGCTGATCGTCATACTACTTGCACAATAACGTGCTTTACAGGAAAAACTGCGGAAATGGTCCCAATACGTACCTCCTTGTCGTGCCGTCGGCGCTGCGCCAAGACATTTTGCAAGCGTGCCATGATGAGCCATGCGCGGGACACCTGGGATTCGCTAAGACATTAGCAAGGATACGACAGAAGTATTACTGGCCCCGGCTTTATTCTTCTGTACAACGGTACGTGAAGACCTGCCGCGATTGTCAGCGCCGCAAGAAACCACCAGTCAAACCGGCCGGCTTTCTCCATCCTGTAGACCATCCTCAAGCACCGTTCCAACAAATAGGAATGGATCTACTTGGGCCATTCCCACTGACCTTTTCACGCAACTGATGGATAGTCGTCGCTACAGACTACTTAACCCGGTACGCCGAAACCGAAGCTATCCCTCAAGCAAACTCGTATGAAGTGGCCAAGTCCTTTGTACGCCACATCGTCCTACGACACGGTGCACCGTCTGTTCTCATCACCGACCGTAGTACAGCATTTACAGCGGTACTTATGCAGGATGTTCTCCAGCTGACGCATTGCTCTCACCGCAAGAGCACTGCGTATCACCCTCAAACCAATGGATTAACTGAACGTCTGAACAGAATGCTGGCTGATATGCTCTCCATGTATGTCGACGTAGAGCACAAGACGTGGGACGAGATTTTACCCTATGTGACTTTCGCGTTTAACACTGCTGTACAGGAGACTACACAGTTTACGCCGTTCGAACTTATATATGGGCTCCACGTCACGTCAACACTTGACGTCGTGCTACCTCTGGCTGATAATAGCCCGACCAGCGAACATGCGGAAGAGTTTGTACAAAGAGCCGAAGAGGCACGCCAGCTTGCTCGGCATCGTATCCGGAGCCAACAGACAACCTTCGATACAACCGGGGTCGACGTGACGTCCATTGCAATACCGGCGCCTGCGTGTGGGTCTGGACGCCTGTCTGTCGCCCTGGACTCTCGGAAAAGTTGATCCGCTGGTATTTTGGTCCCTACAAGGTTACGTGCCGCCTCAGTGACGTGACCTACGAAGTCGTCCCCTGCAGTTCTGACCCCGGTTCGCTCCGTCGTTGTCCTCGCGCTGAAGTTGTTCATGTAGTGCGCATGAAACCATACTATGCGCGTACGTGAACGCCGAGATGCACCTGAGGAGCTCCACTTATTATGTCGCTGAAAGAACTTTGTGACGCGACCGAAATGGTCAGTTTTCGCGTGGGGGGCAATCGACACAAAGATGTGGGGCTCCCGCACCGCAGAACGGCGCGTGCAAAGGTCGGCGCCATGAAAGACGATGAAGTGCGTAAGCTGCACGCTCTTCTTCTGACCCGCCATTAAAGAGTAACACTTTTGTAACACTCCGTCTCCAACCTACGTTACAATATACCCGTTGTGCTTGACGTTAGTGCCTTATTGGAAACGGGTGTTGACTAATAAAGCCTGTGGCAGAAAGCTAGCGATAGATTTTAGAGAAGTTATCGCGCTGGAACGCAAATTCGTACTGCTGGTGGGCATATCGAAACACAGCTGGGCACGTACGCGGCAAGAGAACAAACCTGTGGGTCTACATTTCCAGCCAACTGCCCAGCACTCTGCGACTGCTCTCGGGTATAAACTTCCTGCAAGAGTATGGAGCTTACACAGACCTCTGAGAGTGCAGTCACCTTCTAGGCACACAGAGCATCAGACACCATTGATAATTGCTGTCTCAATGCGCTTCAGGTTCACGGCGACATAGCCTTAGAAACAAGGGACACTGAACGAGCACGCCGCCTCTGCCTCTGTACCAATAGCAACAATCATCCTACAATTGTAAGGTTTGTTTTTTTAAATTAAAACAACAGACCCTGTCATACGGCCGCAAGTTGAGAGGAACTGGCTACAGTATTTGTGAGGATTTCCCTTGTCCGGTGCAATGTGCTAGGAAGTATGTTATGCAGGGTGTCTACTAAATTGACATTTACAAATTCCCTGAGATTTTCCCTAAGTGCCTTTGCAAAATTTTCTGAGTGACAGAACTTTGTTTTATGCTAAGACCAGCTGACACCATGTTGCCCAATGCTAAAAAAGGACTTAATCCAGTTTCAATAGTAAGGAGCATCATTTATTTTATTCAAAAAGAAAGCACAAGGGAGGGGTTAGTAACATGCACAGCGAATAAAATATCTTTGAAAAAACGGTAAAACTCATTGCAAATCAAGTCGAACATTCTCAAATATCAATAAAAAGGAGATGTGCACAGAAACAAATGTTTTCGAATATCAGCTATTTTTATCAATTGATAACAAGCTCATTGGTATGAGGCCCAAACTTTGTCACAAGTGAGATTTTCAACAACTGGTGTGTCAACTTCAACTGTCCTGACATATTCTCAGCCTGCGCACAACACCGCAGTGTTGTATTTCACAGCTTTAAACAGCTTATTTTGATTTTGATAAGGGACACCTGCATCTCGGCATCAGCCAACACTTTGTTTTTTTGAGCTCAAACTCCTTGAAAGAAGCGGCGGCAGGTTTCCTTTCCCGTTCATTCCTCAATGTGTAGGTCCTTTCTGTTCCCGTCTTCCTTCCACTGTGCGTCCGCCCTACGGACCATTTGAAGCATGCTCTTCGTCAGTTGCACAGTCAACTGACGAATTTTTCTGACTGCCTAGGGGCCACGAAAACGTCCGTACGTGAGTACTGGTAAGACACAGCTGTTATACACTTTTCTCTTGAGGGATAATGACATCCAGCTGTTCATGATCTCAGAATGCCTGCCAAATTCGCCCCAGCCCATCCTTATTCTTCTGATTATTTCCGTCTCATGATCTGGATCTGCAGTCACTATCTGCCCTAAGTAGATGCATTCCCTTACCACTTCCAGTGCCTCGCTACCTATTGTAAATTGCTGTTCTCTTCCGAGACTGTTAAACATTACTTTAGTTTTCTGCAGATTAATTTTTAGACCCACTCTTCTGCTTTGCCTCTCCAGGTCAGTGAGCATGCATTGCAATTGGTCCCCTGAGTTACTAAGCAAGGCAATATCATCAGCGAATCACAAGTTACTAAGGTATTCTCCATTAACTCTTATCCCCAATTCTTCCCAATTCAGGTCTCTGAATACCTCCTGTAAACACGCTGTGGGTCTCAGACCGCATCTCCCTGCCTGACGCCTTTCATTATTGGGATTTTGTTGCTTTCTTTATGGAGGACTACGGTGGCTGTGGAGCCGCTAAGATATCTTTCAGTATTTTTACATACGGCTCGTCTACACCCTGATTCCGTAATGCCTCCATGACTGCTGAGGTTCCGACTGAATCAAACGCTTTCTCGTAATCAATGAAAGCTATATATAAGTGTTGGTTATATCCCCCTTTCTCTATCACCTGATTGATAGTGTGAATATGGTTTATTGTTGAGTAGCCTTTACGGAATCATGCCTGGTCCTTCGATTGACAGAAGTGGAAGGTTTTGCTGATTCTATTTGCAATTAGCTTAGTAAATAGTTTGTAGGCAACGGACAGTAAGCTGACCGGTCTATAATTCTTCAAGTCTTTGGCGTCCCCTTTCTTATGGATTGGGATTATGTTAGCGTTCTTCCAAGATTCCGGTATGCTCGAGGTCATGAGGCATTGCGTATACAGGGTGGCCAGTTTTTATAGAAATGTATAATTCTTCCGTGTATAATTAAGGAATACATACTATGTCCCGTGACAATTGCCCCTTTCCACGCTTATGCTTCGCCGCATAACATTAGTGCATTGAGGTGAAGCTGACTTTCGGCACCCGGCATTATGCAACGCGCCGTGCTTTCCGAGGTTCGAAGCCAATCGCGAGGACCACTAAGGCTGACAGCGGCGAATTCTTTAAATGAAAAACACGGCGCCGAACGTCAAGAACAAACGTTGAAGCAGCTAGGCCTTGCGTTTACCACGGCGGCGAGGTAATCAAAACGGCGGCAGTGGTGGCCTTGATTAATGGCGTTTCGGACCTGCCGTCACGGCAAAAAGTCTGGAAAATCGGACGACGAAAGGCTCTTGCGTCCGAAATTTCAGATGTTCTTATAGACTGACTCTATTAGGTACGTGCATGGTGATGCCGCTATGGTGCCGTGAAGCCGTCTGAATTATCGGGCGTCCGGAAAGTCGGCCGATGACTGTACACTGGCAACTCCTCCGACGACACGGCGTCAAAAGACGATTCGTTACGATCCCTCTCTGTTACGCGAGCCAGCATTACCGCGACTTTCATTCCCTTTAAATAAAATTACAGCTAATTTTCCCTGATAGAAGCACAGATTCCCTGAGTTTTCCTTGAGTATTTCCAGACTATTCAAAATCCCTGAGAATTCCCAGTTTTCGCGGTTGGTAGACACCCTGCTTATGCCTTTGCAAAGAGCAAATCTGCTCCATTTATGTTGCGTTACAATGTTCCTCGGAATGAAATGCTAGGTTTATAACGAGGCCTCAGAAAACGTAAAGGAAACACAATAGCAACTCCCTGTTGTAGTCAGTACACACATTATGCAAATACCACCCGTCGTGCTAGTATATAATTTCCTACAGTCTATACTAATACAAGCAGTTTCCTCCCCAAATGCGAGCTATTAATTATTTAATCTAGCCTCTTCATCCAGATGCGATATACTAATACAGTTAAACCTTGATATAACAAACTTTAGTATAAGAAAATTCTCTATATAACTAGGTATTTAACTTTTCGTAACATCTTGTCCATAGAACACCATGTAATTAGAACCTCAATGTAACGAAGTGTTTGCATGCGATTTCAATATAATGAAATTTCGCTTCAGCAGCAATGGAATGCCGAGACAATAAATGGAAACTTCCACAGACACAGATGGTCAAATTATTGAATTACAATTAAGCGGCTGCTTTCAAATGCACCTCTCAAATCATGCGGGGCGCGACAAGAGCGACCACCGAAGCGAGACCACATCATGTTCCGTATAAAATCCAAGTGCGATAAGATCCTATCGCGCTCTGCGCACTTTGTGCTTTAGGTGCGAGGGTGAGGAAGAAACATGGTGGCTTCACGCACGAGTGCTGCCTCCCCACAAGAACAAAGGGAAAGAGGGGGAGAGGAGAGAGTTCAGGATAATGCGATCAAAAGCGTGCGAGGGGCGGGGGAGGGAGGTAAGCTGGTGCGCGTCGCGGCCGTGGCTGCACATGGCTGTAAGCGGGGCTGAGTACATGCGCAGCCCCGCACTCTGCTTCAGAAGTAATCTGCCGCGTGTACAAAGAGCGGGTGTGCTGAGATGGCGTGGCATCATGGAAGCTGTCTTCCTGCGTGTTTAGTATTGAAGGTTGTGTAATCTAGAGTTTCCGTGACTTATTGGAGCGAGAGGCAAATGAAGCATCTGCCCTCCCCCCCACCTGCCTGCGCTTTTCATGATAGTATCGTCCCAGTGCGGGCGCGCTACCAGCCGTGGGGGCGGAACACAAGCTAAAGCGTGGTTGGCTTCGTTTCATTCATACCGCCTGTGTGAAGATATCGTCGACGTGGCATGAAACCATATCATTTGTCACTGACTCCCTAACTCACCTAAATAAATTGTTTTCTTATTCAAATTTGCTTTGGAACATTCTCTGGCCGCTTTCCATGTAAGGAAAATCGATCGGCGACTACTTGTTTGCATAAAAGGTCGAATTTCAATAAAACAATATTTCGATATAACGAAGCTAATCGCTAATTTTACTTACTTCGTTATATCGAAGTTTAACTGTACTTACTGAAATGTGGCCTACTGATCACTTGTCTGACACTGAGGTCTTGGAAGACTCACTCGGTTTCCATACCTTCTGTAAGGATTGTCTACACATCCGGGGAGGCTGTGTTCTTATCGCTGTGAATGAACGGCTACATTGTTCGTTCAACAGCAGTTCATTTGACCTCAAAATCCTATGGCTTCTTTCTTGTGCTGCACCCCAAATTAACCTGCTAGGTGTTTGCTACTGGCTGCCAACTAATGACCCAAACTTTGCCATAAGAGTAACATCCTTATTCAGCTCTCAAGTAGACATAGGAATGCAAATATTTTATTATTTGGCGACTTCAGCTATCCTGGCATTGACCGGAGTACTAGCTTATCTTCAGGCACAACTCGACCGGAAAAAATGTTTCTTGATTCTCACCTCAATTTCAACATAACCCAATTATTGACTAAACCAACACAAGTCACAGCAGGCAGCGCCAACATATTGGACTTGATACTAACGAATAATTCAGAGTCTTTTCTTACAAAAATACCTACGAAAATTAAGTGACCACAAATTAGATCATTCAATTTTCATCCTTACATCGCCACTGAGACAAACTTGCACTAAAACTACATGCCTTTACCACAAGGGTGACTACGACACCATAAACAGCGAACTTGCTTCCTTCTACGCTGTTTTTTCATATACTCTTAGTAGTCGTTCATTAGAACAGAACTGATCGCTGTTCCATAAAAATATTACCGAATTCACAACAGTCCACATTTCTGTTACATATTGTACCAACGAACCGGAACTGTGGTTCATGATATCCTTTAAAGGATTATAAACCAACAACAAACAAAAAAACGGCTTTTCCGTTCTGCGAAGCTGAAACATGTCTGTTGGCACGGGAAAAATATTGCGCGGCTGAGAAAACATACATGAACACTATTTCTCGTGAAAAATACTTTTTTTTTTAACATATTACGTTACCCAATGTGCTAAATACAAACCCCCAAAAATTCTGGCAAATCCTAGATCCCAAGGCAATGGGCATCGTCACCTTCATTGATGATACTGGCATGGTGATCAGTAGCTCCAACTGCGCAGGTGCATTCATGCATTCAACTGTACTTTTTCATCTGTCTTCACCATCGAACCCGACACACCCTTGCTGTCAGCGCCTGTGCAGTTTGCTGAGCCGCCAATCTTGTTCAATACCAACGGCATCAAATCTATCTTAGACAAAATCAAACTATCATCCTCATCCAAACCGATGAAATCAACTCTAAGCTACTGAAAAGCAAAAACATATATGGCATGTTTACGCCTACTTTTCACTCAGTCATTGTCTTGCAGTAGCATCCTGCATGAATGGAAGATGGCAACAGTCATTCCAGTCTACAAATCTGGAAGTAAAAGCTTTGCTTTAAGCCTTTACTATCCAGTACTATGCACTATGCACTACTATGTACTATGCACTAACCAGTATACTATGCAAGATCATGGAGCACATAATCTACTCTTAAATAATGCAGCACCTGGATACCAACAACTTCCTCCATTTTTCAAAACATGGTTTCTGTAAAGGGTTATCATGTAAAACACAACTAGCCATGTTCATTTCTGACTTAAATGCTAATCTGGACCATAACATATAAATTGATGCCGTTTTTTGTTTGACAATGTATCTCGCCAACGCTTACTACTGAAACTATCCCAACTGAACCTGCACCCCGACATCCTAAAATGGATAGCATAGTTCCTTACTAATCACTCTCAGTCGGCAAAAATAAATAACCACTCTCTCCCAGTAACATTGGGCATTACCCAAAGATGCATTCTTGGCCCGCTACTCCTCCTAATTTATATTAAGGACCTTCCACTACAGGTGTCTTTACAAATCCGAATGTTTGCAGACAACTACATCATTTACCAAACATTTCACAACAGTACTGACCAGCAGCTACAGCTTGACCACAACAAGGTACAAGATTGATGCAACAACTGGTTTAGGACCCTTAACTCTGTTAAATGTAAACCAATAGCTTTATCTTGCGGCCAGCATACTCTATCTATTCTTTACTGCGTTACTAATACATCCTAATAATACTAATACATAGACATTTAAATACTTAGGCATCACCCTCTCTAATGATCTAAACTGGCGAGCACACATCACAAACATCGTATCCACCGCTGATGATACACTGGGGTTTTTGAAATGACATCTCTGACATGCACCACAACACGTTAAACTGCTTGTGTACAAAACACTCAGATGTCCCAAACTTGAATATGGATCTATCTCTTATTATATCTTGAATATATCTGGAGCCCGCACCAGACACATTGTTACGGTGAGCATTCACTCAACAGTAAATGGCTGTCAATTGGCTAGTTAAGAATGCACAGGGCACACAGGTTTTAACAGGTCTTTCAGTCTGACAAGAGAGACTCTGACCCCACCCTACTACGTCTTTGTCTTCGCCACTGTTCGTATTATCCCCGGCCGGTGACGCACCGTCCAGGTGCTGGTTGTGGTGAAAATGGGTTATCACAGTTGTAACGCTTGCGGCGGCTAACATGTACGATGTCCCTTCGAGGTGTGGCCACTGATGAAGTGGATGCCATGGGAGTTATCTCATAGGTGAAAGGAGTCACCTGGAGCAGCACACAGTAGGGCCCGAAGTACTGCGACATTAACTTATCACAGAGGCTGACACGACGCGATGGGAGCCAGAGAAGGACAAGAGAGCCCGGTGGAAAAGCAGTATCCCAGTGTCGATGATCGTAAATGGACTTGCGCATAGGAAGCCGTGGACATGGATGCTGGATAAGAAAGGAGCAAAGTGTGAAATGGTAATAAGGGATGGCGGCCAAAGAGAAAATAGAAGGGTGAGTAGCCAGCAGTGTTATGACGCGATGAGTTGTATGTAAATATGACGAACGGAAGGGCAACGCCTGAATCGTAGTGATCATGAGAAACGTACATGGACAGCATATCGGTCAATGTACAGTTAAGGCATTTGGTGAGTCCATTGGTTTGAGGGTGATATGAGGTGGTGAAGTTGTGATGAGTAGCACAAGTAGATTGTCAACAACACGAGACAGGAAATACTCACCGCAATCTGTGGGTAGGTGACATGGAGCACCATGTTGGAGGATGATGTCGTACACTAGGAAGTCGGCTACATCCGTAGTGCAGCTAGTTGGCAACACTCAACACTCGAGGAAGTGCATATCGCGTGGTATATTCTGTAGCGACTGCAATCCATTTGTTACCTTTCATAGAAATTCATACCTGCCAACTTGAAGATTTGAAAATTCGTAAAACTATCGCGGCGGTGAGAAGGGGGGAAGGGGGGGTGCGTGGCAGCGCTCTTTTTTTTTTTTAAGGGATTTACCTTCTGTGACAAGCTTACTCACATTTTCACAACTGCAAGTAAAATCCATGTCTTGGAGAGCAAAGAGCGAAAACTCCACTGGCGCATAATTTATTTTTGCAATGCTTTTATTGTTGCCGACTTTGTTTGCTTCAGAAACTTGTCCGTGTAAGTTTGCTCAAAGCAAGCACCACTCTGGTGCCCCTTGACCATCAGCAGACTTTCGAGTGTTTTCTCACACACAGATGAGCGAAATGGCGCTTGAGTTTTGTTCACAGTGCTGAATATTCTCTTACATTCAGCATTGCTGTGGGGAATGGAGAGAATACCCAGCATAACCAATGAAATTCTGTGGAGCCTTCAAACGCTTCACGTTTGACACTTCGCAATTAGGAAACGTTTGACACTTCAAACGCTTCCTAATTGCGACCACAGCACGTCGCACCTTGGCTCATTCAATATGTCGGCTGGAACCTGATATGCTTGCAAGTCGGCAAACTCGACTTCAAGTACATCGATTACTTCTTCTGATTCTGACAGGGTTCATGCTGGTGTAGATGACAAAAATTTAAGGGTTTTCAAGGAATTTTAAGGCCCTATATGTGGATTTTCAAGGACCACATTATCTGTTAGAAATTTAAATAGACAGATGCTCAGGGGTAGACAAAGGCTCGAAATGATGAGAATTCGCTGAAAAAGGGGATTGTCGTTGCAGCCAACGTTTTAACAAAGAAACTTGTCTTCAGACAAAACTATGGCTCCAGCGATACTTTAATTTTTTTTACCATTATTCATCACTGTTTTTCAGAGTTACACGCATGACCACTTTCAGTGTGTTAGAAGATGCAAAAATTTATTTGCTAAAGCCGATCAACCAAGCAACAAACACTCCCTCAGTCCTTAGGCGGCCTCATTTTGCTTCACCTGAATTTTTACGTCAATGTCCAAGATCTCCGGCTGCTTGCTCTTGGCAGTCTTCCTTAGGCGGTTTAACTTTATTATGCAAGTCGGGTCACTGGTTGCCTCCGCTTTTTCTGCATATGAGTCTGCTGAAGCTGTCAATTCTGCAACAGCGGCTTCTAGTTTCTTTTTCTTCCTTCTGAGAGTTTCAATCTCTTCATCAATGCAGCATTTCTTCCTCTGTTTCGCACCTTCACGCTCCTGCTTGTTCTATGTTTCCAAAAAGGCACGGTATTGGTTCCTCGCAGAAGCCACAGATGCTCTCAATTCCTTGGTGATGGGAACATTGAAAATGCCACCTGCTACGCGTACAGCATCACAGATAATGCGCTGTGAAATGCGAGACACTTCTTTCGTGTTTTCTACTGAAACCTGGCGATTCACGCTGAATCCTCTCTCTACACTTGCTTGGCCATGACTAAGTGTAAGCAGCAGTTTTCCAACCCTCCAAAGCTCGGCATATGCTGAGCCAACCTTTAAAAGTTCATAGAAAAATTTGTCAAGTGTATGCAAAGTCCTTTCAAATAACTGCAACTCATGTTTGTGCTCCTGTAGCAGCTCAATTAACTGTGCAAGCACAGTATCCCTTGACTGCTCATGGATTCTCTCTGCTGAAATGAGTGCATCCAGAACTTTCTTTAAGCCTTCCAGACACTCATCCAGCTTCGATGACATCTTCCTGGGGTCTAGTGAAGAGAGGCCTTTCACAATGGGATATCACAGGGGGCTCTTCTCCAGGATCTTTATTGTGACACTTAGAAGAAACTCCTTGCACTGCATGCGAAATGCAAATACGACTTTCACACTTACTGTGTGGCTTTTAAGAAGCTGCTTGGCTGTGTGACCGACATCTATCTTCTCGAGTGGCACATGGTTGTTTATATTTTCAAAGCCAATCTTCAGGAGGCCAGTGATTTCCACTGACGAACAGAGAACAGAAGACTTGAGAAACTTTGTTAGCAGTTTTCTGACAATATTCTCAAGGTCCTTCGCCAAAAAGAACATAACTGGCTTATCTGTCTGAAAGTGTGTCAAAAATGGCTGGAAGGTCATCGCAATAGGAAGTGCAAACTTGAGGTTTGCTACCACTGGTGGGTCAGTGAAAGTAACAAACATTCTGAAAAGAAGCACACTTGGGAAGGTTCACTTCCTTGCTTCTTGCCACTTCCACATACTCTTTGATGTCAGGCCAGAAAAGCAGAACTCGCTCTATCACCGGGACGTTCTCAATCCATCGATGTGCACAGAACTTGAGAGGAAACAGAGCTGGTCCAGTGACAGCTACAAAGTCTTCTATCCAGGTAGGTGCATCAAAAAACAGCCTGCTCATACTTGAGAGCAAAATGTGCAAGCTCCATTTGCTAGCTGCAAGACCTGCCTTGTAGGCATTATGCACAGTGTGCAAGGTTCAGCTGCCCAAGTCTAAGCACCTCACCTGATTGTTCTTCTGTAGGTGCTGCTGCAGGCCTTTGAATGCCTTGGGATTCACATTGGGTCAGTCCACTGATACTTGCATTATTTTGTGTAACGGAAGTGGTCCTAAGACACCAAGTAATTTTTCTTGCAGATCTTATGCCTTGGCATGGCCCATAAACACAGATGTGAAGTAGCGTATGGTGACCGACTGTGATGCATCCCAGTACCTTAGATGAAAATCCATTTGCTTTTGCTGGCAATTCTCATTCAGAGATTCGTCGAACAAGACAACATAGTAGTGGCTTTTCTCTATCTCCCACTACAGAGAGGAAAGAAAGAATGGCCTCAAACCATGGCACACGATATACGAGCACTTCTGCTCTCCGCATGTGAAAGATTGTGCCACTTCACTGTCAGGAAACATCCTCTGAAACAATTCATTCACCTGTGATGACGAATGATGTGAATAGTGCGATGTTATAACCTTCAATGTCCACAAAAAATTCTGCGTCAATCACAAGTTCATGCTTCTTGCATGCATCCATCATGTTTGACGACTGCGATGGCCCTGGCTGTGGTTCATTCACTTAACATTCAGAGATTGTCAGGAAGCTCCTTATCATGCAGCTACTCCCGGTGGCTTCCATGCGCTCTGTATGCTTTGCACTTCTTAGGTGGCATTTTAGTGCCGACTCCCACCCATGGCAGTGATGTCAAAACACTTACAGCAAACTTTGTATTTTACCTTGCGCGGATTTGACAAGTACGGTGCAAGCCACTCTCGGTAGTGGTCGTTGTTCACCCACGACGACTGAAATTTGCATTTTCTGGGCATTGTTGGCACGCACATTTACTGGCGCACACTACGCTGCACGTGCCCAAAATGTCATGATACCACTGTACACGCACACCCAAGCGCTACATGTGCACTAAATCTCGCGATACAACTGCACATACACAGATTAGTGCTACACGCACACAAAATGGCATGATGGAACTGCACACGCATGCATAAGTGTTACATGTGCACAAAACGTGATGATACAACCACATATGAAAGTGCTAAACACGCACAAAATGTCCCCATTCGACCATGCCACAGGAGGCACTGACTGCGCAAACCACACACACAGTGGCCACCATTTCTCGACTCAAGTGGAAAGTAGCGCAGGAAATGGGCGAGAGGAAACGGTGGGCAAGCCACTGTCATTGTGGCCAGACGTTTACGAGTGTCCGCTAGGCACATGCTTACTTGAATTTGTACGGAACTTGCACCATATTTTAACAAAATCGCAGTGGGAATTCAGGAGGGTTGAAATTTTCTCAAATACAATCACTGGAAGTTTATTAAAAATAAAAATTTGGGAAATTGAAGGATTTTCAAGGATCTGCGAAAATTCCAGGACTTTCAAGGCCTTGAAAACGATCTTTTCTAATTCAAGGGTTTTCAAGGGTTTCAAGGACCCGCATGAACCCCAGATTTGGCACTCTGCTGGGGTAGGATAGCAGGGAATGCCATAATAAAATGACGTACGCTGTTGAGTGAAGCAGTTTCCAGAGCTTGTACTTGAGCAACTTCGGCCATCTTGAGATTGGAATCTTCTAGTGGGAATTTGTGGCGAATGTAATCGCATGCTGCCGTTAAGTACAGATGTAGGGCAGAGAAGAATTGCTCTCTCAATGCAGCTCAGTGCCTCAACCACAGAGTAGGTTGAGGCACTGACCTGCCAATGACCATGTCTTCATCACCTTTCTGGTTCTCTGCAGCTCCATAGTCAACTTCCTGCAATGAATGACATGCCTTGACAACACCTGGGTGCACAAATCTAGTCAGGAGATCCTTGAAAAGGCAGTTCAAGAGTCCCCTCAGTACATGAATCTGAGAAGCCTGTGCCTGAAAAAGGCAGTTTGCCTTCTCATAAAGTGGTATAACATTTTGGAGAAAAAGACAGCATGTCCTGCTTAGCTCTGACGACAAAAAATAAAACAGCCGCTCCTCACAGGTCACGTGGCTGGCTTCCCCAGAATCCTTGGTATGAAGTTTCAGTTTTCTTGCTTGAGGTCCAGAATTAGCTCTTTTCCTCTTTAGCAAGAGTTCATCGCTGTCGGTGCGTTTTTTCCCCGAGGCCTGCAGCAGTCTTGTGAAGATGTGTAACTTTGGGGTCAGTGCAGGGTTCTTGGGGATTTGTGAGGGTCTTTGGAATTTGGTATGACTCCAAAAACAAGCTTTGCTTGCTGCACTGCTTTGTTTCAGATAAAAAAAAAAAAGCTGAGTAGTGGTTTCCACTGGTCAAGCAGCCTCTTCAAACACTTTCCCAACGACAGCCAACGTGTCGGCGAATGCTTCAACATCTTTCTGACCTCGGTGTCATGCATTTTTTGGAACTGTTTAAATCTATCTTTCCGTTTCGAGCTTTTCTCTAGGTATAAAAAAATGTGAACCAAAGCCTCACCAACCTTTACAGGAAGACATGAAGCTCCTTTTTGGGCGGCCAAAGTGATGAGAAGGCACGGGCAGCCAACCCCTGTCAAACCTGGTTGAGTCTCTCTCAATACAGTAGAAGCACTGTTTTTCTTGCCGATCATGACATTGGCATTGTCCGAACACATAACCAACAGGTTTCCAACAGGCTAATTCCGACACTTCATCTCGTCCAGAACCACATTTGCAATCTTGTGCCCCGTCGCTTCCCCTTGGATTGTCCCGACGCAAAGAAGGTGGCTTTGGACTCTATTCGTTTCTTTAATGAAATATGTCACAATAGAGTAAAGCTGTGTATCCCTATTGTTACTGCCATCCACAGCGATTGAAAATACTTGCTGTTTTAGGGCATCCAGCAAAGGAGTCTCCGCGTTGGTGGCCATTTCCCGAACAATTGACGTCGTCTTTGTTCGTCCACAGGCATATCGTTTCGCTTCTTCGCACTTGGAGAACATCTACCAGAAAAGCTGTCCGGCATGATTGTTGACATTAAGCTGGATGTTGTGTTCAACTAAAAACGCCATGAAGAGGCATTCTGCACGAATAACATGGAGTACGTTGTCGCTACGTACAAAACTTGCTAGGCTTGGCTGGCTGTCCACGGCTTGCACATATCTCTGATGCTTTTTCGAAGTGATGTGGACCTTGATGTCAGACTTGCCACCATGCAAGATGTTCACATCAAAGGCACACATGTTGCAGAATCCGAACTTATACCCTTTCTTCGACAGCCTGAAGCATGGAAATTCTGCTGCGTATGATTTCAAAAACACTTACAAGTACCGTCGGGGCTTCGAGCCCGCCATTGCACTGCGAAGCCACTACAGGCCGAAGTCACACGGCGCCTGATGCGGCAGCTAGTCACACAAAAGGCGAGGCCAACACTGCAATGACTGAAGCTGACTCAAGCCCAAACCCGCGTGGCCGCATAAACAAAGGCAACAATATGGCAACAGGTTTGCGGAGGCGCTAGAGGCACTATCGGCACTATCTAGCTTTGGATATGGATTTGTGACCCTTATAGTAGGCGAAAGAAGTCACTACAACCTTGCAGCTACTGATGATGATACCACACATACGTATTGCCCTCTCATGGTGGCGCAAGGTACCAGTGTGTAGTTTTAATACATTTTCACAATTTTTTTACACAAATAAAATATTTTTCATAAAATTTCAAGCAAGATTGGGAAGAGGACGAGTAACTCAAAGCTCACTCGATATAACAGATCGGATGAAACGTTAATTGGCTGAAGGAGACCAGCAGGTTGAGTCGTTAGTTTCTTACGGTGCTGACACAGGTCACAAGATGTTACGTAGCGGCAAACGGAATGATAAAGGCCTTTCCAGAAGAAATGTCATCATATGCGATCATAAGTTCTGGAGAGGCCTAAGTGCCAGGAAGTTGGAGCATCATCAAACTGGACGAGGACATCTCTGCGTAGATGACATGGGACAACTAGCAGGAGCTCTGTGCCGTCGGGGTGCATGTTGCAACGGTAAAGAACTTCACCCTGAAGCAAGAACATGTTGAGTGAGGAGTCAAGGGTGCCGGATTGCAGACAGTCAATAAGAGAGCAACGATGGATCTCTACATTGTTTGTCGGTGACATGGATGAAGTCTGTGATTGCTAAGACATTAGTGTCAGGTTCCATTTCAGTAGAGTCTGATGGTTCAACAGGGTGACGGGGCGACTCTCAATCGTCGTTGCCTCTGCCACTACCCCGCACCTCAACCAGATGTCCCGTGGTAGTGACGTATAAAGGACACAGCAGCAATACTGTGGAAGACGAAACTAACTTTTACTGGGTGAACCTGTGCCCACAAAAACAGGCTACACTTAAAGAATGGCGACAGCGGCGAACACAGTCGGCAATCGTCAAAATCTGATCAGTGGGTCAAGCGCATCGGCTTTTATACATCAGTCGTTGAATGTTCCAGAGTAATCGCTGGAACCTGTGTGCCTTCCACAAAGTTCTACATTATTTGCGTTGCGCATACGTGCTATCAGATTTCACAAGGTTCGGTCAGAGACAGCGTACGGAACCATCGATAACATTCCAAAAGCTTCCTATACATGCAGGTGCGTCCTGCGCTGTGCAATAACATTTGTTAGGCAGTGAAATGAGGTCACCTGATAAAGATAAACATGTACATGTGTCAATACCATTGACTGCACAGGCTCATAGTTCTTTGAATCTTGCAAAATTTGCAGCGTCGTCTCAAGTGACACAGCTTTGCGCTTTGTCAGCGCCATCTTCTTCTAAGTGGGTTGTCCGCTGCTTTGGGGCTGCTTCCAGGGCGCATTTCCGCACTCACTGAGAGACTGTAGAGAGGGCACGCGCCGCTTCACTTTTCTCCCTCTTTTCTTTGGACACGTGGAGCACAATCGTGGGCAATGCAGACGAAAAGTGGCTAGCACCATCTCGTGGTGTGCAGCGCCAACTCGCGATGCTCTCTGTAACTTTTGCAATCGGCACACAGGTAGAAGGCCCTGAGCGATAATGGTGGCATATACAAACTCACACAGGCAAGCTTTTCCCCCCATTTCGGCATCGTTTGGTTAAGGGGAACTTAGCAACGCAAATGTCACAAGTATTCAGCATGGAAAACACCATCCAGAAGGTACAATTTTGATCGTTATCTCCTACATGTTGTCAATAACATCGTTATATACTAACACATGTACTTTCACCTTCCTTCAGTGACCATTTTTCACCGGGTAACAAATCTTAAACATAACTGCATGACACAGTACATGCCTGCATGTATCAGAACTTTCTAGAATGTTATCCATAGTTCTATCTGTTGTCTGTCGTCCCCGAACCTTGCGTAATCTGATTGCATGCGCGACGGGAATTGTTTAGTACTTCCTGGAAGACACGTGGTCATCAGCGATTATACTGGAACCTTCGACGAGTCATGTATAAAAGCAGACACACTTGACTCGCTGATCAGATTTTCGCCAATCGCCTACTGCACTCGCTACTATCGTTGTGCTTGACTGTTACTTTTTTTCTGGCCACAAGTTCGCCGAAAAAGGAGTTTCGTGATTTACAGTTCTTGCTATTGTGTGCTCTGCTGTCACTACGTGACATCTGATGGAAGTGCTGCTTGTTCCCGTACCGGACACCACTGCAAAGTCATGATCCAAGCCTGAACCGCAAGGCCAGCCCCAATGCCACCACGGACGATCGAGCAAGCCTCAGGCTACAAAACCTACCCCTGTATTATGGACTTCTACCCGAGAATACCAAAAATACCATGGCGAAGTCGACAGCTGCGGTGACAGCCACAACGCTACCCCCACCAATCATGCTTCAACAACCCAGGGAGCCCCCTACTTTCCACGGAGCTTCATCAGACAGCCTGAGGGATTGGCTTAAGACATTCAAAAGAGTATCAACCTACAACAAGTGGACTGCTGAGGATAAGCTGCACCACATCTATTTTTTCACTGGAAGAAGCCGCCAGGACTTGGCTCGAAAATCGAGTCCTCGTTAACGACACTGGACTTGTTTTGCATAAAGTTCCTAAAGACATTCACAAGCATCATCAGAAGAGAACGGGCTGAACATCTACTGCAAGCACAAGTGCAGCTTCCCAACAAGAACATCACCATTTTTACGGTAGAGATCACTCAACTTTTCCGCTGCACTGACCTGGATATGACTGAGGAGAAGAAAATTCAGTTCCTCGTGCATGGGGTAAAGCAACAACTCTTCGTTGCACTTATGCGCAACCTGCCCAAGACTATAGCAGAATTTCTGATGGAGTCTATGAGGTTTGAGAGGACGCAAGAAACGCATGCTGGAAAGTACAATCGCCACTCGATGCCAGAAGACGGACATTTGGCGCGCCTCTGCTGACCGCCTGCACTGATGTCACTGCGGAGAAGCCGGCCACGTCTATCGCCGCTACCCATATCGAGATGGGACTACAAGGATTTGACATTAACGCTCCGCGTGTGCGGCAAGGCGTAAAGTCTCATGATATCACAGACTACCTCGCTCCAACGCAGTGGAGACATCGATGACCTTCTTGTTTATTGTCATCAAGGGCACTACCTGTCGCTGCAGTGCCGACCATATACTGGCCCAGCCCGGGGCCAGTCCATAAACCCATACTCGGAAAACTAAAAACAACAACCAATGAAAGTGCGGTCGCTGCCTGCTGAAGTGCTGAAGATCCTCCACCGCCGCCGCCGCCGCTGCAAGACCCATCTCGATGATGTAGCAAGGAAATACCACTGATGAGACGAACACTCGACGCAAGAAAATGATACAAGACCTGACGACCCAACGCAACATCACTAGGAAGGACAATGCGATGCAGCCGTGACCCGATGCCGCACACTAACTGCAATAGAAGACAAAGAACCACCGACCTGGATGTGCTTCTACGGCCACAAAGTCAACGCTTTTGCAGACACAGGAGCCGACTACTCCGTCATCAGCGGATTATTCGCTGCCATGTTGAAGAAAGTCAAGCCTGCTTGGGACGTCCATCAAATTTGGACAGCTGGAGGCCAACTGGAATCTGCACGGCAAGAATTACGGTTCATGACTGGGCCTATGCTGCGACATTTGTTGTCCTGCAACAGTGCTCGCGAGGCACAATTCTTGACATGGACTTCCTGAACAAACACAACGCGATCGTCGGCCTGGAGTCAAAGTCAGCAACAGTATCCGAAGATCATCATATTGCCGGTGAGCTCTCCGAGTCACCATGCCTTGAGTGTGCTAGAAGATCAAGTCAGCATTGTGCCTCGCGCCAGTGTCATTATTTCCGTTAGCACTGAACCACTGGTAGAAGGTATCATCGAGGATGACTGACAGATGTT
Organism: Dermacentor variabilis; assembly: GCF_050947875.1. Classification (NCBI taxonomy): domain Eukaryota; kingdom Metazoa; phylum Arthropoda; class Arachnida; order Ixodida; family Ixodidae; genus Dermacentor; species Dermacentor variabilis. The sequence goes on along the minus strand of NC_134574.1, from coordinate 14,802,369 downwards.
GCTTGCCCTCAATGATACCTTCAATGATGATGCGTTCTACTGCTAGACCTCGAAATTCGTGTCTCGAGAGGAATAGCTTGATTGCATGGAGGAAAAGCAAAAGTAAAGCTGACAAACTTCAGCCAGGCATACAAACACCTCAGCAAGGGCACGGCAATTGCATACATAAAGGAAAGTGTGCAAACCAGCAATGCATTTGTCCTCTCGGATTCTGCCACGTCTACCTCTACGGCCATAGTTCCCACCTGAGCCTTCTACATAAATCCAAGTTTCCCCATAAGTAAGTAGCAACAGCTAAAAAGTCTTCTCCGACAATACAAAGGCTACTTTCGATGTTATGAAGGATTCGATAAACATGAGTGGCTAAGCATCACCATACCATATTTACTCGAAACTAACACGCACTTTTTCCAATAAAACGGGTCCAAAACTTGCGTGCGTGTTAGAATCGAGTACGACCCTAAATCTGCGTTACCATATTGCGATCTGCATTTCAAAATGGCCACCTCGTAAATGCTTTGACCCTAGCTGCCGTAGCTTCATGTGCTGTAGTACGCGTGCTTAGGCAATGCCCCCTTTTCTATAGATGCCTGATATGTGGTACAATAAAGCCGGTTCCGTGCCCTCTCCCTTTTCACGTCTCCAAGAAAAGGCAACGAGCGCTGCCTATGGCGCATGCCTGCAACCTAGATCACATGCTGCGGCCTCTGAGATCACCATGGCATCTGTCATCCGTTTCGGAAGGCCGCAAGAATGCTCCCTAGCAGACATCCCTGCATATCGGCACTATCGACGTGCCGGCAGAAGTTGCAAAGGCAACGAGCGCCGCCTTACATAATTTATGCAGAACTAAGGGAACCACCGCTACAATGGGAAAACTAGCGATGTGGCGGGCATCTAGTAAAGAAGGCTTTGGCTTATGTTAGTCCACCGTCCATCTTCCCGTTTTCTGCGTTTGCTCTATCAGCAGGGAAGTGCCGACTGCGAAGACACGCTGAGTTCACCACGATGCCACAATTAAAAGGAAAGTGATCACGTGTGCGGAGACGGACGGAAATCTGGCCACATCACGGGCGTTCGGAGTTCCCGAAACTTGTGTGTGGGACTGGCGTAAACAGGAGAGCCGTTCTACCCCGGCGGCTGCTTGGCTCCTATTGATCTGCGATGGAGACATAGTCTACACACCTAGGTGCACCGTGCTGTGTTCTCGTCGCTTAGTTCACAATGAAGGGAGAGACTGCACAAAGTTCAATTCGCTCGCTCTTGCTGCCACACTTCATCACTCCAGCGCTCTGATAAAAAGTTTCCGCAGTAATTGAGTGAGACGGGTTCATGTTTGCTTGTGTGCTTGTGACACCATGCTTGTTAACATAGTTAGTAAGCGAATGTTTAAAAGTTTATACACCCGATAACACTACTATCCTTAGTTTTCATATAGCTGTCCACTAATTTGCTATCGAAATCAATGCTTCACCTTTTGGGCAAAACTGCAACTTTTTCATTTTTCGCAACTTTAGTGCATTTGGCGTAAGTCTTTGTTTTTCCAAATGAGAGAAAGTTCTTATGTAAATGAGAGAAAGTATTTCTGTATGAAAGAATGAGGTGTGCGGTACTCTAAAGGACTTTATTTTTTTAGGTCACGCAAAAAAGTGCATGCTACAAACGAGGGCCATTTTTTCCCCCCTTTTTTTGGTCACGGAAAACAGGTGCACATTTCAACCGAGGGCGCATTAGAATCAAGTAAATAAGGTAATAACCGAAGAGTGCGCTAGGCCACTCCATTACAGCCTGTACAATTTCACAGTGGTAACGAAAAGCCATAAAAGAACAAGTCGATGAAATGCTATAAACGGGATCACATAGCATGAAATGGCCGAGCAAAAGGTGCCTCCCAGTTTCGTTGAGGCTGATATCCAGGAGAAGTCGGTTAAATTGGAATTGGACACTGGTGCCGTGGTTTCGGTCATTGATGAAACAGAGTTTAAGAGCCGTTTACCTGACGTCAGCGTGGAGCCGTCAGACATCAAGTTGTGAGGACATTTTGGCCAGCTTTCGTCAATTTCGGGTACAGCAATGGTCCATGCAGAGTTTGCGGGAAGAGCAGCAAAGTTACCGTTGTTTGTGGTACCAGGCGGCGCATGGGCTCTACTTGGGCGAAAGTGGGCCAGAGCATTCAATGTGACTTTGAAAGATATAGCCACGGTTCACCAGGCGAGCAGTGCAGACGCACCAGTCGGTCGTTATGGCTCACTATTTATTGATGGTATTGGGACATCTAGGGGCATGCAGACCAGCATAAAAATATCAGAGGGAACGCTGCCAGTATTTTGCAGACTACGCAATGTACCGTTTGCACTGAGCAATTTAGTAGAGGCACAGCTTCAGTGGCTGCAACGAAAGGGCATCCCAAGTCCTGTTCAATAATCGGAATGGGCGGTGCCAATTGTGCCGGGGCTGAAAAAGGATGGTAGGGTCAGAATCTGTGGCGATTTCAAACTCACAGTCAACAAAGCTGCTATACTGATGTGTGCTCCATACTAAAGCTGGAGGAAATGTGGGCAAAGTTAGCCGGGGACAGAAATTTTCGAAACTAGATTTCCGAGATGCCTATCAGCAGATAGAGTTAGATGCTGTGTCAAAAAAGTTCCTATTATTATTAATTTGTATATTATGGCGCAAGGGCTACAACGGCCAAAGAGCGCCAGCAACAATGTTTAGTAGTGCAGTAGAATGTTATAAACATGTCAGCGGGTATAATGGGTTGCAATGCCTGTGATGTACTGCGGTGGCTGTAAAGGCCTAGGAATTAAAACATAAGGCTTGCATTTCTTGGGAGAATTTAGGATGATTATGTAGGATTTCGGGTAGCGTAGGGTAGATGAGTTTAAAAGCGGTAAGATATATTTTTCAAAAAGTTCACATCATTAAGATAACAGCCGGTCGATGGGGAAAATCGGCTCAGCCGATAGGAAAAATGCAGGGTTCATAGGTAAATTGGTGCAGTAAAGTTCAGGAAAGTATTTTTCTCGCGTGGCTTCCATGCCAGGGCATTGTATAAGAACATGGATGACTGTGAGTTGATTTCCACATCTAATGCAGACCGGTGGATCAGTACTGGTTAGCAAGTATGAGTGTGTTGCATGTGTGTGTCCTATCCTCAGTCTCGACATCATTACTTCCTCCTGTCTATGCCGGTGTACAGGTGTTTGGGTAATGTAGGGTTGGATGATGTGAAGTTTGTTATTATTTTCTGTGTCCCAAGCTTCTTGCCATGCGTGACGCAGTATTCCTCAAACGACAGGTTTCATATCTGTACATTATATGGAACATAACTTACATCTATTTGGGGCCTTAGACCTGCTAAAGCCGCATTTGCGTCTGCCGCTTCATTTCCAGGTATACTAGTATGGTCAGGCACCTAGCAGATTATAATATGTAGCCCTCTCTTGTAGGCCAAGGATAAGCTGCTGATGAGAGTGTTTATCACTGGATTCTTTCTTTGTTTTTCTAGGTGTATTGACCGGACCACACTTAAGGCACCTGTGTATATTATCGATTGATTGGTCCGTCTTGTTGCTATTTCTTTAATTGCGAGGAGTATAGCATGAGCTTCAGCAGTGAAGATGCTTGTGTATTTGTTTAATCTTAAATGGGCTATAAAATCTGGACTAATTGCAGCACATGATGTTGTTTCAGCAGTTTTTGAAGCATCAGTGTAAAATTCTGGACATTTGTACTTACACTGTAGTGATAAGAAGTGTTGTTTTACAGCTTCTTGGGGTGCAAGCTTTTTGTTTGTTTCTGTGAACGAGAAGTCACAATGTACGGTGACTGATTCCCATGGTGCTACTAACTCGTTAGTGTTATGCAGGTGAACGTCCAACAGCAATATGTTGTTTTCTTGACATAGCGACAGTGCTTTCAAAGGAAATGGCTTTGCTAATGATGGCCGCTTTGCAAAGAGGGTTTGAATTTCTGTGCTCTACAACATTTTGTAACACGGGTGTTCTCGGTTGGAACTAATCTTAAGTGCGTACATAAAACTACAATACTTACGTTGTAGGTCTAGGTTCTACTGATTAGCTTCTACGTGCAAACTTGGAACAGAGCTAGTACGGAATGCACCTAGGGCTAGTCGCATGCCAAGGTTATGTACAGGATCCAGAATTTTTAAAACAGAACGTGAAGCTGATTGGTAAACAATGTTCTCGTAATCGATACGTGTTCTAATCAAACTGTTATACAGCGAGAGCAAGCATTTCTTGTCAGTTTCCCACGACTGGTGCGAAAGAATTTTGAGGATATTCATAGTTTTTAAGCATTTCATTTTTATGTTTTTTATATGTTGCACAAACGAGAGCTTATCATCCAATGTAATGCCAAGAAATTTCTGCTCCTTTTTTGCACTAAGCACATACCCGTTCATCGTAATATTCGGTTCAGGATGTATGCCTCTTTTCCGAGAAAATAACACGCATGTTGTCTTTTCTTCATTAAAGCGAAAGCCATTCTTGTCAGCCCATTTTGAAAGCCTGTTCACTCCCAGCTGAATCTGCCTCTCGCATATGGACAGATTGCATGATTTAAAGCTTATCTCTATATCATCTAGATAGACTGAGTAGGATATAAATGATGGGAGTGTTTTTGTAGTGTGTTCATTTTAACTAAGAATAGTGTGCAGCTGAGCACTCCTCCTTGTGGTACACCATTTTCTTGCACAAAGACTCTCGACACTGCAGTTCCCACCCTTACTCTGTACTTTCGTTCGGACAGGTAGCTTTTTATTATATTAAACATGTTGCCTGACACGCCATACGACGCGAGGTCTTGCAATGTGCCATACCTCCAGGTAGCGTCATAAGCTTTTTTGAGATCAAAAAATACTGATAGACCGTATTGCTTATGAACAAGTGCGTCTCGTATATAACTCTCAAGTAGTACTAGGCTATCTGTTGTGCACCTTCCTGGTCTAAAACCAGCTTGGTGGGGATCCAGAATTCCATTGTATTCTAAAAAGTACATTAATTGGCGGTTTGTCATTTTTTCAAACACTTTACATACACAGCTTGTTAGAGCGATAGGCCTGTAGCTCTGTACACAGGAGGGGTCTTTTCCATGCTTTAATATTGGTACTACTATAGCTTCCTTCCAACAAGACGGCAATCGACCACTGCAGAAAATTTTACTGAACAGGTATAAGAGGCATTCAAGTGTTTCCTCGGGTAGGTGCTTGACCATCTCATAATTAATACTGTCTAATCCTGGCGCAGAGTTTTTGCAGTTGCGCAAAGCTATATTTAATTCTTGCATCGGGAATGGGCAATTGTACCCATCGCTATGGGATTTTCGGAAGGAGAAGGGTATTGACTCAGCTAATTTTTTATATGTTAGGAATGCTTTTGTGTAATTCGCGCAACTCGATATGTGCTCAAAGTGTTCTCCCAAAGAATCTGCTTGCCCTTCTAATGTAGTAGCACTGTCATTTACCACGGGCAAGGGTAGTGTGGCATTCCCCTTCAGCCTTCGAACCCTACTGTACACTTTCTGGCTATCTTTGTATGAGTTTATTGAGCCGATATAATTTCTCCAACTAGCTCTCTTGGCTTCCCAACGAATACGTCTTCCATTTGCTTTTGCACGTTTGAAATTTATAACGTTTTTTTCTGTTGAATATTTGGAAAACGTACGCCATGCTTTGTTTTGTTCTTTTCGTGCTTGCTTGCACTCTTCGTTCCACCAGGGCTTAGGGTTCACTATTTTACCAGAGGTTTGTGGTATCGATTGTTTCGCGGCATTGATAATGTGTTCAGTTACATAGGCGGTCATTTCTTCAATGTCAAGCTGCCTTATGGATTCAAGGGATATACATGCGAGTTCTTTGAATTCTGCCCAGTTTGCAGCATTTAGCTTCCATTTTTTTGGATTCACAGGTGGGTCATACGTCTGTATTGCCTCTAAGAGAACTGGAAAATAGTCGCTTCCAAAGGAGTCTGTGAGAGCTCTCCATTCAAACAATGGCAGAAGTGTTGCAGAACCAACCGCCAGATCTATTGAGGAGTAGGTGTTATGTGCAGTGCTATAATAAGTCGGGAACTTTTTGTTAAACAGGGTTGCTGCAGAGGATAGAAGGAATCTTTCAATTACGCGGCCTCTTGCATCACAGCGTGAGTCCCCCCAGAGTCCACTATGAGCATTAAAATCACCAACCACAATATACAGCTCAGGAAGCTGGTCTAGTAGTTTTTCAAACTCATTAATGTCGATCCGCTTGTCTGGTGGAATGTACAAAGAGCATACAGTAACAAGCCTATTAAGCAAAATAGCTCGTATGGCTACTGCCTCATAAGGCGTGTTAAGTTGGAGATTTTGGCATGCAACAGTCTTTGATATTATTATTGCCACGCCACCTGATGCGGCATGTCCATCATCATGATCTTTACGGAAAATTCCAAACTGAGTTAGAAAGTTCGAGTCACTTGATTTTAAGTGTGTCTCCTGAACACAGAACAGTCTAGGCTTATACGTAGATAACAATTCATTGATGTCATCTAGGTTATGCAAAAGCCCTCTGGCATTCCATTGCAATATCTGAACACCCATTATGACAAAGGTGTTTTTGGGAGTGTTCTGTGTAGAGTGATAATATTATTTTGGTTTTGGCGGAATTATTCGAGGGTTTTTTTCTTTTTTACGTCCCTCAAGCAAGCCGCGCTTGTCTTTTGGTGCCGCTGGCACCGATGTACTTGCGTCAACCTCCATCTCCTTCTCAGAGGCGGTGGAGGCGGGATCACGAGGCTCTGGGAGACGTGTCTCGGGCCTCGGTTTTTGCACAGTAATGCAGCCCTGCGAGAGCAAGGTCTGCGAGTTGTTGGATTTGGCAGCACTGGGTGCTGCCTCTGTGGGGGCAGAAGAAGTCCCCCGTGGTTCACTGCGTGTGACCAGGGCGGGCTCTTTAGGCCGTTGTGAGAGGGCCCCCTGCCTCGTCACAGCGGCAAAACTTTCGTTGCGAGGAAATGTAAGTCGCTTTCGCGCTTCAGAGAAGGTAATGTTTTCATTGATCTTAAGGGAAATAATTTCTTTCTCTTTTTTCCAGATTGGGCATGACCGTGAGAATGCAGGATGATCCCCTTCACAGTTCGTGCAGTGTGATACAGCATTACAATTATCAGATGGATGATCGTTAGAACTGCATATGGCACACTTTAATTTTCCTCTGCATGTCTGAGAGCTGTGCCCGAACCTCTGGCATTTGAAATAACGTCTAGGATTGGGAATATAAGGCCTCACGCGGATTTTCACATAGCCTGCTTCGACTGAGTCTGGTAGTGTGGTGAAGCCGAATGTTAGGATTACATGTTTTGTGGGAATTTCGGTGTCATTCCGACGGATCATGATTCTTTGAACTTTGGTCACATTCTGTTCTGCAAAACCTTCAAGCAATTCTTCTTCACTAAGGTCAAGCATGTCTTCATCAGAGATTACCCCATGAACACTGTTCATCGAACGGTGCGCCGTGACAGTTACTGCTATGTCACCAATGAATTTGAGGTCTGAAAGCTTATAAAGTTGCTCTTTGTCTTTCAGTTCCAGAAGGATGTCGCCACTAGCCATCCTTGTAGCTTTGAATTCTGGGCCTAATGTGTCTCTTAGGCACTTCGAAACTTTGAAGGGAGATAGTTTTCTGGCTGGTATATTGCCGTCACTGTGGATCACATGGTACTTTGCAAAGTTGTCATAGCTCTTGAAGAAAAATCGAGTGGTTGCTTCGTTGCGCCCCCTTTTTAGAGGACGATCAGTTAGGGAAATGGAAGGAGTAGCCATAAAAAGTATTTGTCTTCGGCAGCAGCGCCAGCCGCCCACCACCGAGCCCAACATGGGGACGCCACAAGGCTTGTATCTCAAGACTTGCGCACGGCAGCTGTACGCCACCACTATAACCGTACATGGTGTAACCAAGGCTGGTTAGCCACACAAGGTTAACCCTCACCACCAGGAAATTAGAGTGGAAAAAAAAGATAAGAAAAGGAGTGGAGAAAAGGAAAGGTGCAGAAGAAAGATTATAGATTATAGGGGGATGGGAAAAGGCGACTGGAAAAGGCGAAAAGGCGATGCCGCAGATGAAATGGTCCCGGAGCAGCGAGCCCAGCTGGTCCCCGAAAACACATGCACTCACTAACCCTTGTAGCGCAGCAACGAACTGCCCGAGGGTCTCTCCTTCCCGGCAGCTCCTGTTGTTGAAGCAATAACGCTCCATTAGTGTGGACGGTGCTGGGTTGAAATGCGAGCTTAGTATGGCGAGCAGCTCACCCAGCATCTTAACATGTGGCGTGGCTGGCTGGAGAAGTTCGAGCAAGAGGCTGAAGACGCGGATCCTGCCGCTGGCCAGGAAAATGTCCCGCTGTTCGGCCTCGGGTGTGTGGTTTGCCCGGAAGGACACGTGGACTTGTTCTTCATAAATTGGCGAGGCGGACCCATCTCCCTCGAACGGCTCGAGCCTTCCATACAGCAGCATGGTGGCAGCAATTGGAGGCGCTGTTTCGCCGCTCACGGCAGCATGGGACTATCCGTGGGTACTTGTCACCAGTGTCACGATCCACCCGGCTTCGTGAATGAGCGAGGGCTTGAGGCAACCTCTGTTAGACGGACGCTCCGCAGCCTGGTGGTGATGAACGATCCCTGGCCGCCGAGCAGCTGTGCTCGGTTAAAACACGTTGGCGGGCTAGTTGGTTAGAATCCATGGTAGAGTGTATAAGCACGAGTGAACGAGGACGTAGAAAGAAACAGATACACAGACACAGCGCTTCACTTTCAACTATGGGCCTCGAGCTCCACCACTGGAAAAGCTGGCGCCACCGTCGGTGTGACATGCTATTAGGGATCACGTGGACATAGCGGCCGCGTCGGCTGCTTCGGGAGTGCCGAAGCGTGCTGAAAACGAGAGTTTAAATTCCCTCGTACGCTGCGGTCCTCATTTGTCAATGTGCTGCCCGACCGCGCCACCCGGGACGAAGCAGAGTTCTACGAAGCCCCTCTGACGTTGGCTTCGGACCTTTACACCAGCGTGCGTGTGCGGCACGTGTATGTTAGCCCTCATCCTCCTCCAAAAGGGCGGGTCATCTTCAATGACGTCGAACTGTGACATCAAGCAGAGAGCTTATAAGCAGCGATTGTCGGCTGCTGGAGTGTGCTCGTTGTGTGCTCGTTGTCGTGCTCAAGATGTAATAGTGAGCTGAGTGCTTGTTGTCATGCTAGAAATGTACTCGTGAGCTGCGTGTTCGTTGTCGTGCTCGAAATGTACTAGTGAGCTGCGTGCTCGTTGTCGTGCTCAAAATGTACTAGTGAGCTGCGTGCTCGTTGTCATGCTCGAAATGTACTCGTAAGCTGTTTGCTGTATGTTAGTCTTGCAGGCTCCATATGGCAGTCATGCTAGACTGTCGATGGATGTCTTGTCTAAGATGTAAATAATGTAAAATAAATCCTGCTCTCCTAAGTCCCGACGAAGAGTCAAGCTCCTTCCTACAGCTACGACTGCCAACTCTGACAACAGAATGGCAGCGGTGAGATCAGCCTACGGCTCCTAGATTGGCTTACGGCTCCTAAATCGGCCTACGACTCAAAGCCAGCAACGGCAGCTGACGGACGTTGGCACATGGTGACCGACCGGTATCCTGATCAAGTTGGAGGCGACTTGGGATTGACCACCTCTTGCAACTAAGTGGATACGGCGGAGAAGGACTGGTGATATGCTGCTACTTCAGTGGGTAAGCGTTTGGTTTTGGCTGTAAGATTTACCAGGCTTCAATTTCTCTGTGTTTTTGGATTTGATTCACTGGGGATCTTTTTAGTTGTACATGTATTCTGATTTGCGTGGGTATCGCAACAAGTATTGTGTGACAGCAGAGCCAAAGCTTAAAGTAGCGACCATGGTCCTAATGTGTTTGACGAGAGCTGACCTGTTGTGGTTGTGTGACGAGGCTACTCTGTGCGTGAATGGCTATGTAGAAAAAATGCATAAGAAAGTAGTCCTCATGCGCAATTCCATTTGTCAACTGAGGCACATGACCATAATAACGCCATGCCATTGGCGGATTTTCGCCGTCGTCTGCTTGGGCGTGCGAAACTCAGCACGAAACGATGTCAAATTCAGGTTGCTACAAGCCACAAATTTGGCGAACAGAAGAAGAAACAAGGAGTTTTAAACCTTCAAAAGTGTGCTGTAGCTTTGAAAGATGCCGGCAATAGTTTGCTACCTGTGCCGAGCCGTGCCGGAGTCTCTCTCTCTCTTTCCCCCCCCCCCCCTCATGACTGCGGTATAGGCTTAGCAGATGAAAGCGCTTTTGGCAGCAGCCGGTGTTCATGTGGCGTTCTGGCACTACTAATGCAACCCAATGATTTGGAAAAAGTGAAGGCACAAGAAAAATGGCAAGCTTTGCTTCGACGCCGGCTACCAAGGCACAATTGTATTTTCTTGCTCACGCTGATGTGGCTGCGGCTGGCTCGGATGCGTGGTAAACGCGCATTGTTATCATAAGCCGCGATTTTCTGCCTTTTGTCTAAGACGCAAGTTGCGGTGTGGCAGCGGGCAAAGGTGAAGGTGACTGCAGTCTCCCCATACAGATATTTATCTCGTGTGCAACGTCCGGCGATGCCGCATCGGCACGGAGTTCACCAAGCGTGAGCAGCCACCAAATGTGCACCCCGTTCCTCGTGAACTCTCTCGGTATGTATGGAATGCGGAGCACCATTAATTGGCAAACAGCTTTAAATCAATTCTTTTTGTTTTGCCAATTACAAGATATTCATCTTGTGTGCCAATTGCGGTGGTGCCACATTGACCAAACGTGCAACCCATTCCTCATGAACAATCTGACTGGGCGTGATATGAGCAGTACCAGTAATCGGCATATTACACTTCTTTTTTTCCCCATAACAAACATTTCACACTAGGGCATACATGCTCGGGCATGTGCTAGGGGCATACTAGCCTGTTAACTGGTAATGTGTAAATACTTTATTATATTCCTGAATAAATCAAGCTGTCTGTTTTTCTCATTACAAACTTATCGCTCACCTGTTTGTGGCAACATTATTACACCTGTAATGTTTTTATATATATATACGAAGCCAAAAGCATTAGGCTTGTAAGTACTGCAAGCAGATTATTATGAGGCTTATGAGTCGATTCTGAATGCAATTATGTAAATAGCAATGCCTCGATATTGCACTGAGCAATGTTTTTTTTTCTCATTTTTCTCAAAGCATGGTTTTTGGTCACTTTGGTTGTTTGCTGTATCAATATTTTTGCATCTAGGACAGCTAGAGCTATTACTTCTTTTGCAGCACAAAGCTAAATGTGTTGAGAATGCAACAATAAGAGCAGATTATTTTTATTTTGAGCTCCAAATTTTTTTATTTACATTTATATGTGCTCTTATTATTGTTACTGTGAACACAAAACTTCGATGAGCTGTAAAATCACAAATAATTGTTCAATTTCGGATCTGTTTCCAGCGTTGCTATCCTTATGCACTCTAGTATCAAACTATATGTTGTTTGCAACTTTCCCTTTAACAGGTAATTTTTAATTGTTTCAACATCGGCGTCCCTGCTGCTGGGAGGCGGCTCTCAAAAGTTCAGAGTTGGCAGACCAGCTCTGGGCCGTCCGGCAAGCCGAAGATGCCGCCCGAGTCCAAAGACTTCAAGCCGCCACCTGAGGCCACCACAACAAAAAACTGCCGGACCATTCATTAATAAGGTTTCTTCTTCAACAAACAATAGAAGGTAATTAATAACTATCTCAGCAATTACTATGTGTATGCAAAATATAGTTAGGTATCTAAAGTCATAGCGAAACACTGAATGAGCATCTGCAGTTTTATCAGATTTGATCAAGAAATAAAGTTATCTCAACAACCCATGTTACCCCTTAAAAACAATCCCATGCCGCACTTTGAATTGATGTAGCCAACCATTGCCTAGGCAGAAGTCAGGAAAACCCAGCAGGAATGCAAAGTTTTTGGCTTTGCTCAGCATCATTGGTCCACTGTATTGGAATGTTGCGAGCCCGTGCGTCGGCGAACCACTTAAACAGCGCGTCTTCTACATCCGCATAGGCAGCCTTCCGCAGCCGCTTTCTGTTTGTTGAGTCGGCGGCAGAGCTGGCAATCTTTTCCTTGTTTTTAGAATTGTCGAGATGGTTGATTTGAGACATGTTGCACTTCCTCATTAACTCGGAGTTTTTAGCAAGTTGAGACACGTCCTTCAATATTGCTCGCTTCGTTGCCATGTACACGCTTTTTGTTTTGTGACCACTGCAGGCACAGCATTCCCATCCGCCATCCTGAACTACAACTTAGGCCTGGCTAGAACGAAGCAGAGAAGTATGGAGACTAGTGTGGAGAAGCCATCTTCGCCGGTAATGGCCAGGAAACGAAACTTCTGAACTTCAGCCGGCGCCGTAGCATGGCACCGGCTAAATGCGTGCTACGGCGCCGGCGTCGTGTGACACACCGACATTCGTGGGCAGCACGTGACGGCAGGCAGAGTGGCACGAAACGGATAGTTCACCTCCAAGGAGGCTTGGGAAAACAGAGTGCGTGCACAAAGGGGCCAGAGGTCGTCGTTATTTCGCAGTGCGGTCGCGGGTTTGCGGCGTCCGTTCGCTGTAACCGATTGGCAGGGCTCAAAGATTTTCTTTATACGTGCGATTTTATGCCATTGAAATAATGTATATTTTGGCAGTCGCATGGCTCTCGTTCGTTTTAAAGCGGAAGTTAGTCTTAAGCGGGGCCATTATGTGTGGGCTCGACTGTACAGCAGAATGCCACTAATTCATTATTTTCTGAGGAAAAAAAAGCAACAAGACTCGATTCTATTCAAAAGAAATTATATCAATAAAAAAATATTCTCCATACCTTCATATACTAGAACTGAACTGTAACCAGGGCTGGCATAGAAATCTGGCATTCTTTCTAAAACTAGACTGAACTGTACATCTTCATTTCTATGTAGGTTACTGATAGCTTGCTACATTCTTGTTATGCAATGCTAGGAGACTCCTGAGCATGTTATCCCCTTCCCTCCCTCATTATAAGAAAATTGCAATGTTATGACATGGGTGACCATGTCCTTGTTATCACTCATGTGCAACAAATTGTACAACAAGCACAGTATTATCTGCTTCGCTTCGCTTACCAAACGAGTGTCTTGTGCTGGGTCATGTCTAGGTGAACTCACTTTAAAACAACTACTGTTTTTACCAACACACTGTCCGTGCCTGCATAAGCACAATCAACTCACTTATCTCCGAAATGTAGTAGTCGGCATCTTTGCGATGACCACTGGCAAGAACCTGCCGTCCTATGTCCTCAAACATGACCGGACGCGCTTCCAGGTTCATTAGCAGCATCGACTGGAGCTGTGTTTTGGCCCGCTCCAGCTCCATCTGCAAGACACACAGTGGTTTCAACACAAACACGCAATGTCAAACACAACCAACAACAATGGCTGTAACAGCACTTTGGTGCTCAAAGGCAATGAGAAAAAAGAAACAACCAAAGCAGCAATGTCGCTGATGTGTCTGTGTTGGCTATAACAATAATTACCGTATTTACAAGACTCTAATATAACAATAATTACCGTATTTACAAGACTCTAACATGTCCCTAAAGCTAACACTCACCCAATTTTCGTGGGCACCTGAATAAGTGCACCTGAATGTCACAAAGGTGGACCTAAAAAACGTTCACTTGAATGTAATATGCTGGGAATTCATAAATGAAAGATACAGCATGCCCTGAACCCCATGTTCATGCTCAGAAAAAATGCAATGTGCAGAATTAATCTTTATAGAAGAAAAACAAAGGAATGAGCTTTCATAATGAAAGCAGTGCATCGTCGTCGCCATTTGTGCTACGCTAGCCACAGAGCACAAATAAGCGGTAACTATTATCACTTTCATTGTGTCCCGAACGAGATGAAAGTGGATTAAACGAGGGGCCCAATATTTATTGATCGTATCATATAAGCAGCGAACAGACAAGGACAACCTAGGGAAATTTACTTGTACATACCGATTGAAATAAAGAAATTATAAATTAATGGAAATAAAAATGGATGAACAAACTGGCCACAGATGGGAAACAATCCCATGTCTTCACATTACGTGCGCGATGCTCTTACCAATTGAGCAACCTCATCGCTGTTCTCCCATCCACTTTCTGGGGTATTTATGTTTTACTACTAGAACTAACCCTGGCAGTGTCAGCCAGCGACACTACTCACGAACCTTGGCAGCGGATGTGGTACATCCCTTCTGCCACAGGTGTCACGAGTACGTGATCTTTTTGGGTGAAGCCAATTGGTAAATAAACGTGCACATGCTACCTCAAGGCATCAATGTAGCCGGATTCGAGACTGGCAACATCTGGCAACATTGATGCCTTCAGGTAGCATGTGTGGGTTTATTCACATACTCGTGACGCCTGTGGCAGAAAGTATGTACCACATCCGCCACCAAGGTTCGTGAGTAGTGTCGCTGGCCACCTCCAATGGTCTCTGTGAGGGACTTGGATACAAGGAATGGTGAAATCATTCTGGCCTTTTCATCAGCTCTCTAACCACTATGGACGTTAAATTTCGGGAAAGTCTCTTTGCTCTTGAGAAAAGCTGAAACGTAGAGTTGGTGTGCCCCTTTTTGAGGGATGATCAGTTGAGAAGGGTCTGGAAGATTTTGTGGTGTGTAGTTTTATTCGGCAAGGGGTCTGGAAGATTCTGTGAAGGGTGTAGTTTTATTCAGCAACGATGCGAATCACCCACCACCGAGCCCAACGAGGGGGTATAGCAGGGTGAAGCGAACCTTACCATGCCAACCGTACATTGTAGCATAAGCTCTTGTCCATAGAACACCATGTATTTAGAACCTCAATATAACGAAGTGTGTTTGTATGCGATTTCAATATAACGAAAGCTTGCTTCCACTGCAAAGGAATGCTGAGACAATAAATAGAAACTTCTGCGGACGTAGATGGTCAAATGAGTGAATTACAATCGGCTGCCTGCAAATGCACCTTTCGAATCGCGTGCGGTGTGACAAGAGCCACCGCCAAAGTGGATCCGCATCATGTTCCGTATAAAGTCCAAGTGCCATAATATCCTATGGCACCCCGAGTGCTCTGCGCTGTGGGCGAGACTGAAAGTGTACAAGGGTGAGACAAGAAAGATGGTGGCTTCAGGAGTTCCGCCTTCCCGCATAAGCAAAGGGAAAGAGGGGGAGGGGAGCGACCTCCCGGTAACACGCGTGACCTGGCTGTGGCTGCACATGGCTGTAAGTGCGGCTGAGTGCATATGCAGCCGCACACCTTGTTTAGAGGAAATATGCCGCTTGTGCAAAGACTGGGCGTGCCGAGACGGCGTGGCATCAAGTAAGCTGTCTTTCCGTGCATTTAGTATTGGAGGTTGCGTAAGCTTGAGTTTCAGTGACTCGTTGGAGCGAGAGGCAGGCGAAGCAGACGATAGGCATTCGCTCCCCACTGCCAGCACTTTTCATAATAGGATCGTCCCAGTGCAGGTGACGCCATCAGCTGCGGGGACGGCGTGCACACGGGAGCGTGGCTGGCTTCACTTAATTCGTACCGCCGATGTGAATAGATCGTCAATGTGGCAGGAAACCGTATCCCTTGTTGCCAACACCTAAATTGCTTTCTCATTAAAATTTGCTTTTTTTGATTGCCTGTTAACTCGGAAAATTCTGCGGCCCCTTTTCGTAAAAGAAAAATTGATCGGCGACTGCATTTATTCGCATAAAAGGTCCAATTTCATTACAACGAAATTACAATATAACAAAGCAAATTGCCGATTTTATCTACTTCATTATATTGAGGTTTATTATAACTGAGTATTATGGTTACGGTACACTAGGTTAACCCAGGCAGCCCACGAAAATGAAGAAAATGAGGAAGAGAGCAGTGGACAGGAGACTGCAGGAGAGGAAAGTGGAAGGCAGAAGAAGAAGGTAGGTGATCAGCCCATTTCCTCAGGGTGGGTCAGCCTGAAGGTGCCGTGCCGTCTTTGTGAAGCGGAGGCCAAAGAGGTGTGTTGCCGCCGCCGAAGGTCCATAAAGGTCCAGACACCCTGCACTGGCTCAGCCCCTAGAATACCCTTTTTCCCGGACACAGCTAAGCTGTGCATGGCTACATGCCGGAGGGTCGAACCCCCAGGTGCTTGAGTCTGTGGTGTTGCAGCTCACCAATCACCTGTTGACGTAGACAACTCTGCGGGCAATCGTAGTCAAGCACAAAATGAACCTGCAGCAGCCTTCACAAAAACCTTCTCTTTTAGCATATGGCAATGATGCTGCATCTTACGGCAGTAGGTTGTTGTCAATGCCATGAAGACTGTTTTGGTATTGTATAAAATTCTAACATGCAGGTAATTTTCGTAACCATTTTCTCGGAATAAAGGTGCGCAATACATTTGGGTAAATATGGTACAGAACACATGCACAAACATCCAGCTGTGCACACACGACAGGCACAGCATCAGGTAGTTATGCATAAAGATGCCAAGTGAAGAATAAGCACTGCCAAACAATCACTCTCATAAACAATGCCTCACCCATCGTACTGTCCAATTCAACCTGTGGTAGGCATGCTTCCAAGCTCCGCCAACTGAATGAGATATCACGAGTAGACCTTATTTTACTTGACCTTGACCAGAACTACAACACTCTAATAAAATATCTTTAAGGACCTCTTTCAGAACATTTTTAAGCCAAACCTTCCTGCAAGATCTTCAGTACAATTCAATAGATTCCTCTACAATACTCATATACTGCAATTTTATCCCAAGGCAATTGGTACACAGCCGCTGTTATTTACCAACAGCATCCTAAAGCAGCAGCCAGTGCTGCATGTAATTTACAAATCAGTTCCTTTGTCATGGCAATTGAAAACAGCATTATGGTGCAGGAAATCTGACTTGCAGTGCGGCAAACAGACTAATAGCTTTGCGGGATAGCTGACCTACGTGAATTTGCGACAGACAGTTCAATCAACGAGTCGCCGTGACCTTACTCATTAAAATAAAGAGCTCCCTGACAATTCCTTGACTTTTCCAGGTTCTCAGAGTTTCCCTCACTTTTTCAGGCCACTAGGCACCGTGTAAAGTTCTGACAGTGGTCAGTCCGCACACGAGATGAATAAGGGAACTATGTTTAAGATGTGCATTGGGATATTATGAAATAAGGAGAGGCGTGCTATCCTTGCATATAAAGAAAGAAAAGATGACAGTACGAAAAGATGAAACATTCAATACAATTTGGTATATAGTTTTAATGTGACTAGTGAGAGTTTGAGTGAGAAGATTGGACGCAGCAGAGGCATATGTGATGCTTGTTTAATGAATGCATAAGGGCAGCCTTACTTTCACTTGAATTACTGTTCTGCCCCCTATAGTAGCTGGTGCAAGAAATACAGATGTTAACAAAAACGGAGACACATTGGCTGTGCGCAAGTGTATTTGCACTAAGAACACAGTTTGCCACTGTATACAAATACAGTAGAACCCCATTCATTTGTTTCGGAAAAAAACATAAGAAAAAACGTGCTAACCTGGAAAATGTACGATCCAAAGTAACTAAAAAAATTTGACAGAGTCAACTATTCTTGATATCTACGTAATGCGACGTGTTGTGCAGGTCATTGCAGCACGAGACGCCGATGTGCGTTGAGCTGGAGGTGCTACAGTGGCCGGAGACGTGTTTTGTCGGTGTTTTAAGAAGGCAACAGGAAACAAAACAATATCGAGCTGGTGGGCGACGCAGGATGCCGCCGAAGCGATACGGGATCCCCACATTGTGCCACCTGCAGCAGGGAAAGTCAGCGCGTTTGGATTATCGCCTACTAAAAGCTTGCAGTGCGCTACCAATGGCCCTACGCACTACGCACGGTAAAACAGATAGGTGAACATGCTTATTGCAATACGATTGGCGGTGATAGCTGTAAATACGGTGTGCGGAGTACCAGAATAAGATACTGTGCGCGCCCTGTTGTCTTTCACGTGAGATGG
Organism: Dermacentor variabilis; assembly: GCF_050947875.1. Lineage (NCBI taxonomy): Eukaryota > Metazoa > Arthropoda > Arachnida > Ixodida > Ixodidae > Dermacentor > Dermacentor variabilis. The sequence continues at coordinate 14,784,303 of NC_134574.1, read as the reverse complement.
GCGGCTATATACTGCTCTCGATCACACGCGCCTTGTGCCTTCTTTTGTTCACATGGGATCTAGTGGCCAGAAAACGTATACGATCGCAGTCTGCAGCAGGGGACGGCGGCATGTTTCGGTTATTGGTTATTAAAAGCATGCACTACACTTCTTATGGCACCACACGCTGTGAAACAGATCGGTGAAGATGCTTATCGCAATAGGATTGGTGAATGCCGCGTTCGACGACCCCGGAGATTTGCTGATACTGAAATGAGAAACAGTGTGTGTGCTGGCATTTTCATGTGAGATGGGCGGGCGAGAATTTTGGTGAAGCTGTCACAGCAAAAAGCTATATACTGTTCTTGATTGCGCTCCTTGTGTATTTTCTTGTTTACATGGGATCTAGCGGCCAGAAAACATATCATACGATCACAGTTTGGCGGCGTACTGAATGTTGGTGCAGAAAAATTGTGTTTTGCAGTGTGGTGACCGGGCCTGAGGTAATAGTGTGCGGTAGCGAGGGCACAGTAGTCACTGTAAGGAGTGTACAAAAACTGACCACACAGGTCATACGCTCTACCTTTTATTGTACAGGATGGATGGATGAATGGATGGATGGATGTTATGAGTGTCCCCTTTGGTACGGGGCGGTAGGTTGTGCCAATAAGCTCTTGCTATTATACGGCCCAATGTACTATTTAGGTAGAAAAAGAAAAAGAAAAAAAAAACACATGAATTCCCAAAACCAAATTTTCTGACCCCCTATAGTGAATATTATTTTTGCACGTCTCTGTTTTTTGTCGTTTCCCTACTTTTCTTCCACCAATCTTCCTATCGCCTCTCCCTAATATCTATTGCGGACATGTTTACTTTCCCTCTGCTCTTGCTGAACCCAAGGGCTTCAAGGAGTCCAGTGGTGCCTAAATCGACCCCTGGGCTTGATATCTTGACATAAAAAATCTTGTATCTTGACATTTAAATAAAACATGCTCCATCGTTTCCCTAGCTTTAACGGAGCAAGCACATGCTGCTTCTTCCTTTTTATATCTCGCTTTATAGGTGCATGTTCTAAGGCCTCCCGATCTTGCTTCGAAAAGTAATGAGCTTCCCTTTGAGTTATCATAAATTGTTTCTTTCCTGATTTCGTTTTTTCCTCTTAAATGGCAGGTTTATTTTCCACTGCCGCCACTCATGAGATTACTTCAGCCTCTCTGACTTTCCACTTCATGTTCTTTGTTGCTGCGTTGCACACCCTACAGGGTGCGTACTTGCTGGTAAGTTTCCTAGTTCTTTTCCTTTACTGTGAATCAATGTTTTTTCAGTACAAATACCTCAACACTGTACCAGCCCATTTACTTACTTCCATATTCCTCAGTCGTTCTTCATATTGAATTTTACTGTGAACTGCCCTCACTTGAAAACAATGCCAGCCCATATCACCGTGCACAGCTTCATTTGTAGTCTTCCCATGAGCACCTAATGCGAGGCGACCCACTGACCTTCACTTGCCATAGAGTCCTGATTGTGCCCCTGATTTCAAGCAAACAACCGCATTTCCAAAAGTAAGTCCTGGAACCATTACACCTTTCCACATACCTCAGAGCACCTCGTACCTATTGTATCCCCATAGCACTCTGTGCTTCATTATGGCTGCATTTCTCTTCCCCTTCATTGTTATTGTTTTTTCCTGTGTTTCCATATATCTACTGCCTTTGTTTATCCATATACTAAGACATTTATCTTCTTTTACCCAAGGTATTTACTGGCCCTATATTGCCGCTGTCTGTTTACTGTTTTCATGGAATACCATAAAACTTGATATTCTCTCGCAACATTTTGTGGGACTGCGCAACTCTCACGCGTCCCCTGATATGTTGTTTTCCCACATAGCTCCCGTGTCCTGTGATCCAGCTTCGCCGCGGGGCCTGGTGCCTGCGGCGGTCGGTGTGGTTGAAGCGCAGTACGAGAGATGGCACGAGTGTTGCACTGCTAACGCTGCCTCATGGCAGGGTTACTTGCGCAGGGAAAGGTGAAGGCGCTTCCTCGTTGGCTGCGGGTCGGCGAGTGCCGCGGACGTCCCGCGCGTGCACCTATCCATGCTTCTGCGAGACTGTCTCGCGTGGCCTCCTTCGAACACGCCACCGTTCGCGTGACCGTACGCGCGAACGACCAGGCGTTGGGATCCAGCATGGGGCAAACATATTCGCTCGCTATCCGGTCGCGGTGAGTCGGACTTCCTAGATTTGTCGAGCGCCCATCGCCATGTTCTATGGATAGCAACTCGGCTAGCAGGCATTGATCTAAGAAAGGTGCAATAAATGCCCTTGTGATTGTTTGCACTACTGTGTTGTCGTTCCTTTGTCCCAAGAGCACGGATGAGAACCCTACAATTTCAAACTTAAATTCTCGCCTTCCTGTCTACAGATATTAACCAGACGCTGCAAATCACTTTGCTTGTTAGCTAGCAACACAATGTCATCTGCATGAAATAAACCTGGGAGCTGCTGCTCTACTACTATACCCGCCTGTTTGTATGAGAGATTAAACACGAAATTACTTCCTTCTAGTGCCCTCTCCATCCTCACCATGTACATCATAAATAGCACTGGGGATAAAGGGCACCCCTGCCTCAGTCCCTTGTTGCTATCAACCTTCTCCTCACTCCTCATTCCTTCCCATTCAAATCAAACGGTATTTTCTAGGTAAATCTCTCTCAAAGGCTGTAGACAATCATCACCTAAGCCTTCCCCTTCCAGAATATCCCATAAAATGTTGCGGTCTATGTTGTCATACGCTCCTGTAATGTTTAAAAAGGCCACATATAATGGTCTGCTTTCTGCTCTTGATATTTCAATACACTGAGTAAGAACAAATAAGTTATCATCCAAACGCCTACCTATTCTGAAGCCATTCTGAAGTTCCCCCAAAATTAAATTCATTCTACTCTGTCACCAACTGTCTGGTATTCTTCTATATTTTAAAGTTTTTTCCACTGATTTTCCCAGAGCTGCCTTACTTTTTCGTCCTAGCTCATTAATCAGCCTAACAGGAACCTCATCTAGCCTTGTGGCTGTGTGCTTAGGAATTTTCTCTTCGGCTTTCTTCCAGTTGAAATTTGTCAGCATCAGCTCCTTTTAAATCTGGTTCTCTTTTATGGTCTTTTTTTCTTCAACTACAATCTCATCAATGCATTGGAAAGATTCGGCTGTTATTTTTCACAAGTAATTTAATACCGCTTCCCCTTCCAGTTTGTTTATAACTTCGTCTAGGATATGTTGTTGTATTGTTGATTTCCTGCCTAATAATTTTATGTGGTTCCAAAATATTCCAGGCGCCGCCTTCTTTTTCTCCTATATTTCCGACAACCAACATTCACTTTCACCTTTTATCTTTGTTTGCACTAGTACTTGAACCATAGACTTTTTCTCCTGGTATATTTCCCATTTACTGGCCACTTCATCCTGTGGCAACTGTGCCTTCATTGCCTGCCTGTGCTCTTGGGATGCTTTCTGTCGTTCGGCGATTGCTGCTCGTATCTTCCTGTTCCACTAGCTTTTCGGTTTCTTTTTTTTTTCCAACGAACATGTTGTTTTTCTTTACGTATTCCTGTCGTTATTGCACTTAGAAGATCACTGTATTCCCGCTCTTGGCCATTTGCAATGTTCTTCCTCGACTCTTGCGACTATATTTGTTATTTGTTCAGTGTTGAAATTTGGACTGGCCATTTTGCACTCATTACTCTCTTTCCTAAATACATATTCCGTTTTCAAAATGATATGTTTATGGTCACTCCCTATGCTGGCTATGCCCTTCCTCGTCAATGAACATTTCTTTCAAGTTATCATGAATTTCTTTTGTCACCAGACAGTAATCAATGGTTGATTGCTGGTTCCTCACTTCCTAGGTGATCTGCCCTTCACACTTAGGCCCTGTATTCACAGTAACGAGGTTATGTTGCTCACAAAGATCTAGCATTGACATCTCATCAGTATAGCCGTCTAGCTCCTGTATGTGGGCATTCCTGTCACCTGTAAAGGTGGTTTATTAGGGTCGTAGAGAAGCAGCGATCAACGTGGCAACAGCAGCCAGGGCGCAGCCAGTGAACGAACTGCGTATGAGCCACGTGATGGCAACAGAGCTTTTTAGCCTGCTGATCTTCTTCGTCACACACCTAATAGGTTAATTTCGACATCATCCCCGAAACCATTATAATCAGCACTTACGCATTCCACTAACTCTTGATTCTGCTCTGTGCAATTATTTCTGGTCCACAAATATGTTACGACCAGCCAAATTTTTTTTTTCACTCATTGTACCTGATAACCAAAGATGCTCTCGGCACTTTGAATTTACTCTTTTCCGTTTGGCTCCCTGATGGATGAGCATTCCGACTTCCCCTCCCTTTCTTTCTGTCTTAGTTCTGTTGTACCCTTCCCAAACATTATTCTCAATCACTGGTGGCTCTTCAGAGTTCCGAGTTGCATTTCTGTAACCGCATACACCCCTATTTGTTCTCTATTTAACCGCTCCTCAATCTCTGCCCGCTTTTCCATTCTTCTACCGCCCTGCATGCTGATATAGCCTATTGTATGGTGAGCTCTCCTTCTTGTTTTCCTCCTTTTTCTGTTATTGACGGCGACAATATTCTGAGGTTCCCCTAGGGGATCTTCATTACTACCTACGCTGGCCTCCTGAGTGCCCGTGGGCCCCGTAAAAAAGCAACAGCATTACCAGCAAGTTGCCAGCCCACTTCTTATCCAAGCCTGTAATTGAAGTGGATGCCGTCTCGTTCAAAACCACCACATCTTCTGACTTCCCTGTTTACTTCGACAACCTAGAAGCCTTTCTCTCGGCTCATTTTCCATATCGCTATATTAGCAGCCACTACGGCTCTTTGTACGTGACTGTCACGTACAGGCACCTGCGGCACCGTGCACACCACAACCTGCACCTGAGGGGACAGCTCGCGCAAGTTGTCCACCCCCTTTGCCAAGCACTGGGCTAGTCCTGTCCCTTTCCTTTTTAGGACGTCATTTAGTCCCCCTGCTACTATGACAAGGTTGCTCACATGGGCATTTTCCGCAAGCTTTGCTTTTGCTCGCTCCACGACAGAACCCAGTGTCCAGCCTGGAAATGCCCTCACCGCCAACTCTTTTATCACCTTGCACCCTCTCCAGAATTGTGTCTGAGCACCTACCAGGCTTGAGTCGCTGGCGATAATCACCATTTCACTCTCTCCTACCTCTCCCTGCTTCCCTCTTTGTCCTTTTCCGCATGATTCGGACTTGACAAGGCGTATTGACCCCCGGGCTCCTGCTTTTCTTGCATGGCAGCCTCAAGGTAGGTCTCTCCAAGGTAGGTCAAGCTCTTTCCAGCTAACTCCTCACCATGTTGCCTGCATTCCACGTACTTTGCTGGCACTCTCTCTCCTATCACGTCGGGGGAATGAGTTCCACTGTCACGACCATTCTCGTTCATAATTTTGGCCCTTTTCAACTTTTCTTCGGCAGCTCGAAGTCTTTTTCCACTACCTTCCATGTAACACGCTCCATATTTAGCTCATTTCTGAGCTCTTCGACCTGTTTGACAAGCTCATCCTGGAAAGCCTGCATTTTCTTATACAGCATCGACTTTATAGTGTGTGCTGATTGACTCGATTCCCTCTCCGTTCTCATCCATCCCCTCATTTACCTTGAGGGACCCCCAGCATGCTGTACGCTTTCCTACAATGTATTACACGTCTTTTTCTAATGCAAATACTACAATACTATAATAATGCAGAGCATGTGCCTTCTAGCAAAAACTTATATGCAGAGTATCTAAATCCTTAAAATGTTGCAAATTCTCAACCATGTTGTAAAAGCAATCAATGCCGCACAGACTTAAGGTATGCCACGTTTTCGCACGTAGTCAACCACGTGGCCACACACTCACTTTCCTACTAAAGTAATATACTCGATACCAAAGCGCACACAGTAAAACCCCTAATAGCTACTGCTCTTGCCACTTCCAAGCTACTATTTAAAGGCTTAACGTCCCACCCGTTTGCATGTGTTGAAACATGCAGCGCGAAAGGACGCTCTGACTATCCTGCACAACCAAATAAACATGAAACACACCTGTGCACACGAAAAAACAGAGAAAAAAGAGGAAACCACCCAATTATTAGTTAAAGGCTAAAAAAATGGTCTGCCGTGAGTGGGCACGGCGGACCATCGACAAGCATGTGGCTTAAACCGTTCTGCTACCTCGTGCAGGTGCTTGCTCATGGCCTGGCCGGATCAACGATACTGCAACTGCCACAGCCTGACCAGTCTTCAAGAAATGCAATCGACCATCCCTATCTACGAAACTTCGCCACGTGCACTTGGACCACAACTAGAACACCGATGCCACGTCACTGCTTCCATGATGCCAATCCTTCGCTGTTTTGGGATGCGTCACTTGAGGCGCCACCTATTCTTCACGTGACGTCGACGCGTCAGTGTATAAAGGAGCAGCTCCAGACGTATACTTTCAGTGGGCACGGCGGACCATCGACAAGCATGTGGCTTAAACCGTTCTGCTACCTCGTGCAGGTGCTTGCTCATGGCCTGGCCGGATCAACGATACTGCAACTGCCACAGCCTGACCAGTCTTCAAGAAATGCAATCGACCATCCCTATCTACGAAACTTCGCCACGTGCACTTGGACCACAACTAGAACACCGATGCCATGTCACTGCTTCCATGATGCCAATCCTTCGCTGTTTTGGGATGCGTCACTTGAGGCGCCACCTATTCTTCACGTGACGTCGACGCGTCAGTGTATAAAGGAGCAGCTCCAGACGTATACTTTCAGTGGGCACGGCGGACCATCGACAAGCATGTGGCTTAAACCGTTCTGCTACCTCGTGCAGGTGCTTGCTCATGGCCTGGCCGGATCAACGATACTGCAACTGCCACAGCCTGACCAGTCGTCAAGAAATGCAATCGACCATCCCTATCTATGAAACTTCGCCACGTGCACTTGGACCACAACTAGAACACCGATGCCACGTCACTGCTTCCATGATGCCAATCCTTCGCTGTTTTGGGATGCGTCACTTGAGGCGCCACCTATTCTTCACGTGACGTCGACGCGTCAGTGTATAAAGGAGCAGCTCCAGACGTATACTTTCAGTGGGCACGGCGGACCATCGACAAGCATGTGGCTTAAACCGTTCTGCTACCTCGTGCAGGTGCTTGCTCATGGCCTGGCCGGATCAACGATACTGCAACTGCCGCAGCCTGACCAGTCTTCAAGAAATGCAATCGACCATCCCTATCTACGAAACTTCGCCACGTGCACTTGGACCACAACTAGAACACCGATGCCACGTCACTGCTTCCATGATGCCAATCCTTCGCTGTTTTGGGACGAGTCACTTGAGGCGCCACCTATTCTTCATATGACGTCGACGCGTCGGTGTATAAAGGAGCAGCTCCAGACGTATACTTTCAGTGGGCACGGCGGACCATCGACAAGCATGAGGAGTAAACCGTTCTGCTACCTCGTGCAGGGTAGTAACTGCTATAGTACGATGAGAAGTGATTGTCGTGGTCTTTTGGTCTTGCCGTGCCCCCTATGGTGTGCTTTTATTGTATATGATGTGTACTGCGTGTGCTTGCTGCTGATGTGCGGCGACATTGAGTTAAATCCCGGCCCCACTGACGGTAGTGGGGCTTCTATGGAATCCATGCTGAAAGAATTGCTGTCTGGTCAGAACAAGTTGGCAGCGGACGTGACTGCGCTCAGGGAGCAACAGAATAAGGTGGAAAACGTTATAGCTGATTGGGGAGCCAGATTCATTGAATTAGAAAAACGAGCCTCGCGTGTAGATGACCTTGAGCGTACAGTGAAATCACTGCAGGCAAAGTTGACTGATCTGGAGGATAGGAGCAGGAGATCCAATCTGGTAGTCTTTGGCATTCCGGAGGATGCCAGCGAAACTGAGCCTATTCTTAAAAATAAAGTTCTTGATGAGGTGTTCCCTGCAAAGCTTGCTGTTCCTTGCAAATCCGTCGGCCGAATTCATCGTCTTGGTAGCAAAGGTAACAAGAGACCAGTCATCATTTACTTCCAGGGTTTTACCGAAAAACAGCTTGTCTTAAAAAATGCGTACAAATTAAACGGTAGTCGAATATCGATTCAAAACGATTACTCGCGCAGCACACTAAGAAAACGCAAACTCTTGTGAAATAGTGCTAAAATTGAAAGAGAACAAGGCAAGAAAGTTCGCTTAATTAACGATAAGATGAGTGTTAACAATGAGCTTTTCGCATGGGATGATAGTAAGAACTTGAGGATCAAAATTGACGGCCATGTAAATTCTTCAAAAAATGACTGACTTGCCTCCGCTTACACTTCCCCTGGCGCTAAAGAACTGAGAATTTTAAACATTAACACCCGCAGTGTCGTTAATAAATCGGAAAGCCTTGAGGCAGCTATCATGGGTTACAATCCCCATGTGGCTGTTATAACAGAAACGTGGTTGCATGACAATATTGAAGATGCTGTTGTGTTTCCCCCATCTTATCGAGCATATCGCCGTGACAGGTGTACTAGAGGGAGCGGGGTGGCAGTTTTGGTAAAAGAAACTGTATCCGCTATTCTGTTATGCCAGGCCAGTAACTTGGAATCTGTTACAATAAAGCTTACTTGCTGGGATAAATCATTCTTGCTATTTGCAGTTTATCGAGCACCTGACTCGCCCCCAAAATTCTTTCGTGATCTTTTCGCACACATGGTTTCATTCACAAGCGATAAAACACTACTTATAGGCAACTTTAACCTACCAGATATTGATTGGGAGAACGAGTTTCTCTGCACCGGGATTAATTCACACTTAGGTTACTTGCATGGCATCATTCTGTCTCACAATCTACAACAGGTTGTGAGACAGCCAACGCGCACCTATGGTACGTCAGCAACCATACTTGACCTCGTTTTTGTAAGTTGTTCATTAGAAAACTTTTTTGTCTCGGTTGAGCCGGGAATTTCTGATCATAGTCTTGTATATTTTTCTTGTTCTTTGGAAGTGCTTAACCCTAAAAGAATTAAAACAACCACTGTTAAAGATTTTTCTCGTGCCAGAGACGAAAGTGTCTTGGATTATCTTGAAGAATGCCTTGATAACTTTCACACTAACAATGTTACTGTGCTTTGGGATAAATTTAAAGAAATTATCACTCACTGCCTTAGCAACTTTATTCCAAATAAAACTGAAAAAACTTTCAAGACTACTCCCTGGATAACGAGAAACATCTTGCACCTTAAAAGAAAAGTTAAGCGCTTGAGACGACGATGTGCCTCACGTGTTTCAATTCACGAAACCCAAAATAAGCTCAACCAAGAAGTAGAGCAAGCTAAGCGCTGGTATTTTCACCATACATTGCCAAATTTTATTCAAATGGCATCCCAAAAATTTTGGGCTTTTTAAAGTGCAAAAACCAAACCAATTGACCAAATTGTTAACGAGGGCCATGTCATTGTCGAAAAACAACGTATCGCGGAGCACTTCAATAATTATTTTCAGTGTTTTTTCAAATTTCGATGGTGTTATAAACCTTAACCGCATGTCAGGTAACTCGACCTCTGATATTGTTTCACAACCTGGTGTTGTGTCGATGCTGCTGAACCTCAAAACTAAATCATCTCCAGGACCAGACAACATACCGAACACGTTTTTGCACAGATATGCTGAAGTGTTAGCCCCTTTTCTTGTTGTTACCTTCCATTCCTCGTTATCTTTGGCTAATCTTCCTACAGACTGGCTAACTGCATGTGTCGTTCCCATACCGAAAAAAGGTGACAAAACCCTAGTAACTAGTTATCGTCCAATATCATTAACTTCATCATGTTGCAAGTTAATCGAACATATTATAGCTAATGAAATAACCAAATTCCTAAGTGACAACAACGTACTGTCCCCATATCAGCATGGTTTCCAGAAGGGTTTCTCTACTGTAACACAATTAACCACAATTATTCACAACTTTGCAAGTGCTCTTGACAAGTCAAGCCAAATTGACGTAATATTTTTAGACTTTAAGAAAGCGTTTGACCTTGTTCCTCACAATAAACTTATAGAAAAACTACAGTCGATAGACCTTCCAGCCTATATTATTAACTGGGTGGCGGCTTATCTTTCTAATCGCATGCAGTTTGTTTCAATTGATAATTACTCTTCTAACGAACTTTCAGTAACCTCTGGAGTACCTCAAGGTAGCGTGCTAGGACCATTACTATTTCTAATATACATAAACGACATCACTAACGAAATTTCTCATCCTGTTCAAGTTAGACTATTTGCTGACGATTGTGTGTTGTTTAACGAGGTTACTTGCCACGAAGATCAGTTAATGCTTAACCCGGACCTTCAAAACATTCTTTCCTGGTGCAGTCGGTGAGGCATGGAATTGAATAGAGAAAAGACTGTTTACATGTCCAAAACAAACAAAAAAATAAATAAAATGTCGTTTGTCTATAACCTCGACTCTGAACCGCTGACCAAAGTCAGCCAGTATAGGTATCTTGGAATCACAAAAACCAGTGACCTCAGCTGGAATAGCCACATTTCTAACGTATGTAACTCGTCTTTCAGGAAGCTTTGTCTCCTCAGGCACAAACTAAAACACACTCCCTCTGGTACTAGATTACTGGCTTACACTTCACTCATCCGACCGAAACTAGAATATGCATGCATTGTGTGGAATCCCTATAAGAAAATTAACATTAACGCTTTAGAGATGGTCCAACGTAAAGCTGTCAGGTTTATTTTTTCTAAATATAGACTGAGTGACTCTTTACTAGCCTAATGAAACAACGTAATATTCAAACGCTACAAATACGCAGGAAAATACAACGACTGAAGTTTCTGTTCTTGCTTAAAAACAACTGTTTGTCTCTCGACCCACAGGCTTATGTTAAACCACTAACAGCGCGCTGAACACGGCATCGTCACGCTGATTCTTTAACACCTTATAACACCCGAACTAAACTCTAAGTTTTCCTTCTTCCCGCGCACTGTAACAGATTGGAACAGCCTGCCATTATCACAATTGATAAACACCGATTCTATGGAATGCATGTGTCTTGAATACTAGGGGTATTTCCATGTCGGCAAGCCTTGTTACTGTTCCCCCCCCCCCCTTTTTTTTAAACATGAATTTTGTTTGACACTTTCCTGATCTTCCTTGTTCTATTATTTTCAGTATTTTGCAATGGTCGCTCGTTTAACTTCTGGTGTTTTTTTCTTTCTTTTTTTTTCCTCTTTTTTTTCCCCTCTCTTGATAGTGGTTGCAAGTGCTCATATATGCGTGTGATACTGTTCTAATGTTTGTCGGGTTGTCTTCCTTCAGTGTACCTTCTCTTAATCTTATTAGTCGTCGCCTTCATTTTAGTTTTCTTCTGATATTTACATATGTTGCATTGCTTTTGTATTTCTTTTTCATGTGTACATGTGTATGTATATATATACATACATATGTAAATATTTATGTATTTTGCCCCTCCTGCTTGGGCCCTCATTGGGGCCTGCGGTATTGTATAAATAAATAAATAAATAAATAAATAAATAAATAAATAAATAAATAAATAAAAATCAGCAAGTTAAACACAGAAGCAAGCTCAAAGCCTGCACAAAAAAAAAAAAAATTGGAGGATGCTTAAGCTTCGCCTTCAAGAGCGGAATGCAAAAGCGTTATCGCACCCCGTTCACACCGCCCACTCATTTGCTTGGCATGCTCTTGAGTCACACACACAGTTTTTATGGACAACACTTCTAAGTACACAGTACAACTTTGTTTAAATTATTTGTTCTAACAAGTGCTTTTCACAATCTACATTACTGCACTGTGTTGTGCACACTACGTTTCTTGCTCCCCTGTTCGTTTAGCGTTCACATGCACTGAGTATCTCGGTCAGTCGCAGCACGGCACACATTGCAGGGGGCGCTTTCCCGCCAGACGCGCTACAGCGCAGCAATCACGTCAGAGGCGTCCCGCATCGGACGCTGCACCTACGAATCGCGTTGTGAGCAGAAAGAGGAGCCGCGTTGCCTAAACACGAGGGTTCGAGTGACGCATGCTGGAAGTTGGAAGGGGAGAGAGCGAGAAAACTTATTAAACGCAAGGGTATTGGGGCATCCTCGCATCGGTCCCCGCACGGCCCCAATGCGCTCAAACGAGATGAAGGGGAGAAGCGAGTGAGTGGTGCGCCACCTGTCGGGGCAGCGCTGTACATTGCGACAAGGGGGTCTTCTGTGTTTGCCGCAAGATGGCTCTGCATGTGCGCCAAGCGCAGAAGAAATGTAGCGGAAACGTACTTCGCTACTCGTTTAACTGCGACTTCTGTAATTTACATGCTCATAATTACCGATATACACCACAGTATAACTTTCTACGGCACGTTTCTAAGGCAACACCGCATTCACTAGAGGCGATTTTGTCCCGCTTTGAACCATCGAATTCATGGCTGAGTGGTAGCGTCTCCGTCTTACACTCCGGAGACCCTGGTTCGATTCCCACCCAGCCCATCTTGCAAGTTGTTTTTTATTTATGAATTGGCTTCCGAGATTTTTCGCTCACGACCAACGCCGCCGACTCCAACTTTTCTGCAACATGAGCTCCTTAAAGCTGTCTCGTTAAAAACTTATGATTTTGTCACTGCCACAGAGCACTGGAAAAACACGTCCATCCACCACAATATCTCATGCCGAATATATGGATGAATGGATGTTATGAGTGTCCCCTTCAGAACGGGGCAGTGGGTTGCGCCACCCAGCTCTTGGTATTATACTGCTTAATGTCCTACCTAGGTTAAAAAAAACACTAGGAACTCTCACAAACAAATTTTCTGATCCCCTATTGTGAACTTTGCTTTTGTTTGTCTGCTTTTTGTCATTTCCCTACTTTTCTTTCGCCAATCTTCCAATCACCTCTTACACAGTTAAGTACGAGTAGCGCCACCTGGTGGTGCCAGTTACAATTCCTACCCCCTTAAAACAACAGTTTAATGGAAGTTACAGGCAGTTACAGTTCAAGGAGAAAACCGAAGCATAGGATACCGTTCCCTAGTGCTCTGACGAAGCCGAGGTGTGGGAGGAGGCGAGGAACACACTGTGCGCGGTGATCGTGTGTTGTCGCTGGCCTCCAGTTAGGAGGACTCGCCGGATGCAAGTACTTGGTCTGCCCATCCTGGTGCAACTTCAGAAAGAACATTGACAGCTGTGTCTCCGATTGCTGATGGTAGTGGCAACTGTAGCTCTGGGCATTCAGTGGAGGTGCCAGAGCCATGATCCAGATGATACAGATGACGGGTTCCATTGTCCCCTATCGTCCAACTGTAGCTCCATCTGGGAATTGTGTTGCCTGGTGACTACGGAGGGTATTCAGCTCAGACCTGGGTGAAAATTTCTGGCTCCTGGTTGTGCTGGCAACTCAGTTTGGCACTTTGATCATACACCTTCTTCTGACCGAGTTGTTTCTGGAGGAATGTTTTTCTCAGGTCTAGCTGCAGCAGGTCCAATGCAGTCCTAAGCCTCCATCCCATCAACAGCTCGGATGCGCAACACCCAGTGACCTCGTGGGGTGTAGACCGATACGCTAACTGTATTTGTGCAGTTTGTGTACGCAGGTCCCTTGGGCCAAATATCTGTTGCTTTGCTTTCATTGTTTGAACAGCCCTTTCTCCAGCACCATTAGAGGCAGGATTGGGCATTACCAGCATCCACTTCATGCCATTTTTCTTCAAGAATATCTCGTACGCTTCACTCAGGAACACGGGGCCATTGTCTGACAACGCCATATCTGGAAGGCCGATTCGCAAATGTGACTCGCATGCACGCAATTGTACAGTCTGCTGAGGGCGATCAAACGGGAAACACTTCAATCATAGAAGGCAGAGCCCAATGTACAAGAAATGAACTGTACTAGAAGAGAAACTTGGGCGAGTTGGTGGTAATCCATGTTTCAAAATGTTTTGTCAGTTTTGAACTGTTAATTTCCAAAACACTTCAATCAAATTGGAGAATTCCCATAAGGTCCCGCATATTCCACATAAATTCTTGACCAGGCCGTCTGGAAATGGCCACGGCATCATAGGCACTGGTCCATTTGGCCGCTGCTGTTATTGGCAAGCACAGTGCTTTTGTATTGTCGCTATGATGTCGCTATCTAACGATGGCCACCACACACGACTTCATGTGATGGTTTTCATTTTCGTGACCCCAGGGTGGCTCTCGTGCAGTAACGTGAGAATTTCCCCTTGGAGGCTGGAGGGTACCACAACACGGTTTCATCGCAGTACACAGTTCTGGTGCACACTTAACTCATTGAATTGAGACACATATAGCCCCCCCTCTGATTTCATGTCCAGAACATGGCCAGATCCCAAATCCTGTTGACAGCACTGAGTCTTGCTGTGGCTTCTGTGACCTTTGATGAAATAACAGAGGGATAGACAAATTCAAGCATGAATACCTCTGCAGGAGCCCTTGCAGAACATCCGGTCGTTGGCAAAGGGAGCCTACTCAACCCATCTACATGGGCTATCAGGCCTCCAGACCTATAGCTCAAGCTGTGGCTGTACAGCAGCCACAGCCAGCAGCAAAGCCCCGCAAAGAACCCTCAACGAGCACGTTTCAGGAGTAGGTCTTACAGTGCCTAACAGACCCAACAAGGGTGTGTGGTCGGTAACTGCTTCGAATTTCCGCCCACCTGAACTTTGTGATACCAAACACGAGTCCAAGTGGCTGTTTATCCAGCTGACTGTAATTCTTTTCAGCAGTGGTGAGGCTCCTCGATGAAAAGGCTATATGCTGCTCTTCTCCAGAAGTGTCTCTCACTGCCAGAGCAGCCCCCAGCAGTGAGGAGAAGCATCAGTGATCACCACAGTTCGTCTGGATAGGTCGTAACAGGCCAAGAGACGGGTGGATGCGAGCAGCTCTGTGGCTCCTAACGAATGCACATTGTTCGACTGCAATCCAGTATCGGTCTACGCCCCACGAGGTCACCGGGTGTTGCCCATCTGAGCTGTTGATGGGATGGAGGCTCAGGGGTGCACTGGACCTGCTGCGGCCAGACCTAAGAAAAACAGTACTTCAGAAACAACTCACTCAGAAGAAGGAGTATGAACAAAGAGCCAAACTAAGGTTGCCAGCACAACCAGGAGACAGGGTGTTCACCAGGAATGTTCACCCAGATTTGAGCTGGATGCCCACTGTAGTCACCAGGCAACACAATTCACAGATGGAGCTACAATTGGACAACGGGCAACAATGGACCCGTCATCTTGAAATCACAGCATATGCACCACTGCCCATTTTGTTTCAGCACTGGCACAACAGGCGCTGCTCATCTGGCAGTCTTTGCTTATCGAACCACACCTCGACAGACCAGTCTCTGCAAAGACCCTCAAACTTTTCTTTCAGAATAAAGGGAATCCACAGGCGCTTGAAGAATCTGGGTTTAGCATCTTGAGGCTCCATGATGCGAGCCTTAACCCCCTGGAACGTACCTGATCCTTTGGAAAACATTTCCTGAAAATGGTCCACAGCTTCTTCTGCAGACACAGAAAAAATTGATTCTGGCTTGCTGATTCCCAATTGAAATTTCTTCATCCAATGTCTACCGAACAATGCAGGACACTGCCCTTTTACCACAAACAGTGGTAGCTGTCTCTCCTCTTCCCGAAGCTTCACAGTGGCTGTGAACTTCCCAGCGACTGGTCGCGTGTCCCTACAAAAACTCCTCAGCTGTACGTTGGAAAACAGTTGCGTGAACTTTTTTTTCACTTATCGTTGACACATTCGCACCCTTTCAAGTTCCACTTTGTAGGGATGCGCGACTCTCGCGCGTCCCCTGATATGTTTTTCCCGCATGGCGCGTCTCTTGTAATCTGGCTTCGCCGCGTGGCCTGCGTGATGCCCGCGGCGGTCGATGTGGTTGGGGCGCAGTGCGAGAGATGGCGCGAGTGTTGCGTTGCTAACGCCGCCTCACGGCAGGGTTACTTGGGGGCGCAGGGGAGAACGGGCTGTTTTTCCCGGCGGGTCGGCGAACAGCGTGGACATCCCGCGCGCCGCCGACCCATGCTTCTGCGAGACCGTTTCGCGTGGCCTGCCTTCGAATGCGCCACCGTTTGCGTGACAGTACGCGCGAACGACCAGGCGTTGGGATCCAGCATGAGGTGAACATATTCGCTCGTGATGCATTCGCGGTGAGTCGGACTTCTAGATTTGTCGCGCGCCCATCGGCATGTTTTGTGGATAGCAACTCGGCTAGCAGGCATTGATCTATGAAAGGTGCAATAAATGCCCTTGTGATTGTTTGCACTACAGTCGCCGACCGATTTTCCGGACTCCAAAAATTCGGACATGCCCGATTATTTGGTCAGCTTCGCGGCACCGCCATTTACCCCATAGACCATAATGTATAACAACTGCCGAAAGTTCGGACACGTTGCAACCTCTCGTCTGATTTTTCGGACACTCCTTGAGGCAACTCGATCGAGAGCATCATGCACCGACTATGACTGGCGCATAGTTCGACTTGCTGAACGCCATTTTTGTTTTGAACAGAGCCTACCTGCTGCCCCATGAAGTGGCGCTACTGGAAATCCCCGCTCATCATCATCGTCTCTGCCTGGTTCGATAGAGTGGCTCTACAGCAGTTTCGGTTTCAGCTTAGTAAGCCATGTCCAGACAATCCAGCAGCTGATTTGTTTCTTCGCGCACGACGCTGCGAGTAGGCCACGCTTTTCGTTTGTGCGACTGGTGTCGGCACGGTGGTGTTTGCTTTGTGTGCGGTGTCGAGGTTGCAGTGATCCAACGCGGCATACGGAAACATAGCATCAAGTGTCTAATGTCTAATGGTGCCGACAGTGCCCGCGCAAACTGCGCTGGGGAATACCGGCAAGCGGGTGCCAGGAGGCCTAGGATTTGTCGCCTTCCGATGTGCTCCCTACTGACGTGGAAAATGTTCTGCCGAGACCTGCGCAGTAGTTGCATTGCGATTACGGACACCGTCTCATTTGAAAGTTTCACAGGTGCTGACATTGCTGTACTGACATGCGCAGAACTCGATGATGGCGAGATCATTCGTCAGGTTTCTGCTGCACCGCCAGACGATGACTTCGAGTCGGAAGATGACGCACCATGTGCTACGCTGCCGTCGCATGCGGAGCGTGCACAAACAGTGACTGCTTTCAGCCGCCTATACCGTACGACCCTCTCCGAGATTCAGGCTTATCTGATTGTGCGTAAATGGAACAGCGTGCAATGGCGTATTCACGATTTCTTCAAGCCTACTGCCGAGCCCGAATAAGTGCGTGGAAATAAAGGATTTCATTTTTTTTCTTCTTAATCTGCTTTTTCGGACACCTTTTTATTCGGACATTTCCGCAGTCCCCGTGAGGTCCGAATAAACGGTCGGCGACTGTACTGTGTTGTCGTTCCTTTGTCCCAACAGCACGGGAGGAGACCCCACAACTTCTAGCGGAACGCCGTTAGCAATAACCATAATGTGCATTGGCACTGGTCCAGCCGCCTCAAGCATCCAAAGGCTGCATGCTTCCAGCGTGTCACCCACATCGTGTACCCGAAGCACTTCATTTACAGTATTGAAGCACCTCGAATCTGCATGGCACATCTGTCTATCTGCTAAGTCGTTATCAGTCTTGCACACTCTTGCCAGATGCCCTTGCCACCTGCATTTGTAGGAAACTGAGTTGACATGTTGGCACAGGCGCCGCATCGAAAACACCCGTGTTCACGACACCCAGATTGTATTCTATTTGTTGCCACATGGCTGTTTCGACTGCCAATTGGGCTGGCTCGGACTATGAAGCTGGGTGTTCGCTCAGGGCACGAGAATCCTTGTGAGCAGCCTCGAAGGGCCATACTGTACTAATTGCGGTTTCTAAGTTTAAGTCAGCTGTTTTTAATAACCGCATTTGCATTGGCATGTCGTTAGTGCCACTGACAATTTGGTCTTGTAGCATGCGGTCTCGGAATGTCCCGAATTTGCAGGCGTCGCGTAGTCACTTGCTCACCGCCTCCCCATCCTGCTTATGTCATGAAAAGAAATTGAAACAGGGGCCATATTCTGTAACGCTTTGCTTTGGAACTGATTCGCTCTGGCTGTTACATCTGGGTGACATCACTCGGAGAAAGAGCGGAATGTCGCAGCGCGAGGGCGACCAGTGAACGAGAGGCGTTCTGCCGCAAGGTCACGTCATGATTTTTGTTTGTACTTTGGGGACGATGTAGTAATCGAAGGTTGCTGCTAGTTTGGTAAAAAAAAATATTGGTTTGTATACGACACTTGCACTTTTAATTTCCAGTGGTAACACAGCTAGTGGTTTAATTTTATCTGTGCTGTTTTATTTATTAAAGCAAAGCTTTTGCCTCTTCCTTCGACTTTCCCACTGCTGCTGCTACTATGGCGGCTGTGCCTGCTGCATCAGGCACACTGCGTGGCGGGGGGAGGGGGGGGTGAAGGGTCACAGCGTGTGTATACATGACAGGAGCGAATCAGAAAGGAAAGGCAATGCTAGAAACTCATTTTCACTCCACCGCGTTGAATGTGCACAATGCCCTCTGGAGCTCCCTTGCTGTCGCCACATTGGCCTCTTAGAAGCTGTAATTACGCGCGGCTCCCCCTAGAAGCATTGCAGAAACTGCGGCGCTTCCCTTTCTACTAAAGTTCGAGTCCAGAGGGCACGTAGATAGAACTGTAGGGAGGAGAGAGAAGAGGCAGTTCCCATACAAGGGAGGGGGGAGGTGACGTGAGAAGGCAAGCAAACCCTACTACTATACGACCGCGACTGCGGGGAACCTAGATAATCATAATGGCAAAGCCTTTAGCGCAATTCAAAAAAGACAGGGACGTGACAGAAACACAGGACAGTGCTAACCGTACCAACTAGCCCAGGAATCAGCCCTGTTAAACTAGATAAGCTTAAGTTCAAAGTATGGTACAGTACGCTGCTGCTATTCCTGAAAACTGAACACCATGCAAATATGTCAATCGGGCAACTTACGCAGGGCATGCATAAGCAGAGCCGCATTAATTAAAGAGCAAGTACCGCAAGGTCCAGGTGACACTACGGAAGTGGTTGACCGTCAAATGAACACTTATGTGCCCGCCGCATTTAGGCTTGCGGCTATGGAATTGCTAGAGGCCGTGGATTTGATCCGAACTGCGGCAGCCACATTTCGATGGGGGCAAAATAGAAAATGCACATGCACTTAGATTTTGGGACACGTTAAAAAAAAATCCCAGTGTCAAAATTGATCCGGAGTCCGCCACTACGGCTTGCCTTATACATCATCCGATTGCAGTTTTGGCACTTACAGTCCCATAATCCAATTCAAGTTTAAAGGGACACTAATGGTTAATATTAAGTCAATGTGGACTGTTGAAATACCATCTCAGAAACCTCGAAACGGTTGTTTCATGCAAAGAAGATACTTATTTTAAGAGAGAATGCATTCTGAAGCGTCCGCCTACCTCTAGCACAGTTCAAACCACCCGCCCTCTGATCGAGGAGTGGTGACGTCATGGTCTCATAGTGACGTTGCGCCGTCGGTGAATGAAACGTCGCCCACAGACGGCGCTACGGCTTTTCTGCACAAAACACAAACGCACGGCCAGAAACAGAGCCAAGACAGAGCCGACAGCTAGCAGCGCATAACTATGGTGGCTAGCGGAAGGGAAAGCGCGCGACGATAAGCTGGTTCTTTATTTTATTACGCTAACTTTGACGCTCGTTGCAATGGACGACCCCGACAACGACACACTGGCTCGCGATGCTGGGCTCGACTTCAGCGATTTAAGCACTGATGAACATGACCTGCTGCTGAGGGCTCGCGCTGCCGGCGTCGTTGTGTACTACTACGACAGTAACTGTATATCATGGCTGTACATATTCGCACATTTGTAGCTTTTCCTTCATGAAAACCAAATGCCGAGCTCGTCTTCGAACTGCAGTTGTTCTTGCACTTCAAGAGAATACAGGCAAGACAGACGGAGCAGCGCTATGGGAAAGCATTGCTTTGAAAGGCACTCCACACGACTTCAGTAAGTCGGCGTTGAACTTGTAATCCTCTGGACGAAAGTGTAGCGAGCACACGATGCGATTTTTCGGCACTTTGCCAACGCGCTGTGGCAGAGGTACGGCACTTAACCACTTCGAACGGAGAGGTTCACTTGTTGGCACACAGTGATAAGTAACGTTGGATTTGCCGCTGCAACTGCCCTTGACCAAGTTCTGCGGACCGTTTGCACATCCCACGACATCACATGGACGTGGGATTGTCGCTGCTTGTTCCAAATGCAAGTTTCACGAGCCAGCAGAACCAGCACAGCACGACACGATAACGAAACAACTGAAACTCCAAAGCGCGCGCGGCACAAGAGTCGAGCGTGCAGAGTCGAGCGAAAACGAAACCTTTCGGCCACCCATACTACTGAAGGGTAACGTCAAAATGTTATTGTTTCTTAGAATCGAACAGAAGTGGACAAGTAGCATTTTCTTCTGCCTTATAACCTCATGAAATTATCTTTTTAATACGAGCAGTTGAGTACTAGTGACATAAATTATGAGGAGTGCCTTCGTCATCGGGCTAGTACTGCAATGTCGCTGGGGGGTCTCAAATCGTGTCATGCATTTACCTCAATTTCTCAGTTACTAAAGCTCTGTTCGCGATTATATTGACGCCTTAGACATTCTAGATCATTGCTTTATCACTTTAACTTGACTTCGTAGTAACATTTAGTGTCCCTTTAATACTCCTGCCACGGTGGGATGTGCCATGTGAGGCAACGACAACGCTCAACCCTCTCAGAGGTTATGAAATATGGTGCACAACAACGCCTCAAGCAAATCCCTCTCACTGTGTGTTCTGTGTGCCATGCAGACAAACAGCAGTGGTGCATGCAAGGTTACGTTAACATCAACTCACCGCTCTCGTGCTAAACATGGAAGAAATTAAGCTTTAGCCGTCAGCATCACCAATAATTATCGTCTATTAAAGCATCCAGCATGGAAAGCTTCACTAACATCGATTCCCACAGTGCATGGGATCTGCAGAATATTTTTTTGTCCCTAGTTGTTGTGCCATACATTAAGCAATCAAAGCAGTTCTCTACGTGTAGGCCACGGCTCTAATAGAATTTCGTTTAGCTATGGCTGAGCTTCTTAAGGGGCACGATTGTGATGAGAGAACTTCAAGAATTTTGCCGTGGTCAAGGAAACATTCTTGACTACGGCTTTCTCCTGTAGCATGGAGAGAAATCTTACAATCCTTTTTCTTTTCCCTCAACAGTAATGACCCTAGCAATGGCAGTAATGATGCGACTGACTCTCGACATTCCATATGCACTGATAAAAACCACCTGTTAAAAAAAAATAATGTAGCGCGCACAGCATTTACGTTGCACTGTCAACGCTACTAAATCTTGTGGTCCATGATGTTTTAGCTTACGGCAAATCCATCGCATTCTGTTTTTGGGGGCGCCTAAAATGCCTTCAGAACTCGCCTTCGCTCATGTCGAACGCATCGCACCATTGCCTCTCGTCACATCATTGTCTTCAGGCAACGCTCGCCAGCAACACACCCACAGAACTCACTATTGGCGACCCTCTCATCACACCGCCCAGCTCAAGACTAGCAGACGGCCACGGCTGCACTAGCAACAGTCGACATCATGCTTGCAGCCAAACGCAATCTTCAAGTGAACCACTTCTCCGCAGTTCCTCTCGTAGCAGACGACAGGTTCCTTTCCAGATGATTGACAAGCTGTGAGACGACAACAAAATTGGTTGTCACGCCCACCAAGGATGACGACAACAAAGCGCTGACCAATGGCGTTCGTGCGAGTGAACCGGTTCCAAAGCGAACCGTTAAAGAATGCGGCCCCTGGCTACCACTTCTGAGACCTTTGGCGAGAAGTGGTTGTTGAGGGCATCAAAAATTGTCGCTAAGTTCGCCTTGGCAGGTATCTCAGGGGCCAGTAAACTTTGTAGCACGGAATATGTCATGGCTCCACAACACATCAGAAATACAGCCGTCTTCTTACCGTATGGCATGCCGTTTACAGCCAGGAAAAGTTCCCCCTGTTCTCAGTATTCCACCCAGTCCTTGGTGTCTGTACTGGATTCGTCTATATTTCCGGGGACCAGCATGCCTGCTCTCGCGTTGCCGGTGTCATTCACTTGAACCATTTTCCGTCGTCGCCAGTTGTCATGACCGGGCCCCAGGTCATAGTTTGCAGTAGTGAGGGCACAGTAGCCGCTGTAAGGGGCGTAGGCACACTGGCCTCACGTTCTGCCTTTTATTGTACAGTTTAGTACGAGTAGCGCCACCTGGTGGTGCCAGTTACCATAGCAGGAACACATGAAGTGGTAAAAAATGAACATAACTCTAGTGGGTCATTTTTTGTGTTCTCGATGGCGAAT
Organism: Dermacentor variabilis; assembly: GCF_050947875.1. Taxonomy (NCBI): domain Eukaryota; kingdom Metazoa; phylum Arthropoda; class Arachnida; order Ixodida; family Ixodidae; genus Dermacentor; species Dermacentor variabilis. The sequence goes on along the minus strand of NC_134574.1, from coordinate 14,761,841 downwards.
GTTGGCGCCGGGAAAATGTACGTAATGAGAATGTATCAACAAAGTTCTACTGTGCATGTTCATGTTTTGTGCCGTACATTTGCACTCACCCATAAATCCTCATAAACACCATCAATAGAGAATATTTCATGCTCTTGTGAATGGGTAATTTAGACGCTCATGGGAAAAAAAGTATGCCTTGCCAAAGCTAACAAAAGCCTCCATCCGATTCGGTATTTCTCGTGCTGTACGTGCACTGACGCACTCCTATATTACACTGCACTGGCAAAGCAGCTGTGTCCAGTTGTGCAGACCATACTCACATGAGCCACTTTCCCTGCCATGGATGAAAACTCCCGGACGATGACGTTCACCACGTCTCGGAGCTGGAACACGTGAGCACCAACCACATGGTTATAGACAACAGGTCGCACAAGAAGGCGTGACTCATTTGCTTTGCTGTACCGAAAAGAACAATACCACTCGGGTGCAAATAACTTCTCACGCTTTGCTGATGTTTCAACCAGCATGTATTTGAACGTTGTAAGCCATTAGCCGTAATGACATAATAACCTGCACACTAATCCTGCATGCACCTCAATTTTTTTTTTGCAATTCTTTATCATGCCATGAACAGGTTGAATGACTTTGTTTGCCCTCTAGAATAACCAACCAAATTTCCAGTTCTTGTAAGTGTACACAACACTGTCATGCAGACAGGGCTAGGAGAGCACCTTTTGCTTCACCTTATCTCATAATAAATGCTAAACTCTATTTGGTTATAAAGTGAAAGCCAAACTGCCCTTCTTTGAATGCCTCATCAAATCAGTCACAGACTCAAAATTATATTTAATGTTTGGGTTATTTTGGCTGTAGAAAGTTCTTGCAACTTGCTTTCGTTTGCTTAACGCTGTATTGAAGCCACTGTAGCATAAAGGAACACGGACAAAGAAAAGGACAGTACACCACGGGCGCTGGCTCACATCAGCCTGTGGATTGCCTGCCCTGCAAGTGTAAACCATGGCTGCATAAGCTTAAGATTCTAGGCAGAAGTAAGGATACTACTGCTCATTAACTTTTGGAAGCTTATCACATTAGAAAAAGAGGCACAGATTGCGTTAGCGACACGTGGATCTGCTTATTTGGTAGCGAAACACGGCGTTTTGAATATTCGTTTTTTTTTTTTTTTGCTATGAAGAATGTGTACGCATGCGCTATACTAGTGCATCTGTTATTCCCTATTTTTCTGGGGTCGACCGAATAAACCAGTTGCGAGTTATCAACCGTGGTGTCCTTTCCTCTTCTTTGTCCGTGTTCCTTTGCACTACAATGGCAATACATACCAACCAAGTCTCCCAAGAAGTTTTATTGTTTAACACTGTGTTTCTCCTCTTTAAGATTAGCAATTAATTAGAGCTGAGTCGACACGATAAAGTCAATGACGTCACAACAAACTAGTGCAGGAAGATCAGGGCAGTGTTGTTGCTTATTTGTCATTGTTGCATATACTTGCATAACAGGCGTCGCTCCAGACTGGTCGAGGCACTGCTTTGAGCCAATCAGTATTGATGTACACACCTTCTTAAGCAGTGCGACGCTGACTGAGATGATAAATCCTGCAGACCCAAACATACTAACCGCTTTGCTGTTGAACAAGCATCATTAATGCACAGCCTAACTTAATACAGTTGAACCTTGCAATAACTAAATTGGCAGAGAACGCAAAAAAATTCGCGTTCGCAAGAATTTCACAGTTGCAAAATGAGACTGCACAGGTAGGTAATTCGTCGCAGAACGAAACTTTACCATCAAAATTCCGTTAGCCTACTTTTGCAAAGCTTGCCCGAGGATATAAAACCGCATCGCCAACAGTACAAAGTGCGCCACATGCGACGATCCGCAGTGGCAGCACTGCCATGGAGCAGTATTCTCGGTCAGTTGCAAAAGTGGACGTAGATATGGCCACTTTTGGAAGATTTTGCATAACTCAGCACCGGACGCAAAGCAACAGCGCTCCACGCATGCAGCAGCATTTCTCCAGTGCACTCTGTTGCCCGCAGGGGTCGATGTGCCCAGTGCTGAGCACGAAAGTGATCGTAACTCGTACACCTGAAGACAACAGAGTGAGATTATGGCCCCTTGGTGCCAATCTACGTCCGGCGCCAAATCCGCACGCGATGCCGGTTGGATGGCGCCAAAACCAGCATTCTTGAAGCAACGAATGCGTATTTCTGGACAATCGCTCAATCACTGCTCGATGCATGGCACCCCATGCTGCGACTGCCATTTTAAAAGCTATAAACAATTCCACATCGGTGGGACGTGGATTTCCTTGTTCTTGCTGCATTTTCCACACTGAGGTGCACGTTACGCACTGCCCTAGGTGTGCAAAAATCGTCGTCACATGGCGGTAGCAACATGATGCCGCTTCAAACGGGCGATCAACAAATAAGATGGCAGCCGTGATGTGTTTCCAGTGTGATCATTTCCAGCACTTGGTTGTTTACTAAAACAAAAATGGCAGCAACCAGGCAAGTGTAACGTGGTGGTATTTTATGCAATTTTGGTGCAAAGCAATTGCATTTGAGCACATTTTGGAGCCTGCTAGCCTTGCGCAAATAGGTAATATGCAGGATTACGTTCCAGCAAATTTTGTTGATGCGGGACTTTAGTACAGCGACATTTCGTTGTCAAGACATACGAAATGCACTGAATCTTATGGCCGTTCACTGGGGATACGAAATTATTTCGTTGTCGTGAGAACTTCGTAGTCATAGGATTTCATTACTGGAGGTTTCAACTGTATTACTATTTAGTGTTGTAGTGAAAACGACGAACGCTAGCTAATAATCATCACCAGTGCTGGGCACGGTGTTCGCCGCTCGTGTTGGGACTCTTGCTGCTGCCTGACCGCCGCATTAGCCACTCTCAGTCCCCAGCCAATAAACCTCTTCACAATACATAGTTTTGCATCCATAACAGAGACGGCGGCTCCAGTGTCCACGAGAGCAAATGCACGTACACCTTCAATGCAATTTTCTATAACATTTGATGGGCGACGGTGAGGACTTTTGTAGTTCAACGGCACTGCAGTTCTTGCCTTGTGGAGTGCGACAATTAGTTTTCCTCTTCCCGAGCCATACTTTGGCTGTAGTCCTTGCCTCATGGACCGCGACAATCAGTTTTCCTCTTCGCGAGCCGCAGAACGAGGTTGCATCTGCGATACTGAGCGGCAATGCGGAGAAGGTGAACGGCGGATAATGGGCATCAGTCAAACAGCTGTGGGGCCGAAAGTGAGTTGTAAGAGCTGCAAAATGGCAGCTCAATTGCGTGCATCAACAAATGCAGGCAACATGACTGGCATAGCCACAGGCAAAGCATATTGGCCGATCGTCGAACGTACGCCACGAGTTTGCGACGGCAGGTCCAGTCCATATCACAGGACGTGGTGAACGTGGCGTCTGGTAAAGCAACAGGACAGCAATTTGTGGTCAGGGCCTGAAAACGACGTCGCTGAAATTTAGGGGCAGAGCTTCAGCTGCAGGCGATGGTCAGGGCCTGGTGACGACTTCAGTGCAACTGAGAGGCGCCACTGCAAGCGCAGTGGAGAGGCAAGAACCCGGCAATTTCTTGCTGAACCGGGTGGCAGAGCGAGGGACCAATATCTGGAGCAGGCTGTTCAATATGCTGCGGCTGAGTGAACGACACTAAGGAGAGTTGGCGGGCAACTTCCTCACGCACAAACACCTTTCTCTCAGCAAGCAGTGTTGACTGGTCAGAAACGGCAGCCAATCGAGCCTGATGTTGGTCGTGCGAAAAAGGTCAGCGGGTGTTAGGATCGGCCTGCAGGGGTGCTGCTCTGCAAAGCTATTTCAGCTCGCTGCACGTGCCTCGATCGACCCGTGGTGCTGGCGCCCTTCGGAGAACCAGTTTGGCCCCCAACGTATTGTTGGTTGATTTGCTGGGTCGTCATGGTCTCTCTGCAGCAATGGTCTATCTGCCGCAAGAAGAGCTTTCCCTAACAAAAGGGGGCTTTGCGGTACGGGGGCCCCAGGATTCGTCAGTCTGCTGACACTCGTGACGACTACAGGAGAAAGGCAGCTCTGGAATTTAGAGGCGCAAGACAATGGGCACCCGGCGGCGGCGCTGCGGGGGTCAGCTCGGGGAACCGACGCGCCTTTCAAGACTCAAGATAAGGGACAACCGGCGGGCCGACTGCGTTGACGCTGACATCGAATGGTTCTCTCACCTAGGGAACTAGGGACCAATGGAGTGTTTATAAGCAGCTGATATCGGCTGCTAGAGTGTGCTCGTGCTCTGTGATCGTGCTCATGAGCTGCGTGCTCGTAGTGTGCTCGTCAATGTACTCGTGAGCTGTGTGCCGTATGCTCGTCTTGCGTGCTCCATTTGGGAGCCACGCTTAGACTGTCGAATGTATCTCTTGTTTAAACTGTAAATAAACCCTGTACGCCTAGTTCCTCCCAAGTTCCTCTCTACGACCTACAACCCTCTTTACAAATGGTGGCAGCAGCGAGATCGTCCGACAACTCCTACAACTGGATGCGAGCAGTGGGATCATCCGACAACTCTAATACGGGTCATTGACTGCTGCCTTTGCAGCTCCTCGTAGCTCTGGCACAGAGTAATTAATTCCGCCACAGTACGTGGATTCTTCACGAGCAGAATGTTAGAAACGTCGTCCTCTATTCTCTTCATAATAATCTTGATTTGGTCTGACTCTGACATGGTTGCGTCGACTCTCTTGCAGAAGTCTAGAATGTCTTTGATGTAGCTCGTGAATGATTCACCCAGCTGCTGAGCTCATCCCCGCAAACGCTGCTCTGCACTGAGCTTGCAAAGAGCAGGGTGGCCAAACACATTCACAGAAGAGGTCGTCGACCATGTCTGGAAACCTCTATCACGGTCCTTGTCCCAGAGGCTGGCCAAACATGACAGGTAGAAAATCGCATTGTTCAGTTCTGCAGTATTGTCCCATTTGTTGTGTATGCTTACCCTCACATACGACAAGAGCCAATCCTCCACGTTGTTGTCATCCACGCTGCTGAAAACAGCAGGGTCACTCTGGCGGAGCAAAGCAGAGAGCATGTTGCCGATGGAGAAGGAGGCGCCTAAGGGGAAGCGTCGTCAGGCAGGGCAGATGGCAGCATGCGGGATTGTAGTTCCAGCGTGGTCATTTTCAAAATACCCAGCACCCTCCACCAATTGTGAAGAAGTTTATTGGCTGCGAACTGAGAGTGGCCAATGTGGCAATCAAGCAGTAGCAAGAGCCTCAGCACGAGCGGCGAATGCCGTGCCCAGTGCTGGTGGTGATGAATGGCCAGCATTCGTTGTCTTCACTACAATGTGAACCTACATCTCATACCTGAACCATTTAATTCCATCTATACCACAACATCAAAAACATCAGACTGTCTGCACTGCTACCTACAGAATTTTACTTTTAATATACATAAACTTTGCCAGATCACATTAGTCCAGCCAAAACTCCAGCTTGGTCACCTCATGAAAACGAATGAGGGATGCAACACAATACCTCATGTAATCATGTCTGTGATGGAATGTCAAGCGAAGTGTTATGTGGCCATTATTACAAGCTACAATAAGCTGCCTGCCTAGAGCAGATATACCTAGTGCATGCACATGCACAGCCCAAACACATCTTGGGCAGAAGATGTGCCACAACACCTTATGATGTCATGATCGTGACACTCGTCAAACACACACACATGTAGGAGCACATAAACACAAGTGTATTTTCATCAAGTATTCAGCGCATTTTATAAATTTTGGTATTTCTTAAGCTTATATCAAGTCGGGCCTCATTATAAAGAAGTTGTATTTGATCGAAAAATACCTTCATTATATGTAATACTTGCTATCAGTACACAAGCTGATATTGAAGAAGAAATTGCTATCCTGTCGATGGCCTGTCAGTGACTGACATACGGAGCACACAAACAACACTAAATTACACGTGCACACTTTGTATTGCCATTATTGTGCAACTGAGCGATCAGTATGGTAACACGGGACTGGAATTCTTGCTCGACAGCCACAGGCTAGCCAAGTCAAGCCATTGGCCAAAACATGCATTCATGACCAAATTGGGCCATTCCAAGTAGCCTTTTGCTCAGTATTTGTAATTCCTCCTACTAGAATACATATTTCCAGTTATGTAGTACAGCAAGGATGATAGGAAGATGTATCGGCATTTAAAGAAAAGATGGAGCATGCAGTAATAAAAGACGGTTCTTGCTACCGTTCCTGCTGATTAATGCTCCTGTCCCTCGAGTATCCAAGGCCCACAACACTGCTGGAAGTGCGGGTACAGTCGAACCCGGCTATATCAAACTCGAAAAAAAAAAAAAGAACGGCTATCAGTTCGATATAGGGCATAATTCGATATAAGCCTGCTAAAGAATTGGGTGTCATAAAAGCACATATCATTTATAAAAGCACTTTACTGATGAAACTAGCTTAGTTTCGCATGAAATAGTCCTGTATTTTCTTCAGCTTGGGCAATTTCACTGCCTGCGATGCACGCACTTCTCAACATTGTCTGAAGAGTCGGAGCAGCTGAGGCCACAACCTTCCACATTTAAAAAAAAAATCTTTTGTGTACAAACAAACAGGGACGAAGGAAAGGAGCAACACAAGGACGAGCGCTTTCTAACAACTGGTTTTATTTTCAAAGAACCATCTGCTTATATACCCACAGATCTGCGCGATCTAGTCAACAAAGCATGCCTACAGAGCATATAACAACACTTGTGATAAAATGCTGCGGAACAACGCCACCCGGTCAACATAAAAACAGCAAGGCGCATAAAACAAGCACTTTCATACTTTTGACCATGACAAGTGCTTGTTTTATGAGCCTTGCTGTTTTTATGTTGACCGAGTGGCGTTGTTCCACGGCATTTTATCACAAGAGTTGTTATATGCGCTATAGGCGTGCTCTGTTGACTAGATTGCGCAGACCTGTGGGTATTTAGGCAGGTGGTTCTTCGAAAATATAACCAGTCGTTAGAAAGCGCTCGTCCTTGTGTTGTTCCTTTTCTTCGTCCCTGTTTGTTTGCGCACAAAAAGTTTTTTAAAAATGAATCTGTTCCAACTAGGCCGACTCGCAGTTATGCTTCCACATTCGCGCAGAAGCACCAGACTAGTGCGAGTGCACCAATCACCTCGAATGATGTCGGCAAAGGATCGTCAGTGCTTTTCTCATTGTGCCCACTATCATTTGTGCTCGGTACAATGTCAGCAATGTAGTCTTCGTTTTCGGGCTCTTCCATGGTTGCGACACCATCATCCGCACTCACAAACTCGTCGACCGTTGATTCATCAATGGCTTGTGGAAATTGTGACAGCCTGCTCCAAACTTCGGCAACACCGGCAATGGCTTCGTTCCACTCTTCCAAATTTTCGTCGCAATCATCAGAATTTTCAGCCATCACTGAGCAAGTGGAAGCCGGCATGTTTTAAGCAATTTCGGATGAAACCCTTGTACATGGTCGCCTCGGCGTCTTATACACCGGCTGTGCATACGTGTCTGGCGCCACGAGCACAGCGTCGTGAGCTTGACCGCTTTATTAGCCCTAATCTCACCCTTATTCTTCAAGATCGCCCTGAGAGTGCTCCTTGGAATCTTGCACGCTGCGGCGACATTCGACTTCTCACCACCGTTCAACTCGTTTTACGATTTCGAGCTTCACTGCGAAAGGCAAATTTTGTCACTTTGCGCTAGCCATCACAGCAGCACTGCGGGAGAAGGCCCACAAGGTGCAAACACAATGAACCAGAAAAGCAGCGAGACCACTTGCACGACGAAGGCACAAGAGCCTCTGATTGGCTGTCTGGGCAAGCGCTGCGGGCAGGCCAGGATAACTTTTTGCAGGGGGATGTCGACGGCTCACACGACGCGGTGCAGTCACGGTCGGCAGAGCGGGTGGATGGAGCCGCACTGCGGAATTTCCCTGCCACCACGAGGGAAAGCCACATTCTGGGGGCACTTTTGCGTCACTTGACGTTCAATCTATCGGGAGTCACTGCTATTTTTGTTTGATGTAAACGTAATTTTTGCTATATATACTCACTGTAACTATACTGTATTCAGAAAGTGTTTGACATACAGGATAATTCTATGTAAATGGGTTTGATATAGTCGGGTTCGACTGTACTGCGTCCTGATGCTTGGGACTCGTACTAGGACCCGTACAAGCAGTCCAGAGACTTAACCTCTCGTCACCACTCTAGTGCACCGATTCAGCCGCCGTGTGCTAGGCCTGAGCCCCAAAATCACTACCATTCCAGCTCCGATCAGCATGAAAATTCCTGCATCGGCAAATCTACCTCCTTCACAGACAGCGACAAGTATTTCTCATGTGACTTTTTCAATATCCTCTCATTTCAAAAATTTTTCCTGGCGACACATTTGAAGGTGTTGAGGACCGGCTTAATCAGTACGAAAGGCTTGCTAAGGTCAGTGATTGGAGCACAGAACAAAAACTTGTACACACTTCTTTCACTCTAGAAGACAGCGATCTTGCATGGTTTCGCAACAGGGAAGAGAGCTACCAAACGACTTTTTGGCACCAGCTCCAGGATACATTCTCCAGTTCTGGCCGGCGGGATTACACGCAACAGCTGTTTGAAGCATGCTTTCAGCAGCCCAACAAAAGCATCGCCATGTGTGCTGAGAATATGGTCTGTTTATTTCACCAAGCTGACCCCGATATGCCTGAGACTAAGAAAGTGCACCATCTCATGCGAGGAATTAAACAACAATTATTTGCAGGCCTGGTTCAAAACCAACCATCAATGGACATTCTGTGATAGCCCTTGTGGACACCGACATTGATTTCGTGATTATGTGTCAAGAGCTGGTTGACTACTTAAGAAAGGTGAAAACAACATGGACAGGGCCACACATCATAAGTGCCAGGGGTCAGCTAATGGCGTCAATGGGTACCGCCATGTTCTGTATCGGTGACTCAAGCTTTGTCGGCATGTTCGTTACCCTCCCCAAGTGCTACAAGGAACGCATTTTGGGCATGGATTTTTTGTGGGATTATGGCACAGTTATAAACATTCCAGGGCGTGTGGTCATATTTTCTGCGAGCCCAGATGTTAACGGCAACAAGGAGGGGCAGTGCAAGCGTTTATGACTAGCCAACAAGATGACAATACCACCATGAATCTGCTCACATGTGTCTGTCTTTAGCGAGAGGCCTTACCATAGTGATGCAATAGCAAAACAGATAAGCATACTACCACCCACACAAAGTGTTTGAACTGCAAGAAGCATTCTGGAATTAAATCATGGCCATGCAGAAGTGCTCCTTAGCAAGGAACATCACCACATCCCAAAGGGCACTGCAATGGTGTGCTGCGATGACACAGCACAAGACTGCAGCATCATGGAATGAATGAAATGATCGCTGAGGCAACAATGTCTGTCGACGTTAGCTTGACCTTGTTGCCCTCCAAGAGGCAGCATGTGAGGCACAGTTTGAGAATTGGTACAGCAGTTTGAAAACTGCTTTTCATCCACATCCAAGGTCAAGCAAACACCACTGACCAAACATAGGATAATTACAGAAGATGCCACTAGACCAATTTGTAAGAACCCCTACCGTGTGGCCCAAGAAAAATGTGAAGAAATACAAACGTAGGCGAAGAAAATGCTAGAGGAAGATGTCATACAGCTTTTGAAGAGTCACTGGGTGTCTCCCGTGGTGTTGGTCAAGAAAAAAAGACAGCAGCTTGCGCTTGTGTATTTGCAAGTTAAACCAGGTAACAAAGAAAGACGTCTACTCTTGCCAAGCATAAACGATTCACTAGACAGGTTGCACAACGTGCATTATCTTTCCTCCATGTAGTTACTTGATAGTACAGGTCTTGTTCACCATCATTTGTTGTCATCACGGGAACAGGTAACTTGTCGGAACATACCGTATTTACACGATTGTAAGTCGACCCCTTTTTTAAAATTTGAAAGTCTGAAGTTGAGGGGTCGACTTACAATCGAAACCAAAACATGGCCCCGCCAAGAAAAAAGCGATACCAACGAGAGCTACGACGTAGTTACAATTTTATGTTTGCTCTATGGTCCTACCCGTATCTTTTCGCTCTCCCGCGTGTTTGTTTGCTTTTCGGAAGGGTTTCTCAACATTTTTGAGTGTCTTACAGTGCATGCAACACTCATGGGGGGTGTCGATAGTTGATGGAAGCGCCGCTGTTCCCATTTGCGGCGGCACCCTTAGAACGGCGGCGCTTGCGGGGAGTATCGGTAGTTCATGGAAGAGCAGACACCGTTCGCGGGTTTCTCTTTCTCTGTTTAAAGGCATTGGCATTGGTTTGACCAACTTTTTGACGCGCTCCACTTGGCTACCGGCTACGTGCTACTTCTATGCTTCCCCAGTCGTCATGAGTGCTGCAGGCCCACTAATCTTTCGGCACTCGTTCACAGCAGCGTTCAAGAGGGCTGCCATCCTTTACGCCGAAGAAAGAAATCACTGCACTGCGGGCCGCAATTTCGATGTTTCTAAACGGGTGGTGCGAGAGTGGCGACTGCAGCGAAGCGAAATTGCCCACGTGCCGAAGTCTGGACGCTTTCCGGAGCTGTAGGCTAAGCTTGCGGCAGCGTCGCTGAAATGCGTGATCGGTCCCTGCCAGTGAAGTGTGACGTGGTCATGAAACAAGCCCGGACCTTCGCCTTAATTTTAAGGTTCTGCTCCGCCGTGAGTACGAGTGGCTGGCGGCAGAAGACTGCGAAATTACGCCAACCGGACCTGTCAAAAGAGCCTCCCTGACGGCTGCGTGTGGTTGGGTGCATTTGGCGTGGGCTGCTGTTTTGCAAGATGTCCTGGTGTGGTCGTTTGCCAAATTTGAAATTTCGCTGGACCACGACGCGCCGTGGGACCGCAGCAACGATGACGATGGCAGCACTAGTGGAGACGAGTAGTCCAGTGACCATGTCAGCTACTAATAAATTTTCGTTATCGAATGCGCCTTCGGGTTTTTTTTTTTTTTTTCGGTCAAGCGATATGGGGGGGTCGACTTACATTCGAGTCGACTTACAATCGTGTAAATACGGTAAAGCATGTCTTTTGTTAATTTCAATAGCCTTGAAAATGTGTAATCTCTCGTGATTGATATGTTAAACTTGACAAAATAAGAAAACTTTGTGTGTTCTAATGTGTCGCTCTCTGAGTAAATAAAGGGTGTTAAAATCCCTGCTTAGTCATGCAAGCCCCCCAAAAATGCATGGAATGAAGCTCACTCAGGTGATCATATACACTGACCTGAGAAGGGTCCGCACTGGCATGAATGCAGAAGACGCCTGAGTCACCATATGCGTGGTTGTACGCAGTAGCATTGTACATCCAATGGTACCTGCATCACCATATCAGCATTGCACAGGTTGTACATTCTTGGGATTGGTGCCAGGCCAAAGCCGGTATAGACTGGTTCCTCAATGGGAATATTCCTCAAACAGTGTACACAGTAGAACCTTGTTTATACATTTTGTAAAAGACAATCACCCGCCACCTACCTTTCCCTGTATTTCCCACTTCCCCACTCCCCAGTGAGGACTAGCAGGCTGGAGACACACTCTCCAGGCCAACCTCTCCTCCTTTCTCTTCATTAAAATCTACTCCTCCCGTGGGAAAAAACATACTAACCGAGACAATGCACGATCCGAAGTAACTAAAGAACCTTTGACAGATTCAACTATTGCTGACATCCCCGTAACGCGAAGCGTCACGCAACTCGTTGCGGCACGAGACGACCTACATCGAGCTGGTGGTGCTCCGACGGCCCAAGACGTGTTTTGTTATTTTCTTATTGCGTGGTTTTAAGAGGGCAGCAGAAAACCGAAATGTATTCAAGCTGATACTGCCATATACGCTGCCATAACTTGCTATTCTTTGGAATCACAGACGACAAAAGCGAATCATGGTCATGAGAATCAAAAATCATTGACATATGTACCCAACACCTTAGTATCACTACTGATCCAGCTCAAATAGACTGCGTGCATCGCCTTGGCCAATACAACGATGAGAAGAATAGACCGGTCATTCTCAAGTTTGCATTTTTAAGGATAAGCAGCGCATAATAGAAAAAGGCTACAAATTCAAGAACACTAATTTTGCTGTTCGTGAAGATTTTTCTATGCAAACCCGTATCGCTTGACGCAAACTAATTGACTTTGCAAAAAGCCAAAATGCACAATTTAAGCTAACCCTAGATAAACTAAGAATCGATAACAATGTGTACACATACGATGCAGCATCCGCCGCTGTAGTTCCCCTACCCTGATAGCAAAAGACCTAGATTGGGAACACGTGCATTTAAGAAAAAACCCAATTCACCACATGAGCTTATCGTGCCCTCGCACCTATTCATATCATTAACTAACATTCGTAGCATTCTTCCTAAACGAAATGAAATTTCGACGTACTTAGATGACTGTGAATGCGACATATTGGCACTTACGGAAACTTGGTTCAGCTCTGAAATTACGGATGGCAAAGTGCTACTCGATTCTAATGTTTACATTATCTATCGCAGAGATAGGGACGACAGAAGCAGTGGTGGGGTATTGCTCGCCATAAAAAACATATTACGTCATTTCTTGTGCCGATTCCTTCGAGTCTCGAAATTCTGTGGGTCAGCATATCATTTCCAGAATCGAATGCAATTTATGGTGTATGCTACAGACCACCCGATAGCTCCTACAATTTCATTTCCGAATTACACGATAACATTACCTCTATTCGATCCAAATATAACAAATCTGAAATTTTTCTTCTTGCGAGGCTAATCACGTGCATCCTGTGAGTTCGTTCAACTAACACTTGATTTTTCACTTGTGCAATTAACAGACCAACCAACTCGTATCAATAACATTTTGGATCTTGTTCTATCGTCCGTGCCTGAGAGGGTTAACACTATCACTTTTGTGGATGGGTTCAGTGACCACCGGCTATTACAATTCACAGTTCATACAGCTTCATGCTCACGTCACCTGAAAACTAAACAAATATTTCATTACAAAACAGCAAACATCAGTGCTATTAACAATGGTTTGGAAAACTTGACGTCGACATTCCTAACAACTTTTTTCTGAGCGGACAGTGAACGAGAATTGGTGCCTGTACAAAGAAAAGCTAATGGAATTAGCACATGCGCATATACCAAAGGTCTCATTTCATGTTAACTCATCGAAACCATGGTTCAGTAAACCTCTTCATATTCTAAAAAATAAAAATAAGCATCTTTACAGGACTGCCAAACATGTGGGCACACCTGTATCTTGGAGCAAACATAAGTCTTTTGATGTAGCCTACTGCAATGCCCTGCATCAAGCCAAGCAAAAGTATTTCTCTTGTGATCTGCAATCACTGCTTCAAAACAACCAAAAAAAATTTTGGAAAGCGATCTCTCGCATTAAAGACTTCGACATGTCACAAATACTTGATAGTTCTGGCTTGCCGATTGCACGAGGGCTTTCAGCATCTATCTTTAACAATTACTTCACGGCCGTATTTACAAGAAGACCATTCGAAAATACGAACATCCATCAAACTCATTTATCCATACATGGACCCCATCAATATAACAACCACTGGTGTTGCTGAGCTGATCAACAACATCAAGATAACTTCTTCCAGCATGGACAGTATGAACTCAAAAACCTTAAAATATACAGTAGCACCCTCTAGCACAGTCCTTTCCTGCTTGTTTCAACAGTCCCTCTCAACAGGGGAAGTTCCGTATGACTGGAAGGTCAGTAAAGTTATCCCTTTTGTTAAGTCTGGCAATAAAAGCGCTGTTAACAATTACCGCCCAATATCACTAACAAGCGTTCCTGGTAAGTTACTGGAACACAATCTTTTCAAACGTAACAAATCACTTCGAAACCGACAAGTTCTTCTTTAAACATCAGCATGGTTTTAGTAAAGGACTATCAGGTGAAACACAACTATTCAAATTGACTACGGATATTTTCCTAAACATGAATACGGGCCCACAGACAAACTCCATTTTCATAGACTTCGCTAAGGCTTTCGATCGCGTTGCTCATTGCCGTCTCATAGCTAAACTTTCATGCTTAAACATCGATTTCCTAACAGTATCTTGGATAAGAAATTTCTACTCATTCCGTAAGCAATTCACTATCGTTGCTAACTTTATTTACAGTATCAGCGATGTAACATCTGGTGTACCACAAGGAAGCGTACTCGAACCATTACTTTTTCTGATCTATATTAACGACCTGCCATCCGAAATAATGTCATCCATTTGCTTGTTCGCAGACGATTGTGTGATCTATCGTCAAATATGCTCACCTTCTGATCACGTCGCTCTCCAACGAGATCTTGACCGTATTACTAACTGGTGCTGTTCTTGGCAAATCACCTTAAGCACTGATAAATGCAAACTAATAACATTCACCCGCAAAAAGACATTTTCCGCTTTCGATTACTCACTGGATAAGAACTCTGTCACACGCACGAACTCGTACAAGTACCTCGTTATTCTCCTTACACCTTACCTGTCATGGTCTGCACACATAGAAAAAAATAACTGCTAAGGACTCACATACGCTCGATTATCTTAAACGTAACCTGCGCGATGCTCCTGCCCTCACCAGACAAATCGCCTATCAGACATTCATAGGGCCACAACTGGAATTCGGGGCCCCTATCTGGTCACCTCGTCAAGCTTACCTAATCGTGACTCTCGAGTCAGTCCAAAACCGCACTGCCCGCTTCATTGTCAGAGATTATCACCGCGACTCTAGCGTGACTAGTATTAAGTCATCTTTATCCCTCCTGCTAGTAACAGCGCAAAATATAGACAAGGGACGAGAGAAGAAGACACCACAAGCGCTTGTGGTGTCTTCTTCTCTCGTCCCTTGTCTATATTTTGCGCTGTTACTAGCAGGATGGAAAACCAACAAGCCCAAGCTGCTATTCTAGCGAAATCTTTATCCCTCTCATCTTTTGAATCACGAATAATCATAGCATTGCTTTGTCTGTTTCTCAAAATGGTCCATAGGCTTCATTGTCAGAGATTATCACCGCGACTCTAGCATGCCTAGCATTAAGTCATCTTTATCCCTCTCGTCTTTTGAATCACGAAGAATCATAGCATTGCTTTGTCTGTTTCTCAAAATGGTCTATAGCATGCGCCCGTCCACCCTGCTGCTCACACATCCATCTCGTACGTCTCGGCGTCTGCATAATCATCTGAGTTTTCAGCGTATCTTTGGCTGAACCAATTTTTTCAATTCTTCCGCATTACCACATGCCATTCAGCATTGGAATAACCTCCCAAATGACATAGTTGACATTCTTGCCCCTGTATCCTTCAAAGCACACTTATGCATATTATTTCCATAATTCATCACAACTAAACCATACTGCGCACCTAAGTAAATACTTTTAGCGAAGTTGTATAGTATTTCTTGTTAGTATTGCTTTAATGTTTGTTTTGTATTGCAATAACATTGTTAGAGACTTGTTCTTTCATCTTCACCAGCTACCATTTGTATAATTTCCTGGTACACCTTTTTTTGCTACTTCACGCAGTTGTTTTGTTTCATTTATTGCATTATTTATATTGTTAGATATTTGTTCTTTCATGTTTACTCGATAACAATGCATAATTTCTTAGTACTCCTTTCTTTTTGCTAATTCCCTGTATCCTCCCTTCACGCAATACTCCTTCGGGAGCCTGTGAGGTAACTGAACAAATAAATAAATAAAAAATTCCCTTTTGATTTGATGACTTGATGATGAAGGTAGTGCAACACCAGGCTGCGCCCAACAGAGGTGAAGCAGGCATTAAGCACCCCCCATATGTGGGCCAATCCCGACAGTAGTGAAATGCTGGGCTGACCCACGGCATAGAAGTAGGTGTGAAGCTGTCCCCACACGTGGGCCCATCCTGAAGGGCGCATTACAGGTTCCCGAGCCCACAGGGGTTTTGGACCCTTTCTGCACTATCACTAGGATCGGCCCACATGATTTCTTTTGTTGACGGACACCAAAAAAAAAAAAAAAAAGATGGAAGGTTAGTCATATACAGCTTTCACTGTAAAAGGCAGCAGAATGTTGACCGCCAAATAGATTGATTTGTCAGCACTTTAGGAATGCGTATGAGGAGTGGTGGCGTGGGCGGAGGGTGGGGGGAGGGGGTATGATGCTTAATTTTGGGGGAGGGAGGGGCCTTGGCCCCCCTCTGGGTACGTGCCTGGTATAACCACTTGAAGAGTTTCGGCAGAGCAGGCCGAGCAGCATGCAGCCTATTCTGCTCTCTGGGCAGAACAGGCTCTTCCGCATAATCGGAAGGCCCTCCATCAGAGCTTGCACCACAGTATAACCAGTCTCGGCGGCAAGCAATGTTGGGCCAGTTGGCTAGACCTGGACGAAGATGCTTTGTGTTTGGCTTCCCTTATTTGCCAGCCATCGTGAAATGCATTATCGCGACCAGATGCAAACAAGATGCTGCCTGCATCTTAGAAGCATGGGTGAGGCATCAGTACCACTGCCTAACGTCCTCCCAGCACTTCCCATTAGACTTTATTTTGCAGTGCACTTGTGTTAATACCCAGTGTAATTTCATTTGCGTATTCACTATGTGTGCTCGACTTTTGAAGTGTGCAGTGTTAGAGTTGTCACTCTAAGCTTATGACGGTGCACCACAGCTAATCTGTTCACTCCTGCATTGACATGACACTCAAGTAACCAGCTTACCGGTTGAGCACGTTGGTGTAGAGGCGGGTGTACATGCCTTTGCCAGGTCCACCAGCCGAGAAGGAACCTCCACCACCCATGATCATGTTGAGAACGCAGTAGGCAATGAAGTCGGGGTCCTGGTGCGAGCAGCTCTCCAGGCCCAGCACAAAGTGTGCCAGCTCGGGGATTGGAGTCTGGCCAGGGCTCACATTCGACAGGTCCTTCTCAACCTGACATCCAAACAAAAAGTTGTTCCATGCCTCCAGCTGAACGATTCTCTTGCTCACACTCAAATTTCACACTGGGCGAGCATTTATCGATGGATGCAGTTTAGCACTTTGAGGGCATTGCTTAAAGGGACACTAAAGGTTACAATAAATCAACGTGGACTGTTGAAATACCATCCCAGAAACCTTGACATGCTTGTTTCGTGTGAAGAAGAGACTTATTTTAAGAGAAAATGCGTTCTGAAGCGTCCGCATACCTCTAGTGCAGTTCAAATCGCCCGCCCTCCGATCCAGGAGTGGTGACGTCATGGTCTCATAGTGACGTTGCACCGTCGGTGAGTAAAACAGCACCCGCAGACGGCGCTACGGCTTTTCTGCGCAACACGCAAACGCGCGGCCAGAAATAGAGCCAAGACAGAGCCGACAGCAGTGCAAAAGCGGAACTATGGTGGCTAGCGGAAGGGAAAGCGCGCGACGATAAGCTGGTTCTTTATTTTATTACGCTAACTTTGACGCTCGTTGCAATGGACGACCCCGACAACGACACACTGGCTCGCGATGCTGGGCTCGACTTCAGCGATTTAAGCCCTGATGAACGTGACCTGCTGCTGAGGGCTCGCACTGCCGGCGTCGTTGTGTACTACTACGACGGTAACTGTATGTCATGGCTGTACATATTCGCACATTTGTAGCTTTTCCTTCATGAAAACCAAATGCCGCGCTCGTCTTTGAGCCGCAGTTGTTCTTGCGCTTCAAAAGAATACAGGCAAGACAGACGGAACAGCGCTACGGGAAAGCATTGCTTTGAAAGGCACTCCACACGACTTCAGTAAGTCGGCGTTGAACTTGTAATCCTCTGGACGAAAGTGTAGCGAGCACACAATGCGATTTTTCGGCTCTTTGCCTACGCGCTGTGGCAGAGGTACGGCACTTAACCACTTCGAACGGAGAGGTTCACTTGTTGGCACACAGTGATAAGTAACGTTGGATTTGCCGCTGCAACTGCCCTTGACCAAGTTCTGCGGACCGTTTGCACATCCCATGACATCACATGGACGTGGTATTGTCGCTGCTTGTTCCAAATGCAAATTTCGCGAGCCAGCGAAATTTGCAGCGACACGATAACGAAACCAGCGCAGCACGACACGATAACGAAACAACTGAAACTCCAAAGGGCGCGCAGCACAAGAGTCGAGCGCGCAGAGTCGAGCGAAAACGAAACCTTTCGGCCACCCATACTACTGAAGGGTAACGTCAAAATTTAGAATCGAACCGAAGTGGACAAGTAGCATTTTCTTCTGCCTTATAACCTCATGAAATTATCTTTTTAATACGAGCAGGTGAGTACTAGTGACATAAATTATGAGGAGTGCCTTCGTCATCGGGCTAGTACCGGAATGTCGCTGGGGGGTCTCAAATCGTGTCATGCATTTACCTCAATTTCTCAGTTACTAAAGCTCTGTTCGCGATTATATTGTCGCCTTAGACATTCTAGATCATTGCTTTATCACTTTAACTTGACTTCGTACTAACATTTAGTGTCCCTTTAATTACAGTTTCATGCACAATAAATTAGAGAGAAAACCTTCTTTTACTATGGCAGTGATGTTACTGGTGCTTGCCATTTCAGACCAGCTTTGGGAGCAGCCAAAAATGCATTTCGGAGCAGTAAAACAGACTTTCGGAGCAGGTTTATGAAAGTGGTTGCAAACTAAATTCTATGGCGTTTTTTTACAGCGGGCAAGCCCTGTGAAAACAGTAAGTGGTCCTTACTATGGACTGTAAGAAAGCGATGGTGTACTAAGAGGTGCTAAAAAGCACTTCAGTGGATTAGAAAAGCACTGAAGCACTTAGACCTGCTACACGCAGACTTGCTTCGCCGCTATATATGTATCCTTTAAGACTGAGCACTCTGTCGAAAAGAAAAGGTATGTTGCTAATACATAAGAAGCAAATGTAATAGCCGCAATCTCCTTCTTTACCTCCCTAAATGAAATGGGCGAAATTTATTTATTCATTTATTTTTGCATTGTTGTCAAAACACCATTCTCTCCGAATTATAGAAGTCCTCTAAAGTTAAAGCATCGGTTATTTTGATAAAACCAATGCTATCTATGCCAATAGTTGCTTGCATATGCAGCTTATCTGATATGGCAGACACAGTTTTTGCAAACAGGTAGATCCAGCAAAAAAATTGTATTTGTTTTATTTCGCATTTAGGTATATTGGTTATATTAAAAATTGAGTGATCAATTCGGAGACAAGTCAATTTTGTTTGATTCTTCAATAATGCTTGCGTTTCGAGATATGCATCATCAGATTTGACACTCAGTAGAATAATTTCGCATTCATAGGTGAGAGTCTAGGCACAGGCACACGACTCATCTCACGTCCAACCAATGAAGCAATTTACTGGTCCGACTGTATCGGAGGCCACCTTGCCGCGACAACCTGCTACCACGACCGTACGATACAGCGAGACCAAACCAGCGGTGCTTCATCGGTATCTAAAGCTCTTTGGTGACGAGTGGATCAATATCTCAGTAGCAGCCGTACGAATGTGAAATCACCCTGCCAACAAAAGTGGGGGATAGGTGACAAACTGAATGGCGGGAAAATTGTTCACGGCCGCCATGTCTGCGCTAATGTGTGCATTGTGTTAGAAAAAACGAGCGAGACACCATACAGCATCTGAAACTTGAGTCACCATTTTACATTGGTCACACAGGAGGGGAGCGCGAGATCTGGCTCGGCACTAGCGCAATCGCTCGCTGCCTCCTAAAAAGCGAGGCTGTCCCATTGCCTAAGCAACCTGCACAAGTCGAGCTGGAAAGTACTGAACATACCAACTGCCCACGGAATGGGCAGCACAACGATCCAGGCATAATTGGAGGGATTTGACTTGGTCCACCGTGGAGCTAATGCAGTCGCTAGTCTAAGCCACACCACTTTCGATGGTGCGATAAAAGCAACCTTTTCGGCGCAGAGTGGGAGCAGACTTCTTGCTGAAATGCAACAGGGTTCACCCCTTGGCGCAGCATAACTGCTGTGGTGAGTGCGTGGGACCGAAGGAGGAGGAGACAGGCACAACTCCACTGCAATAGCACCACACAAATCAACACCGCTCACTGGAAAACAGCACGCTCAGTGTTTTGATAACAATGGCTGATGATGGCATTGCGCCTGCAATTTGTTACAGGAATCAAGCACCCCAACATGGTACTAAACTGTTCAAAATGTCAGTACAGTGCAAAATTTCAGCAAAAATTAAGCCAGAGGTATAGATGGAAGTGCAATGTGCTTGAAATGATGTACGAACAGCATAACTAGATGAGAACTAGTTGGGAGCAAATATGAGAGAGACAACAAAGGACGCTCTCTTGGCTACCTAATTAATGGTACATTGCTAGGAGGGTGATTGCAAAAAGCTAAAGAGGGTACAAAAGAAAAGACATAGAGAAACAATTCTAATCATACAAGGTCTTAAGAAAGCACATAAATTATGCGATGCAGTCAACTCCCGTTAATTGGACATCAGTTAGACTTTAAGCTTAATTGGCGAGAAAGGGTACAATGCTATGCAAGAAAAGCTCGTTTAGTTTGAATGTGAAAATGTAGGGTAATCGGACCCCACTGGTGCCTTAAAACACATCGGCATGACTTGTTTCATCAAGCACTTGCATTATCTTTCAGAGGCTGACACTACTTCCACTGGTGGAGCCTGCTTGTTGCGTCACGAATGCCACCGGCTTGAGTCCTTCTCTTCTTGGCACATGTGGCGGTCATATTCTCGCCAATGTGAAAATCATTTACCTTTGTTTAAGCAAGCTTTTATTTATTAGCTATGCAGAGGTGCATCTCGTCCAAGTGTTCCTTGCTACTAGGCATCCTGCAGGCAGTGCACGATGACACTCAACAAAGCTGCTGGGATACCAGTTAAAAGATTGAGGCCTGCTCTTCGTGCTTTGCACCAGACAGCTTCTGCGGCTTTTGTGAATTAAATTGTTTAGTGAATATTGCATGTATAAATGAAATGCTGCCATGTTGTGAGCGTTTAAGCAACTCGTGGTGTAATATAAGAGAGAGATGGAAGCACGGTGCAGCATTTTTGAGCAACTCGCTGGTTGATTCAAATGTCGCTAACGCAGCTGCTGAATATGTGGATCTTAAAATACCAAAGCAGGCAGCAGACTTTGTTGGTGGATCTACTCCACCATGCAATATTCATTCCTGTAAGCTAAGCAAACTCACACTTCTAGGATGACCCCAAAAAGCTTTCCCCATCACTGGCAACAAGGCACAGGCAAGGACCACATCCAGAGTTATGCCCCAACATGTGGTGGTAGTCGGCCTACCTGATGCAGCAAAGTGTTACGCTTCACTTTCCCCTCCAGCCGGTATTTAGTAGATATACCACTGCTGTGTTTGGCACAACGGTGCTTCTGGTTTCAAATGTTCACAATGCAATGTATTTGAAGAGTACAAAGAAGTTTTTCATCCCCTTTCATCATTAGTGAAACTCTAGAAGTAAACGGTGGGCTGCTGGATTTTATAGGCAAGTGCAAAGCACCATACCCGGATCATACCTTTAACTGGCAGGTCAACAATATTGTTCATCTCACTTAGTTTCTGGAAAAACACTTTTACATTTAATTTAGTATCTATTTGTGCACCATGAAGAAGAAATGAACCAACAAAAAAATTCTAGGTCAAGTCTTTTATATCTAGCGTCAATCACCACTTGCGAGCTGTTGAAAGGCTGCTAACAAAAAAAATAACCATTGCAAATATGATCCCTATGATTTTTCCAAGATTGCTTCAGTGGTATATACTAATACGTTTTAACAGCAAGAAAACATGGTTATTGGTAAATAACCTGAAAGGAGCGAGCGCTACTATTTATAATGATACATATTTCATATCTCATTTCCAGAAAGATGGACAGAGCATTGCGAATGACTTTAACAAACTATTTTCTCTGGTTTCTGGTGCATCTGGTACCCCGCCTAACGACTGTCCTATGCCTCCCAGTGTGATGGAATCTGCTTTCCTTCCTGACATTACCGAAAGTGATTTAAGGTGTATACTTTTCAGTCTTAAACGCAGCAAATCTCCTGGTCATGACGGCCTCACTGTTTCTGAATTGTGCAGAAATTTTGAAGCGATTAAGGGTGTCCTACTAGTTATCCTTAATAGTATCATTTCCAGGGGTATAATACCGACTTCAATGAAAACTGCTAAAGTTATACCTTTGTATAAGGGTGGCTCCAGAAACATGATGAGTAATTACCGACCTATCTCTATTTTGCCATGCATTGGCCAAATTTTTGAAAAGCATCTACTACTTACCATGACGAATTTTTTGAATACGCACAATGTTCTATCACCTAGTCAATATGGCTTCATACCAGGAAAAGGAACAACAGATCTTCTTGAAGAATTCTCTGACATACTAAATTCAGCTTTTGATAAGAATGAAGTCGTATGCTCTCTTTTTCTTGACGTAAGTAAGGCCTTTGATAGCATCTGCCACGTTCTTCTGCTTGATAAACTTTCTACATTGGGATTTCGAGGTTCGTTTTTACATTTACTTACTAACTTTTTACAAAATAGGCGCCAATATGTGTCGATTTCAAGATTCCATAGCGATTTCACGGCAATTAATTCTGGAGTCCCGCAAGGTTCTATATTGAGTCCTTTGTTATTCAATCTATACGTTAATGATCTTGCTAACAATGTGCCTGTTTCATTGTTCCAGTATGCTGACGACACTGTCATTTTTGCGCGCGCAAGGAAATACACTGATGCTGTAACAATGTTACAGACGGCAGCTGTTAAAGCTATAGACTGGTTTAAGTCTAACCTTATCAATGTTAATACTTCTAAAACACAACTTATATGTTTTCATAACCCTTTAAAAAAATTTGAGTTGAGTCATCCTGTTTATTTGCATACTTCCTCCTGTTCTCATTGTAACTGTGTTCCAGTCAAATATGCGCATTCGGTCAAATATCTTGGCCTGATCTTCGACAGTGATCTCTCTTGGAACTCGCACCTTTCTTTCGTTTGTCAAAGACTTCGTGCTGTATCTTGTGTCCTGTATAATATCAGATATTTTATGCCTTTTTCTGTCCGTAAATGTGTTACACACGCTCTAGCCTATAGTGTACTAAGATACGGAATCACTGTTTATGGTCACTGCACTGTTCGCTGGCAGCGCAGGGTGAATTCGCTTCTGCGTTTACTTTTAAAAAATATTGCCTACGACCTCCCCATCGGTAATAACATTGATATTTTCAGAAGATTAAAGTTTCCAAATTTTAACGCTTTATTAACAGAAACTATTGCGCTTAAACATTTTTGGTGCAGTCAGTTCACCATTCCATATGTTCCTGCACGTGATTTAAGACCAAAATACCGTTACTGCATTCCTCGCTCCTCAACCCGGTATGGAAAGCGCACACGTCAATACTATGTACCTGCCTGTTTCAATATTATGCCACCTAGTGTATTCCGCATGAGAACAAAATACACCCTGAAAAAAATTTTCCGGTACGTCTCTGCGTTGCTTCCTACCCCGTAATTATTTAATCGAGTGTTACTATCTTAATTCCATATTGTTGTCATCCCTTTTGATGTTGTAATAGTTATGTCTCCATATCTGTCTCTTGGAGTTGTTAAATTTTCTTTTTTTGTTTGCTTGTCGAGTTTGTTGCAATATCTCTATTCTTTGTTTTGCTAATATTCGCTGTCTGCCAGGCGCTGCCACTCAAGCCCTTGGTGAGGCTTTGGTAGGCCTGATTTTTGTGTATGAGAATTGATACGAATAAAAGTACTATCTATCTATGTATCTATCTACTGCTAACCATTTAAAACAAGTTTAGCCAACGTAAAATTTCATTGCAGTTGGCCTTTATTATTGAGGAGAAAGATTTATTTGCACAGCTGTGACAAGTCAAGCAAGACTGCCTACACCCAACGAGGAAACTCGCCCAGACAGCACTGTGGTTTTCCGGCTGCTGTGTCACCAGTTCGGTGGTGGGTCAAATGTGTGGCCAAAACCATGACATGGTGACACAGCACTTGGCTCATTCCCTAAATCCATCGCGCCATTACTCCTGGACGACTTGTAGCTACACTCACATATGCACAGGCCAACATCTTGCTTTCAAATGCATCTCCTTGCTTGGTACAGTAAAACCTCATTAATTCGGATTCCACGCCACCGGAAGAAATGTGCAAATTAACCCAATGCCAAATTATAGAGGGTACCAAGAAAGCAATAAACAAAAGTTTACTACATTAACATACTTTTATTTACTGAATGAATCAGCAAATCCTGTTTCTATTTCCACAAAAGCAGTGCAGAAGCTAGAATTCTCATCATCTTGTGAGTGACTTTGCAGTGCACGTCCAAGACACACTTTTCACTACTGTGCGCACGTGTCGTTTTTTTTTTTTTTTTTGCTGGTGAGCTGGTCACCAACAGATCGTGTCGTGGCAAAGCCAGTGCTCTTCATTCTCGACAGCTTTCGCTAAGTTTGTGACATTGTGTGCGCAAACATTGCACCGAGTCGAAAAGAAGCTACTGTTTGCCTCTGCTTACCAAACCGTAGCCACTATCGATGTGATACGCAGTTCTGAAGGCACACGACCTAGCCACGCCGAGCCAAAATGAGACTACTGTTTGCCGCAACCGCTGTGCATGAAACTGCAACAGCAGCGAGAGGAACTGCGGCCGATTGGATGCGAGCATGGATGGTGACCATGCAGTTCTGAAGGCATGCAGCTCATGTGCGCACCAAGTCAAAATGAAACTACTGTTTGCCACAACCGTTGTGGACAAAGCTGCAATCACTGTGGTCGCTATCGACGCAATCGTGGATGGCGATTACGTAATTTGAAGGCACAAGGTCAATGCGGTGTTATGCGCTGCGGTAAACGCAAAAACAAAGGCTGCAAAGGCACAAATAGGCACGAAGCATTCTGGCGTTCCTGTCAACATATACAATTTCCGCCGAGGACTATGGCAATGAATATTCCACTGCTTTCCTTCGGTTCAACACCAACGCACCTTTTGCTCTTTTGCATAGAAAATTTGTGGTGCTCCACGCTTGACAAGCTCGAAAAGTTATACGAATTAACCAGTGTGCGGAAAAACACACCTGAATTCACGAGTTTTATTCCATTAAATAATGCATACACCTGCCGGGACCAGCAGATGAGTCAAAATTATCCAATTTTTCGCATTACTGAGGGTCGAATTAATGAGGTTTTACTGTAGTACAATGCAGCAGTTGCCCTGACAACCACGAGGCAGATTGCAGAAGCCATAGCAATCACAATGGGCCTCCACCCAGTGTGTCAGGGGTTTTGCGGACTCAATAGCTCTGCATCCGACAGTTACCCATGTTGCATGAGATGACATGTTTGACCCCTGAAAGCATGGCATAAAGCATTACACCAATTACAAATAATGTGCTCTTCAATCAAAACGGAGACGAGAGCAAAGTTGAAAGGAACGCTGGTACCCAAAAAAAGGCTGAAAATGCCCCACAATTATGCGTGGCATTTTCGTCCCCACTGGACAAGTGGAGCTCCAGCCAGAGTTGAAGCGACCAGCAGGGACGAACCCACCTTGACAACACCCCCCGTGTATTGTGCAATGGATGCGTCCGGCTCCATCCTGGGGTCCAGAATTAACTCCGGGTTATCCTGCCAGATCGGCACCTGCTCCACAAAGTACCTGCACATCACAATACACTGATGTCAGGGGCCCACCAAACACTTTCAGCTATTCTCTTGGCAAACACGAATCGTGAACGCACACACCTCAAGCTCTATGGTGTGCACATTGAAGGTGACATACAGAGATGCCACCCCCATGTGGCACATGCTGTAGTGTTAACAATGGACAGCTGCAAAAACAATGCATGCACTTAAAAGCAACTAATCAACTTCAAAGATGTCAGTGTCATCTGCTTTTTGAGAACACACAGAATAGAACAAACTGGCCAGCAAAATATAACAGAACCTCATTGGTACGATCCTGTTACATACGATTTCCTGGTGGCAACATATGTGATATAAGAAATTACTCGTGCAGTTAAGCTTATTTTCTACTGGATAATACATTGATGGAAAACACTATCTTTTGGCATCAACTTACAGTACACCAACAAACTGTGATTGTGTGATACATTTTCCGGCCGCTAGAACCCATGTGAACAGGAAGAGGCGCAAGGTGTGCACGATCAAGCTGCCACAGCAGCTTCCCTGTGGTACTCGCCCGCCCGTGCCACCATACACTCAGTTTCCTCTTCCAGTGAATCTCTGCACAGGCCATCGCACTTTAAACACACAGCCAACCCTATTCAAGTAAGCACTTTCACCTACCTGTATCCCAGTGCATGTCACATAGTGCTATTGGAAGCATACTGCATGCTTTTAATTCCCAATAACCCAAGTGAGCGCTATGTTTCACTCTGGCAGCATTGTATTCCACTGCCGATCACCAGCTTCGTTTCATTTTGGTTTCTCATCAGCTTCATGAAACACTACACAATTGGAAAACAATAAAGCACATCCTGGGTCATTCGGGTCCCACCAGCTCTATGCACATTGGTGCATTGGGCTGCAATGATTCTCGTAGAAAGGGCACATCAATGTTTCCGGCCAAAATGCCCAAAATGAATAAGTGGCCAACCCAGGCCGAATTTCAGGAGCGTAAACATGTGCTTGCCGAAGCCGCACAAACAACAATGCATGCTTCCAGCCCCAAGAGCTCGGTGCACATCTGTCGGGGCCTCGTGCTGCAACAATTAACGCAACAATTTGCATTACATAGATGTTAACTACAGCGCAGTGTGCGAAAGCTTTTAGTGACTACGGGTAGTTTGTTTTCCCGGATGAGTAAGTATATATTCGGGTATGTTTTAGGTATATATTGAGTAAGAGCGAGTAAGCGTCTTCTCAGTAGACATTAAGGACCTATTTTAGAACATGTGTGGCATTTGTGTAGACAGCTTTCAGAATTGCAGCAAGGTGTGAGACTGGGCTAGTTCGTATTCCACGCTGATGTAACCAGCATGAGAGTGGACACAGGACACTAGTAAGGCGACAAGGACAAGCGCTGACTTCCAACTGGCGTTTATTACAACAAGGCCATGCATATATAAGCTCCCGCACTTGATCACAATCAGATACAATCACGGAAGTTAACATGGTCACCACAAATTAACAAGAGCGCACCAAGGCCTAAGGCGGCCTCCCATGTAGAGACCCCAGATAAGCAAATTCTTTAACAGTCAACGCTATGGCTGGTTTGCTAACAAAGTTGCCTTCTGCGATAGCCACTGCCTCAATGATGAGTCTTGTGTTTTCATGCACATTTCTTGCTAGTATTTCTGTTTTTTCAAATAGTGGCAGACATTTACATTGGGAGCAATGCATTCCGAGGAAGCCCTCCCTCCCTTTTTGCACTTTCTGATTATGCTCTTGCAACTTCACATTTAGGTACCTTCCCGTCTGTCCCACATAGCGCTACCTGCAGGAAAGAGGTATGCTATACACTACTCCTCTTGCGCAATCGACGAAACCCTTTCTGTGCACAATATTGCATGATTTTGATTGTCTGCTGACAGGGCTGGTTCTGGCACCTAACTGAGATAACTGGTGGGGCGAAGAAAAAACGACGGAAACTCCCACTCTTTGGCCTATTTTCTTTAGTTTAAGCGAGATAGCGTGAATTTATGGACGACCGCTGGATTCCTGCAAATGGTATCACGTGGGTCGGGATGGGCATCACAAAATTGCAACTTCTTATGCAGCGTCTCTGAAATGGAAACGATAAGGCAGTTGACAGTCAAGAGCCTTCAAACAAACTACCTGCAACCTGAACCTCTCTTGTACTGAGTGGTAACAAGATTTCAGAAAAGCATTTTTCAAGCAAGCCTGAACAATGCCGCATTGGACCAATTTACTATGGGCTGATGCAAAAGGCAGCAGGGGTTGTTTTAGCGTGGGGCTCACATTTCCAGCAGACATGTTCGCCTAAAAAGGACCACCTCAAATAAAAAAAACTTTAGGGCACCATTCTCAGGATGTTCGTGCATGAGAGTGAGTGGTTTCAGGCATTCGATAAGCAGCGCCTCTGTCTGCTGGAGGGAAGAATCAAAGCCGACATTATTACAGTCTAATGGAATAAGGTAATCATTGGCAAACCAAAAACATTTTACTACATGTGTAAAAACTAAAAGAACTTCAGCCTTCTTATCTAAATATGGTAATAACAGATCGCTCAGAATAGGGGCAATACATGAACCGATATACATGCCGCTGTTTTACAGATAAACTTTTCCGTTCCATTCAGCGAAAGTGGAGTTAAGGTAAATTGTTAGAACATCAAGAAAACCGTTGACTGTGATGGCATACTCATTCTGGAATGGCACAGCTCCAAATTCAAAAATGGATTCTTCAACGATGCCCACAAGCGCGTGATTTGGAATATGGAATAGTACAAATCTCTAATATTGACACGTGAACTCGTTTATCTTATATGGGTGAGCACTTTTACCGTCTAAGAAATGTTATCGCTCAGCGCAGGAAGGGTCTACATGTATTGGAAGTTTCTAGAATGTTATCGATGCTTCTATCCGCTGTCTGTTGTCGCCAAAACTTGTGTAATCTGATTGCACGCATGCGCGACGCGAATGGCATAGAACTTTGTGGAAGGCACGCGGGTCTCAGCGATTACTCTGGAACATTCAACGACTTCTATAAAAGCTGACGCGCTCGACTCGCTGATCAGATTTTTCCGATCGCCGACTGTGTTTGCCGTTGTCGCCGTTCTTTAAGTGTAGCCTGTTTTTGTGTGCACAGGTTCGCCCAATAAAAGTTAGTTTCGTTTTTCACCAGTATTGCTACAGTGTTCTTCAAACGTCACTCCACGAGCCAATTTTGAGAGAGAAACCTTTATACCCTCTGATTTAATGATTCAAAGGATGGAACATAGGGTGTAAAATTTTATGTGCATGCAAGACACAGATGTTGTGGCAGTGCTAGTTTATCTAGTGACACGTGTACTTCTTTATCTTTATCGGACGACCACTTCTCACTGCCTAAAAATGTTACTGCACAGCGCAGGACGTGCCTGTATGTAAAAAGTTTCTGGAATGTCATCGATGGTTCCGTCCACTGTCTTTCACCACAACTTGTGTAATCTGATTCCATGTAAGCGTGACGCGAATAGTGTAGAACTTTGTGGAAGACACGTGGGTCCCAGCGGTTACTCTGGAGCATTCGACGACTGATCTATAAAAGCCACCGTGCCTGACCCGCTGATCAGATTTTCGACGATTGCCAACCGTGTTCATCGCTATCGTTGTGCTATAAGTGTAGCCTGTTCTTGTGGGCACAGGTTTGCCCAATAAAAGTTAGTTCTGCCTTTCACAGTATTGCTACTGTGTTCTTCATACGTCCCTCCACCTGACATCTGGCGGAGTTGCTTTTCGTTCGTGTACTGGACGCCCCGACAAGCCGTGATCCAAGCCCGGACCGCAAAAAGAACACCAACGTAGTCCTGGACCATCGAGCAAGCTGCCACCTTCAACAGCTGCCCCCGGAGCACGGACTTCTACCTGAGAAGACCAAGAAGATTGTGGCCAAGGCAAATACAATGGCAGCCCCAGTGTCACCCATCGTATTTCAACAGCCCAGAGAGCCCCCTGCCTTCCGTGGGGCTACGTCGGAGGATCTGGAAACCTGGCGCGAAACCTTCGAAAGGATCTCGACCTTCAACAACTGGACCTCTGAGGATAAGCTATGACACGTGTACTTCACCTTGGAAGATGCACCAAGGACTTGGTTCGAGAACCGGGAATCCACCCTTACAACATGGGACCTGTTCCGCAATAACTTCCTGAGGACGTCTAGGAGCATTGTCCATAAAGAAAAGGCTGAAGTTCTGCTGGAAATCTGATGCCAACTACCTAATGAGACCATCACCATCTTCACGGAAGAGATGACCCGTCTTTTCCAGCACGCTGACCCGGAAATGTCTGAAGAGAAAAAGGTGCGTTTCTTGATGCGAGGCATAAAGCAAGAACATTTCACAGGACTGATCCGAAACCCACTGAAGACCGTAGCCGAGTCCTTGACAGAGGCAACGACGATTGAGAAAACTTTAGAAATGCACACTAGGCAACATAACTGCCAAGTGCTCACGCCTCAGTGCTCAATCCAAGCACTGGGCTCCAGTAATCTCCAAGAGACCATCAGGGCCATTGTGTTCGAAGAACAGTGCAAGGTCTTGCCTTCGTAGCCGCCTCAAGTGGCCTCGATCGCTGACATGTGAAAGATGAGGTTCAGCGATTGTTTGGAGTTCCTGAGGTGCAACCTCAATTACCGCAGCCCCAGCCAGAAGCGATGACCTACGCCGCTGTCGCACGCCGTCAAGGTCCCTATCCGCGACCGCGCCAGGGCCCTGTAACGCCGCAATTCCGCTGTCCGCCACCGCCAGCACGCCCACCCGTAGCCCAGTGCACCTATGCGAGGAAGACGGACATTTGGCACGCCCCCGAAGCCCGCCCGCTCTGCTACCACTGCGATGAAGCCGGCCATGTGTACTGCCGATGGCCATACCGCGACCTGGGATTGCGAGGCTTCGTCGTCAACACAGCGCGCCTGAGAGAAGGTGAACGCCCTCGTGACATGGCCGCTACTCAGTGGATCCCTCAACGACCGTCTCGTTCGCCGCCACCAGGCTGCTACCTGTCGCCGCAGCGCCGTCCATACACTGGCCAAGCTTGGGGCTGGTCCGTGAGCCCATATTCGGAAAACTAAAAGCAGCAACCGATGGAGGCGCGGTTGCTGTTCGTCGAACTGACGAAGATCCTCCGCCACCTACGAAGACTACGAAGAGACTACCTCGACGACATAAGGTCACGCCGCCGTCCCAACGAAGTCTGGAAGCAAAGAATATGCAGACAAAAGACTACCTGACGACGCCACGTACCAGCCACAGGTCAACGCGACACAGTCGTGATCTAACGCGACTTACATTGCCACCAATTCTTGACCACTTTGACGTGTCCGCTGCTATGGAGGTTCGCACCGATGCCAGCGGCCACGGTATCGGCGTTGTTCTGGCACAACGACACCATGGTTGCCACCCTGTCATCTTCTTTCACCAGCTGAGCACAATTACTCGCTCACCGAACATGAATGTGTTGCCCTCATTTGAGCAGTAAGTAAATTTCGCCCCTACCTCTATGGACAGCCTTTCACAGTTATCACCATGCCCTATGCTGGCTTTCGTTTTTAAAAGATCCAGCTGGACGCCTCGGTCAGTGGGCTATATGGCTCCAAGAGTATTCTTACACAGTGGTGTATAAGACAGGCCGACTCCATGAGGACGCTAATTGCTTGTCACATCATCCAGTGGACCCACCAGACCAGCCTGAGACCAGTGAGTCAAGTTGCGTCCTCGCGCTTACCATGTTTTGCGACATCGCCGATGAGCAGCGACGCGACCTTTATGTGAGAGAAATTATTCTCAGCCTGGCAGACCAGACAAGTTCCTCCTCTTTTCGTATGTTTGTGCTGCAAGATGGCATATTGCACCGTTACAATAAGCGCCCTGATGACCCTGTACTGCTCCTGGTCGTTCCCAAGCATATGCGTGAGACTGTGCTCGCACAGTGGCATGATGTCCCAACCACTGGTCATCTGGGAGTCTCAAAGACATATGACCACGTTCGATGTCGTTTCTTTTCGCCCAGTGCAGTGCAGTCCACTTATAACGATACCACATATAACAATATATCGGTTATAACGATGGGTCGACACGAGAGTGTCATTTTATGCATTAGGTCTATGGGGAAAAAAACCATTTATAACGATAGGTTATTCACCGCATATCGGATATAAGGATCTAAATTTTGCAGTCTGGACGGCATTTTCCGTGCCAAATAATCGTAACACTAGTGTTGCTTAGTTCCCTGAAACGAACGATGTCGAGACGAGGCGATGTTTACCTCCGTAAGTTCGTATCTGCCGCCATTACCGCGCAGCGCGTCTCGCCCCGCCCGCGCACTGGAGAATAGCTGAGTAGGCGCAGCGCACCACAAGATGGTGCTAGCTGCTTCATGCCCGTCGGCCACAGTCGCTCCGAAAGAGAGAGAAAGAAAAAAAAAACGACAAGCAAAGTGACGCGGTGGCGCCCGTCCCGCGCCTCTCACGCGGCGGACGGCGGTACGGACGCTCCTGTGGTCGAGGCTTCAGCGACTTCGTTCGTAGCTAAGTACCTTTTTATCTTTATTAGCTAGTGTTTTGAAGTATTTTCTGTTGCATGGAGTAGGGGCGCAAATTTTGAATTCTTGGTAAGAGTAGCAAACGCACCGGCTTTATCTAGGTCTGGCGGCTCCCCCGTTAGGCCTAGTTGGTAGGAGGGACCTATTGATAGGCTTCGTTAATTATTTCAGCTAGCTCCTCAGATTCTTGCATGGGGTAGGGAATGACAATTCTTTATTTTAGTTTGGAATAGCGGTCGAGGTCGGCTTTGCTTGAGTGATTTGGCGAAGTTCCTCGTTGGGCCTCAGGACGTAGGCCTAGCGATGAAATCGAAGAACGCGAAGGCCGCGGGGGACGGGGAGCAAGTGCAGTGCGACGAGTGCCTGCGATGGTGCTTCCTCGACGAAACTAAGTTCCAGAATTTAGCAGACGCGGAGGGGTCTAGCTTCACGTGCAGGTCGTGCGAGGGCGTCAGGGAAGCCGTCCAAAAACTGGAAGGGAATTGGGCGGCTAAGTTCGACGAGCTTAAGGCAGAACTGAGGGAGGAACAGGAGAAGCGGGTAGCACTGCAGGCGAAAGTTGACAATTTTGTCAAGGTGGAGGCGGCCCAGGCCGCGCAGTTAGTAAGGACCGTGGCCGAGCTTGAGGCAGAAAAAGAAAGGAGCGCCGAACTGGAAAGGCGGCTCGACGCGCTGGAGATGCAGGCAGCGGAGAAGGTCGGGTCAGGACAACAATGTGTTGGCAAAAACTCGGAAAGTAGGGCAGACCCTACAGGCGAAGTGGGAGGCAGGGAGCCAAAGCAAGCCGTCATCAGCTCGCCGCCGGTGAAGCGGCGTAGTTATAGTGAAGCTGCACAACGCGCCCCGAGTGAGGCGACGCTGCAGCCACAGGGGCGCCAGCGGGCACAAAGGGACGGGCAGCAGGCACAGGCTGCAGTCGAACGGTTTGCACGTAGAAGGGTCCTGGTGATAGGGGACTCCAATGTGGGGAGGGCCGAACAGGGCGTGATGGCGAGAGTGAAGGCGGACGGGCGAGTACAGGTGGAGGTGCAAGCGGGCAAGGGTATGGCGGAAGCAATGACCAAGGCGCGGGAAGTAATTGGGGTCAGCACGGAGAGCGACAGCTTGGTCATTATGCATTCTGGGCTCAATGAAGTGCTTAAGGGGAGAAGCCAGGACCTTGAGAGGCACGTTGAGACTGGGCTGAGTAAGCTTAGAGAGGCCTCCGGGAGGGTGCATGTGACCATATGCACTATCCCAGAGGTCCAGGGCCAGGCTTACCAGGTAGAAAGGAGGGTGGTTGAGGCCAATCGGGTCATTAGGAGTCTGAGCGGACGACTCGGGTACAGCGTGATGGAGGTCAACAGGGACGTGTACGGAACCGGCTTCCGACCTTTTGTGCAGGATGGTATTCACTACAGTGGTGCCACTGGCAAAAGGATAGGGGGAGGATGGGTCGCCAGGCAACAGCTTTTTTAGGGGGACCCAGAGCCCTGAAAGAAGCAGCGTAGGCGTGGACGATTCGAGGCAGGAGCCACATACATGCGAACATCGGTACTGTAGGAGAGGTGACAGGAATAAGCACAAGAGCCAAATTAAGTCAGACATAGGGTTCATTAACATGCAAGGTGGCAGAAATAGGCTAAAATGGGAGGAAATCGAAGAACAACTAAGGCAGGAGAACTTAATGGTTTATGGGTTTGTAGAGACACATCTTAGGGACATGGAACAACCGCCCTGTAACCTTGATTATGCATGCGAATACTGCAACAGAGTGCAGGGTAGCAGAAAGGGTGGGGGAATTGGAGCATTCATTCAATAATAATATTTGGGGTTTTACGTGCCAAAACCACTTTCTGATTATGAGGCACGCCGTAGTGGAGGACTCCGGAAATTTTGACCACCTGGGGTTCTTTAACGTGCACCTAAATCTAAGCACACGGGTGTTTTCGCATTTCGCCCCCATCGAAATGCGGCCGCCGTGGCCGGGATTCGATCCTGCGACCTCGTGCTCAGCAAGCATTCATTCATAAAAATACAAATTGGCAAAGGGTCAAACAGGAATGCAAGGAGCATTTATGGCTAGAAGGAAAAGTAGCAGGGGCGAAAACACTTCTGGGCTTGGTATACCTTTGGACAGGATCAAATGCTAAAGAGGAAAACAAAAAAATGTTGGACTGTATAGCAGTGGACATCAATGAGCTAGGAAAAGGATGTGAAGTAATTGTATTAGGAGACATGAATGCGCATGTTGAAGATATGGATGGGTACACAGACTCCACAGGTAACATGCTGCTGGATATGTGTGAGAGGCTTAACTTAGTTGTCTGTAACTCTACTGAAAAGTGTGACGGGATCATAACATGGGAGGTAGGGGGTCGACACTCGACAATAGATTATGCGTTGATGTCACATAGGATGTACGATAGATTAGGAGCCATGATTATAGATGAAAAGGGCTCCAGAAGTATAGGTAGCGACCACAAACGTATCAAGTTGAGTTTTAAGAGGGAAACTAAAGCACGAACGACGCACGAGGAAACGCCAGATGTGATTTTTTACTCAGAAGACGAAGTGGAAATAGCGGCCAAACAAATTGAAGAGGAAATATCAGAGAGTACTGAAACTGATTGGACTTACCCAAAGTTAATGAGACTATTTGAGCGTGAGCTAGGTAAGGCGCGAGTCAGGAAAACAAGGCAAGGGATACGAAAACTCAAGAGCTGGTGGGATGAAGAGGTTAAGAAGGCCATAAAGAAACGTCAGGAAGCCTCCAGGAAACACAGGTATTCCAAAAGTAAGGGAGAACCTGAAGCAGAAGTAGAGAGGAAATGGGTAAACTACATAAAATGCAAAAGGAAAGCATCTTATTT
Source organism: Dermacentor variabilis (assembly GCF_050947875.1). NCBI lineage: Eukaryota > Metazoa > Arthropoda > Arachnida > Ixodida > Ixodidae > Dermacentor > Dermacentor variabilis. The sequence continues at coordinate 14,726,700 of NC_134574.1, read as the reverse complement.
GATCAACGAGAAAATCAAGACAAAAGGGTCCCAATGGCTGTCAAAAATAAGCAATAAAAAAGATAAACAGGCAGCTAGAAAATTCTGGCAACATCTGAACTCCTTGGGTAATAGGACAAGCCTAGAGCAGAGGTATATAGTAACAGCTCAAGGTACTCGGTTAGAAGGAGAGGCGGCAATGGAGCATATAGGAACCATGATGAGGGAAAAATTTACAAAACAGACAAATGGTACTTGCAGTACGTTGGAGAGGGATAGCCCGGTCAACCCACTGCTTTCGCTTGGACAAAAAGAGTGGGAAAGGGCGGAGAAGAGGGTACCAAGTAGCACATCGGCAGGCCCCGATGGTATTCCAATTATGTTAATAAAGAAATTGGGCCCGAAATCTAAGAAAGCATTGAGGGAGGTGGTGAGCAAAATGCTAGTGGATGGTAAAGTACCTGACGAATGGAGGCTAAGTAGGATGAGAATGATATATAAGGGAAAGGGGGACAAAGCTGACATAAATAACTACCGGCCTATAACAGTGACGTCAGTGGTTTACAGGGTGGTTATGCAGATTATAAAGGACAGACTGCAGGCATGGGTAGAGAACGAGGGAGTACTTGGAGAGCTACAAAATCGGTTCCGGAAGCATAGGAGGCTAGAAGACAATCTGTTCTCGCTAACACAGTGCATTGAAATAGCTGAAAAGGAACACAGACCCCTATGGCTGGCTTTTCTGGACATCAAGGGAGCCTATGACAGTGCACTTCAAGAGGGCTTGTGGGGCATTCTGGAAACTTTAGGAGTGCAAGATGGAGTAACCAATTTCTTAAAAGATATCTATAAAGGTAACCGGGTGATTATACAATGGGAAAAGCAGGTTTCGGAGCCTGTGATGATTCGGCGGGGGCTTAGGCAGGGGTGCCCATTGTCACCTCTGATGTTTATGCTGTACCTACAAGGTCTAGAGGCCAAAATACAGCAAAGCGGACTCGGCTTCAACCTATCATTTCTCAAGCAAGGAAAATTGATTGAACAGTCATTACCAGGACTGATGTACGCGGATGATATTGTATTAATGGCTGACAATGCAGAAGATCTGCAGGAATTAATGGACATATGTGGTACAGAAGGAGACAGGTTAGGCTTGAAGTTTAGCAAAGAAAAATCAGCAGTCATGATTTTTAATGATAACAGTTGCGGCGAGCATAAGATACAGGAGGCCACGCTGGAGATAGTCGATAAATACAAGTACCTTGGGGTGTGGATAAATAATGGCATTGAGTATCTGACAGAGTACGAAAAATATCTAACGACTAAAGGTAACAGAAGTGCAGCGATTATGAAGAGTAGGGCACTGTGGAACTACAATAGGTACGAGGTAGTACGAGGGATATGGAAGGGGGTAATGGTACCAGGCCTGACTTTTGCCAATGCAGTTCTATGTATTAGAACAGAGACCCGGCAACAGTTGGAAATTAGGCAACGTGGTGTGGGTAGGCTGGCTCTGGGAGCACATGGCAAGACACCAAATCTTGGAGTGCAGGGGGATCTGGGATGGTCTTCTTTCGAGAGCAGAGAGGCTAGTAGCACGATAGCATTTGAGGAGCGATTGAGAAAAATGGGGGAAATTCGGTGGGCTAGGAAGGTTTTCAGTTACTTATACACGAGGAATGTTGACACGAGGTGGAGGAAGCGAACTAGAAAATTGACAAGCAAATACTTGGGCAGTAGCGGGGGAACAAGTAAGGAATCATCTGTCAAGAAAAAGGTTAAGGAGGCAGAGAGGGTATGTGGAGTACAGAGATGCAAACCAAATCGGCATTGGAGACATACAGGACGTTTAAGCAAGAAATAGCCAAAGAAAATATTTATGATAACTCTAAGGGAAGCTCATTGTTGTTCGAAGCCAGGACAGGTGTACTGAGGACTAAAACGTACCGAGCCAGATACCAGGAGATAGATTTGGTGTGCGAGGCGTGTAGAGAGGAGGAGGAAACGGCGGAACACCTGATACTTGCTTGTAAACAACTTCACCCTGCAGTTGAATCTAATGGGGAACTATTCAAAGCCTTGGGTTTTAAAGACAGTGAAAGTAGAATAGACTTTGAACAGGTAGAAATAACTAAACAGAGGCTATCTGATTGGTGGACAATATCAATGCAAAAGTAAAGGAGTAAATACATAGGTATGCATGCATATAGAACCATTAAAGGCTAGGTGGCGCGCGCCGCCGCCGCCCGATTCAAAGGGTTGAGCCACAATCATCCATCCATCCATCCATCTCGCGATAGCAGGCTGACGCCACCGGAGCAGCGTGCAACCAACGGTTCAAATGGTTCAACCCAGTTAGAAGATGGCGCCGACAAAGCGCAAAGCTGTGTCGCTTGACACGAAGATGGATATTTTGCAGGACTCTCGATGCGGCTTCAAGGTGAGCGCCCTCGTGAAGAAGTATTAGCTCGTCCAGTTAACGATATCAACCATCTTGAAAACCGGGAGCACCGCGATTGTGAAGGCAGGAGCTATCAGCGGCCATGCCGATCCAAGGAGGCATTGGCCGATCAGCGGAAAAGGGTTAGAGACCCTTTGTACGCCGATGTTGAAGAGGCGCTTTACCAGTGGTTCATCACCAATTGCTTCAAGAAGGCGGGCTTTGTGCGTAAGAACGAACTTCCCCAACCCGCTGAGACCGACCCGGTGGAAGTCGCTGACATATCGAGCTCTGGGAGCTCGTTCCTACTGGTGACACAGGTGTTGTGCCGAAGGAGGAGTTTTTGACTGCAGACAGTGCTGCCTCGTTCTGCGATGAAGTCACCGACGAGGCGATCGCCGAAGATGTGCTGTCTCGACAGACGGCAAAGTTGTGCGACGGTGGCGACGGCATCAGCGACAGTGACAACGAGATCGACAGTGGCTCCTTGACCCTGACCACGATGTCCACGCAAAGTGCACTGTCGTCGATCGACTCCTTAATTGATGTTATGCATGCTAAAGGATTGCCGCCAGTGTTCGCGCAGCAGCTGGAATCCATGCACACCGCGGTTGTGAATCTGAAGCTGCTGCAAAAGCAAGTGCAGATTTCGGACTATTTCGGCGCGCCTAACCCTTGACACGGTCATTGGCGCTAGAAATAAAGTTTGTTTTTTACGGCCTACTGTCTACATCATATATTCTTTAGAGCAAGTAGCGAATTGGAGCTCGGAGCTGCAAAGGTATGTTCCGCGTTTAAAAAAATTTTTTTTTTTGATAACTGCAGTCCAGATATAGCGATCATCGGTTATAACGATCATATTTTTCGTCTTTCTCGATATCGTTATAAGTGGACTGCACTGTATTTACCGTTCCATTTACTGTTATGTCGGCGCCTGTAAATCTTGTCAGCACCGCAAAAAACCAGCAGCTGTACCAGCTGGCTGTCTTCAGCCGATTTAAATACCATCTGCGCCATTCTTTCGAGTTGGTCTTGATCTCCTTGGCTCTTTTCCTCTATCGCTTAGTGGGAACAAGTGGATAGGAGTTTCTGCAGGCTACACCACCCAGTATGCGATCACGCAGGCTCTCCCTACCAGTTGTGCAACTGACGTGGCTGACTTCCTTGTCGACGCAGTGATACTTCACCACGGCGCTCCCCAACAACTCCTTACCAACCGGGGCTGCTACTTTCTCTCACAAGTTGTCAGGACATCTTGCATACCTGAACTACAAAGCACAAGTTTACAATGGCGTATCACCCTCAGACCAACGGCCTCACAGAGCGGCTAAATAGAACTATCACAGAAATGCTCGCTATGCGTGTCTCCACCGACCACCGTGACTGGGATGCCACTCTGCTGCTTGTCACATTCACCCACAATACGTCATGCCATGATTCTGCCGGTTTCTCTCCATTTTTTCTCTTGTATGAACGAGACCCTATGCTACCCCGTTTGAAACGGTCCTCCCAGCCATTCTGGATAAAACATCAGACTATGCCCGAGATGCCATATCTAGAGCGACCAAAGCACGTGAGATCACTTGTCTGCATCTGACCACTTCCAGAGAAAAGCAACGACGGATTATGATGCTTGTCACGGCGATACCCACTTTAACCCTTGTGACATTGTGCTTCTTTGGAAACTAGCACGGCGAGTTGGTCTTTGTGAGAAGCTGATTTCAGCCTACTCAGGCCCATACCACGTCTTGCGTCAAATGACAGACGTGCCCTACGAGTTACCTTTCGATACCTCCATACTGCGATCCTCCTCTGATATCGTTCACACTGCTCAACTGAAGCGATATCACTCAAACCTACCAAGCGCCAGGACAGCGCCTTTGCCGCCATGTGTTATGCTACGAGACGCTGCACGAGCAAATGATGACGGGAGGACTGACAAAGACAATGACCGCCGATAGTCGTACGCATGGGCTCCATCTTGTGTGCCTGTCTTCTGCCCTTCTTTGGAGGAGTTTCAAGAACCCTAAGCGTGATCTCGCCACTATAAGTGTATCCTTTAAGACGGAGCACTCTATCGAAAAGAAAAGGTATGTTGCTAATACATGAGAAGCAAATGTAATAGCCGCAATCTCCTTCTTTACCTCCCTGAATGGAATGGGTGTTTTATTTATTTAATTATTTTTGCATCATTCTCGAAACACCATTCTCTCCGAATTATAGAAGTCCTCTAAAGTTAAAGCATCGGTTATTTTGATAAAACCAATGCTATCTATGCCAATAGTTGCTTGCATCTGATAGCTTATCTGATATGGCAGCTTATCTGATATGGCAGACACAGTTTTTGCGAACAGGTAGATCCAGCAAAAAAATTGTATTTGTTTTATTTCACATTAGGTATATATGGTTATATTAAAAATTGAGTGATCAATTCGGAGACAAGTCAATTTTGTTTGATTCTTCAATAATGCTTGCGTTTCGAGATATACATCATCAGATTTGACACAGTAGAATAATTTCGCATTCATAGGTGAGAGTCTAGGCACAGGCACACGACTCATCTCACGTCCAACCAATGAAGCAATTTACTGGTCCGACTGTATCGGAGGCCACCTTGCCACGACAACCTGCTACCACGACCGTATGATACAGCGAGACCAAACCAGCGGTGCTTCATCGGTATCTAAAGCTCTTTGGTGACGAGTGGACCAATATCTCAGTAGCAGCCGTACGAATGTGAAATCACCCAGCCAACAAAAATGGGGGATAGGCAACAAATTGCCGGGACAGCACCTTCGCCGCCGGGGGTTAATGAGGCGCTGCAGGAGCGAACGATGATGACAAGACTGACAAGGACGACGATCGCCAATATTCGTGTGCACAGGCTCCATCTTGTATGCCTGTCTCTTGTAAATATATTGTTACAAAAGCAGTCTTCTCACGGTTGAGATCGTCCACAACAATGTGCCAGCAGCAATCTGTCAAGTGTATTTTCTCCAAGTAATATATATATATATATATATATATATATATATATATATATATATATATTGTTACGCATGAAGAAATCGAAGACCAGTGAATGTGCTTGCAGTCCCGAAAGGAAGAAAGAAGAGAACGACCGCTCTTGCGCTCACCTTCGCGACCTAAAGTAAACGGTCCCCTTCATCCGTGAGGGTTATAAACGGTCTCCTTCGTGCGTAACAAAGTGGTGGAGGTGCTGGGTATCGCTCACAACAACGGAACCATCACTGCCGCAGCTTCGTCGAAGCCGTCGACTTGCCGGCCTCCCGCCATCAGCCGTGACCATCTTCGACAAGCCAGAAGAAGGAGCCACTACGAGGGCAGCGCCTAGCAGTCCGCTGCCATACTACCGAGTTCCACCCACCTTCGGAGGCAAAGCGGGGGAAGATGCCGACGAGTGGCTCATCCACTACAAACGAGTGAGCAAATCTAACGGGTGGGATGCAACCGCTCAGCTCACCAACGTGGTGTTCTCCCTGACCGATACCGCCCTCGTGTGGTACGAGAACCACGAGGACGCGCTTACGACGTGGGAACATTTTGTTGACGAGTTAAAGGCGTATTTTGGGGACCCAGTCGCCAAAAAGAAGCATGCGGAGCAGACACTGTCGCAACGGGCGCAGCTACCAGGTGAGACATGCACAACATACATCAAAGAAGTGTTAAGGCTGTGCAAGGTGGTCAATGCTCGCATGTCGGACGAAGATAAAGTTGGGCATTTGCTGAAAGGAGTGGCTGAGGATGTGTACAATTTTCTAATTGGAAAGGAGAGCCTCAGTTCTGTGTCCGACGTCATTCGGCACTGCAGAACTTTTGAAACGCTCAAGATGCGTCGGATTGCGCCAAAGTTTGGTCGGTTGGCAAATGTTATGACGGTTGCCAGTGTGGACACGAGTCCTTGCCTCGACCTTCCTTCGACCATCCGACAGATTGTCCGCGAGGAACTTTCCCGCCGCGAAGGGTTGTTGCATTCCACTTTTGACCACCATGGCGTGTACACGTCACGTGAGGCTATGACAGCGCCACATTCGGCCCCTTGGCAACCAATGGTTACCGCAGCGGCCGTAGAGTACAGCGCAGCCCCACAGTCGAGGATGACAACACGCCCGCCGACTCCGCGCTATGACCAGCGCACTCAGCGCACGCCCTCTCGACGCCCGATGTATCGTCGTGACACACGCCACGAACCAACCCACTACACGCGGGAAAATGATAATATCCGCTTCATCGACGAACGACCAAGGTTTAGACCTCTCCCGGTGTGTTATTCCCGTGGTGTCCCGGGTCATATATCGCGGTTTTGCAACCAGTGTGTGACCATGTGGTATGGCCAGCCGTCAGAGTTTTCTCGGCCCTCCGAATGGCCACACGGTGCCCCGCGGCAAGCACACGTATCGTCTGGCGACGAGTATTGGCCGAGCAGCTCCCGGAATCGCTCCCCAGCATCTGACAGAAGTTTGACACCCCCACCGCAACGTCGTGCTCCCCGTTCTCCCTCACCGCTGCGTCGCACCGCGTCCCCTTCGTCACCGGAAAACTAGCTAGCGCGGCCGACGGGAGGTGAGGTCGCTGGAGACGTGCTACTGACAGAAATACCCCCTGCGTTGACGCTGAAAAACAAAGTGCGCGTGCTTGTAGATAATGTCCCTGTGATGGCTCTGGTGGACACAGGCGCAACAATTTCGGTCATGAGTGTCTCGTTTAAACACGTGTTAGGGCGAAAGGTTTTGTTTAAATGGGATGAAGATTCAAAGTTCTGTGGAGTGAGTGGTGAGCCGTTGCGACCTATTGGTGTGTGTAGTGCTGACGTATTTTTGGGAGGCCATGTTATTACGACAGAGTTTGTAAGTATTCCTCGGTCGACTCATGATGTTATTCTCGGCATGGACTTCTTGCGGGAGTGTGGTGCTACTGTCGACTGCCGCACAGGAAAAGTATTCTTAAGTGGTAGGATTCCATCAGGACTCCTGGAGAACCCTGTAGATCGCGAAACTACACTGTGTGTTTGTGGTGATACGATCATACCTGCATCATCTACCGTTTGCGTTCCCGTTGTCTGTTGCGGCGCCGATTCCGACTGCTTCGAAGCTACCGTAGAACCGATGCACTTTAACTGTATGAAGAAGAATGTTTTGGTGCCACATTGTGTGGTGTCGATCAAAGGCGGACGCACTGGCTTACGGACCGTAAACTGTTCTAAGGAGCCCGTTAGACTATCAGACGGCATGAAACTAGCCTTCGCCAGGGAACACGCGTCCTTATCAGTGGCTGAACTTACAGATGTGCCGGAAGAACCTGACGGCCACAGTTCGGAAACGGCCCTTTTGTCGATGGTAAATAAATCGCTCATCACGAGTGAACGCCGAACGTTAGTGGGTGTGCTTTCGAAGCACGTTTCGGTATTCGACTTTGCGCAGAAGGACAATATACCTGCAATCCATGCGTCTCGAACGCGCCATACCATCAACACGGGTTCGGCAAATCCGATTAGACAAAAGCCATATCGTGTTTCACCATCAGAGCGCCAGATTATCAACGAACAAGTGCACGAAATGATGAAAAAGGGAGTCGTACAAGAGTCAGCAAGTCCGTGGGCAGCTCCAGTGATTCTTGTTAAAAAAAAAAGATGGATCTTGGAGATTTTGCGTCAACTATCGCCGTTTGAATGCTGTAACAAAAAAGGACGTGTACCCACTCCCACGTATTGATGACGCAATAGACTGCCTTCATTCCGCCTCTTACTTTTCCTCAGTAGATTTACGATCCGGCTATTGGCAAATTCCGATGCATCCTGACGACAAGGAGAAGACTGCCTTTGTAACCCCTGACGGGCTCTTCGAATTTAATGTGATGCCATTTGGATTGTGCAACGCTCCGGCAACTTTCGAGAGATTTATGGACATTGTATTGCGTGGCTTGAAGTGGAACGTCTGCATGTGCTACCTCGACGACGTCGTCATCTTTGGCCGCACCTTCAGCGAACACAACTCGCGTCTGGATATTGTCCTGAACTGCATCAGAAACGCTGGTCTAGTTTTAAACTCTAAGAAATGCCACTTCGGAGACCGCCAAACCCTTGTGCTTGGGCACCTCGTCGACAAGGATGGCATCCGCCCTGATCCCCAGAAAACAGCAGCCGTTGAAGCGTTCAGTGCACCGCGCTGTGTCAAGGAGCTCCGTAGTTTTCTGGGGCTTTGTTCCTATTTCCGCCGATTTATTCCTAAATTCGCCGACGTTGCGTATCCGCTGACATGCCTGCTACGAAAGGACACCCCCTTTGAGTGGACTCCGGAGTGCGACTCTTCTTTTCGTCAGTTGAAGTTCCTGCTGACGTCACGACCGGTTCTTCAACACTTCAGTCCTTCAGCTCCGACAGAACTCCATACGGATGCCAGTGGCATAGGTATTGGTGCCGTCCTAGTTCAACGCTACGGTGACCGCGAACACGTGATCGCATATGCAAGCCGCTCATTAAGTAGGCCCGAGCAGAATTACACTGTGACGGAACAAGAATGCCTCGCGGTAATATTTGCGGTTCAGCGGTTTCGTTCTTACCTGTATGGACGCCCCTTTACAGTGGTCACCGACCACCACTCGTTGTCTTGGCTTGTGAATCTTCGTGACCCTTGTGGCCGCCTTGCGCGCTGGCCGCTCCGACTGCAAGAATACAGCTTCACCGTCTCTTATAAGAGTGGTCGACGACACGCTGATGCGGACTGTCTCTCGCGTATGCCACTTAGTACTATGGACTGTGACGCCGACGACTTCGATCACCTCGTGCCTTCTGTGTCGCCGCGTTTTCCAGACTTCGACTGCTTCAAAACCGAACAGCGAAAAGACGATAAATTAACACCGCTCTTCACCGCTACGACCGCCTCGACGACAGCAAACCATTTCTGTGTACGTGATGGACTCCTCTATAAGAAGAACTTTTCCAGCACTGGCGCACGTTTTCTCCTAGTGGTGCCGGAGAGCCTTCGCACAGCGATTCTGAGTGCTATGCACGACGACCCTACGTCAGGCCATCTGGGTTCGGCGAGGACGCTTTACCGGATTCAGGAACGCTTTTATTGGCCTGGAATGCGACAATCTGTTGAGACGTATGTGGCCAGCTGCATGCAGTGTCAGCGCCACAAACGGCCATCTACTGCTCTGGCAGGTCTTCTGCAGCCGATCCCGCCTCCAAGCACGCCTTTCCAACAAGTGGGCATTGACTTCATAGGCCCATTTCCAAAATCAGCCAAGGGAAACCGTTGGATAGTTGTTTGCGTCGACTACCTCACACGCTACTGCGAGACGGCGGCCGTGCCCTCCGCAACTGCCACTGACGTTTCAACATTCCTGCTGCAATATGTGATCCTGCGACATGGTTCGCCCCGCATGATCATCAGCGACCGTGGACAACAATTCACAGCGGACGTCGTAGAGGAGCTGCTTCGTTTGTGTGATTCCCACTTGCGTCACTCGACACCATACCATCCACAGACGAATGGGCTTACGGAGCGTACCAACCAAACAATTGTAAACATGCTATCTATGTACGTTTCATCCGACCACAAGAACTGGGATGACGTACTGCCTTTTATCACGTACGCATTTAACACCGCCAAGCACGAGACCACCGGCTATAGCCCTTTCTTCCTGCTGTACGCACGGCCACCCCGGTACACAATCGACACTGTTTTCCCCTTCTGCAGTCACGAAAATCCCACCGTCGCCGAGACTCTCTGCCTCGCCGAAGAAGCTCGTCGTATTGCTCGTTTGCACACTTTGGCATCGCAGGACAGATCAAAAGTACGCTACGACATTCGCCACCGTCCGGTAACCTATCGCCCTGGTGATTTAGTCTGGCTGTGGACTCCAGTACGGAAACGCGGGTTATGCCAAAAGCTTTTGGCCACCTACAATGGACCGTTTGTGATTATTAGCAGACTCACGGAAGTCACGTATAACATAGCTCGCCTCACGGCGAGTGGTAGAAGAGCTGCCAAGACACAAGTGGTCCATGTCGCCCGCTTGAAATTGTTCACGTCAAGACACATGGATTGACTCGCCCGGCGGGCTTCGTCTGCGACGAGAGGAATGTTACGCATGAAGAAAACGAAGACCAGTGAACGTGCTTGCGGTCCCGAGTGGAAGAAGAAAGAAGAGAACGACGCTCAAATGATAAACCAGCTGACCACTCTTGCGCTCACCTTCGCGACCTAAAGTAAACGGTCCCCTTCATCCGTAAGGGTTACAAACGGTCTCCTTCGCGCGTAACAATATATATATATATATATATATATACTTTTTTATAGGACTGCAGCGGTGGCGTAGAGGTAGAGCATCCGCCTCGCGTGCAAGAGGTCCGTGGTTCGAATCCCGGTGCCGCGCAATTTTCCACTGGATTAAAAAAAAAAATCTCCGCGTGTTGATAAAATTGCACAAACAGGCCTGGAGTGCGGCCTGATCCCGGTGACCAAAACCGGTAAGGCACTCCCTCACCAGAGCAGGATTGGCCACCCTGGTGCAATACTTGGCCACAACCTCCCATATGAACACAACAATCAATCCCTGGCCCTCAGTCCCCAGCAGCTGCAAAGCAACTGACCACGGTGGCGGTCAGACCTGCAATGCAGCAGAGGGTGCTAAGAATCCCTGGATCCAGACAGGCCGCCATTGAAATCTGAACCTGGCAACATTTAACGCTAGAACGTTATCTAGTGAGGTGAGTCTAGCAGTGCTATTGGAGGAATTAGAGGGCAGTAAATGGGATATAATAGGGCTCAGTGAAGTTAGGAGGACAAATGAAGCATATACAGTGCTAAAAAGCGGGCATGTCCTGTGCTACCGGGGCTTAGCGGAAAGGCGAGAACTAGGAGTCGGATTCCTGATTAATAAGAATATAGATGGTAACGTACAGGAACTCTATAGCGTTAACGAGAGTGTGGCAGGTCTTGTTGTGAACCTTAATAAGAGGTACAGATCGTACATGTGTTCGCCCCTACATCCAGTCATGATGACCAGGAAGTCGAAAGCTTCTATGAAGACGTGGAATCGGCGGTGGGGAGAGTGAAAACTAAATACACTATACTAATGGGCGACTTTAATGCCAAGGTAGGCAAGAAGCAGGCTGGAGACAAGGCAGTGGGGGAATATGGCATAGGCACTACGAATAGCAGGGGAGAGTTATTAGTAGAGTTTGCGGAACAGAATAATATGAGGATAATGAATACCTTCTTCCGCGAGCGCGATAGCCGAAAGTGGACGTGGAGGAGCCCGAACGGCGAGACTAGAAATGAAATAGACCTCATACTCTGCGCTAACCCTGGCATCATACAAGATGTGGACGTGCTCGGCAAGGTGCGCTGCAGTGACCATAGGATGGTAAGAACTCGAATTAGCATAGACCTGAGGAGGGAACGGAAGAAACTGGTACATAAGAAGCCGATCAATGAGTTAGCGGTAAGAGGGAAAACAGAGGAATTCCAGATCAAGCTACAGAACAGGTATTCGGCTTTAACTCAGAGAGAGGACCTTAGTGTTGAAACAATGAACGACAATCTTGGGGGCATCATTAACCCTTTAAAGGTTTTTGCCGCACATGAACGGCAGCGGTTTTCTGTCCCGCAAGGTCTTCGCCCTACGGGTACGGTTTCGACTCTCCGTTTGAAATTTCGCGCCATAATGACGATGCATGCTTACTGGGAGGTGCTGCCACCTCTTAGGACTTGCAAGAAGTGCTTGATATTTGTGCTACCTTCTTGGGGAGATAAACAGAACTGATTTCTAGCTTCAGCGCGTCACGCAGACTGCGGCAACACCCCTTTTGCGGTTTCGGTTTCGCCGCGTGATCGCAACGGAGGCGCGCGAAACGTCATTTTTCTCTTTGTCGGCTCTCTCTTGCAGAGGCGGTGGAAGTTGATTTCTATCTTGATTGGTGCTGCTCTTAGCTTGTTTATAACTGCCGCTAGCAAGGTGTCCTCGCTCTCAGCGGCAACGCGCTTTCGCGGTTTCAGTTCCTCCACGTGATCGCAACGGAGGCGCGCGAAACGTAATTTTTCTCTTTGTCAGCACGCCATCGCAGGGACGGCGGAAGTTGACTTCTATCTTGATTGGCACTGCTCTAAGCTTGTTTATCACTGCCGCTCGTGAGGTATTCTCGCTCTCTGCGGCAGCGCGCTTATGCGAGAGGGCGCCTCAGACCTCTGCCCAAGGCAGCCGCACGCAGGGAAGATGTCATGTGTGCGCCAACACACCTCGTCGCTTCAAGAGAAGAACATACACGCATTTTAGGTGTGCAGACTGCGATAAGGCGCTGTGCGGTGACCCGTGTTTCAAGGAGTACCACACTCTGAAATACTATTGAACATTTTGCAGTTCTGAGTGATGCCGACACCAAAATACTGTTCCTAATTTTTTTTTACTATTTATTCCCGACTTTATACATCTTGTACATTCAAGATCTGCAATAAAGTAATTTGACCACCTGGGAAAGTTTTTTTCAAAATAATTCGACCCTCAAAGGGTAAAGGAGGGTGCAATAGAAGTCGGTGGCAACTCCGTTAGACAGGTTACCAGTAAGCTATCGCAGGAGACGAAAGATCTGATCAAGAAACGCCAATGTATGAAAGCCTCTAACCCAGAGCTAGAATAGAATTGGCAAAACTGTCCAAGTTAATAAGTGTAAGACAGCTGACATACGGAAGTATAATATGATTAGAATTGAACATGCTCTCAGGAACGGAGGAAGCCTTAAAGCAGTGAAGAAGAAACTAGGAATAGGCAAGAATCAGATGTATGCGTCAAGAGACAAAGCCGGCAATATCATTACTAATATGGATGAGATCGTTCAAGTGGCTGAGGAGTTCTATAGAGATTTATACAGTACCAGTAGCACCCACTACGATAATGGAAGAGAGAATAGACCAGAGGAATTTGAAATCACACAAGTAATGCCGTAATGCCGGAAGAAGTAAAGAAAACCTTGGGAGCTATGCAAAGGGGGAAGGCAGCTGGGGAGGATCAGGTAACAGCAGATTTCTTGAAGGATGGTGGGCAGATTGTTCTAGAAAAACTGGCCATCCTGCATACACAATGCCTCATGACCTCGAGTGTACTGGAATCTTGGAAGAACGCTAACATTACCCTAATCCATAAGAAAGGGGATGCCAAAGACTTGAAAAATTATAGACCGATCAGCTTACTGCCCGTTGCCTACAAAGTATTTACTAAGGTAATTGCAAATAGAATCAGGAACCACCTTAGACTTCCGTCACCCAAAGGACCAGGCAGGATTTCGTAAAGGCTACTCAACAATAGACCATATTCACACTATCAATCAGGTGATAGAGAAATGTGCGGAATATAACCAACCCTTATATATAGCTTTCATTGATTACGAGAAAGCCTTTGATTCAGTCAAAACCTCAGAAGTCATGGAGGCATTGCGGACTCAGGGTGTAGACGAGCCGTATGTAAACATACTGAAAGATATCTATAGCGGCTCCATAGCCACCGTAGTCTTCCATAAAGAAAGTAACAAAATCCCAATAAACAAAGGCGTCAGGCAGGGAGATACAATCTCTCCAATGCTATTCACAGCGTGTTTACAGGAGGTATTCAGAGACCTGGATTGGGAATAATTGGGGATAAGAGTTAATGGAGAATACCTTAGTAACTTGCGATTCGCTGATGATATTGTCTTGCTTAGTAACTCAGGGGACCAACTGCAATGCATGCTCGCTGACCTGGAGGCAAAGACAAGAGGCAAAGCCGAAGGGTGGGTCTAAAAATTTATCTGCAGAAAACTAAAGTAATGTTTAACAGTCTCGGAAGAGAACAGCAGTTTACGATAGGTAGCAAGGTACTGGAAGTGGTAAGGGAATACATCTACTTAGGACAGGTAGTGACCGCGGATCTGGATCATGAGACTGGAATAATCAGAAGAACAAGAATGGGCTGGGGTGCGTTTGGCAGGCATTCTCAGATCATGAACAGCAGGTTGTCATTATCCCTCAAGAGAAAAGTATAGAACAGCTGTGTCTTACCAGTACTCACATACGGGGCAGAAACCTGGAGGCTTATGAAAAGGGTTCTACTTAAATTGAAGACGACGCAATGAGCTATGGAAAGAAGAATGATAGGTGTAACATTAAGGGATAAGAAAAGAGCAGATTGGGTGAGGGAACAAACGTGAGTTAATGATCTCTTAGTTGAAATCAAGAAAAAGAAATGGGCATGGGCAGGATATGTAATGAGGAGGGAAGATAACCGATGGTCATTAAGTGTTACGGACTGGATTCCAAGGGAAGGGAAGCGTAGCAGGGGGCGGCAGAAAGTTAGATGGGCGGATGAGATTAAGAAGTTTGCAGGGGCAACATGGCCACAATTAGTACCTGACCGGGGTAGTTGGAGAAATATGGGAGAGGCCTTTGCCCTGCAGTGGGCGTAACCAGGCTGATGATGATGATGATAATATACTTTTTTGTTTTTTGCTTAGGAGTTGCTATACACTGCAAGTGAAAATGCAATAAATAAAGAGTGTTTGTTAGCCAGCGCTGTATACGTCATTGTTATATTCAGTTTCGTTATTCATTTCAGTTCTTTATTCCGCAGGGGGCGCTTCTGTTCTTCATTATATATATATTGGTTGCATATGTTAAATAAACAGCTTTTTACTTCGGAACAGCTGGAGTCTGACTTCCAGCTTCGGTCAATACCACATTGGCGATGAGGATGTCGTGAACGTACCCCCAGCCCCGCTGCGCCGTCCGTATCCGCCCACCATGAGCTTCACCGGGCTTGCTCCGCCACCGTTTTTCCTTCCGACGCCCGGCCGTTCCTCATTGCCATGGGAGCAGTGGGAGCAGATGTTCAACGTGTACTTGCTGGCATCCGGAGCCGCCGCATTCAAGCCGGAGCAACGCAAGGCTATTCTTGCGTTCTTGTTTGGGGACGGAGGGCCAGCGTACTTATCAGACGCTACATGCAGGGACCAGCGCCGCAGCACCGGCCGCGCCCAGTGCCGCAGCACTTGCCGATGAAAAGTTTGTCGTGGCCCCTCCTGACGAATACGACTCTGCACTCGCTGCATTACGGCACCAGTTTCTGACGTCGCGCAACATTATCATCGAGCGTCATCGCTTTCGCCGCCGCAACCAACACACAGGCGAGCCCGTTCATGACTTTGTTGCCGCTCTACGGGAGCTAGCGTCACATTGTTCGTTTGCCTCGCAAGATGATGCTCTGCGGGATCAATTCGTTGCCGGCGTAGCTTCCACTCGCGTACGTAAGCGGTTACTGCTCGACGGTTCCACACTTTTATCCGAGAAGTCTGTTTGAATTGCACTTCAGTTTGAGCAGGCGGCTGAAGAGCTAAAGGAGCTTTCTGCTTCGGTCGAAGCAATTTCATTGCGGCAGCGTCGAAAACCATCGTCGCATTCTTCGAAAAAAAGGAATTCAGAACCGGCAGCCACCTTAGAGCAGAATTTAACGAGGAGTGCGGGCGGCTCACGTGCGCCGCAGCGGAACCGCCCCCCTCAGCAGAACCGAGAACAGAGTAGCCGCTCCGGCTCGCCACATTGTTTCTGATGCGGTTCGCGGGACCACATCGCGTCAGCGCCGCAGTGCCCAGTGCATGGCAAGACTTGTTCGTTTTGCGGTCGCAAAGGCCACTTTCAAAGGGTATGCAACCGCAAGCTAACCCAAATGCAAGGCCGAGTCCGTGAAGTTGAATTTCATGAAGATGTTTCGTCATCCAGCAGTGCTGAGGAAGTTTTGACTGTGCAACGTTCCACGCGTAGCGGAATTCATATTCAAGTGCAAGTCGCGAATGTCACTTTGACATTCCTTGTTGATTCAGGGTCGTCTGTTTCAATCCTGTCGGAGCAAGAATTCAGTCGATATTTTCAGAGCGTTCCACTTCTGCCTGCGCCGCATGTTAGTCTGTTTGACTACTCTCAACGGCCGATTCCAGTGCTAGGTTGTTTCCAGGCAGACGTTCGGTTTAAAGGCCGCACAGCGTCGCTACATTTTTATGTTGTTCACCGAGGAACTTGTCTGATCGGTCTTGACGGCATTAAAGCCTTGGATCTTCGCATTGAGGGTTCTACTGTTGCAGACCCGACTGTTGTTAACCCGCTATCCTGTTCTATTTCCACACCCTCACGCAAGCAGCCCCGTAACAAAGCTCTTCCGCCAGCCTTAGCGCATGAGTTCAGTTCACTTTTCAGTCCCGAGTTGGGTCTTGCTAAGGGGTTCACGCATCGCATCAAGACACAGCAAGGCATGCAGCCTGTAACTTTGAAGCTTCGCCGTTTGCCGTATTCTCTTCGGTCACCAGTATCAAATGAGCTTCAGAGACTGCTGAGCCTTGACATCATCGAGCGGATCGATGCTTCTGAATGGGTGTCCCCCATTGTTGTTGTTAACAAGAAAGATGGTAGCATCAGGATATGCGTAGACCTTCGAGAGCCGAACCAATCTATTGTTCCAGACAGTTTCTCATTGCCCGATACAGAGGAGCTGCTTCACGCTTTGGTAGGTGCTACACACTTCTCCAAACTTGACTTGGCTTCCGCTTACCATCAGGTTCTCTTGCACCCTGACAGCAGGGATCTGACAGCTTTCATCACTCATGATGGCCTTTTCCGTTTTAAAAGAGTTTGCTTTGGGTTGGTTTCTGCCCCAGCGGCATTTCAGAAGATGATGGCGACAATCCTTGACAGCTGCCCTGGCGTGTTGTTCTACATTGATGATGTCATCATTTTTGGCAAGACTGCAGAAGAACACCTTTCAAACTTGAAGACCCTGCTGCAAAAGATCAAGAACGCAGGTCTGAAGCTGAACAGCAGATGCCTTTTCGACGTTCCAGAACTTGCCTTTCTAGGGCACAAGGTCACTGCACGTGGTATTTCGCCACTTCCAGAGAAAGTAGACTCCATAGTTAACATACCAGTGCAAATTGATGTGGCCACCCTGCGTTCGCTCCTGGGTCTCGTAGAATACTACTCCAAGTTCGTTCCACACTTGGCACAAGTGGTTGAGCCTATGAGAGTCTTACTTCGCAAAAATGAGCCATTCATCTGGTCTGCCGAAGCAGACAGCAGCTTCCGGAGGGTAAAGGAAGTGCTTTCGTCGAGTACAGTCCTCCAGATGTTCGATCCGTCATCGCCAGTCATTGTGTCAACCGACGCGTCTGACTGTGGGCTGGGAGCAGCCCTGCAGCAACAAAGTGGCCACGAGCTCCGCACAGTCGCTTTCGCATCTCATACACTGTCGCCTGCGGAGAGAACATATTCAGTCGGGGAACGAGAAGCTCTTGCGCGCATTTGGGCGTGTGAGCAATGGCACACATACCTGTGGGTCGCCATTTCACAATTCGAACAGACCACCAGGCACTGGTGTCCTTGCTGTCGTCACAAGGACATGGAAGACGCCCACTTTGAATCGCACGCTGGAGTGCACGACTGCTTTGCTACAATTTCACTGTTGAATACCGCAAGGGGTCCACAAACACTGTAGCAGATGTACTTTCACGGCTACCAGCACCAACCTCGGAAGCAGAGATTGCTAAGGAGGAAGAAATTGTCTCGTTCATTGAGCCAGCCTGCGTGACTAAGGAGAAGTTCAGGCTGGCCGCCCTCGACGACAGTTGCCTGGAAACCATCAACTCATTCGTGCTGAGTTCCTGGCCGCCAAAGAAGTCCATACCAGAAGAGGCGAAACCATTCTACGCCATTCGGGAAGAACTTTTTGTTGTCGATAACCTGCTTCTGCGTGGAGAGCGCCTCGTTGTTCTGTCCTCCCTCACGACTCAGATCATCGGCACCGCGCACAAGACACATCCGGGTATCACGCGCACGAAGGTGCGACTGCGTGAGCGGTTCTGGTGGCCAAGAATGGATGAGCAAGCGGAAACGGCAGTAAAAAACTGCCATATCTGCTTGGAGGCAGATAAGTCCGCCAAAACATCACCAGCACCGTTGCAAAAGCTTGGCCTAGACATTGTTGCGCCTTTGGAGCATGCAGCTTACAACAGCAGATTTGCTGTAACGCTTGTCGACTACCATTCTAAATAGCCAGAGGTGTATTTTTGCAGTGAAGTGTCCACGAGCACCGTGAAAGACTTTTTAACAAGTGTTTTTGCCCGTGAAGGCTACCCGAAAGAGATTGTTTGTGACAATGGACCTCAGTTTACTTCGCGTGAGTTCATAACTTTCCTGCAAAACAGAAGCATCAGTCTTTCACATTCTTCGGTATACTACCCCCAAGCCAATGGGCAAATAGAACGTTTTAATCGCACATTGAAGAATTTCATTCAAGTTTCACTCCTCGAAAGACGACCACTCCGGCAAGCTGTCACAGAATACCTTGCCATTTACCGCTGTACTCCGCACGCCACCACCGGGGTCGCCCCAGCAGTCCTGCTGCATGGTAGAATGCCCCGAACCAGGCTGGATGTCATGGGTTTCTCAGCACGAGCATTTGCTGAAGACCCAGCCAAGGAGTTGGCGCGACTTCATCAAAGGGTTGGGCGTCAGCAGCAAAGCAGCAAGCACTACACGGACAAAAGGAGAGCCGCCAAGAAGATAAAGATAGCCGTAGGCGATTTTGTCCGTATCAAAAAACCGTCTCTTCATTTCAAGGGAGGCTGCGCCTTTTCTTCACCAACAGAGGTGATCAAGAGGAGGGGCCAGCCTCTTTCCGACTTGGAGACGACCGTACGTGGAATGCCTCCAAGCGTTCCAGGGTTCCGGAGAGGGGCACCTGGGAACCAGGCCCACCTGCCATGCCGCAGCCGCGGTCTCCTGATGCGCTGCAGCCCGCCACGTCGCAGCTTCCTGATGCGCTGCAACCTGCGACGTTGAGTTCGAGATCGAGAGAAGCTTGCCTGCCTCATCCAAAATGAGCATGTTGCACTTGTCCATCTGCGCTACTCCTTCTTCCAAGAGATCCAAAATGCGGCCAGGTGTCGCAACGATCACGTGAACGTTTTCATAGATGCGCATGATGTCATCCATGCGCATGATGTCATCCTTCAGGTTGGTGCCACCAGTTGTAACCATGACCCGGGCCTTCAGGTGCTTGGACAGCTCGATGCAGATTTGACTGGTTTGGAGGGCCAACTCGCGAGTGGGGATAATGGCCATAGCTTGGATGTGATCCTTTGTGACATCTATCCGCTGGAGCATGGGGATGATGTATGCACCCATCTTGCCAGTGCCGTTCTTGGCCCGAGCCAGGATGTCGCGCCCTAGGAGTGCAATGGAGATGCTGGCATCCTGGATGGGAGAGGGCTTTTCCCAGCCCTTCTCAAAGATACCCATAAGCAGCTCCCGCTTTAGGCAGAAGTCCTCAAATTCGTTGCCCTTGGTGTCTGTGACATCAGATGTTCTCTTCCTTAGATCACGGG
Organism: Dermacentor variabilis; assembly: GCF_050947875.1. Lineage (NCBI taxonomy): Eukaryota > Metazoa > Arthropoda > Arachnida > Ixodida > Ixodidae > Dermacentor > Dermacentor variabilis. The sequence continues at coordinate 14,706,859 of NC_134574.1, read as the reverse complement.
GAGGTATGTCAAGCTTCAATTTCCAGCCACCTTCATCGACATCCCTAATGTTGTTGGTGTGGTTTACAGTCTTCTCAGTGGAATGGTTCCCGGAGTTTTCTACTACTATGGACATTGTGGACTCCTCCAGTGCACCGCAACTATGGCAGAAAACCGGTATTGAAGCGCATCTACTGTAGACTCAAACGGGCAGCATTCACTGTCCTTTCAGCAGGCGCACTTCCCGATGCACGATTTATTCTCGGCATACACATCGACTGACACCTGAACCCAGAAAGAAAACATTAAAATTTAATTTGTTATATTTGTGTCCCGGGGGCACAGATTTGGGCAAGCCCAACATGTTGTTGCCATAGGCAGCCTGCACACAGCACCAGCCCCAGTAAGCAAGGCGCAAATTTATGGGTCACCGGCCTTGTGCACAGCACTCCTTTACTCTCAATTCTACACCCTCGCAACTAACACACCTTTGCTCATTGCCACACCCACCCGTTTTACCCTCTCTCTCCTTTAGAAGAACCCTACCTATATATACTGTGCCGAGGAAAGCATGTGTCGCCTTGAAAAAGGCACGCTTTCACCTTGTTCTCGTTTTGTTCATTGTCTTGAATTTCTATCTCCCACCTTCCCTCTGTTTTCCTTATATTCGTGTTTGTTACATTGAGGTCCCACTGTAGCATGCTGGTGACACATGCTGTGAAAAATTACTACTTTGGGAGTAGCAAATTCCATCTGCACTATCACTGTCCTGATGTCAGCGCGCAGCAGCTATCACAGAGTATCTGGTGGCTATCACTTTCCCTTCCCTGCTTTCCCTTCTTCTTACCCTGTGATCTGGGGGGGCAAGAAAACCAATGCCCCAAGACAATAAAGCTGGCTTTTTCATTGATGGCATCAGGAGTGCTGACATCTGGTCACTTCAAACACGGCTCACTCTTTTGGTTAAAGTACAACATGTGATCACACATGGTCTCACCTGCCATGGTTGCTTAGTGGCTATGGTGTTGGGCTGCTGAGCATGAGGTCGCGGGATCGAATCCCGGCCACGGCGGCTGCATTTCGATGGGGGAGAAATGCAAAAACACCCGTGTACTTTGATTTAGGTGCATGTTAAAGAACCCCAGGTGGTCAAAATTTGCAGAGTCCTCCACTATGGTGTGCCTCATAATCAGAAAGTGGTTTTTGCACATAAAACCCCATAATTAAATTTTTTTTTCTAACACATAGTCTCACCTGTGCACTGCTTCCACCAATGCAGTGTGGTCGACCCCAACGCCAGCCACCACCATGCGTGACGGAGTGAAGTGGTGGCTCAGGTAGGTGTACAGCACCTGGCGCCCAACCACGGCCACATTCTCCCGTGGGCACAGCTTGGGCAAGCCCAACGTGTTGTTGCCATAGGCGGCCTGCACAAACCACCAGTCCCAATAAACAAGGCGCAAGTCTGGATGAGATCGAGAAAGCAGTGAGAGCTCAGACCTTAGTCCATGGCAGTGGTCTGACAAAGGCTGCTCCAAAGAGGAAAGGTTATGAGAGCACAAAATGTGTTGCACTAGTTAGAATGACAGTCTAGGCCACAGAAAGGTAATCCAAGTAAGGAGACATCATTCGATACAGACAGTGCTTGACCTTCACAGGCCAAACTGTTGTGAATGCATTGTTGCACTTGCACAGAACATGGTTTGTTTTCTTGTTTTCTTGTGACTGCAAGCTCATGTCCTGTACTCTTGCAAACAAAGGACTGAAACTCTAGAAACATGATCCCCTTGTGGATGAACGCTACAGTTGCTGCATACAGCATCCTAGCTGTACAATGCATTGCCAAAGCATTTCCATAGTGACAATTCGACACAGGTCTATTTCAAATTTGAAATTATGTATACTAATTTCTATAATCCTGTGATATCCTATGCAAGTTTTGGCAGACAATCGGGGTGCTAATTTGACCACAATTGGCGTGCAGTGTTGTTTCATCTGCTTCCCATGGCAGCCAACCCTGTGTGCAACAATGTTCATTTTGTAGCTCACACTCTCCTAGGCAATGCTGCCAAGGTGCAATGTACAGCATGCATTCATATTCCTTCAGACACTGCCTGATTTCAAGGCGTAGCATTTCCTGCAGGATAGCAGTATCTTGTACAAAAAGCTTACCCTGCATGGCACAAGTCATGCTGCATGGGTCCTTGTGACTGTGTCACTGTTTTTACATTCACTCATCTTGCCAATTTCTCACGGAGAGAAAAAACAAAACGCATTCTGTGCTTAGTTGCCCTATGCTTAAGGCAGTGAGAATAACTGGAATGTATGCAACCGGCCTTGCCCTTGGCTGACTTGCAACTCCTTGGGGAAAAAATTAGATTCTGAGATCACATGTGCCAAAAGCAGCTTGTTCTGCCATTGACCCCTGCAGTTCTCTAAAGAAACCAGCCCACCTGAGCTATTCTAAAAGGCATTACAGCACCTTTGTCCAGCAAGGTGTTTGGATGACTTTGTGAGAGTGTAGCTTACCTTAGGCGCATAGCAAAACAGGTAGCTTAACCCTTTGAAGCTTTTTGCCGCACATGTACGGCGGCGGTTTTCTGTCCCGCCAGATTTTTGCCGTGCGGGTACGGTTTCGACCGTCCGTTTGAAATTTCGTGCCATAATGACGATGCGTGCTCACTGGGAGATGCTGCCACCTCTTAGGACTTACAAGAAGCATTTTAAATTTGTGCTACCTTGCTGCAGAGATAAACAGAACTGATTTCTAGTTTCAGCGTGTCGCGCAGACTGCAGCAACACCCCTTTTGCGGTTTCGGTTTCGCCACATGATGGCAACGGAGGTGTGCGAAACGTGATCTTTCTCTTTGTTGGCAATCTCTTGAAGGGGTTGTGGAAGTTGATTTATATCTTCATTGGCGCTGCTCTTAGCTTGTTTATCAACGCCGCTCGCGAAATATTGTCGCTCTCAGTGGCAACGCCCTTTTGCGGTTTTGGTTTCACCGCGTGATCGCAACGTAGGCACGTGAAACGTGATTTTTCTCTTTGTCGGCACTCTCTTGCAGGGGCGGCAGAAGTTGATTTCTATCTTGATTGGAGCTGCTCTTAGCTTGTTTATCACTGCCACTCACGAGGTATTCTTGCTCATGACTCTTGCGCTTACGCAAGAGGGTGCCTCAGATCTCTGCCCAAGGCAGCCGCACGCAGAGAAGATGTCATGTATGTGCCAACACAACTCGTCGCTCCAAGAGGAGAACATACACGCATTTTAGGTGTGCAGAGTGCGATAAGGCGCTGTACATAGACCCGTTTTTCAAGGAGTACCACACTCTGAAATACTATTGAACATTTTGCATTTCTGAGTGATGCCGACACCAAAATGCTGTTCCTAATATTTTTTTTTTACTATTTATTACTGACTTTATACATTTTGTACATTCAATATCCGCAATAAAGTAATTTGACTACCTGGGAAAGTTTTTTTTTTTCAAAATAATTCGACCCTCAAAGGGTTAATTTCCCTCCAAGCTTCCTGTCTAGACCTCAAAGTGGCCTGCATTGTTCTACAGGAAGTTGTTAACGCTGGACTTGTTGATGCTTACATAACGCAGTGCAGTGTTGCAGCATGAGCAGCCTATGGTTGCAAGCCACACATATGGCCCCCTTTTCCACTCCACATTAGTCACTTCTCTCCCAACGCACACAAGCCCTTCCTTCCTCTCGTTAATCGCAAGGCAAACCACTGAACTTCCCTGTACACAAATGTTTTCACGTGAGCACCACCCACCCTGATTTTCTTGATGCGTACAAACACCCTTACAAACACACCATATGATAAAAAGCCACATTCCATTTGATGCACACATTAACTGATGGCATGATCTATGATTTGCTGCTTGTTCGACAAATCAAGGCCTCATGCCACGATTACGGAGTCGGCAGCTTAAAGCAAGAAAAGACAAACCAAAATGTCATGTGAGTACTCCTTTAACCCTTTCAGTGCCACTCACATACTGGCACATTTCCATACTTCTGTTCCACAATGTCACTGAGGTACCCGTTCTCCACTCTCTCCAGTCAGACATGTGCAATAACACAAAGGTGGCAAGCTCCATCTGTAGTAAATTTCAAAAAGCATATTTTCTCATCAGTTTGTTTACTCAATCTGGGTTTGAATGTGATAGCGTAAGGGGCCCCGTGCCGCAAAAAATCCGGTGTCCTGCGTCGGACCTTGTTTTGGCAAAAAGATTTTCAAACCACCCATGCACAGGCCCTTCATGTGGCACAAGGCAGTTACTGAACTAAATAAATTACTCAAGCTAAAATACGTAAAAAAATCGTAAAGTATCACTTATAGACAACCTACAAACATCATAGCCTCGGATTGTAATTTGCTTTGATCTTAGCCGATAGGCAGAGGAACGATAGCTAGATTGTAATTTGAATTCATGGGAAAACATAATTCTGTTATGCAAAAACTTAAAGAAACCCTTCTTCCAGCATTTCTACCATTCATAGACAGGCCATGGCATCCACCATTTGTGCGTGCGCCCGCTAGAGTATCTTGGAAGCCACAAAGCGGCATGCCTGGTTCCTTGCAATACCTCCAGATGGTACTTGCCTCCGCTGCATCGCGGCCTATGCAGGAGGCTGCGTTTTTACCAGAGAGGCTGCCTTGGCGCAGAGCATTCGCGGCCAGCGTTTCCCTGGTAAACAATACGCTTACATGGGCTGCAGTCGCCGGGAAGCGTGGGGAGCAGTCAGGGATCTTTGAATGCTATCATGTTCCACTCTTAAAGGCGAAGCTTAAGCGTCCTCCAAATTTTTGTTAGTGTGCTGTGGAATGCACACCCTCGTGGGGTGGTTGCGCCACGTAGATCGCACATCCACCGCAGACGGGAGGAGTGGCTCTCAAATTTTTTGCACCACAACCACAGCGAATCCTCGTCGAAATATTCATGTCGTAGTGCAAGGCCATCACTCTTGCGTGTTTCTGCCACCTTTTGTACGTTTATGAGGTTTCTCTTTCTCTCTCTCGTTTTTTTGTCCTGACAAAACTAGGTAGGAGGTAGAAAACAAAGATAGGAATGTGAGGAATAGACCCGGATGGAAGCGCCCAAGGAAGTTTTGGATTAATGCAAGTCAATTTTAAGTCAGGATATTCCATGACAGAAGATTACTATTGTGTCTGCAACCCTGTGTGCTGAGCTTGAATGGTTGGCAACAAGGACATTCCAGGACTATGTGACAGTGTGTGCTGATGGTGCCTTGCCTCTGTGCGCGAATTCATTAGTGTTGTATTGCTGTGTAACCCAGTGTGTCCGAAGCTAGGGGCTTCGCATATAAAACCATAACAATTGGCCATGAGGCAAATCTACCGAGATGGCAGCAACAACAACAACGTTGGGCTCCATGAGAGAATTCATGCCAAGATCTGGTGAGGTGGCATGGACTTTGTACAGAGCGGGCCACTGTTGAAGGGGACATCGGAGTGCATGGCGTCTGCTCTGCGCCACCACCGGCTGGCAGGTGCCACGAGCTTCACAAAGGCGCAGTGGGAGGTGCTCTTTCGGCATCTGCTACCGAGTGCAGCCGCAGCGAGTGCAGTGCGTGGTGCTCGTTCATCGTCTGCTACCTTCTACCGCCGTGCTTCGGATCGTCACAAAGCAACCCATTCACACATTGTTAAAGTTGGCTGGAGACTGCCTGGTCACACTCAGATAGCTAGCCATTGCAAGACTGAAGGAGAATTGGACGGTGCAAAATATTACCTCACAGTTATTTTTCCTGTTTCAAGTTATGAGACAAACATCACAATTTTTTACAGATGTCTCTTCATGGCACAACTATATTGGAGAGCATTACTCCATGTTTAGTGGCTATCTCATGTGCACTAATGCATATTTGAGTCGCTGCAGTGCATAGGCCTTTAAAGAGCATTCAAAAGAATTCACAGCACTAAGCTCGATGGGGAAACGTATTGGTCTCTATAACCTGTTAAGCTCCTGCAGTTGCAGAGACTTCAGTAACACGTGGATGCTGAAGTTTAGCAGCATGGCGAAATTGTTCTAAAGCATTAAGTTGTGAACATTTACAAATGGTGCCTTTGTGGTTACAGTAGCCATTTTAGAATACGACTTCAAAATACTGATTGCTATGACCTCTATATTAGGACTTGACATCAAAGGTGCTCTCAAAAACTTTAATCTTTCCAAGCTTTAAGAAAACAAAAGGGTAATTAATCCCCGTGCACTGCTCAACATCTGGTCACGTCGCCGTTTGCCTCCAGCACTGCCTTCATTCTTGAAAGAAGATTTGCATACAAGACATCAAAGAAGAACGAATTTTGCTTCAAACATTCCCATTCGGCCTTGACAGCGCTCCAAAGCCGGTCTGTGGAGAGCCCATGCAGGCATTAACTTGCTAAAGCCTTTCTCATGGTTCCGCAAACATTTTCTATGGGGTTCAAGTTGGCAGATTGCGGTGGCCAGCTCAGAACTTCCACTTGGTGACACTGCAGAAGTGATAGAGGTTTTTTTGCATTGTCTACAGGGTAGTTGTCATGCGGGAACAGGAAGTCATGTGGCTGGGAAGCACCATTTGCAACATGAGGAAGGGCAACTTGTTCAATGACGTCAAAGTATTTGATGGCCATGAATTTTCCTTCCAGCTTGACGAGAGGCCCGAGCCAGTTCTTTGTCATGCAGCTCCACACGCTGACGGCTGTCCTTCCGCTTGCAGTGAGCCGCTGGATGTCTTCTAGCCTGTAGCTGAAGTACGAAATAACAGAGGTTCAACAAGCACGTCGCATGATCCGCAATGCATGCAATCAGGCAGTGCAAGTCGTGGATCTTTTCATTAAACTGGAAGTTTTTGCATACTTGACACTGCATCATCACGTTCAGTATCTCTGCAATATCTAGGGTTCAGCTTATGACATGCAAAGATTTTTACAAAATGGAACTACAGATTCCTTCGGAAAACTCTATCCATAAGAAACGACACTGCTCTTCCTAGTTTGTTATATTTGTGACATAAGAAGCTTCTGAAATGTAATGTAGTGTTATGTGTCATCGCTGATACCATTGCTATATATTAGCCACCATGTCTATATATTGCAACCAGAAAAAGATTGACCGCACATTTTTCAAGCTACCCTTCAAATAATTATTTGGGAGCAGTTTTTGCTTATTGTCAACCGTGATAGGCTCCGTGTGATAGGAGAGGTCGGATTCCATAAATAATACTGTATATTGTTTTATGGATCATCATCCGCTTTTACAAACACTTCCAGGAATTCTCAGAACCAGAGAGACAAGTTTCCAGCTATCAATAATGAAAATGAAAAATCGTGCAAGGAGCAACATTATAGTAAAGGTGTATATTACCAAGTGCAGTCAGGGCGCTAAATGCGTGTCTTCTGGTCCCAACAGGTGGTAAAAGTAGACTTGTTTGTAAAGACGACCTTCTTCCAATCCTGCACCATCCAGCCTGCGTGACCCTCTGCAAGCTTAAGCCGCTTGTTCCTGTAAGCAGTGCGAAGGGGGATCTTCTGTGCAGATGTTCCGCTTTTTAACCCTGCCTTATACAAGCAGCACTTCACAGTTGTCTTTGAAGAATTCAGTCCAAGGCTTTGTTTGGTGTCTTGAACAGTAGCCCGAGGTCAGTAGGCCACAGCAGCTACAATGGCAAGGTCTCCCACATGGCTCGTAGCCCAACGCCGTGGCTTCCTAGGAGTGTCCTTTATGCGTCAGTTGCTCTTATAAGCTTGAACAATTCTATTAACTGCTTTGAGCGGCCTCTTCATTAATCCTGAAATAGCGCACCGAATGTACTTCCCTAGCCACAGTTCAACAATATGTTGGCTTTCATCGTATGGCCCTAGAGCCATCGTGGAATAGCAGAAGTCGACGTGCATACTAAATGTTTGCTGAAGTGGGCAATTCTTTATGTATCGATAAGGTGAGGAAAAGACGTTAGTGTCATTGCGACATTTATCTCATTGTAGGTCAATCCCATCACTTTCCTTCCAGCTGGAAGGAAAGTGCCTGCTTTATGCACGACCTAGGCGAGCTGCTTTTTTCATGACGATGCGAAGCACAGCGGCAGACGGTAGCAGGCAACGAAAGAGCACCACCCACAACGCTCACTGCGGCTGCAGATGGTAGCAGACGAGAGATCACCGCTCTCTGCGCCTGCACGAAGCTCATTGCAGCCACCGGCCAGTTGTGGTCAGCAGCAGACGCCACGTGCTCCAGTGTTATCTTTGAAAGTGGACTGCTCTGTACGTCAAAAGGCTCGAATTTTACTTCAAAGCAAATCACATAACTACAGAAGAAAAAAATGTGCCGTGTTGTGCACAGTATGTGGGCCAATGACGTACGCAGTCATTCGTTCACTGTGCTCACCGGCTCTGCCGTTGTGCACGGGCTAAGCTGACATCATCAAGAAGCTGTCAGTGCATGTGAACCCCATGCCATCCATCACTGTGCAAAGGTTTTGATTTGGCAAGCGTGACCAGCAGCCAGGCGAGAGCATCGCTGATTATAGCAGCGAGCTTTGTCACAATCGGAGCACTGTAACTTTGCGACTACCTTGGAAGATATGCTCCGTGACAGGTTGATCTGTGATCTCCGGGGTGACGCCTTGCAGCGACGGCTCCTTTCTGAGCTCAAGTCAACCTTTGAGGTGGCCCAGCAGAAAGCATTGGCAGCAGAACATGCCCACTGAGAGATCAAGAATATTCATGGGGTGACAACAGCAGAACTATGCTGCATTCAGAAGGCAACGGTGGCGAAGCAAGATACTGTGAAGCCCAGGCCAGACAGCAAACGGCAGCCTGACAGCAAGTGCTTTCACTGCGGAGAACGTCATGTGCCAGACTTGTGTCCTTTTCGGCACATGCAACGTCACTATTGGAAGCAGCGTGGGCACATTGTAAAAGCTTGGCGGCAGAAAGCTCAGCACTCTTCGCCAACGCCCCGGACGAAAGACAGCAAGCAAGCTAGTCAGCGCTGTAGTGACGAGACAATGAACGTGTAGAGTGTCTTCCAGATAGCAGGTGAAGAGCCTGCATTTCACATCACTGTCAAAGTCATGGATGGTCTTTTGAGATGGAAGTCGATTCCGGAGCTGCGTGCTTCGTAGTCAGCAAGAGGACTCTGTGGACACTTTGGGTGTCCAAACATAAGTTTCAGCTATGCGAGTTGCAACTTCGTATGTATAGCCAGCGAGACCTGAAGGTGCTAGGCTTGGTGACAGTCCAAGTCAACTACAGGGGCAGGCAGGAGTGGCTACATCCAGTCATGGTCAACCGAGCAGGTGTGAGCTTGCTCGGCCGGGACTGGTTCAAGGTTTGTTGGATTGATCTGAAGGTTCATCAACTGAGAATGGACAAAGTGAGCCAAAGCCCATCCCTCACTAAAGTGCTAAAAAAGCCCTCCAAGGTTTTTCAACCAGGTATCAGGAAGAGCCAAGGGCTGCCGGTAGGGGTGGAAGTGCAGAACGCAGAACGCAGAACGCAGATTGGCTCTTGAAAAATCTGCAGAACGCAGATTTTTCAAGCCCCGGCCCATTCCCTTTGCTCTGGTTCCACGTGTGGATGAAGCCCTAAATAAACTTATCGGGCAAGGTATTCTTGAGCCTGTCCAACATTCCCAGTGGGCCACACTAATTGCAGATTTTTCAAGCCCCAGCCCATTGCCTTTGATTCGCTTCCGTGGGTGGATGAGGCCCTGAATAAACTTATCGGGCAAAGTATTCTTGAGCCTGTCCGACATTTCCAGTGGGCCACACTGATAGTTGCTATAGCCAAGAAGGATGGCAGTATACGAATTTGCGGGGACTACAAAAGTACTTTGAATCCTGTGATCTGTTGGGACACATATCCCTTGCCTACACCAGAAGAGCTGTTTGCTGAGGTAATGGGCTGTTCCAAGTTCTCCAAGCTTGATTTAAGTCAAGTGTATCAGCAACTAGTCGTTGACAAGGAAACTGCTGACCTTTTGACACTGTCAACTCATCACGGACTTTTCTGAGTAATGCGTTTGCAGTTCAGAGTAACAGTAGCTGTTGCTATATTTCAGTGGTACATGGAAGAGCTGCTTTAAGGTATCGAAAGTGTGCAAGTGTAACTAGGCGACATCTTGGTTGGCAAAAAAGATGAACATAATGGGCAACTTGGAGCAGTGCTACAGAGCATACAGGATGAGGTGTGCGACTGAACGAAGAGAAATGTGCCTTTGGCATGGATGAACTTGAGTTTCGTGGGTAAAAAGTCAGCGGGGCAGGAATCCAGCCAACTGATGACAAGGTGAAGGCTCTGCATGATGCACCAAGCTGTAAAAAGGAGCGGCAGGCTTTTCTGGAAGACTTCTACAACAGGTTCCTGTGTGGAGCTGCACACACCCTCATACAGGTTACTTGATGGCAGCTGGAAGCGGACAAAGCAAGAAGCAGAGGCTTTTCATCGAGCTAAGCAGCTGCTAGAATCGTCAACCATCCTTGCCCACTACAGCATCCAGAAGCCTCTACTACTGGCCTGTGATGCTTCGCCGTATGGGCTTGGAGCGGTGTTGAGCCACGTTGATGATAATGGCTATGAGGTGCCAATAGCCTATGGCTCCCGAACAATGACGGCAGCAGAGAGGAACTATGCACAGACAGACCGAAATGCCTTGACCATAGGCTTTAGCATTAAGAAGTTCCACGAGTTTATCTACGGCCGCTATTTCTGCATAGTGACTGATCATAAGCCTCTACTGGGATTGTTGCACCATGCAAAGCCAATGCCAGATGTTCTTTCATGAGAGATGTTACAATGGTTGCTAATGCTGTCTGCATATGACTAGGAATTGGAGTACAGGCCCGTGCAAGGCCTCAGAAATGCAGATGCCCTTAGTCAACTGCCTGCAGCAACAGAGACAAGCTTGACTGAACAAAAACTGGGCGAAGTGTGAATGCTGGAGACAGGGCCTGAAACTGCTTGGGATGTTCACAGCTCAGTGCAATCGAAGTGACTCAACTTTGGCTAGAGTTCAACATTGGGTTGTGAATGGTTGGCCTCATGAAAAACTACAAGAGGAATTTAAGCCATTTATTCATCGGCAGCATGAGCTTTCAGGGTACCATGGCTGTCCTCTGCAGAGCAGCAGGCTGATTATTCCAAACCAAGCAAGAAGTCATGTTTTAGAGTTGCTGCATTGCACACATCCTGGTATTGTGCACATGAAAGCCTTGGCAAGAAGCCCGGTCTCGTAGCCAGGAATCGATGCGGGCATTGAGCGATAGGTGCGAGCTTGTCAGTGCTGTCAAAAGACAAGGCCAGAATGTGCAAGGTCATGTCCCTGGGAGGACCCACATAGACTTTGCAGGACCATTCCAACGAACTGTTCCTCCTGATGGTCGACGCGCACTCCAAATGGTTGGAAATACTTCCTCTGAAATCCATGTCATCAGCAGCTGTGTGCCGCAAGTTGCGTGCTCTGTTTGCAGTGCATGGCATCCCAGACACTGTGGTTTCAGACAATGGAACAGCATTTTGTTCAGAGGAGTTTGAAGTGTTCATGCGAGACAACCAGATCCATCATGTCAGAGTGGCACGTTACCACCCATCTTCAGGACAGGTTGAACGCATGGTGCAAGAGACCAAGCAGATTCTGAGACGCATGAGTGGTGGAGACACGACCACAAAACTGGCTCGTTTTCTTTTAAGCCAACATGTTCTTCAACACTCAACAACAAGCGATAGTCCTGAAATGCTGATGGGCAGAAGACTCCACACTGCACTGGATAAAATGCGCCCAGATCTGCTGGGGGAGATGAAGGATAAACAGGAGAAACTGGCACAGCAAGGCAGCCAGAAGGTGTGGTACTTTGGAGTATCAACAGCCCTTGTTCATCCAAAATTACTTGGAAGGTCTCAAGTGGCTGCCTGGCATTGTATGCAACATTACAGGACTTCTGTCAGACATGGTTTGTACTAAAGACTGTCATCTTTGGAAGCATCATGTTGATCAGTTAAGGAGCAGAGAGTGGGATGAGTATTCCGTCAACCTCTAATTGTGTTGCAAAATAAGACCGTTGACCCGTAGCTGTTGCTTCCGGAGCCTCGTGAACATTCCGAGGAGCAAACTGTGCCAAGTGAACGTGCTGACACCACGGAGAAACCAGTGGCCGAGTCGCCCCTATCATCACCTATCTCACACCCGGTGGAACTATCCGAGGCATTCGAGCCATAAGAACAACCTGGCCGTTCTCAGCACATCAAACAGCCAAGCTACCTGGAGGACTACATCGGCTAGGGGGGGAGAGTGTTGTGTCTGCAACCCTGTGTGCCGAGCGTGGACGGTAGGCAGCAAGGACATTCTGGGACTATGCGACGATAAGTGCCGACGGTGCCTTGCCTCTGTGCGCGAGTTCCGTAGTGTTGTATTGCCGTGTAAAGCAGTGTGCCACGAAGCTAGTGGCTTCGCTAATAAAGTCATAACCATTACTGTTGCAGCAAGAAATTTTATTACAATAATTCATAAATACTACATTGTATTATATACAATGAATATTACATTTTTGAATATTCGTTGTGGAGCAGAAGATACCTGTTTTGAAGCATGTTAGGTAAGGATCAACATGAGTGAAATACGTATAGGCAAATAAAAAAACATGTTATTTGACTTTGTAAAACACTATTGGGTTACGGGTAATTAGTTCTGCAGAAACACGCAAGGTGGAGGAAAGTTCACTAAAGGAAAAAAATGTCATACATCTGACCAAGAAAACCTATACGTGTTCCTTTGGAGAACCCTGTTAAATTACATACTGGACATGCCAACTAAATGTGGCCAAGAAAAAAAAAAGAAAAGGGGGATTTACGAAACAGCAGCCCACTGAACGTTGATAGGCTTTTGTTATTGCTAGTCAAGAGTTTCTTTTTTTTTGTGCATGAGCAACTAATATTTAAGTTTAATTAGCTAACATTAATTACCTCACTTATTAGACAAGCTATTGGATAATTCCAATCCTAGGTTCATTTAAATTCAGTTATCTCTCATGTTTCAACATCCTCCACAACTTTTTCATTGACATCTCGTCTATTACTCGAGTTTATAAAATTAGCTAATTAGACACATTAGTGCACAGTGACCAAGATATACTGACTGTGACAACCATAAACAAGTGAACACCGTTCTCGTAATGCCCTTTTTATTTCTTGGTGGCATTCAGGTGGAACAGCATGAAACTATAGAATAAATGCAAAGTTACTTGGTTGGTCATCGCATGTTTGCCAGTATTCCACATAACTTGGTGAGAAGAATGAAAAATATTCTGACATTTATGAAAAGAATAAAGGGGAAAAAGTGTTCAGTGGCTTTTCGATCAGCATCACCGACCAATATTTTGCACAAGCTTGATTATTAAGGCTGCCGCATGTAATAAATGTAAAATGGCGATCAATATTTTGTATGCCAAACAATGGTTTCTTAAAAGACTTGATATGCGCAAGTCACATCACGAACATCATTGCAAGCAATTGCTGCTGTTCGCATATACTCCGACTCTTTACTTTTTAGGTAGTCTAAAACCAAAACTTTACATCCTCGGTTTGCATTTTGTAGTCACAAAAACTCGATTTTGTATGGCATGGTTGCGCAGAATACGGAGTACCCACAGTACAAATTTGAGGGATCATTATGGTTGCCATTGGATATTTCTGGTCAAGAAGTTTCATGAAAGCAAGCAGCTCGTTTGTTAGTGTGCCGCATTACCATACCAGTAACCAGACGTGGTTCATCTTTGAAATATATTTTAATGTTACACACATGGTGTTCACCATTAATCAATGCAGATTTATGAATAGGGCATACAAGCGAGCCCTAAAATGTATAACTACAGGCCGTACAACTTGTTTATTCAGCTGGGAGCGCAGCTTTCTTTCCCAACTGCCCCATAAAAGAAGCACCAGTTCAAATCATCGTTAACTTGTCCACATGTTACACAAATGCATAAGACTTATAAAAAACATTCACATTGCATTGTATAGCACAAAGGATTTCCGTTTTACTACAGCCAAATTACAATGCACCAGCAAACACACCCACACTACAATGGCGCCAGGCACTGAAACAGACTGCTCTAGCTTGGTTTCTAAGGCGAAATGCTAGCCAAAACATGGCTGTGTAGTTGCCACTGAACATGCAAATCCCGCAACATTCAGCGACTTCTTTCGATGTTTGGCACAAGTTGGTGTAGCTCAGCGGTTCGGTGCATAATGGCGCAACTGGCATGGCACTTCCATTCATGAATAGATAAAATAAGAATCTGTGTCATTTTCAACCTTCTGAATGACCAAAAATAAACATATGTGTTTATTTTATAATATCCGAGAAAATACACCCCACCATGGTGGCACATCATCTCCAAAAAAGCCCGGCAATGAAAGGGTTAAATACAAAATGCTAGGCATTTCAAGCAACAGCTAGAGGAAACAAATCTGTTTGTTGTAGTAATATTTTACTGTAATGTTTGCTGTAGTAATGTGCAACTTTACATGCTTGATACCATGTAAGACACTGTCTTACATGCAGCAATGTCATCCCGTTATGTGTGACAACAACATGGGACACCGAGGGTCAAATGCACTGCTCCGAGACACTGGTTTACAAACTCTCATTGTTTAAGGGTGTGTTCAGATAAGATCGGCTAGGTGTGCCTGGTGACCCTTTTTAATTCTGATCAAAAATATATTTTGCTCCTGAGTGCCAAGACGAAATCAATCTTAGTTTTGTGAGGAAAAAAATCTGTCTTCGTGAAGAAAATATGGAAGTGCCCAGTCAATCAAAAGTGCTTTTCACGAATTTTGCAGAATCCGCAATTTGGACTCTGGGAGCACTGCGAGTGCTGCTAGCTCTCAGTTTGGCTTCCCACAGCTCCCGGATTCTAAACGTCCTTTTTCACGATTTGTGCGGACTTCTAGCGAATGTGCAGTATGACTCGCTAACCACTTCTGGCACTCATAATTTCCTGACCACTGGAAAGTGGGCCTAACTTGTCAAAGGTACCACCATAACCAGTGTACCGGCTTGACTGCTGCAATAGGGAACGCCAAGCGGTGTCTGTGTGTACAAGTGCCAATGCCACTCTCAGCAGCTCTACGTACAAAGCAAATGGCGTCTCATGCCACTTTATCGCCAGTCTTCATGAACACAGTCGCATTGGCCCATGAGGCCGCTGCCTTGAAAGCTCCTGGTAAACGTCTCTCTTCACAAACTGCCATGGACTTAATGAACAAGAGTTGACCCCGAATGTGAAGCATGCATGCAGAACCCATTTCCTGTGGCCTGACATGCACACCCATACAAGGCCATCATCAAAGCACGCGCCTGCATCAACCTTTCCACTGTACCATCGTTCAAGCCGCTATATATGCATGTCTTTACAGGACGGGGTTATTCCGCATCTATCAACAAACAAATACAGTGTCGGTGTGGATACTGTCGCTAGACGCTGTTAGTCGACTTCAGCAGCTTAGGCAGATTGTTCCTCCAGACGGCGAGCCTATACCTGTCCAGGCCTATCAACCATCGGACGTCGATGTATGTGGTCGCTAGAGTCGACCCAAGGGCCGAACAAGATGCCCTGCACAGCGAGCTCTTCTGCCCCCAAGATATCATTGTTCCTGCACGCCACATGGGAAAAAGGGGTACTTGTTTAGTCACTGTCCAAGGTCCCTTAACCCCACTGGAGAAGATGTACTACTATGGCTGTATCCTTCGCCTTTGACCTTTCAAGCCTGCTGTCATATTTTATTATGGTTACTACAAAAAAGGGCACATGAAGGCATCATGCCCTTACACACAACCGGGTGCTGACATGGACGCAACAGCTGGCTCCAATTTTCGCTGTAGCCTTTGCAAGAGTGATGACCATGACATAACGTCACCTATATGACTAAACGAAACACCATGCGAGAGCTTCAGCATAAATGCCAACAATCAAATGACCAAGACCAAACTGGCGAAATTAGAAACCGACGACTATCTCGTCACGGAGGTCACGCCTTCCACGGAAAACAAAAGTTATACTGCCATGGTCAAAGAGCCACGCAGGAGGCCTTCGCCGACAAACTGAGCCTCCTCCTTCGCAAATGGAAACACCATACGATCTCGTATTATTGGATATGAGGTTGGCCCGACTTCAAGAAGAGATAGACCACCTTTGGTGCCACCAAGTACTTCTAACAAGATGAATGGCAACGCTATGCACAATGTCGCGTGACACAAACATCCAGTCTTTTCAACAATCTTTTCAACAACTGCGTACTTCGTCTGCTGACCCGATACCTGTGAAACTCCTGCAATTTGTGGCCAAACAGCTGATGTCACTGTCGCAAGTTGTGGCCTCCAATCTTTTAAAGTAATGTTGTCACAACACTCCCAGCCCCAAAATGTTCTGCAGTAGAAATGTCGTGGCCTATTGGGCAAGATATGTGAACTTCGCAAACGGGTTTGCTTCGGACATCATGCTTTTTGGGCAGTACTGCTTCAAAAAGCAAATGCCACATTACCATATTTACACGATTGTAAGTCGACTCGAATGTAAGTCAACACCCCCCCCCCACCCCATATCACGTGTGACAGGAAAAAAAAAAAAAGAGTAGACCCAAGGGTGCATTCGATAACGAAAGTCATAGGTATCTGGCGTGGTCACTGGATTACTCGTTCTCAGTAGTGCTGCCATCAACATCGCTGCTACAGTCCCACAGCGCGTCGTCATCCAGCGAAATTCCCCATTTGGCAAACGACCGCACCACGACATCTTGTGGAACAGCAGCCCACGCCAAATGCACCCACCCATACGCAGCCGTCAGGGAGGCTCTTTTGACAGGTCTGGTTGGCGCAAGATCGCGATGTTCTGCCGCCAGCCACTCATACTCACGGCGGAGCAGGTCCTTAAAAGGTTAAGATCCAGGTTTGTTTCATGACCATGTCGCACTTCACTGGCAGGGACCGACTACGCATTTCAGGGACGTATGCCATAAGCTTGGCCTACAGCTCCGGAAAGTGTCCAGACTTCGGCCCGTGAGAAATTCTTCACTTGCAGTCACAGGTGAAAATTTTGCTTCGTCGCCCCTCTCACATTGCCCGTTCAGAAACATCGAACTTGCGGCCCGCTGCGCAGTGATTTGTTTCTTCGGCGTAAAGGATGGCAGCCCTCTTGAACACTGCTGTGAACAAGCGGCGAATGTTTAGTGGGCCTGGAGTGCTCATGACGACTGAGGAAGCACGGTAGCTCGTAGCCTGCAGTCAAATCGAACGTGTCAACCTAAGAGCTACAGGGATACTCCCCGCAAGTGCCACCATTCTGAGGGTGCTGCCGCGAGTGGAACAGCGGCACTTCCATCAACTATCGACACCCCCCCCCATGAGTGTTGTGTGCACTGTAAAACTTTCAAAGATGTTCAAAAATCTTTCTAAAAAGCAAACAAATGTGCGGGATAGCGAAAAGCTATGGGTGAGGCCATAGAGCAAACATAAAAATGTAATTACATTGTAGCTCCCCTGATATCTCGTTGGTCTCGCTATTTTGGTGGTGCCATGTTTTGGTTTCGATTGTAAATCGACCCCCCCCCCCACTTCATGTTTTCAAATTTAAAAATGGAATGCCCTGGAGAAGAGTGCTGCTGTGGCTGTGACGGATCGCTTTTGCCCAATTGGATGCGCCAAGTCGAAGCTCAGGTACTTCCCCATGTGTGTTGGCTTTCTGTAGACACTAGTCCTCAAGCCGCTTGAAGTCCTCTCTATGAGGACGGACATCCAGAAAGGGAATTTGCTTATTGTTTTCCTCTTCAGCTGTGAACTGTATACTCGGCTTAAAGGAATTTAGGTGCTCGAGGATTGGATTGGAGCCAACTTTATTTGTGCTTGCAGTTGGGCGCTTGCGTGCCCCGACGTCTCGGTCGGGGCACGCAAGCTTGGTCGTAGCTCTTCGCGGCTGCCTCGAGCCGCGGTGGATCGTTCTTGATTTTGCTTCTTCTGGAGTTTTAACGTAGTCCCACAAGATGTGCGTGTAATTTGCCGCCTCCTTCCGGCAGACTCTGCACTTATCGGTCGGATATGTCTCTGGGTACATGTGATGCATCAGTCCTGCGCTCGGTAGCGATCCGGTCTGGAGCTGTCTCAGTAGTACCGCCTCCGCTCGACTCAGCCTCGGGTGCGGGGGTGGGAGAGTCCTGCAAGCCAGGCGGTAGGCCTTTGTGATTTCGTTGTAATCCGTCATGCAGTCCTTGGTTCCGAACCACGTCGGACGGTCTGTCTCCGGGGCGCAGTTGATTAGCACTTGCACCGCTGTGTGTGTAGTCTCATTGTGGTTCTCATTGCGTTCCGATGCGTTGCCTGCGTGTGCCGGGAACCACTTGAGTCTTATTTTTCTGTCTTGTAGTTTGGACACTCGTAGCACGCGCTCAGCCTCCCTGCAGATTTGGCCTTTGGCGAAGTTTTGCACCAGCTGTCCCGAGTCACTCAGCACCGTGTGGCAGTCTGCGTCGTCGATGGCCAGGGCGATGGATACCTCTTCTGCTTGTTCCACTCCGGCACTTCTCACGCTCGCTGCCGTCCTCGTGGCACCAGTTGACGCCTCTATGACGACCGCTGTGAAGGTGTTCCATTGGTATTCGGCCGCGTCCACGTACCACGCATGCTTGTCGTTAGCGTGCTGGTCGATGAGAGCTTTGGCCCTCGCCACTCTTCTTCCCTTGTTGAACTCAGAATTCATGTTCTTCGGTATGGTGTCGATTCTGGTCTGGCGTCGGACGTCTTCAGGGATGGGGAGCTTCATCTCCACCTCGTTCGAGCGTCCTATTCCCAGGTTGTCTAGTATGTTCCTCCTGGCTTTGGTAATGGACAGCCGCTCCAGTTGAGAGGTCCATTGCGCTTCGGCTATTTCTTCGAGCATATTGTGTATCCCGAGTTGTAAGAAGCGGGTCGTGCTTGTGGACTCGAACAGGCCCAGCGCCGTTTTGTACGCTCTTCTGATGGTCACATTCATTTTGTTACGTTCGTGTTGCAGCCATCTGTGGTAGGCTGCAACGTACGCGATGTGGCTCACGATGAAGGATTGGACGAGCCTAATTAGCCTCTCCTCTCTCATGCCAGTTTTCCGGGAAGTGACTTGTTTGAGGAGTCGAATCACGTTGGCTGCTTTTGCCGTGAGACACGTGATGGTTTCGCCATTTTTTCCATGCTTTTCGATGACCGTACCTAGGATCCTAATTTTGCTGGCCTCGAGGATCACGTTGCCGGATTTGGTTACGATTCTGATTTTTTCGTATTCGCTTTGTCTGGTCTTGCCTCTGCTGTTTTTGGTAGGTGGGAGTATGAGAAGCTCCGATTTGCTCGACGAACATCTAAGTCCGGTGCCTTCCAGCTGGTCTTGTATTTCTTTACTTATTTATTTTATTTATTTATTTTCAATACTGATAGCCCTTGTGGGCTGTTACAGGGGTGGGGGAAAAGAATTTTCCACAAACACGTAACACCAGTTCCGCAATAAACAAACAATGCATTCAGCAAGCACAGAACAGTTTACACTCAAATGATTCAGTTGTGTGCGTTTCAATAAATACATCTCGATCAAGTTTGTTCCAATCGACTATAGTTTTCACAAGAAAGGAAAATTTGAAGGCATCAACGCGCGGCACATAGGGCATTACAGCATGAGGGTGACGTGTACGTGGGGACACTCGTCCGGGGGGACGCAAGTATAGTCTGGAGTCCAAATTGGATTTATTGTTATGCAGTTGGTACAACAATTTCAACCTGGCTATTTTTCTGTGCGTTGCGAGTTCGGGCAGACCGGCACGAGATAATATCGCAGTTACAGACTGCATCCTTGAAGACTGCATCCACCGCTTATACGCGTTTTGTTGATGCAATCCGTTCTCTAAAAATTACCACCCAGAAAACAATCGCCGTGAGAAAACACAACCCCAAACTTCCATGGCTAACGTGCGATATACTGACGGCTATTAAAGAAAAAGATGCCGTTTGGTCACCGTTGTAAGCGTTGCCCAAACAATACTCACCTTAGAGATCTGTACAGATCGCTCCGGAACAGGGTAAACGCCATGACTCGGTCGGCAAGGCGTCAGTATTACACTAAGACCTTTTATGAAAGCAAACACTCCCCCAAAAAGACATGGTCAGCTATTAATGAAGTATTCGGACGAAACCCCAATCAACCTTTAGAACATGTATTCGCAAAACATTTCAGCAACCTTACGTGAGCCATTCAAGAATTTAATTATTTTTTTTCTATAGTGTCTTCAATCTTCAGCCTTTTGCTCCAGATGTGCCTAACGCTGTTCCTAATACTGTACGATCGGCATTCTTGCCACCGGTTACTGCAGGAGACATGCACAGCATCTTATTTAGCTTTAGACCTAAGAAACCACCTGGTATAGACGATATCTCCATACATGATATTCAATGTAATTTTTCTGTGCTTGAATCCGTCCTTCTCTTCATTATTAATGGGTATATGGATCATTGCGTTACTCCCGACGATCTAAAAGTGGCTGTGGTTAAGCTGCTCTATAAGAGTGGTTCTCATAGCAAAGCAGAGAACTACAGACCGATTTCCATTCTGCCTGCAATCAGCCAAATAATTGAAAAACACCTGCTCATAACGATGACCAATTTCCTGAATAAAAATAATGTTCTGTCACAAGCACAGTTTGGTTTCATCCAGGGAAAAAGCACTATTTCACTACTAGAAGAATTTACGGACACTATCTATTCAGCTTTTGATAATAATGAATTCGTATGTGCTCGTTTTTTAGATGCAAGTAAGGCTTTCGATTCCGTTATTCACACATTACTTCTTGATAAGCTAGAAAGAATTGGCTTCAGGGGCCCATTTATAAGTCTAGTTATTTTAGCAATCGCTCTCAGGTGGTGAGCATAGGTGACTATTCCAGTACAAAAATAATGTTAAAATCGGGTGTTCCCCAGTGGTCTGTTCTATTTAACCTGTACATCAATGATTTACCTCAATTTGTGTGAAAATGCCGCATATTCCTGTACGCCGACGACACTGTCCTTCTATCAAATCATGCATCCTTTAATACATGCGTTTATAACCTTCAAGCAGATGCCACGTCTGTAATGGATTGGTGTACAAATAACGGAATTGGAATTAATAGACAAAAGACAAAACTACTTTGCTTTCATAATCCCCATAAAAAAAATTGATCGTCCTGTGCCATTTTTTGTTCACGACTCTAACTGTATAAACTGCAAATGCATACCATTAGAGTTCACAACTAATGTAAAATATTTAGGCATCATGTTTGATTTTCATATGACATGGAACACTCATTTTACAGGTATTAGCAAAAAGCTACGTTCAGTATCCTGTCTTCTGTATAACTCTAGATACCTGTTCCCGTTTTCTGTCCGGAAAGTCATTGTTCACGCACTTGTGTACAGCTATCTTAGATACGGAATTACCATATTTTATCACTGTTCATTTACATGGCGCGCAAAATTGAATTCTATTCTGAAATCTGTTCTTTGCAATGTTGCATACAATGAGACCATTCCCCCTAATAATAATCTATTTTCCTTTTTTGCAGTAACCCTCATTTGAAGCATTATTTTTTCAAACTGTGGTGATAAAACATTTTTGGAACAGTGATTTTCTTTTTCCGTTGATTCCTGCCAGACCACTGAGACACCATAATATGTTCACTACCCCGCGGTGTTACAGTAGAACCCCGCTGTTACGTTCCTCACTGCTGCGTTTTCCCGGCTGCTATGTCATTTTCATCCGGTCCCGGCATAGCTTCTATAGGATCCAATGCATAAGGAACCCCGCTGTTACGTAGTAGCTTTGAAAACGTTCCCGCATGATATGTCGCAGCTTAGCACCCCGAACCCGCCTGGGCTAAAGTAGGCAACGCGCTCCAACTGCCATTTTGGCTTTTGACGAGTTTTGGCCGCCGGGCTTGGCTATAGAACTGGCTGCAAGAAGCCGCACGCCAGTTTGAGAGGCCGCCACTAAGTGGCCATTCGTGAAAAATGCTCTCACTATCATCACTGTGATTACGGTCACCGCGTGGTTTTTGGACGGGTCGACTCACGGAGGAAGGAAACTCGGGAGAGGCCCTGACTCTATGTGAAGCTAAAGTGAAGCCGGAAGTTGGCGTTGCTCATGGCATTGCTTATCGGGCCAGCTCTCCTCTCTTGTTTACGTTTCTCGCGAAACCATGCCGCGCCGCGCGCAACCGGACTGCTCGGACGCGCGCGCTCCGCAGCAATACTAAACATTCGTTAGCACGTTAGCATGACTACGCCAAAGAGGGCAAAATTTCCCGCGGACATTCCTTCGTCCATTGCCATTGCCGTGGCGCGGTGACGACGAGGAGCACGAGCCGCATGATGCCGGGGAGTTGCCAAATTCTAGCTTTGGAGAAGCCGTCGCGGCTCTGGACCTCCTCCGCAGGTATGTCGCACCTCACAGCGACGCTGACAGCAATGCGGCCTTCCATGCTATTGAGAAACCTGTGGTGATTTCTAGCGAGCGGAAGAAACTGCAAGCCACCAATCTAGACTTTTTAAAGTCCTAAGCGCACTCTGTGTAAATAAATTGTCTATAGTTGAAGCTGCACTTTTTTCATTCATTTTCGGAGCTTTCCTCACTGTTGCGTTTTCCCGGCTGTTACGTTTTTTTTCCCTGGTCCGGTGAAAAATGTATGAACGGGGTTCCACTCCATACCCATTTTGGTTGTTATACCAGAAAATATTATATTCCTAACATTTTTAATTCTTTACCCATTGAACTGTGCTCTATCTCATCAAAACGGACACTCAAACTATACCTAAAAACTAATTATTCTTCTATTTAGTTGTCATTAGAGCCCGTCCTATAGTTTCGATTAGTTTTGTTTGGTCTAGATTGGTGTGTATCCTTGTCTGTTTCACTTTGTATCTTTTCTAGCTTGCGTTTGCTCGTAGCTAAGATTTTGTTTGTGGTACTTTGCTTTAGTGTTGTAGCCTTTTTCGTCGTAGTTTGCTTTTTGTTTTGCAAATTGCTTCAGTTTATAGCTTGCTAACCTTGCTTTTTTTGAGTACTTGTCGCTGACTGCCGAGTACAGCCCGACAAGCCTCCATGGCTTGGGCTGACCGGATTTTTGAATGTGCAATATTTTCATGAAATAAAGGATATTATTATTATTATTATAAGCATTAAAGATAAAAAGTGTGGCTAGTCTTTGAATTCGTTCCAGTTTACTGATCAAGCCCACTTGGTGCGGATCCCAGACTATACATGCGTATTCCAGTGTGGGCTGTACAACTGTTTTGTACGCCTTGAGCTTTAGCTCGGGTGTAGCATCTTTCAACTTTCACCTTAACAGACCGAGTTTGCGTTGAGCAGAACCACAAATGTTTTCAATGTGTACGTTCCAATTAAAATTGTGCGTGATTGTGGCGCCAAGACACTTAAGCTTACTAACGTGTTGAAGTGGGCTATTATTTATTCTGTAAGAAAAAAGCAACGAGGTTTTCTTGTTAGATACAGTCATGTAAGCTGATTTATCGAATTTAATTTTCATGTCCCACGTAACACACCAGTCATAAATTCTTTGCAAGCATTCGTTCAACAACATTTGATCCTGGACATTCTTAACGCGACAATAAATAAGGCAATCATCCGCAAATAGACGCAGTTCAATGTTAGGATGCAAGTCATCAGCAATGTCATTTACATATAACAGAAACAAAATTGGTCCTAAAACCGAACCCTGTGGCACACCAGATAAAACAGGTAAGGAGGATGATCTTTCGCCTGCTATTTAAACATATTGCTTTCTATTTGTAAGGTACGCATGGATCCATTTCACAATTTGCGTATTAACACCAAGTTTATACAATTTCTCAATAAGTTTTGTATGACACACCCGGTCAAAAGCTTTCGAAAACTCAATTGCTATAGCATCAATTTGTTCATTGTTAATTGCGACGCCGAAAGCATGAGACACCTCAAAAAGCTGTGTCACAGTTGACAGACGTTGGCGAAAGCCATGCTGCTTACTGTAGAATAAGTTATTTTCTATATATTCAACCAGATGTTTCGATATTATGTGTTCTAACATTTTACATCCGGAGCATGTAATGGAAATTGGCTGATAGTTTTCCGCCAATAACTTATTGCCCGCTTTAAAAATAGGTACGATGCGTGCAAGGAGCCAATCTTCTGGCACACCTCCGATACGAAATGACATTGCAAAAAATCTAGACAAAAAATGTGATATCTATTCATAATAACGCCTTAAAAACTCATTGGGTATCTCATCGGGGCCGCAAGATTTTTTGGTATCCAGTTTTAGCAATAATGCTAGAATGCCTTCTCGAGAAAGTACAATATCATTTCTGTCTTTACACAGCAACAAACCATCGCTCACATTTATGGGGTGCCTATTACTGCCAGGTGTAAATACAGAGTTAAACATACTGTTAAAAGCGTGTGCAATCAAAGCTGGTTTAGTGCAGACATTTCCGCCTACCTTAATTTCATTAATGTTGCACGTAGAACCAGATAAGTAATTCCAGAACTTCTGAGGCGAGTTTTGCAAGTAATCCACCAGTGTTGTTGAAAAAAATGCCGCCTTCGCATCTTTTAATTCTTTTCCAATTTGCGTACTGAGACTGGCTATTTCTGCACACCACCTTAGCATCCTTTTACGTGCACGATTTAGTCTCCGCTTCAAATGAACAATGTTTCTAGTTACCCATGGACTGGGTTTTCCTATGCGCTTGATTTTCTTGGGCATATATTTTTCTAAACAGGCGCGAACAACTGATACAAAGTATCTCCAAACTCTATTTATGTCATTATCAACCGGCATATTATCAAGAGCACGTTCTAAGTAGTCGGTAACCGACGTGTCATCAGCCCGATTAAAGTTATACACATATACAGAGGGATTTTTTTCTAACTGCGTGATTCCTATACTTAAAATTGCTACTACTGTTTTATGATCTGATACGTCTTCCTCAATGTCGACACTATAATGAAATGGTCCGTTAGTCAAAAATAACAAATCCAGCGTAGATTGATTTTGCCCCTCTGTCCTGGTCAGCTCATGAACTACCTGAATAAAGTTATGCTTAAGCACATTGGAACCACAGTGGAATTTCCCTTATCTGCAGTGGCATTTCCCTTGTTCTTCTACGAAGAAATGCCGATAGTTTGGGCACACTAGGTGTTCGGAACTTATCTTCATACAGGCTCGACCCGGTAGAGCATGCTCTGTTCAGCCACGGCCTTAAGTACAACATCGGCACAAGACCAAATGTCGGCCAGCTGACTTGTGCCGTGGAACAAGCGGTATGACTTGTTGAGCCCAGTCTATGGGAAGAAGCTCGCTCGCGTGCAATTGGGGTCATCTCGAAGGTTACGAGGACAAATTCTACGACCCTGCCGACAGCAAAAACAAGCGCATTGAAGCGGTTACCAGAAAACGAGGACATAGTCATCCTCCCCGCGGACAAAGGAAATGCCACTGTGGTTTTGAACCGTGTGGACTACGTCAACAAGATAAATAGGTTGCTCCAGGACCTATGCCAAACTGGCTAGGGATAAAACAAAGGTGGAATCGGAGCTCCAGAAGCTGCTTACTGAAGTTTTCAAGTTTATCCCCCCCCCCCCCCTGAAAGAAAGAATGTCTGCTACAGGTTGCTCTGCCACAACGGTTAGGCTCCTGCGCTCTACAGACTGCCGAAAATTCGCAAGCCGGACGTCCCGGTACGATCGATTGTGGACTACACACACTCGCCGCTGTACGAACTGTCCGGCTACCTGCACCGTATTCTTAGGCCACTTGAAAGACTCACGCCCACTTTCGTGAAAGACTCCACTCACTTCATTGAGCTAATAAGAAGCACCTGCATTGACGATGACGAAGTCATGATCTCCTTTGACCTAAAGTCAATGTTTACATGTGTGCTTATTGACTATGTGGTCGAGTGCTGCAGAAAACTTCTCGAGGCTGACTCTTCTTTGCCCGAACGCACGCCATTAGAATCCCATGACATTTCCCGCCTTCTAAAATTATGCCTTGAGAATACGTACTTCGTCTTTAACAAGGAGTATTAGAAGCAAGTATTCGGCACAGCGATGGGAGCCTCTGTATCCGTCGTTTGCGCCAACATTGCTCCAGAGGATCTGGAAAGTGCCGCCTTATCTTCATTTGGGACACGACCAAAGCTATTTCTGACTGCTTCTGCGTTATCCCTTGCCAGTACGCAACATATTTCCTCGAGCACCTAAATTTTAAGCCGAGTATAAAGTTGACGGCTGTAGAGGAAAACAATGGACGAATTCCCTTCCTGGATGTCCTCATAGAGAGGACTACAAGCGGCTTGAAGACTAGTGTCTACAGAAAGCCAACGCACAAGGGGAAGTACCTGAGCTTCAACTTGGCGCACCCAATTGGGCAAAAGCGATCCGTCACAGCAGCACTCTTCTCCCGGGCATTCCGCATCTGCTCCAGCTCCACGAAATGTAGGCAAGTGCAACAGGTTGTGAAAAGGGACCTGTTGAACAATGGCTACCCTTGACAACTGCTGAGAACGCAGGAGCGCAAAGCAGCGAAGCCCTGCCGTGAAACGGTGAAAGAAACAGTGAAGCGCGTGGCGATACCCCACACATTGGGAACAAGTGAAACCCTTGCATGAATTTGTGAGGGCTATGGTGTTCGAATCACCCACGTACCTTCCCAAAAAATTGGGCAACGGTTGGTATGCGCAAAAGACCCTTTGCAACACACGGACTACCCGGTACGTGATATACAAGATACCTTGCAAGGAGTGTCACGTGTCGTAGACTGGGGAGAACAGAAATTTTAAACGGCGCTTGAAACAACACATGAATGACGTCGCCAAGGGCCACACAGCCACGAACGCCCTGGTGGAACATCACGAACTAACCGGACACATCATTGACTGGGACTCCGGCAGCCATCATCGCAAAAGGAAAACACTTATCTGCCCGTTTGCTTTTAGAATCATTTTACATCCAATCAACTAGACACACGATAAACAGGACACAGGGTAATCTTCCCGAGATATACAGCCGAACACTACGCCACCTTACCCATAAATAGCCACGCGCCCATGCTCACATCTTCATTGTGATCAAGGGACCCGTACGGAGCCCAAAATGTTGGTTCTTTATTTTTATTTTATTCTTGGCGAGTGCACGTTTTTTGGCACCAGTGTGATAGCAACGGTTCGTAGGCCCAGGGGCTTAACACACAGTGAGGCAGAGGTAGTGACCCAACATTGTGTTTATCTGCCTTATAACAGGGTGCGTATGGCAGTTATCAGCACACAATACACATGAACACATGTAACACCTAGAAAAACTTCGTGGCACGTCTCTAATTGTCCGTGGCTATGCACTAGAGTTCATCGACTTCAAGTGTTTGCTGTCACCCCGCTGACGATTCACCCATGCGTAGTAGTACCACGGCGAGGTTTCACGGTAGGCTGAATGGCCGGGACTGTTTTGGCAGGCGAAGCTGCCATGTCGAGGCACCAGGGCAGGTAGAGATGCCCATTACTCTGGGCTCGCAAAGCTTGACTGGCCCGTTGGTGGTGAGCTCTGCTGACTCCGGCCCACGGCAAAAGCCGCCAGCATGGCTGGCAGCCGCGTGAGCTGTAGCGCTGTGTGGCTGCGGTGGTGGCCCTCAGGCGGGACCGCAAGCATGCTTAACAGGGCGACTGCCATCCACTGGACCCGATGGTTCCCGGACGGCTGCCCAAGCGAACCATTAGCTGCTGATGTGTGGGCTGACCCGGTTGTGTTCGTGGAAAGGCAGGCGCCAAGGCGAACCGGTAGCCATCTCAATCAGCTTCGCTGGAACACATTCCGCCAGGTCCTCACCAGTCCGAGCTCCTTCTCCCGTACCGTCCGCAATTAGATCCTGGCTTGCCCTCTCCTCATGTGCCACGCTGCCGCGCACCACCACACACACACTTCTTTTACTTTGTCGCGCTGCTGCCGCATAGTAATTGTTCCAGTCCACTCGTTACATGGAGTAACCACTACCCCTTAGCTCTTACTTCTTACCCACAGACATTACCAACTTCGTCGCTGTTGTCGAGTTGTTCACTGAGATGCCTTTCGGGAAGCAGCGCTCTTAACACGGGATCTGTCGCTGCGAAACCTTCAGGAATTTCTTCGAAAGGCACTTGATTCAGCAATGCAAACATCCTGGGTAGATGAAGGTCGTCTGGCCCCAGACATGCAGCTGTTGCATCTTCGGACAGCTCTGCGCTGGGCTGAGCTTGTTGCGATGCATGATCCCACATCAATAAAAGCGAAAATTCAAATGCACCGTATCATGGCACAAGCCTGTCGACACGAGAGAAGACTAGATAGAGGATGCTGGCTGGATTGGTGTATGTCCCTCAGACCCTCACGCACAGCTTCTCTCTGCCATGCTTTTCATGCAATGGTGAAGGGTCAACGTCAGCTTGATCCCACAGCTTCCATGCTTCTCGCCTCTGTAGCTATGCCATTAAATGCGGCGAAACAAATCACTCCGACATTGTTCCTACACTATGATACGCTTCATGCACCTATAGATCACCGTGATCCTGCCTTCGATGGTAAGCCAATACCCAGAGGCAATCGCTGGAATCCAGGCACCGTTCACTATGCCAGAGTTGATAGCAGGTATCGATGCATTGAAGCCAGGCACAGCACCTGAAATTGATGGATTACCTCACGAATTCTTCAAAAATCTCAGAGACATAATTGGTCTCGCTCCTGGATAACATCAATCACACATGGACTGAAGGCAATATACCAGAATCTTGGACATACTCTGTAGTTATACCTATACCCACGCCCAGGAAAAGACATTACTAATCTCCAAAAGATTCATTCTATTGTCATCATCATCATCATCATCATCATCATCATAATCGTCGTCGTCATATTATTTTATGTCCACTGCAGGACGAAGGCCTCTCCCTGCAATCTCCAATCACCCCTGTCCTGCACTAACCAAGTCCAACTAGCACCCGCAAATTTCCTAATTTCGTCGCACCACCTAGTCTTCTTCCGTCCTCTAGTACGCTTCCCTTCTCTTGGTACCCATTCTGTCACCCTAATGGTCCAATGAAAAGACGGGGAATGCGGGAGATGGCAATTCAAGACGATGAGCAAAACGTGAACAAGGTGAATGCAGGAGCCAATGTTTCGACAAGTGGACTTGTCTTCTTCAAGGCGACATATGCTTTCCTCGCCACAGTATATATAGGTGGGGTTCTTCTAAAGGGGAGGGGGTGTGAGGCGAGAGCGCGTGGAAACGAGGGAAAGTGTGTTAGCGTGTCGAATTAGTAAAGGAACGCTGTGTACAAGGTCAAAGCCAGGACCCCCCCTCCCCTCACCCCAGTCTGTCAACCCACGCGCGTTAGCCGGCGTGTCAAGGGCGTCCGACACGCCAGCTGACAAAAAAAAAAGAAGAAGAAAAAGAAGGGAAGAAAAAGGAAAAGGGGGGGGGGGATACGCCAAGAAATCAAACTAAGTGTTGTTGCCTATAGCTTGAGGTTTAGCATAGCGAATAGATTCTAAAGCTCCCTTTGAAACGTTTATGCCTATTGGTTGCAATGTCTTGAACTTATGGATAAGGTATGATTCTCTGTATTTTCTTTCTCGTTCAGAACGGAAATTTGACTGTAAGATGTAGAGTTTAAGTTCATCAAAGTTATGACCTGGTTGGTTGAAATGCTCGGCGACGGCTTTGGGAAGCTTTTTAGCTGTGTCCGCGCGATGTCCGTTTAATCTGACGTTCATTGATTGTTCTGTTTCACCGATATATTGTTTCTTACAGAAGGAACATTCAAGCATATAAATCACATCCGAACTTGTGCAAGTGAAGCTAGATTTGACTTCATGTGTATAATTATTTGCGGTGCTTTTAATTTTAATGTCACTTTGAAGGTGCCTGCAGGTTTTGCACCTAGGGCGACAACATGCTTTTATTACGGGGGAATGCTGCTGGCTGACTTTTGCGTGCACTAACATGTCTTTAAAGTTCTTGTTTCGGCGATAGGTAACCCTGGGTACATCCGGGAGCGCTTTTCGCAGACGCTCGTTACTTGATAATATTGGGTGGTATTTTCTTAGGATGTTGTTTATGTTTGGGAGTGCATTAGAATATTTTGTTATAAAGGCCGGCGGTCTGTCAGATTCTAATGTGGGCTGTCTCTTCGCCAATTCCGACTGCCTCTCCAATCTTGACGCGGTATCATAAGCTCTATCGAGAGCAACTTGGGGATAGTTCCTTTCTGCTAGCGTTGATCTAAGGTCATTTAGGTGGTGTATATAATCATGGTCTTCACTGCAGATTCTTCTTATACGTTTCGCTTGTCTGACAAAAATTCCTTTCTTGTAATGTCGCGGGTGATGACTGTTGTAGTCTAAATATTGCTGGCTATCTGTAGGCTTCCGGTAAAGTGTCGTTCTCAGTTTTCCGTTTTCTATGTAGACCGTCGTGTCCAGGAAGTTGACCTGACTAGGAGTGTGGTGAGCAGTAAATTTAATACTCGGGTGAAAGCGATTGAAATGGCTAATTAAGTTGGTTAAGGCGCTTGTGCCGTGTTCCCATATTATAAATATGTCGTCAATGTAACGAAGATAGGTGTGGGATTTTAAAGGGTAGGATTTCAGCAGGTCTGCTTCAAGCTGCCCCATGAAAATGTTCGCATACGTGGGAGCGAATGGCGTACCCATGCTAGTGCCAAAAATTTGCAGGTAGTGTATAGAATCGAATTCGAAATAGTTGAGCGTGAGAACTAACCTAAGGAGCGATAAGTAAACTTCAGGAGCGTGCGCTTGGGGATTGATTGCGAGGGATCTAGAAACGGCTTCAATTCCTTCACTCATGGGAATGTTGGTGTAAAGGGCAGAAACATCCAAAGTGACTAGAATAGCGCTGTCGGAAAGGATTTGGTTGGCGTTGATGCCGTCGATAATTCGAAGGAAGTGCGGCGTGTCTTGAACGAAGGATGGGAGGGTGGT
Source organism: Dermacentor variabilis (assembly GCF_050947875.1). Lineage (NCBI taxonomy): Eukaryota > Metazoa > Arthropoda > Arachnida > Ixodida > Ixodidae > Dermacentor > Dermacentor variabilis. The sequence continues at coordinate 14,675,791 of NC_134574.1, read as the reverse complement.
GGGTATGTTTGACAGGTGGTGATTTAAGAATTTAGATAGTGACTCAGTAGGAGTGTTGTTATTAGACACAATAGGCCGACCTGGGATTTCTGCTGTAAATATTTCTTTGACCGGAACTTTATGTATTTTAGGAAGAAGATAAAAGCGGCCTGCTGTTTTGTTTTTGGGCATCATAAAGCGATATTCAGATTGCGTGATTAGTTCCCTGGACCGGAGCTCCGCTATTGTGCTTAACACAATATTGCTGTAATCTGAGGTTGGGTTAGAGTCAAGTTTTCTGTAATGGGTGTGGTTGTTCAGTTGTTTAGAGGCCTCATTGTTGTACTTTGCTATAGGCCAGATTACGATACTGCCGCCTTTGTCTGCTGGTTTTATTACAATATCATTCCTTTTCGCAAGTTGTTTAAGGATTTGGTGTTGAGCGGGGGTCAAATTTTTGCGTTTCCGGCAATGCTGCGTTGACTCTAGAATTTCCTTTGATATCAGTTTGAAGTATAAATCAAGGTCTGGGCACTGTTCGTTTCCCGGTGTCCACGTGCTAGGTGGTCTAAGAGAGTCTCTATCTTCTTTTCCTACATCTGGTCTACCGAAAAAGAATTCCTTGATGCGCATGCGTCGTGAAAACTCTGTTATATCTTTGTGCAGTTCGTATTCGTTTACTGCGTTGTTCGTCGGACAAAACGTTAGACCACGTTTCAGGAGATCAACTTCTTCGGGGCTTAGACTCTGGGATATGTCTACTACATTGCTGCAGTGCTCTGGATGCTCGCCTGTAGGACTGTCGGTGGAGCTACGTGCTGCAGGGGTTACATTAGTTTCTTTGGGTGGATCTGCAGCTCTAATATCTTTTCGCTGGTATTTACCTAGTAATTTTTCCTCCTTAGTTCGGACGAATTGATTAAGTTCTCTTCTCTCCGTTTCAGTTAACTTTATGCTGTCGAGTTGATCAGAGATTATCCTAAGTTGTTCTTTGCAGTGTTCTTCGAAAATGTCGATAAGGGAGAGCGATGCATTTTCTAGGACAGCATTCCACTTTAATAATAGCCTGGAGGGTAAAGAACCAAGGGCGCATCTAACCTTAATTCTGAGACCTTTTGGGATTTTCCTCTGTTTAATGCAGCTAGTGTAAGTTTTTAGGTGAAATCTGTAATTTGTTTGTTTGGCGACGAGTTTGCGGGATTGGAGGAAAGGGCGAGATTTGTTGTTGCGTGTGCTATCCCTAGTGCGTGGTAGTCATCTTTGTTTGGTTCGGGCAGACCTCCGGGGCGAAAAATTTTCAGGTGGTGTCTTTTTACGCTTAATTTTCTTGTCGAGGCCTGCACCGATGTCTGTCTGCGTATCGGTTTGCTTGTTAGTGTATGTAGCTGTTTGCGTGAAGGCTTCGCGGGTGGTTGTGGGCTTCCGTATGCGCGGATGTTGTAAAGGTGGTGTTGGTTCCGCGTCCACCGTTTGTGTAGATGCTTCTTGGGTTCTAGCTTCGGTGGAACGTGCATGCGAGCTGGTGTTGAAAATTTCAGGCGCGTGTTCCTGTGTTGAAGCTAACTGGGACGCAGGATCTATTGGTGTTGTAGGTTGCGTCGATTTAAAAGAGTTCCTGAGCCTGTACTTGATGTTGTTAGCCATTACCTTAACGCGCGTGGGTTGACAGACTGGGGTGAGGGGAGGGGGGGTCCTGGCTTTGACCTTGTACACAGCGTTCCTTTGCTAATTCGACACGCTAACACACTTTCCCTCGTTTCCACGCGCTCTCGCCTCACACCCCCTCCCCTTTAGAAGAACCCCACCTATATATACTGTGGCGAGGAAAGCATATGTCGCCTTGAAGAAGACAAGTCCACTTGTCGAAACGTTGGCTCCTGCATTCACCTTGTTCACATTTTGCTCATCGTAATGGTCCAATGGTTATTTAATCTGTGCATTACATGACCTGCCCAGTGCCATTTTTTTCTGTTAAATCTCAATTAGAATATTCTCTATAACCGTTTGTTCTCTGATCCAAACCGCTCTCTTTCTGTCTCTTAAAGTTATGCCTAGCATTCTTCGTTCCATCTCTCTTTGCGCAGTCCTTAACTTGTTCTCAAGCTTCTTTGTCAGTCTTCAAGTCTCTGCTCCATATGTTAGCACAGGTAGAATGCACTGATTGCTTACCTTCCTTTTCAATGATAACGGTAAGCTTCCAGTCAGGAGCTCATGAGGTATGCTGTATGCAATCCAACCCATTTATATTCTTCTGAGAATTTCCTTCTCATGGTCAGGGTTCCCTGTGATTAGTTGGCCTAGGTAAACGTGCCCCTTCACAGAATCTAGAGGCTGACTGGCGGTCCTGAACTCTTGTTCCCTTGTCCGGTTGTCCGTCATTATCGTTGTCTTCTGCATATTAATCTTCAACCCCACTCTCACACTTTCCCTGTTAAGGTCCTCAATCATTTGTTGTAACTTGTCTGCTGTGTTGCTGAATAGAACAATGTCATCGGCAAACCGAAGGTTGCTAAGGTATTCCCCGTCGATCTTTAATCCTAAACTTTCCCAGTTTAATAGCTTAAATACCTCTTCCAAGCACGCAGTGAATAGCACTGGAGAGATTGTGTCTCTTTCCTTATAGGTATCTTCCTACTTTTCTTGTGTAGAACTAAGGTGGCTGTGGAATCTCTGTAGATATTTTCCAGGGTATTTAAGTAAGCGGTCTGTAGTCCTCGATTACACAATGCCTCTATCACTGTTGGTATCTATACTGAATCAAATGCTTTTTCGTAATCTATGAAAGCCATATAGAGAGGCTTATTGTACTCTGCGGATTTCTTGATAACCTGATTAATGACATGGATGTGATCCGTTGTAGAGTATCCCTTCCTGAGGCCCGCCTGTTCCCTTGGTTGACTAAAGTCCAGTGTTGCCCTTATTCTATTGGAGATTACTTTGGTAAATATTTTATATCATACTGGGAGTAAGCTAATGGACCTGTAATTTTTCAGTTCTTTAATGTCCCCCTTTTTGTGGATTACTATAATGTTTGCATTCTTCCAGTTTTCTGGGACCCTTGCAGTTGAGAGACATTTCGTATAGAGAGCCGCCAGTTTTTCTAGCATTATGTCTCCTCCATCTTTGATTAAATTGACTGTTATTCCATCTTATACTGCCATTTTTCCCCGTTTTATGTCTTGCAAGGCCCTTTTGACCTCATCTCTAGTTATAGGAGGAGTTTCTGTATCCTGTTCATTATTGTTTCGAATGGAGTACTCCCGGGTCCTCTGGGTACTGTACAGGTCAGTATAGAATTCTTTCGCTGCTTTTATTATACCTTCGAGATTGCTGATGATATTACCCTGCTTACCTTTCAGTGCATGCATTTTGGTTTGTCCTATGCCAAGTTTCCTTCTCGATGATTTCTGGCTGAGTCCATCTTTTACGGCTACTTCAGTCTTTCTCACATTATAATTTCAAATATCTCTTATTTTCGCCTTGTTGATCAGTTTTGACAGTTCTGTGAATTCTATCTTATCTCTTTGGTTGGACACTTTAATTCTTTGTCGTTTCTTTATTAGGTCCTTTGTTACTTGGGAGAACTTGCCTACTGGTTGCCTTGGTGCCTTGCCTCCCACTTCAATCGCTGCCTCTGAAGCCAGCCTCATTAGGATTTCATTCATTAACTCTATGTCTTCCTCACCATCTATCTGTTCTAAAGCTGCATATTTGTTTGCAAGTACCAGCCTAAATTTGTCTGCTTTTATCCTTACTGCCTCTAAGTAGACCTGCTTTTTCTTGACCAATTTTGCTCTTTCTCTGTTCAAATTGAGGTGAATCCTGGGTCTCACTAATCTAGGATTACTTCACTTTACCCTACCTAACACTTCTGTATCCTGCACTATACTGGGATCAGCAGAAAGTATAAAATCAATTTCATTTCTTGTTTCACCATTAGGGCTTTTCCAGGTGCACATTCTGTTGCTACGTTTTCTGAAAAGGTGTTCATTATTCTCAGCTTATTCCTTTCTGCGAATTCTGCTAGCAGCTCTCCTCTAGTGTTCATAGAATCGACGCCGTAGTTGCCAATTGCCTGTTCACCTGCCTGCTTTTTCCCCACTTTTGCATTGGAGTCAACCGTAACTACTGTATACCGAGTTTGCACTTTTCTCATCGCTAATTCAACACCTTCATAAAACTGATCTACTTCCTCATCGTCGTGGCTGGATGTTGGAGCGTAGGCTTGTACTACCTTTAATCTATACCTCTTATTAAGTTTGATTACGACTACTGCTATCCTCTCATTAATGCTTTAGAAGTCATCAATGTTGGCTGCTATGTCCTTATGGATTAGGAATCCTATTCCGTATAGCTTCTTATCAGGAAGACCTTTATACCAGAGGACATGTCCGTTATTCAGCAACGTGTAAGCCTCACCAGTTCTTCTAATCTCACTAAGGCCGATGATATCCCAAACAATGTCTGATAGTTCCTCAAAGAGTCCTGCTAAGCTAGCCTCACTCGACAGAGTTCAGCTGTTGAAGGTTGACAGGGTCAGTTTCCACTGGCTTAACTGCCACTGTCTGCCAATTAACTGAGAAAATGCTTGCCATGTGAACAACCTGGTGGCTTGAAGAATTCAAATGGTATCATCCTGCATAAATTTGATTTTGTCTGCACCTGGGCACAGAAGATGGACTTGCAGCGCTTAACTGGAATGGTTCTGGCAGGCAATCAGATTCACCGGGTGCGAACAATATTAGCAGTGTATGTGTGCAAGGCATACAATGAAGTTAGCCACATGACTTTACTTGACATTATGCATTGCATGGGGCTACCCGAGCATGTCTGTAATTTCGTAAAGTGCTTTCGAACTCAAAGGACGTTTGCCATTCATGTGGCGGGACATGCAACCAGCAGCTTCAACACAAAGCGGGGAGTGCCATAGGGGTCGGTGCTTGCACCAATGCTTTTTAACCTGGCAATCCCAATGTGCTCTAGGCTCAAGGAATGGGAAACACGACCAATGTGATCATCATATTGGACGGGTTCTATGTGACAAAATTTGTTCCCTTTGTCATGCAAAGCATAAATTCTTTTCCGATGACCTTCAATCACTGATAAAAAAGAATCCTAAGCAATTCTGGAAGACCATATCTCCTTCAAACAGCACTGACACTCCCGCACTGGTGGATAGCACTGGTCTTGCCATACTGCGAGAGCTCTGCACATCTGTACTTAACAACTATTTCCTTTCCACGTTCACAAAGGAAGACCGTTCCAATATGACAAAGATGGGAGACTTTGATTACCAATATATGACTCCTATTACCGTAACAGCCGCTGGAATCGCTACTTTGATTAACAATCTCAAATTATTGACTAGTTCTGTATCTGATGCCGTTAACACGAAAATCCTAAAGCATACAGTAGTCCCTTCCAGTACAATCCTCAGTCATATATTTCAGCAGTCACTGTCAACAGGGGAGCTGCCGAATGATTGGAAAGTCGGCAAAATCATACCCATCTTCAAGTCAGGTGACAAGAGCGATCTGAGTAATTACCATACCTTATCACTAACTAGTGTTCCCTGCAAGTTACTCGAACACATCATTTTTACTAATGCCGTTCATCACCTAGAATGTCATAACTTCTTTTTTCAACATCAGCATGGATTCAGAAAAGGCCTTTCATGTGAGGCGCAACTAACTGAATTCACTGCGGATCTTTTTCAAAATATGGTCAACAATGCTCAGACTGACTCAATATTCATCGTCTTCTCTAAAGCATTTGATCGTGTTGCTCATTGTCACCTCATTTCTAAACTCTCATGCTTAAACCTTGATGATCTAACAATTTCTTGGGTAAGAAACTTTTTGTCTTTTTGAAAGCAGTCCACTGTCATTGATCAGTACTCTTCCCCTTTCAGTAACGTAACATCAGGCGTACCTCAGGGTAGTGTCTTTGGATCCTTACTCTTCCCGATTTTCATCAATGACTTGCCATCTAACATTACATCCAGTGTTTGACTATTCACAGATGACTGTGTTATCTACTGTCAAATCCGATCCCCCACTGATCATATCACTCTTCAACATGACCTTTAATGAGTCACTAACTGGTGTTTGGATTGGCAAATGACCCTGAATACTAACAAATGCAATCTAATGACATTTACTCGCAAAAAATCCTACTCTATTTTCAGTTACTCACTAAGCAATAGTATTGTCGCTTGCACATCTTTATACAAGTACATGGCATTATTCTAACACCTAGCCTTTCATTGTCATCCCACATTGAGAAAATAACGACAAGCATCGCGCACTCTCGAATACCTAAAACATAACCTTCGCAGCGCTCCTTCCCTAACCAGAAAGATGGCCTACCAAACAGTAGCGCAACCGCAGCTCGAATTCGCAGCTTCTATATGGTCACCTCATCAGGCATATCTAATCCATCTTCTCGAGTAGGTCCAAAACCACGCTGCATGTTTCACTGCCAGAGATTATAGCCCATTTTCGAGGATAACTAACATCAAGTTGTCGTTGTCACATTCATCTTTGGAATCACGGAGGAATAGAGCATTACTTTGTCTTCTGCACAAAATCATGCATAATGTACGCCCATCTACCTTACCACTCGTTCGTCCCTCCCGCACATCTAGATGCCTGCATAATCACCTCAGTTTCCAACGCATCTTCGGTCACACCAATGCATTCAACTGCTCAGCTTTGCCACGTGCGATTGCACTGTGGAATGGTCTTCCTGATAACATCGCTGACATAAACGACCCATTAACCTTCAGACAAAAAATCAGTGCAATATTTGGCTAGTACTTAGCTAAAAACAAGTCTAAAACAGCTAAAACTAAACTAAAAAAGCTAAAACAAAAACCACTCCCCTCTTTAATGCGTTTGGCTCTGAGGGTTCAATAAATGAAATGAAAATGAAAATATGTTTTCATTTTGTTGCTCTTAACTTCATTGTTGTGTATTTATGTAAGCATTTGTTCTAAGGTTGTTTTCTTTACTGTATACTCAAAAAGCTAACAACTGTTAGTTTACCTTTCTTTTTTTTATCTTTATTTATTTCGCGTTCTTTGTTTATTATTGGATTCTCTTTCTGTTCATAGTTATGTAACAAAAAAACAAGTTTTTGCTCCACAATTGTTATCTGTACCGCCCCCCTCACACAATACTCCTTCTGGAGCCTGTGAGGTATATGAAAAAAAAAAATAAAAAAATAAAAAACTATGGTGCCTCGCTTGTTTGTTGTGTACTACACAAAAAACAGTTCGACAAATGCTACGAATGCGGCAGACTTGGACATAGAGTGGACGTGTGCCCCAATCCCAGTGACAAAGTCTGCCGTGGATATGGAAAGAACAATTCACAACGAGACCACGAGTGCATAATAGATTGCCAGTTGTGTGGAAAGGACCACACAGCAGGAGACCAGAGGTGTACTGCCAGATATAGAATTTCATACCTAGTCAAGAGACAAAGATGAGAAAGAAGAAGAAGAGGAGGAAGAGGAAGCAGAAGCTGAATATTACAATACACCAAGAAGATGGAATCAATAGATCCAAACAAAAGAAAACAATGGATACAACAAAGAGACAAGAACAAGAGAGGACAGAGGAAACAAACAGACAAGGGATTGCTTGGAACCCTTTCCCTGATTACTGGACTCAAAGAAAGAGGACCCAGAGGAAGAAGCTGATCGAGATCCAGGGGCAGATCGAGATCAACGTCTTGACCCAATGACAAGAGGAGCTTGACACGCGCCTTACCAGGAGACTGGGCCTCACGCAAAAAACGAAAGGAGAGAGGCAAGTGGAGGCAGCAAAGCTGGATCATTAAAAGTGATTGACGAGAACAGACTGCTGGGCTAGTTGACACTGCATAACTTGAGGCAAAGCGCAAGAAAGTACGAAGCCTTTATTCCCTTTTGCTGTCCTCGTGCTTTTTTGCGTGCTTTGCCTCAGGTTATTAAAGGTGAGCTGGGCAGGCGCAGTCGCCAGAGCGCGCGCGGAGGCTGCAGTTGCTACTTTTAACAAGAAAAGTAACAGAGTAGAGGAAGAACTAGCACAGCTTAAACAAATGCTAGCGCAAAATAATCAGAGTATAAATGCACTAAGAAAAGAAAATAGGAAATTAAAGGAAGAAACTAATAAATATACGAAAGCAGAAAGAAAACGTGAAGCAGCAAAAACAGTAGTCGAAGGCAGTCTACAGATAATGGAAGAGGAAAAAGATATCACTGTAACTAAATGCGAAGCGACAGAAGGCACAGGAGAAAACAGTAGCAGCGCAAGGAAAATTAAAATAACCAAAACGATTCAAAAACGTCAAGACGAATTCAAACTGCGGATCAAATAGAAAATTGAGGAAATGGCAACGAAAATGTACAAAATAGAGGAAACAATAGAGGAAGCAATGGGAGCAAGGCTAAAAGAAATGGGTGCACAAATAATGCAATAATTGAGCACCATAAAACAACAACTTGAGACATTGGTATCAAGGGTAACAGAACTTGAAACAAAAGTGGGGCCTCATTAAAACGACAAGCAAGCCCTATGACAGGCACCCCAATTTGGAACTGGGGGCACTAAAGCCGTAATGTCGTCATGGACAGACATGATACATATAAAATTTGGCAATGGAACTGTAGAGGGTACAGTAGGAAAAAAGTCATTCTACAACAACACCTGATTAATGAAAGGAAACCAGATATTATCATACTACAAGAGACGCATGGGCTAGCAAAGTTATCAGGCTACAAGCTGACTGGCAGTGCTGAAGGGGAGACAAAGGCGATAACCACATTGGTGAAAGGAAACCTCACAGTCACACAACACTTTACAAAAATCAGACATAGACAACATTCTAATAGAAATAATACCCCCTAGAAAAATGGCAGATAGCCCATTTTTTCTCTATGTGTACAGCGACCCAAAGTGAAAAAAATATATATATAACGCAAGTTTCAAACAGTATTTTGAAAAACCCTTGCACTAGTGGAAAATCGTGTGGTGTTAATAGGAGGAGATTTTAATGCCCAACACGCGGCATGGGAATACAAAGTTGAGAATCCCAAAGGCCGAAACCTCTGGCTAGATGCGCAACAGGAATGTCTAGCTCTATTAACAGATCCGACAACCCCAACAAGAAGAGGTACAGCCGCCCTGATATTTAATAATATAGCGCGAGCGTCGACTGAACTGCTGGTGAGCGCCTTATAACGGCGATAAGCGTGCAACAAGGCGAGAGTTCGCGCACGAGCCTTGTTGCCTTGTTGCACTCGCCTTGTTGCACGCTCTTGTTGCATGCTTATCGCCGTTATTAGGCGCTCACCAGCAGTTCAGTCGACGCTCGCGCTATATTATTAAAAATCAGGGCGGCTGTACTAGAATGTGCGCGGACACCACACCAGACCTAACATACCCCTAACTGGATGGTGACTTTAACCATGATACAGGCTATTTTTGTATGTAAGATTTGCAAGATTTACAAAATTGAGGTGCATATGGGCACATCTGACCTAAACAAAAGCCTGTCTAACTTTGTGTCACAAGAAAATAATAATTCATGCAGTAAGGGGTTGAAACATAGCAAAACGACAGAGGTCAAGAAGATGGGAATAAGAAAATGACTTGGGCTCCAGCTTCCGGAAGCATACCTAATTTAAAAGAATCACATTGCACACTGCTGCCAGTGCGAATACAAAGAGAGAGTAGAGTGACTCACAGCATGGATCATCTCAAAGAGCAGCTGCTCCTGGTCTGGCTTGCTGTCAATGTCCTCTAGCTCAAACTGGATGGTCTGCCGGCTCCTCTCTATCTGCATCAGGTAGGTAGAGCGTGCAACTGATGATCCTCAAGAGAAAACAAAGTTGCAGAGAAATAACAAACCACACATTAATGACAGGGCACCTCCCCTTTCAATTTTCCTTTCTCTTCGCCTGCTTTCGGAAGGCACACTCAATGAACAGAGCGCCAACAACTGTCTCCTCTGCAGGCATACAATGCAGTGCATGCAAAAAACACTTTCACCAACATGTATGACAAGATTGCACGCTTCCCCTTTGCATCAGGATGGTGTTAAAGAGAAATTCAGGCAAATGTCCTTCATGCACCCTCAGACCTGCCTTGCATCTTCTGGATTGTTTTCTGAATTCTTTACATGGCCAAGTCCCTGCAGGATCTCTGGGCTTGCCATCAGAGATGAAGGAAATCCCACTTTATTAAAGTAGGCTCCCCTGTTTGTTCTTTTTCTTTTTTTGGCTGCAGCAGCAAATATCATTCACATTGTCAAAGTTTGCCTGTAACATTCAGTCCCAAGCCCCAGACTTGAAAAAGTAACACTTCGGAGTTGTCAAAATATTCCATCTTTAATGCCTCCTTTAGCCATCCTGTAGAGCTCTGCAATGACCATCTACATTGCGGTACCTTGCATTGCCCCCGCCCCTTCTCAAGCGGGAAGACAGCGCGAATTGAGCCACATGCATAAGGCATGCATGGAATTGCGATAGGATCAGTTGGACTTTATATGGAACACGACAGCAAGAGAGTCTTCCTGCTCTGCTTCGGCGGCTGCTCTCTGTCGCACGGCGTGTGATTTGAGAGCTGCATTCCCAAAGAGTTGCATGTAATTCAACCATATGGATCTGTAGCAGTTTCTATGTATTGCCTCGATATTCTTTCACAGCAGCAATGAAATTTTTTTCGATTGAAATTGCGCACAAACACTTCTTTATATACATGGTGTTCTGTGGACAAGATATCATAAAAAGTTAAATACTTGGTTATATAGAGAACTTCGTTATACTAAAGTTGGTTATATTGAAGTTTAACTGTAATTTCAAGGTAAGTTGCATATAATTTGACTGCTCCGTGCTAAGCAACATCCCAGCAACTGTGTCACCAGCTCAATTTACAGTGGAGCACACGCAGCCCTAGCTCATCTACTTACTCACCAAGAGCCACTTGGACAAACTGCTGATATTTGTAGTGTGTAGAAGCAGAGAGAGCCCCATGTGCATTTATTCCTGCCATGGTATTCAGGGGAATGTGCACAAGTTGGGGCATCGGAACAGCACCTTCTCGGAGATTCAATACACCTTGAAGATGCATCAGCCAAATGCTGCTCCATCTGCTTATTAAACATGTGGAGACGCTCCCCTCTCTCGTGTCTCCCGGTGTTGTTTTTCCCGCATGGCTCTCACATCTCCTGTAATGCAGTTTCTCCAGGTAACTCTGTGCTGCCAGTAGTTGGTGTAGTTGTAAAGAGATGGTGCTAGTGTTCCAATACTGGTGCCACCTCATGGCGTGAGTACATGGGTGCAAAGGGAATAAGCTATCTTCTCTTCATCTTGGGTTGAGTAACGTGCACGGATATGTCGCACGTCTTTCAGCGCGTTGAAAATGGAGCGAAGTGCGAGACACGAGCCATAGCCACCGCAGTCACCTCACTTGTGTTTGGCTGCATGAAATTTGGTACATGGTCATTTTGTGCTATCATAAGCTCTGCAATCATAGAAGCTAGCTGCTTCAGCATTTGCTACTAAGCCTCCTTCTGTTCAAGTGGCATGTTTCAGTGAAAGGTTTTCGCTGCTGTTAGCAATGATGTCGCCTCCGCCTTTGTCATCCTGGCCGATGGCTTTGAAGCAAGGAAAGCACTACGATAAGCTGACGACAGAAAAGAAAGCTGCCATCATCAAGCAAACATGCCTACCTGTTTTTCACGAAGCGAACAGCAGTTATTGAAGAATATGTCCACAAGTTAGATAGAATATTTGAACAGCAAAATCAGAATGCTCTGCTGCTTGTGGACAACTGTGCTGCGCATGGATACATCAAGAACCAAAAGGCTGTACAGATGAAATTCCTGCCGCCGAACACAACAACAATCCTCCAGCCGATGGACCAATGCATGATCCGCAATCTTAAGCTTCAGTACAGGTGCTCAGCCGAATGGAACTGCGCTTGGACTGCAGCAAAAGTTGTGTTTATCTCAGGTCTGCTGTATGCATGCTTTTGGGTGCATGGAAGGTAATGACGGAAGACACACTTCGTAACTGTTTTCGGCCCACTGGCTTCACACTCGGTACTGAGACGGCAATCTCATTCACAGATATTGACAGTATGCCTGATCAGTCCCCTTCTATAGACACTGTGATGACCAATGACCTGCTGGTGTTTCAATTGCCACCAAGATAACATTTGAAAGATTCAGTGATGCTGACAATGAGCTCACCCTCTCTACAGAATTAACCAACGGTGAAATCGTCCGTAAGTGATGACAGAAAATTTGACACTGAAAATGAAGAGCCAATGCATGTGCTGCCAATGAGATCTGAATTTAAGCGAATGCTAATGATGCTGCCATCAGTGTACAGTGATGAGATGACCCTAGCAAAAATTCAAGCAGACATTATGCGCAACTGGAACAGGAACACTTTCCAAATGCAAATCGACCTATCTTTCAAGCCACTTTAAAGGAGTAAAAGCAGGGTGTCAGAACAAAATGTTTTTCGGTCTCATTTTAGTGTCGTTCCACTGAAGAAAGTGCCATTCCAGTTCTGCTCCGGAACGGAAAAAAGAAAAAGATCCGTAACAGTTCATAACGGTTCCAGTTCACACTCAAGATTTTCAAAGCAATGTAATGGGAAAAACATAAATTTATGTTTCTCGATAAGTTAACTATGGATAATGGGGGGTAAGTTGGCGTGCGTCACGGCCGTGGCTGCGCATGGCTGTGAGCATAAGTGCGTGGCTGAGTGCATACGCATGGCATGGCACCATGTAAGCTGTTTTCCTGCATGTTTAGTATTGGAGGCTGCATAATCTTGAGTTTCAGAAAACGTTGGAGCAAGAGGCAGACAAAGCATTCCCTCCTCGCTGGCGGTGCTTTTCATGATAGCGTCGTTCCAGTGAGGGCAACGCTATTAGCCACAGGGACGGAGTGCACGCAAAAGCGTGGTCGACTTTGCTTAATTCGCACCGCCGATGTAAAGACATCGTCGACGTAAGTAGCATGAAACAGTCTCATTTGTCACTGACTCCCACATTTATCAAAATGAATTGTTTTCTCATTCAAACTTGCTGTTTTTTTATTGCCCGATAATTCAGAAAATTCTGCGCCCCATTTCTGTGCAAGAAAAATCGATTGGCGATTGTACTTATTTGCATAAAAAGTGACATTTCGATATAACAAAGCAAATTGCCAATTTTCCCAACTTCGTTACATCAAGAGTTAACTGTATGTGGATCTTGTGAGAAATACTGCACACGTGCCAAAGTTACAGTTGCTTTTACAATTAAATTGTGGGCACAATATGGTGTCATTAAGGAAACAGAGGAGCATGCCAGAAAATAGGGGTCTTGAAAAAAAGATCCAGTCAGCAATTCTTTATTTTACCATGTGTGATGTCACCTGATGGTAACAACATGCCAGACCTGCGTAATAATTATACTGCCGCCACGTCGTCACCCACCTCTTCCTCTTTGAAGAGAGGCCGCAGAACCACCTCGCCAAGGAGCCGCACAACAGAGCCCAGGCCACGAGCATCGGCTGAGGCCGCATAGATCATTGTGTCCCTGCAGGGTGAAATATCAGCCTTTCAGTAACTGATGGCAGCCCAGCAGGCCTTGGTGTGGTGAAAAGTGCAAGCTCTCACAAAGCAGGAAACTGAAATTTTGTTTTTCCTAATAGCAGACTTGCAAAACACATAATTTAATTACTTTTGTCAATGAGTGTAACCAAGGAGATTTCAAGCAGAAAGCGAATTTTTTCCCACATGCAGAACTTGTTATATTCGACCAGCTAATGAATGAATCAACAAATCACAGGTGCCCAAGCACATGAAAGGGTATCAGTGCTCGTGCGCTCGAGACACAAAACTAATGGCAAAAGTAGAAGAGCACCTAAAGAGAAATAAATGGGAACATCAAATGATAAGGACACAAAATGAAACAGCCATTCCTACACACCAAAGAAAGCATTCAGCCAAGCACTGCTTTTGGCTATGTAGGTGGTGCACAATTGTGACACGTAGCTTGCTGAGCCAATGCGGCAACTTCAGGCTGCGGGCGATAACTATCGGCAGCGCGTCTTGGTAATTAAAGCTGTGCAGTACTCTTTCAACAGCACTACACCACAAGTGCTGCCGACCAGATAAATGAAGATCTTGTCAGTAATACAGGCACGCCAGTAAGTGGCTACATTCTTTGCTGAGGCCACCACCATGCCCGCACATCTCCTATGCTAATTTGTAGAGTGTACCTGCCAGCTTGTAAACACCCAAGCGAACTGAACTTTTCCTTTAATGGTCACCCTGACTGCATATGTTTTCAGGGATACAAATGCACTTTATTCATAAAGACTATTTAACTTTGGATTGTGCACACAAACAGCAACAGCCTTGGCATAGGTTGTATTCAATATTAAAGCCACAGTATGTTGTGCAATGATGGAACTTCGTAACGCAAGAATAACTTGTCCATGTTCTTGTGCGAGCTGTTGGCTGTGCGACCTTTGCAATGATGTGACCTGTATAACGAAGGATTCCGGAGGCGCAAGCCTTCCGTTAAAAAGGCGGTCGCCCGCATTACGCTTTTTTCACAGGACTGGCACGTATACAAAACATCCTACGTAGCACAAGCTGGATTCGGTCTAGGTCGAAGGCAATTCTGACGATAATGGATTGCGAACAGTCATCCATGACTGATGACGACAACGATGACTGATCGCGAGCAGCTGTGCTTATCGGTGTTTATTTGGTGTGGCAATCAATGCTGCCCATCAAGCTTGGTGGGCCATCGAGCCTGGGGGGCCAACAAAGATTATGCCAAGGGGGTTTCACATGCTCGTCAGAGATGGAGACTTGAAATTCAGACTATAAGAGCCGAGTGCAACCGCATAGTCCAGGGCCACCTCAAAGCCTCTGTATCGACAAGGACAGCGGGTAACCGTCGCAGCAGTCAGCCACAGTGCCAAAGGAGAGGTCAGGGCTACGCCAAGACGCAGTTTTCGCTCAAGTACAAGAGTGAACAGTAACGGAAAAAACCAAGAGACGTCTGGGTTACCACAAAGCACAAGAGAGGTCAGGGCTATGCTAAGACGCAGTTCTCGCTCATGTACAAGAGCGAACGGTAACGGAACAAACCAAGAGAGGTCAGGGTTACCGCAAAGCACAAGAGAGGTCAGGGCTACGCCATGTACAAGAGTGAACGGTAACGGAACAAACCAAGGCACAGGACAGCTCTCACCCAGAGGAACAACTGCCCGTGCATGGTCCCTTCCCTCCTTTTGTACCCTTTGTTTGTGGGTTACATGGACCTCGCAAAGGATGGAAGCAATACCTGGCAATACGTGCCTGGGAGGGGGTGGTGAGGCTCAGGTGGCTCCCTCAGTCATCTAGTCGCACAACTAGTATTTTTTCTTTAAGAACATAGGTGCCACACGCTATGTCACAGCATGCACCAACGTTTCAGGGAGGGATCTGGTGCGGCTAGTTCTTGTGTCAGATCCCTCGTCTCAACATTGAGCCATGTTATGCGACGTCGAAACCAGCAATGCCTGCTCAACGCTACAGCTTTGACAAGCTTATTGTAAATACCATAAGACTCTCATTCTTGTTCTATGTTGCTGTTAACTTGTATTGTGTAGCGTGTTACTTGGAGCGTGTTTGAGCTTTGTTAAGTCTATTTTGGGAGCTTTCCTCGTGGACTAACTTGTCTGTTTTGAGCCTCATTACACAAAGGCTCCTTATTATCCAAAATGTTCCTGCATCATGCTTTCCATCTAGAGGCTACAACAAAATATTGGCAAGCCTGCCAGGATTCTTATCTTCAGTAATTGGTCTCTTACTTCGCAGGAACGTGGATTATGAGAAGCTACTTGGAGTATCAAGATCTTTGGAACTCACGTTAGGGGAATCACTTACCTTGTTCGAGCGTGCGCAACAGGAAGCTTGGAAAGTACAAGAGGCAGAAAAGGAATTTCTCAGTTGAAATTACAATTAGCAGTGCCCTATGCACAAACAGAGCTGACACCATGGAGTAATGAGACTGACAGATAGTCCCTTTCATCGGGATCAGAACCACGCAGAAGATCACAGATTTGTACGCGTAAACTGATGGAACCATTCGATAACAAAAGAGACATTACACCTACTTACAGAGGTTTAAGAGGATTGATTTGGGACAAGGTTCGGAACGCAGCAAGTGGACAGTGGACTACGGCACTCAGCCTGTGTTTGGTAGGCAAAGTGTCTTTGGTAGAATGTGCACAGCTGAATCTATGGACTACAACAAAGTCAAACTTGCACAGCTTCGGAGGTTCAGACGAACTGCAACGGCACCATATTTACTAACATAATGATCGCACTTTTTTGTAAAAAAAATTGGCATGAATTCAGGGGTGCGATCATTATGCGAGTTAAAATTCCCACAAAAAGAAAACATTTTTTTTCATCCCGTACTTGCTGCGGGATGACAACACGTCAACAAATAGGCAGCTGCTGCTGTAACAGTGCAGGACACCAAAACAAAAATGGCAGCCAGCGGAGCAAGCCGAACGCGCCGAACGCAATTTTTTTTTCTTCTCGTGAGTACATTATGCGCATTGAAACAGTTTCTTACATATCAGTAATGAATAATATTGTTACTATCGGCAAGTTTGCGGCAATAGCGTAGCCATGGCCACTTTGGGAGGAAAGAAACAGAGATGGGTACGCTTATCTGCCAGTGATACAGGAACCCATGGCGGGCACACTGCGGAAACTGCAGTGTTTGTGTTCACTACTATCCTAATACAGCACGCTTCCGCTATGGGTGGGCGAATATCTTAGCTGTGTTACAAGCGTCAGAATATGAATAGGGTACACTTCCAACGTATCAGTGTAAACGTGGCTACTATCGTTGCTGCTCACGATTTGTTGCGTGCCCACGAGTGCAGACAAGAATCGAAAAGTGCCTTTTTTTTTGTTGTTGTTAACCACAGCCATTATAAAGCCTACAAATAATAAAGCCAAGGCAAGTTTGGATGTAGCTTTTTTTCATGGAAGTGTGGAAAGTGATGAAAGGAATGAAATGGGGAATCTGCTTAAGAATGTTTGGTGCGTGCAGACCGCTTGGTACGTCTTGAAGAGTTGTTCACATAGTATTTGATAGCATTCGACAGATGGTAAGCACGATCATCATTAGCTAGACTTGGCACACGACATGTCAATGTGGCAAGTTCGGGGTGCGATCATTATAAGGGAAAGGGAAAAAATCGAATTTTGACAAAAAAGTTCAAGATTGCGATCATTATGCGAGTAAATATGCCATTTCAAGAAAAGTTGCAAAACTGCAAGCCAGAAGACCCGAAGACTCGTCCACAGTTCATCTGTCGCTTGAGTAACTACTTTGAGAGATGGATTTAAATGTGAAGCACAGCTAAGACTTACAAAGCAGTCAAGGACTCTATGGTCACTGAGCTATGGTCACTATGGTTCTTGTTTTGTTGTAGTCCAGAACTCGTCATATTTTTGAAAAAGCGAAACGTGAAATCCCATGTTGACTTAGTAGAATATGCTTATCAGTTCACTGAAGCACAAGGGATAAATAATTTAAGTAAAACAAGGCAAGACATGCAGGTGATAACAGCAGAGGAACAAGTAGAATATAATAACAGGGAAGGTAGTATGGCAAGGGCAAAAGATGTGGGCAAATATGACTTTGGAATAAAACAGAAATAGCGTGACACAGGACGAGCGTGTAAAGAGCACAGGACGAAGCGCCGTTTCAGAACGGAACAGAACCAACCAGCCCCTTTGAACACACTGCTAAAAGATGACTTTTTTGCAACAGGATGGGACACTGTGTAGCGCATTGTCATTTGAACACAAACACAATGTGTGAGTTGTGCAAAACAACTAGTCATAGCACAGCAATGTAAAAGAAGCACTACAAATAAAGTTGCAGCTGTAGCAGCACCTTTAGGGAAACACATCAGCGTGTCGGGTGAAAAAGAAACAGCAAAGGTAGATATCGCACATGGAGCGCTATCTTCTACAGGAGATCAGTGGATGCCTGTGGTAGAGACACATGACAAATGAGTTTCTATCCTTTGGGGCATGAGCACAGCTATAGTTAGAAAAAACCTATTTTAGAACAACCGAGATCACAGACAAAACTGCACCAGTGACCTTAGTCGATGGTATAATGAGGTGGCTGCCTGTGGCCAATACAATTACAAGGGCAAATCTGAAAGTCCTAGCTCCTATTTTTTTTTTCTAGCCAAATTATGGCTGTAAATGCGAAGTCAACACACCATTCCCAGCGGTGGACATTTCTTGGACCGGCCCAGCCTTATCTGCTAGTAGCTCCATGGAATGGCGCTGCTGTCAGTTGTCTAAGATGGCGGTTGTGCTTCACATGTCCATGGCATATGAGCAACAAAATGTGATTCGTTTTCTGTAGAGCAAGGGATGAACGCCCATTGAAATCCACAGGGAAATGCAGCCCATGAACAGGGAAAAGCGTCTCGCTTTGAGAAGTGTGTAGCGGTGGTTCTTTGAGTTCACAAGAGGTCGTGAAGACTTGCACGACAATGAGCATTTAGGGAGGCCTCGTGTGTCGCTGACTGAAGACAACATTTCCCGCATGGATGCAATGGTGAAACCGGATCGGCGTCTTCACCTCAAGCACATTTCCCGGGAGCTTGGCATTTCGTATGGGAGTGTTTACGACATTGTTCACAGGTTCTTAGGGTACCGGAAGGTTTCATGTTGGTAGGTTCCAGTTGGATCACATTATGAAAGGCAAGCGAATGATTGCTTCACTGAGTCATCTGCAATGGTATGCTGAAGAGGGTGAAAGTTTCCTGGACCGTATTGTTACTGGCGATGAAACGTAGATACTGCATTTCACACCAGAATCGAAGCAGCAGAGCAAGGTGTGGAAACATCCGGATTCAGCTGTGACAAAGAAATTCACTTCAGTGCCATCTGTTGGGAAAGCGATGCCCTCTGGGATCGTTGAGGACCACTCCTGCTGGATTTCATGCCACAAGGTGCAACCATCAATGCCGACAGTTACTGTTCCACACTGTCACGTCTGCTGGCTGCCATCAGGCGAAAATGCCGAGGCATTGCCGATGTGCACAATGCACTTACCCTACATGGCAATGCGAGGCCACATGTGGCAATCAGAACCACCGACAAGCTCCGGTCATTTCAAAGGGAGAGCCTGGACCACACACCATACAGTCTGGACCTCGCCCCTAGTGACTTCCACGTTTTCGGTCCGCTGAAGTACCTTGCAGAACAGTGATTCACATGCAACAGTGCTGCACAAGGGCACAACTGGAGTTCTTCTGAATGAAGCCAAGACAGCAGTCTGCCGCTGGTTCCACAGTCAGCCAGACGAATTCTACCACAGGGTCATCTCAAATTTGGTGCTACGATGGGACATATGTCTGAACCGATGTGGAGACTATGTGAAAAAATACTGTAAGGTACGTAGAATAGTATATTTATAATTACCTGTATGTACCTTACTTTAGCTAATAAAAAACAGAGGCAAAGACTCTCTGATTCACCCTCGTATAATGACACCATGCTATTCAGGGCCGATATCAGTAAAGTGCATCAAGAAACCCATGTATGACATTTTCCTAGGAAACACACCTGGGATGCAACAAATTGAGGAGCCTTGTTCAAAAGAGAAGTATCCTGGCAAAAAGAAGGAAATCAACAGAACACGATAAGACTAAAGGTTGTCTACAGGCTGCTGCACAGACGATGCTGCCTAATGGCAGGACTAATGAACTAATGAAAGATAGGTAGTTAATGCATCTTTAGTCATTGCACAAATATTGGGTAGCTCGCCTGCACTCTTTGCCAAGCAGCAGAATGATAATGTATCCCTGAAGACTGTATCTAGTAGAATGGGCTGTGTACCAATCACAGAAAGGGATAAGACCTTGGTTCAAAATGAAGCCCAAGATGGCCTATCATTTAAGCTGCATTTGAACAGCAGTGGCAAACTGTTACAACAGATAGTTGTGCCTGCAGAGAAACGGTGAAGTGTATTACCGTGATAATGGGATTAATGGCCACTGAAGGATAACAGGAACTGTAGCAGGAGTAACAAAAAGTTTTTCTGACCATCTAAGGTACAGCATGACTCCTAAACATGGTTCAAGAATTCACGTCATTCATGCACAGCAAAACTACTTACAACATGATTCTACAATGATATTGGGAAACCACAGGAAAGGCAGGAGATGGAAATTCAAGATTATGAGCAAAAATATTAATGTCACAATGACATTATTATTTTTGTAGAATCATGTTTTAAGCAGTTTTGCTGTGCATGAATGGTGTGAATTCTTGCACCATGTTCAGGAGTCATGCTAGACTTTATATGTTCCGTAATAACTGTTGTATTGCATCTGAAAGTAGGCAAGGACTTTCATGCAACAGTTTACTGCAGTGTAAACTTTTTGGGTGAAGTGTGAAAGTATCATTGCCATGAATGTGCCAGTATAGACACTACATGAGAGTCTTATGGTATTTGCAATGAGTTTGTCCAAGCCGAAGTGTCGAGCAGGCACTGCTGGTTTCGACATTGCATAGCCCGGTTTGGCCTTGTGAAGGATTTGGCTTCGCCAGTTCCGACGTCAGGACGACGATCCTGGCCTGAAGATGTCAAGTCAGTGCGAATACACATCTTGGACCTGTTCACCATGCCTGCCACAAGAGCGTGGGCATGTCGTCTTGGCGAAGGTGCCCCATGAGGTGGTGGCTGTGGTTCTCCGTTGCCCCCACTTAGCTTCCCGATCGTAGCTGCAGAAGCTGGGCATGGCCTCTGACCAGATTGCTGCAGACTGTCTCCATGAAACACCAGGTGGGTCTGGACTCCAGGTCGACTTCCACTCTACCATTCCAGATTGTAGCTGGGGCTCATTCTTTCTGTTCATCCCTACGCGTCCTGGTGCTGTTTCATTAGAACTTCTTCTATATGTTTTACCCTGATTGGTGCGCTGAAGCTCAGTGTGGCCTTCCCCGATTCATCACTTTATGCCACGTACCTCTCCTTCTTTGGCTCACAATATCTCTTCTTCCACTGTTACTCTTTGCAGTATAACACTTTATAGAGTCACAGACAAATTTTTCAGACACATGAAAAGGCTGCACGCAGACTCCGCACTATGATGGCTGTCAACCTAATATGTTCATATGGTCTCATGCTCCATTGCCAATGAGGTCATCGAGTATACACATACTAATTGTGAGCTACACGTGATGGCTTGTCACCAGCCATTTTGCAGGACATACTAGTACAGCGTACTAGCTGATGATATTTGTTTGAGACACAGACGTGTTGTTATACTTTAAACATTTTTCAGGCTTTCTAGTTTTTGTCAGAAAGAATGACCACACAATACCTAGGTTGCTTTAAATGCTGTTACAGGCAATTTTTGATATCCTCCACAACTTTTGCATGATTTCTTATTGACAAGGTAAACTAAAAGTTAACTAATTAAACTTCATTTAAACAATTATTTTTGTGGAATAGAAAGAACTCATGAATAGCATGAACACCACCCATTTAAAAAAAAAGGAAGAGGAGATTGTTTGTATGAAGCCCTCCAGTATCTAAATCTTTTTGGCAACATCCAATTGGAACAGTTGGTATACACCGGAATTAGCTTTGGAGAGAGGTCACGTGGTCAAGAAATCAAGAGGTTTGGAGAAAGTTTGTGGATCCCACTATGCTACAGACCAGATGGCTTAAATGAGCTTCTCCAAAAGTGCTGTGCTCATGGATTGTCCATGGTATTCACAAGACCTTGTCATGCATGTTTCAAGGAGTGTTTGCATGGCACAGATGATGAGAACCACTGGGAACACCTCTCTGATCACCTGTAAACTGCCTGTGGTGAATGAGCATCACTTCAATAACAGTGATTGAAGTGTTTGTGAGACAACAGTAGTAGGTAGACAAAGCCTTTTTTTTTTCTTTCTACAGAACCAAAATTACCACTTCTTATGTGCAGACTCCTATCAGGCTCTTTACAGTAAGGTTGCATGAGCTGTAGAAACGCCCTACACCAAATGACAAACAGCTTGATGCAACTTGTCCTTAATGCAGCTGATGCGGCACAAAGCATTATAACCAAAACTTATGCAACTACAGTCAAAAGTAAATTTTTTAAATTAAGGTACCAATTGAATACAATAAGCTGTGTACTGAGAGTGCATTATGTAATGTAGGGTTTCTCAAACTGGGTTCTGCGAGTGCCCAAGGGGCCTTCCCCTTTTTCTTCACCTTTCTGGCACAGAGATAACAGTACGGATCGCATTGCCGAGAAGGCATTATCAGCTCTGTCCTATGCCAAAAATAAATATCGCTGGCACCCGATTTGAGGCTGACCCTCAGCAACCTCGAGCCACGTCTTCAAACTAAAATGTGGACTCTTTCTTTTATCTCTCATTTGAGTGCAATAAACCTTGCCTAGAAATAATGACTGCCTGCATCTGGATGCCTGTTTAGGGGAGGATATTTGACACGTTGCACATGGGGAGGGAGTAACACATTACAAGGGCTTGTGGGGTTCCATGAGGCCAGAAAGATATGGAACCCCTTATATAATGTAATGCAATATCCTTATGTAAAAATGCCCTTTGGCCTTTAAGTACAAACAAATAAAACGAAATTTAGTGACGAGAGTGCTTAAGTCCAGGAGCTTTCAACGACCTGCAAATCTCTGACATTCAAAAGAGTTTGAAATGAAAACATTTGTACGAAATAGAAGCACAAGCTTGGTAACATGGGACAAGGGAAAAGAAGAAGAAGGAGACAAAGGGAGAATAGAACAGCCAGTCTGGTGTACGGGTGTTATCTCTGTTCTGTTCATTGCAATGGCACAGTCACGAACCCCAGAGCCATTGAGCCTTCATCCGCCTCCGTCCACCACCCTTCAAAGCGAACGAGTCCTTTCGGACTCGCTGTCACTACTGCCTGGAAACGGCGTCTAAGCCTCCATGGCGACTCCAAGGCAGGACTGCAACGCTGAACTTGCCCGCGCATTGTCCATGCTGACGCAACAACTGAACAGCATGGCAAGCTTGATTGCCGACAGTGGGTACACTGCACTTACTCCACCCTCTGAGAATGGAACTCCAGAGTTTCATCGGTCGACCCCACCACTTAGGTCAACTCTGTTGCCTCAAAACACTTTCGGACAGAGTCCATCAAGAAATCAATCACAGAAGGGCACCTCTGAGGTGCTGGCATCACTTCCACGGAAGCAAATATGCGTCATGGCCAACTTGGAGTGCAACTTTCACAACCGCATTTGCAGCTCTTCCAAGTGCTTATGACGCTCAGTTCACCGAGATGCGGTCATGCCAAGCTCCAGATGAAGACATAGCCGAATACATTTACAACAAGCTGCAGCTCCTTCATACCTGCAACCTTACCTGGGCTTCCCCAGCGGCCAAACAGGTTGTCATGGATGGTATCCACAACCCCATGCATGCTGTCGTCCTGTCCGTGTATGCACTAAAGACAGTGCCTGATGCTTTTGTCCGCAAGGCTTAAGTGCTACAGGACACAGCTGGGTGGCGTCGGGCCGCCTCCACGCCGCCGCATACTACCTCGCAAGCTTCCCTACTGCAATGTGGACACTCCTCCGTTGGTGACTCTAGCCACTGCTCTAGCAATGTATTGCACACTACAAGAGGCACATATGATACTAGAGCAGCCTACTGCCGTTGGTGCCAATTCGTGTCGACGGTATCAGAGAGCTGACAGCAATTGTAGACATGTGCGCTAAGCGTCCAGCGCTGCTTCGGCAACGCGCCACTCCCACTCTGCAGCCATGGACTCGGGCAGCAATGCAAAGCCTAGGTGGAAACGTACAGCCAGCAGACACCGATGACTTGCGTCCACACACAACCACTGGTACTAAGTGCCTACGTGAGGTCCCCGTCTTCGATGTCTTGCCTGCCGACATCATTCTTGGCATGGACTACATCCTTTCTGACAACATACCACTGAATATTGAAGTCGGCAAAGTTAGACTCCGATCCATGACCTCCTGCACGCTACCGACTGATCCACAGACAGGTGAGCCTTCGGGCAGGAAGACCCTTTCTAGCATTCTCGAGCAACATTGCGCCGTTTGCTGACAACAATGTGCAACTTCCCTGCACCAACTTGCTTGAGCACTGCATTCCGACAGACAGCCACCCACCTATATGAATCATCACAATCATCATCATCATCATCATTATTTATTGACCCTTAAAGGCCCCTGTTGGGGTACTACACAAGGGGGGAGCATACATAAGAAAAAGAAACTCAGAAACAGTCATGACTGAAGTAAGAAACAATAACAATAACATTGAGAAGGGTAAAGAAGGTGTACTGAAATGACTGTCAAACACAAAAAGTGATAACCAATGTACTAAAAAAGCAAGAGTGATGTAGTAAAGATAAGTCAAATACATTAAGCATCAGTACTCAGAAAGTTTGTTAGTATGTTTCGAAACTTGGTAGGGTTTCGTTTGATTACTACATGGTCAGGTAAACTATTCCATTCTGTAATAGCTACCGGCAAGAAAGAGCTGTTGAAGGATTTAGTAGAACAGTGAAGACTGAGGTTGTTTGAGAGACGGCGTGAAGTACGGTTGGGTGGCAAAAGAAGTGTGTCGCGTAAATGTGGGAAATTGTAATACAGCTTTTGAAAGAGGCATAAGCGCGAGATTTTCGGCGATGTGCTAATGATTGGATTTGGAGAGATGATTTAGTGTTTCTAACACTTAGCCGGTAGTCGTACTGGGATGTAATAAACCGGGCTGCATGGTTCTGGATAAACCGGGCTTCCAGTAGCTCAACAAGGTACGCTTGATCGGAATTCCATATTGCCGACACGAATTCCACTTTAGTATGGATATATAGCATACCACTGTAATGGTATGCTGAATGTGAACGGACTGTCATTGCTAAACAAGTACGTAATATGCTGGCTGCCAGCGTGATTAGGCTGCCATGTAGCACTTGGGCCACACATCTTGTCCTTGTTCACAAGAAAAATGGCACTTTGCAGTTTTGTGTTGATTACAGACAGCTCAACAAGCTTACTATATTGGACTCCTACCCACTGCCCTGCATTGACAATGCCATGGATACAGTACGGAATGCAAGATTCTTTTTGTCGTTAGACCTGCAGGCTGGGTATCGACAAATCAATGTCGCTGAAGAAGACAAGTTTAAAATCATGTTCTGTACACCAGCAGGGCTTTACGAGTTTCACTGTATGCCACTTGGCTTACAGACAGCTCCCAGCACGTTCGAGCGCACTATTAACACCGTGCTAGGCACACTTAAGGATCATGGCTGTGTTGTGTACCTAGACGATATCTTAGTTGCGAGCACAACAGAAGAAAAACATCCTCGGAACCTAGACAAAGTTCTTGAAAGGTGCCACAATGCCAGATTCCAACTAAACCGCGAGAAATGCCACGTTAGACTTACAGCTCCCATCTCATATCTGGGTTACTCTCAGAAAGATGTCCAACCTCTCCCGGAAAGGATATCAACCGTTTCTTCTTGTAAGCTAGGTCGCCAGTATATGGCGACCTAGGTCTTGCGTGATCCTTCTTGTTTCTTTGAAAAAAAAAAAAAGAAAAAAACCGTCAAAAACATTTTTTTGATCCACGTGACAACGTGACTCCACACCAGTAATATAAGTGGTCGCAGACGTAAATGTCATCAGTACATTGCATGTATTACGAACATGCAAACCTGGGTCACGGTCTTGTAATGGTTCGAAAAGCGAATGCAGCAAGAAAAAAGTGCAGGTGCTCGTTCCCAGTGCCACTGTTTGACAAGGTTTGCGTAAAGATTGATGCAATCTTTGGTGTGCAAAGCGTTATCACGGTCACAGCAGTTTCTTTTTTTTCTGCATTCTTTTTTATTTATTTCACGAGCTTTCTTTCCCATTAAAAAAAGGTCTTCATGAATCCCAGGTTGTTTTAAATGCTTTTAGCAGTCATTTGTCAACGTCATGCACAACTTTTTCATTTACATCTCATTGATTAAGTAAATTTATAAATTTGGCTAATTAGACATATTCGTGCACAATGAAGGAGAAATATTCACAGTGGCCACCATGAACAACATGTGCCCATCAAGGTACAGTGAACAAGATTCACGTAGTGCCCTCTGGTATTTTTAATTCTCTGTGATTCAGTCAAGATAGCATATGAAGCAGAATAAATGTAAAGTGGCATACTGGTCATTGCAAGTTTGCCAGTATTTCACATCGCCTACTCAGAAAAGGCTCCAAGATATTTTTGATAACAACACAGGGATAAAAAATCACTGGCTTTCCAGTCTGCATCATTGACCAGTACCTCGAATAAGCTCGATTAGGCGTGCTTATTGACGGTTCCGCCAAAGGCGCCATAAAGCCACTGTAAACACAACCAATATTTTGTGCGCTGAACGATGGTTGATTAAATTTTTTGGACTCGATCTGCACAAGTCGTGTCGTGAACATCGTTGCTGCAAATGCAATTTCAGAGGTTTGCGTTTCGAAGAACATTTAATTACGACCACAATTTGGCTGTTAAGGTTGACTAAATATGAAACACTACATGCTTGGTTTGCGTTCTGTGGCGGCAAGAGACTGATTTTGTGTGATGTGACCGGGCTGAGAATAGTGCAGCGTAAGTGTGAAAATTGAGCGACGATTGCGGTTGCGATTGGATATTTGTGACCAAAAAGTTTCATGAAAGCAGGCAGGTAATTTGTCGGTGTGACGCATTATCATCCCAGTAAGCGGACGTGGTGCACGTGCGAAACAGGATTTAGAATGTCACACACACGGCGTTTGCCCATTAATCAACGCAGATGTACCAACTGGGTGCAATATGGAGTGCTAAAATATATAGTGAAACTGATGATCTACACTGGGCAGACTGTATGAACTTTTTCATTCAGTGCCGCTTTCCTTTCCCTTCCCATGAAATGAGCGCCAGTTCAAATCATCTTGAGCTGGTCCGCATCTACACAAATGCGTAACACTTTTATAAAATTTTGGAGGATGCTTAAACTTCGCCTTTAAGAGTGGAACGCAATAGCATTCAAAGATCTCTGACTGCTTCTCATGCTTCCCAGCAACTGAAGCTTATGCGACCGCAATCTTTTCCTGGAAATGCTAGTGGTGAACACGATGCACGAAGGCGAGCTTTCTGGTTCTATTTTTGATGGTGTTGCTAGGAACCGAAAGGGCTGCCCCATTCCTACTAAGACAGACAAACGAC